>NC_140447.1:19716729-20316729 GCF_963576455.1 Neolamprologus multifasciatus | reverse complement strand
ATGCATAGCAGAGCACATAATTAGCATTAGCAAAACAGAGCTCCAAAAGTCCCATTTTATAGAATAGGTGACAGCAGGATCCCATATTTCTTACCTAAATTGCCTGTATGTTTACACTTCGGACAAAAGTGTATTTAATTGTAATAGGTCATAATCTTTGAAAAAAAAAAAGAGTTTCAGAACTTCCCGTTGCTTTATTTTAGAGTCAACATTTTTAGGACTTTAATTAGAGAAATTAATTTCATGTCAGATTTTCCCAAATTTACAAAGATTTCTCAGTAATAAACAATGTTTTTTCAATGGTGACTATCCATATAAGATATTACTGTGCTCTTTACTTGGACTCTGTAATAAATAACACTATAACAATGTGCTAACTGCTAGTCAGTAGCATTTCTCTTCTCTTTCGAGGCAACTTGAGCTGCAAATAGGCCAAATCATCTTTGACATCAGCTGCATCAATGTTTTTTTTTGCTTTGTTTGAATCATGGGCATTCAAAAGTCATGACATGCAAAATAGAAACTCATCTGATGAAGAGGACTAAGTACTAAAAACAAACTACTAGGGATAGGACAGACAGCACACGGTGCCTGTGGTTGCAAATCAATTAGCAATCAACCTAATGTGTTGAAAATCCTTTTGAATTCCCAATACATTGGCTTTTTTCGTGCAGTGGTGCCTGACGTACTCTGCCCTGAATTATTTATCTTAATTTCTATTGACTATATTGTATTACCAGTTCAGAACTGTCTTATATTTTAATGGTTTTAATCTAATTTCCATTACGAATAAGTTTAACCTGATCAAGAGCCTTTGGCGTTGTATATGTTCCAATAATAGTGATGATGATATATGTGTGGCACTTTTCTCTAGCTGGTGCACAGGCAGAATACCATTTCCAGGCCTCTACTCAGAGCCCATGTACACTGCTTTATTTGCTGATGTAGATTGGGTTCCAATCTCTGCGTAAATGTGAGGCTTTACTGTATGTTTGCTTATCTGTCCAGCCATCCCATCTATTCAAACAGCTTTCCTTTTATTTAAAGCTGTGTGCTGGCTGGGCTTTTTATCCCTAGGACTTTTTCTGTTATTTTGGGACCAGATGGCGAGGGGCACGGAAGCGCCTCTTTTGTCTGGGTGCTTCTTTTGAAAAGAGGTTGTCGTTCCCTAATGTAATCAGCAGCACCGGAAGGGTCCATTTTGGGCCGTGAAAGAAGACAATTGGGTCTGGACACCTCTAGCTTACAGAAATGTAGAGTTCATCTCTCGACCCTGCCCCCTTTGACCAAGGCCCTGGCATGAAGGACGCTGATCTTTGATCAGTGGAGGGTGGAGGTGCTGATCCGACCTCATGAGGGCCAAAGGGCACCCCCCTCCACCCCCTTGCCCTGTTTACCCTGTACTTGGCTACTGCTGACACCTCCTTCCGGAAGAAGCCAGGGGGTAGAGGGTTGGGTTGGGCATGGTGCGGGGGTGTACCATGACCTGTCTAGACACAGTTGTTGTTTGTTGCCCTGGTGTTGCCAAGGGGGACACAGTGAACTTTGACCTCAACTGTAGTTGGTTAGGAGCTACTTTGGTCATCCAAGAAAGACATTTTTTTTTCTTTTTAATTTCAGGGTTGGAGGTGGGGAAATGAGGCGGGGTATGGATGTGACCTACATAATGCGCAATCTGCTTTCAGAAACCACAGGCATGAATTTGTTGGCAAAACTGGTTTTATTTTTTTATTTATTTAATTATTTGCTAGTTATATTGTATGGTAATTTCAGTTGGGTTACAAAATGGAAGACTTGTATTGTGATTTTGCTGTTTACTGGATGCACTTTTGGATGTTTTCTTCATCATACACAGTAAGTAATCTTAATTTCATTTACAAATGTGATATTCAGTCATTAAATTGGAGGTAAAACCAATAGAAATATTAATATATTAATTAAACTCTTACTTACAAAAACTGACTACTAACATAAGCTGTTTTTGTGTGAAGCACCAGTCTTTAGGCCCTTTATTTATTTTAATTTATTGGAAAGCACTTTGGTTTTAAATGTTTTATATAAATTCAGTTTAGTTACTTGCTTACTTTTAACAAATGCTGAGTAGCACTTGTCTGTCCGAGCGGCTTTAATGCCTTCTTGTTGAGCGAGAGACAGATTTTCTGTGTGGTTACACATTGTTATGCTCGTATGTTGCTCAACCTTTTTCACATTTTTAATTTTATTTTTCAGTTGCTCAAATTAATATCCAGCACAGTGTTTCTCTTTATCTCTGCTTACTCAGAGCTTATGCATAGATAATTCCTTGGAAAAGATTTAAACGTAATCTGGAAACCAAAGAAGACAAACACTGAAAAGTAGTAATGAAGAGTTTGAATTTTAAAAATCACAAATCAGATTTTGTCTAGAATTTTTATGCCAATATGCACAAATGTCTAGATTTTTTTTTCTTTGTTCCTTTTAAAAAAAAAAAAAAAAAACAAAACAAACTATTTTAATAGGCTTAGAAAAAAAAAATTAGCACCATTATTCCTTAATGGGAATCTTTCGCCACAGACACAGTGAAATGTTTCTTTTATTATTTACCACATGTCACTCTTTATCCTATGCCTACAGTCGCTGATTTTGGCCTGAACCAGAACATAGCCTAATGTGTGAACTGGCTTTGATGTTGAGGCTGTTTCTCAGGAGTGGGTGTAGCGATTCCACCATCATGGCCGCCACTTCCAACCCCGCCCTCTCGCCTGCCACTCAGGAACAGTTAAAATGGCAGCACGCAGCAAAATGAGTGAGAGGGAGAAAGAGGGAAACGCCCACTACTGTGAGCTAAGGCACAGTCGACTGAGCTGTAGCTCGCCTCGTATGCCAGCTCAAAGCGAGATCATTATTTTTTTGGTGTTTTCAGTCGTCTGAGTACAATGTGAATCCGAAAATGTCTAGACGAGAACACGCTGCTGAATTCACTGAATAGTTAGCAAATTTTGTCACAGATTCATCCGCCATCTGTATTTTACTGTAACGCTCTGTTTTGAGCAACAGTTTGTGAGAAATTTTACTCAAAACAATCATATATTCTTCTTTATGAGCTGATTTCAAAACTTGTAATAGGGCTAATATGATTAGCGAACCCTTCGTATGCAATATTTTATTAGACGTTACACTTACTACACTGTAATTGAACATGAACATGCTCTTTGGCGTGCTGCCATTCTTCATGTTTTTGGTTACAGGTTTATACAACTGCTTATGGGCTCTGTGTGATTATCACAGGATTTTCTGCTGTGTACTATCTAAAGATGTTAAAAAACAAAAAAACCCTAAAATATTCATATTTTACTCATAATATGTATTTGTTTTTACTGCACGCATTGGCCACTGCATCATTTGTATTCTGAAGTGATACAGTACAGTATTTCAGCGACCATATTCATTTTTAATGTTGACAGAACAAAGTAGTGCGATCAGTGATTTTTGAAACCCTTTGCTCTTAAACAGCTCTGTGAATGTGCTTATTATGTCATCTAACTAATACCAATTAAAGGCTGTACGCTACACCAACCCAGTGCTGTTTCAATGAGCTTGAGACCCTTTTAAAATGGCTCACAGAGCATAGATGGATATAACCAATCTCAGTAAACTGGTTGAAATTAAGCATTATACCCAATCATTTTAAACCTTTGCAGGACTGGCAGCTTCTTCTTAACAGCTCTATTGCAAGGCACTCTACATCCAAACTGCAGTGTGGAAAATTTAAAGGTAAATGTCCAAATTTTTATTTTTAGCTCTTCCTACTTTTGCTGAATGACAGTTTATTATGATCCTCTTGGTGTGAATGTGTTTATTTCCTTTCCACAGTGCAGGGAGCTAGCTGGTGTACTAGGAGGAAGATGTCATGCTAAGGATGGGTTTTGGTGATGATGTTGCTACTGTTGATGCAGCATCGAGCTCTCACTTTGTGCCTCTGTCAGCTATGATCCGTAACCACAAAGTGAGTGACAGGCCAGTCCCTGGGGAAAGCAAGGGGGCCTGAGGTGAGTCAGATGTATCCTTGACCCTGTCTGGCTGTGTGTCAGCGAGCAACACAAACTCTGTAAAAAAAAAAAGAAAAAGAAAAAAAAAAGGCCAAAACTGGCATGACTGTACATTGTACATCTTTATTTAGTATGTAGAAGAAGAATGTAGGAGAAACAGAACCAACCTGAGTTTTTCTGTTAAGTGGATCAGTTTTTTTGTTGTTGCTAGACTCATTTTGAAATTATAATGAAGCGCACATTACAAATTGATACCTTTGATACCTTTGTGTGCATTTCTGTTCCACCAGAGTGCTGATGTTTTAATCTTGGCTTTGTGATGTTGTTACAGACCTGTTTTAGACAAACTCAGCACAAATTTTGTATACACTGTTTACTCCAGTGCATTACATATGGTTTAAATAACACGCTCATGCAAGGAAACATAAATCTGTTCATTACTGAGGGTAAATTTTACTCAGGTTTGAAGTTGCAAAGTGGTATATTCACTCAAATTAGCTTTTTGATTTTTTTTCACTTAAAATAACTGAAGCTGATGATTGAGAAAATCTTTATTAATATAGCTGTTGTACAGGATATGTGGTCAAATGGTAGAAAAATGTTCCACTGTTAATCAGCTGCAGCACTAGGTGTTGCAATACTTAAAGATGGTTTAACGTTTGTACACGATGCACTCAAAATGAGGGGTCTGGAAAATGTTATCCACATCTCAGGATTTCTTATTAGAGCAAATACCTGATCAGTTTGAGAAGGTGTCCAATTGAGAAGAAATTTTTGAATTTATTGAATTGCGATAAAATATCTGTTTTATTTCTGGCCTTTTTTTTGTTATATTCATGTACTGACAAATTTAAAAATATATGGATTTTAGACTGTTAATCAGATAAAACTGTTAATCTGATGATAATGTTTGGGGATTTTGTGTATCTAATGTCTGAACAATAAATGATCAATGCAAAATTTAAAGAATATAATGATGATTAGTGAGAATAATTTTTGTAGTTGCTGCTTTTAAGTGTAAATGCACATTCAGAAATTGATATCTGCAGATGTTCCAAAAGAAAACATTGTGTTTTGTTCCATGCAACATATTTGCTTCCACTTGCCAAAAAAGATGACCCATAAGACATATTAGGAAATTATTTTAAAAGTTGGTGGTTTTTTTTTGAGTTCTAAAGTGCTATTGTAATATTTTGTAGCAGCAATCAAAGACAAGAGTTTATCCAAAGCCGTAGTCAGTGTTACACCAGACGCATTCTGCAAAAGACATGATTCAACTTCAGGTGCAACTGCAAGAAATGATGTAAATATGTTAAATTAAATGTAAGATAACTATGACCGTAATATTAAATAACTTTTTATTAATAAACATTTCCTATTCTGTAATTGCTTCTCTTATTTTGTTCCTATATTTCTTTTACCATCTTTTTGTTAAAAATATATGACACATCCATGAATCCACCAGTATAGAGAACAAGCTGTGCAACTCATGCTGCGTTAAAAACAACTTTGTGAAATTTGAACGCAGCATAAAATTTGGTCTCGCTGAGCAGAAAACATTACTTTAGGAAACAAATATGGTAGCTACATGGGAAAAGGTGCATTGATGATTTTTCTTTTTCCTGAATTTCTTCAAGTGAACAAAAAGAATCTTTGCTTAAAAGTCTTGCATCTTCTTTTTTTTCAAGGGTCACTCAAACACGGTGTGTGAAATGAGAGTTGCCTGGGTGTGACTTCTCCAGAAAGCATCCGCTTGCTATTGTCTGCCTAGTCAACTTCTGCAGGCCCCAGCACCCTGACTTCCATACATGAGAGATCAAGGGTTACCAAGGTGCTTTTGAGAAAGAAGGGCTCAGTGTGAGAGGGGACAAACCAGTCCACAAAATACTCATTTCCTTTGCATGTTAGGTGCCCTAGTGGGGATTCAGCCGGGGTCACTGACACAGTTTTTCTTTTTTCCATCGTTGTTCTTAATGAAAACTGTTGCTTGCCTTTTCACTGCCTTTTCACTGCTATCTGCTGCCCTGTACAGTATGTGGCTCGATAATACGGTGAGTTTGTCCAAAAGAAAGTTTGTTCAGACTCTGACTGTTTATCCGGTGCCAGACAGAGGCACCTCATGTAGAAAAGGTAAAAGTAGTTCTGTCCACCTCTCATTCTTGCCAAAAAAGTTCAGCCACTGAGCCACAGCATTAACTTGTATTCTAACAAGATTAAAATATATTCGTCCTGGGGATTAGCATAGTTAGGTGTCCTTTTGCCTCTTTTTTTTCCTGCACTGGTGCGGTGACAGTGGGCTTTGATCTGTGTTGCGAGGCAAGAGTCCTGGCTTGGACCTAGCCATTCGAGTGCCAAGTGTGAAATTGGCCTGATGTCATCCCCATTCTTCACCTTTTACATCTTTCACCACTTTAATTATGTTTCCGCCACAAAGCCCAGGCACCTCTGAGCAGATTCCACTCTGGCCGTAGGAAGCATTTAGAAACTGTGGGTAAATGACACAGTAGGGGAGGGGGAGGATGGTGGGAGAGGTCATAGCAGGATGGGGCCCTTTTGTGTGTAGAGGTAGACATTGATACTTTCCTGATGTATCCTGCACCCACTTCCATTTTTTACAACATGAGAACTCTCTAAAATTGTCTGCAGTACTGAATAAAATTGCTTTTATCCCAGGCATTTTTAAGAGTTTCTGCAGAGATTTTTATCTCTGTGTTACCTCTCCAGCTTTACACGGTCATATATGGTATTTTGGCAGCAATGCAAGACTTTTCTGAACCGCGAGGAGCCTCAAAAAAGGACCGCTGGTGGTCATTTGACCACCTGAATCTCTACTTCCCAATACGAGACAAATTATTCTCAGATAAAACCTTTTGTTCCAGGAAAGAAATGCCCATGCAGCCTAACAGCTTTAGCTTTTGTTCATGCACTGGTGTCCCTATCTGAACTTCAGGGGAGCTTCTTTGCCTGTGAATATTTTGATGAAGCTTCCTATTGATGCGCTGAATGAAGGATCAAAACAACAGGGCTGCGTGCGCATGTGAGGAGGAACAGAATTGAATGGAGTATTTGGATGTGTGTGTGTATGTGTGCCATGCAAGAATAAAATAAACCAAGTGATACTGAGATATGTGTGCATTGTGTGTGTGTGTGTGTATGTGTGTGTGTGTGTATGAGACAGAGTATGAGTTGGCGAGTGAAAAAGCTGTGTGTGGAGAATGGGTTACTGAGGAGCGGGAGGGGGAAACCAGCCACCTGCAGCCATGACAGGCTTTGACCTTCATTGCTCTCTCTCTCACTCTCTCTCTCCCCCTCTTGCACTCACCCCTCCCTCCCCTACCCTCTCTCGCTCTCTCCCTTCGACTCCAATTTCTTCCTTGTGATAGAAGCACAGGCTCTTTTCAGAAGCAACGAGGAACACTGACCGTCTCAAAGACAGTGCTGGGTGCAGCCCTATTTGCTCTAATGCTAGTCACTGGCCGTTAGACATGGCGTTCAAAGACTAGTGGTGCAAGTATGGAAATGCAGATAAGGCATTGTTGAGGAAACATGCCTGGGAATTGTTCAAGGCTTTCCCTTGCATAATGTTTGAAGCTTTTGCAAATGTTTTAATCTCAAAACCCATGATTCTGATTTTCAGCGACGATTCTGAACATAAACAAGTGTGTGTTTGCATGGAAAGGACTGCTGTGCTGTGCAAATGAATAATGTCTGTAATTTTCTTTAAAAAGAACAAATGCTGTGTTTTAGTTTGTAAATTATTTGTTTTTTCTTCAAGTTATGATGTGTGCACACTATCAGGAGAGACTGAAGGTCCCGTTTGCTGTTCTATCAAGGCCTCGGCTAATGCTTATGGGTTTTAGAGCATCATACAGAGTTCAGAAACATGTTTGTGTATAATCTTCAAGGTTTATTTACTCTTCTTCTGCAGTTTTCAGGTGGCAGTTAATTACACAATTAATACATGATACAAATTATGTACATTTATACCAAAGAATACTTCCAACATAAAATAAAAAATAGCATTGTATTCTACAACTCTGTGTTGTAATTTTATTTAAACATGTTCATATATAGATAGATATACGCTGATGAGTAAATTCATAATGTCGTACCAGCAGTTTTTCATAAAGGCATTAAACTTGAGTAGTCTGCATTTGAAGTAATACTGCTTCTCTGATTCGGCACAGTTCTGTTTCATAAAAAGTTCACACTTGAACTTTAAGGCAAAGTGTGTTTTCTGTTTGGTGGATTTTAATTCACACACACTTTTTGCAGATACACAACAAAAAGACTTTGAAAGGCAAATAATCCACAATTTGGTATGGATACAGTCTGAAACTTAGCTCGATCATACTTTCGTTGATAAAGACCAAAGTTTTATAAACACAGTTATTTGCCCAAGTACAACAAATTGCAGCTTTCATGCAAAAGGCCCCATAAACAATTTTTCATTCACAAAAAAAACCCAAAAAACAAAAGAAAAAGAAAAATAAAACAAAAAGAAGTTATTGCAAGATAAACAAGCAGTGTAAACACCTCAGATATCTACTCTAAAGCAACACTGGTCATTGGATAGATTTTTTTTGTCAATATAATCTATATAAATACACATATGAAGTCCTTTCAACAACGATAAGAGATTTCCAACATTTGTAATACAGTCACTGACGGATTTGCCTTCTTTTTATGATATATGGATATGTAATAAAAATGTATATAGAGAAAGATTTAACAAGAACATCCAATAACCTGCATTTCTAGAAGATACTCGTGAGAGTGCGCAAAAATGGGCATCATCATTGTCTTTATGCTACAGAGTTGTTTCTGTGACGTAATAGGCAGCATTATAGCCTTCGCTTAGCTACAAAAAATGATTCGTATTGCTATTTAAAACTATAATAGCTGCACTGATGCATTGGTATAACGAATGGAATACGCACATAATATTTGTTTAAAGGCTATGAGATGACCACAAACATAAGCAAGGCCTAAATTAGCATTTTAGTTAAGTGGTGTGTTAGAGAGAAAAAAAATCCCTACCTCTCCCGGTCACTTGTAAGAAACTGTGAATTTAAAAAAAAAAAAAGTATCAAAATTCAGAGTCTGCCCGATTAGTTTTGCAGCTGACACGCAACACCTTCTTCTGCCTATTTTACATCAAACACAATCAACCCTCCCTCCCCCAAAAAACCCAACAAGCATGGAAGATAAAAACCGCGTTAGCATTTATTTAAATTCACAGTAGCCTGGATGCAGCAGAAAAATACTCTTTGGACTTAAAGTTTGCTCACTTCACTGACAAATCCAAACGTCAGGTGCCAGTTAGTAAAATGTGAAACGATGACAATCATGGGTAGCAGTAATCCTATACGGTATATAAAAATGAAGGGAGTAAGCGTTTGCACCTCAGGGGGGGTTGTTGGGGTTGAGCTTGGGCTGGGCTGGGTTGGGGGACAACAAACAATGAAAACATACCTTTATACAACATCTTTTATAGACGTGATATTGCAGAAATATCTCTCTTTTTTTCAAACAATTTATGCTGGTATACTCTATACACTGGCCCTTTATTCGGTGAAATTATTGCATTGTAGGCTTGTCTAAACCTCCCATATAACGAAAAAGCACTATAATATTCCCATAGGAACATACAGAGACCTATGGTAGCATTAAAATTCCTGTAGGGACTCGAAGTAGTAGCAATCTTATTCTTACTTTTTTTTGTGTAGTATTGTATTTTTAACGGTGCCCTGGACGCGATGTACATCTGTAGGCTACTGAGTTAGCGTGGAGTAATAGTAATAGTACTTTGTAGTATTTTTATCTGCTGTGGCATCATTAAATATTCCTGTAAGTAGAGTTTTTTTCTGTGATATCTCTATAAAAATCTATAATAGGATTACTATAGGTTCTTTTTCGTCAGGAGGCTGCTTTTACTTCTCTGGAAATCAATCGCTGTCTGATTTTTCGTCTTTCGACGTGACGGTGGAGTGATTGTACAGTCCCTGTGCCATCAGGTGCAAGGCCAGAGAGTTTTTAGCGCCGCTAGCCTTCTTGATTTTGGCCCTCTTGTTCTGAAACCAGATCTTGATCTGGGATTCGTTCAGGCCCAGTTCCTGCGCCAGGTTCTGCCGCCTCTGCTCCGTCAGATACCGATTTGTCTGAAACTCCGATTTGAGTCTTTGCAGCTGTTCTGCTGTGAAGGCCGTCCGTGGTCGCTTGTCCTCTTTGCTGGTCGTTTTCTTCTTTGGTTTCCGAGATCTTGGCCCTGTAGTGCGGGGAGTTGGGAGGTGGGGTTCACAGATACACATGTATGGGTTTGTCAGCATCCGAACACGAGAAGAATAAAAGAGAATAAAATCATAATAAAAGATACACTGCCCATTATCAGAGCTGTTTTATAAAGTTCAGAAACAATTTTGATTCATTTTTTCTTATTTATGTATTAAAATCCTCAATCAACATATGATCATTACACTGTTGTGCTAATTTGTATTCACAGTAGTGCCTACAAACCCGTGCGTAAAGCGTATTTTATAATAATCTAGATTTTATAAAGCTTATTTAACCCCCCATATAATAAGTATGAAAACAAATGGCTCTGTGTCTTACTGCTCTGGTCACCGTGCCTTTTAAAAAAAATCGCAGAATAAGTGTGAATTAACTCACAAAACATGTTTAGAAACTTGTAAAAACTGAACAGGGATGCTTGTTAAATGTTGACGAAGCAGAAACAAAACCTTCCCTTCCCCCCTCTGTTTTTATCCCTCTTCCCCGCTTACACATACTACGTATGGATACACACACACACACGCACACACTCTCTCTCTCACACACACACGCAAACTCTGGAGCAATGTGAAATTATTAGCATAAAGCATCGCTGACACAACTCAGCCACTGTTTAGCAGGTTGGCTGAAAAAAAAAACCAGGATCAATTTCAGTGAAGCTACTTTGCATTTTAGTTTTTGTGGGCCACTTGAAAAGCTCCTCAGTGGACAAACGTGAACAGAATGTGAGCAGCACACATTAGATACACATTAATTTTCCGTCTGGATGGAGGCCTGTTTTGTGGAGCCGTTGGCAGTCTGTGTTCGGTCGCCTCCTCCAAACAGCGCGGAAAACATTAATGAAACTACTTAATACGAGTCGAACCCTCATGAATCAACGTGCATGATGTGTGTGCCCATAACTCCCCCCCCCCCCCCCCCCCCCAAATAAAAACCTGCAGCTCTACAACTCGGTAGTAGTCGCCTACGCCACTCTATATGGCGTTACATAATGCATGAGAACAAGTTGTACTCCACTTTTTTTGACAGACACAGAAAAATACACGAGCTATTAACCTAGCTTGCTAGATGAGAAGCGACTTTCCACGCATTCTTGTAACTGAAGATTAGAAAGAAATACCACCAAGCTCTCTACCGGCCAGCGTGTAGCCTACAAGTCCTACTGCAGCCATCATTTGAAAGCATATTCATATTTAATTCACCTCAAACAACTTCTGCAACGCGTTTAAAGAGCAACACGTCCACGCAAAGTGCACTAAATATTCATTTGGAGTAAATTCTTTGGAAGACACGCAGCTGCTTATTTTTAATGGAAGTAGGACTCCGATATTATAATATTCATAACAACGTGAAACTGATGACTGCTTGAATGTGAGATTTTCAGACAAAAATTTAAATTTCTGTGCAATATTGCCCCCCATATATATTCAATTTCCGTATTTTTAGTATTTAAAATATTTATATATTTTTTAAGGAAAAAAAGACATAATCTCCTCTCTGTCATTTGCATTAAAATTTCCCCTCGCCAAAAGCTTTTCATGTTGTGTTTTTCCGCTCTGTAAATTCACACCCTGTTATTGTCTTCCTGTGGATATTATTCCTGCGTTAAATAATTTTTGATGGTTTTCTTTTGTGTGTGTGCAAATTCTCAGCCTGCTCTGCACAGCACGGTTCGCTTCTCTACTCTCGAGAAGTCGGTCAAGGCATTCGGGGTCAGTGTTACGGGGTATTTCAGGTTACCGAGAACTCGGTATAGAAAATTAAAAAAAAAAACGCACACCAACCTGAAGAAGGCCTATCCGAGTATCTGGTGCAGTAGACCCAGGCTGGCCACAGCATGGGCTGAGACATGGATGGGTTTGAGCTGGCTTGGGAACTGTCTGAGTCTGAGCTTAGGCACTGGTCTCCATTCTCCCCGCGGGGTTTCAGGGGCTCCTCGGCGGCTATAGCAGGCTTCTTGGTCCCGGTAACCGTGTGTGGAGTGGAGGTCCCTTCTGCTGGCACAGTGCTCCCCACCGGTTCGGTCTGAGGGGCGGTTGGGCTGTTGTGGCTCTCCCGCGACGCAAGGCTACTCTCTTCGTGGTTTGCGCCACCGTCCTTTTTCCGTCCGAAATCCGGCCGCAGGATGTTGTCGATGAAAAAATTGGTGACCCGGTGAGGGATCTGCAAGTTCCCCGGCGCCTGTAAGAGGGGAAGGATGGCTCTGTTTGATTCGTCCGCCGACTCCTGCCGCTCCACCACATCTCTGTTGCCGTGATCATTTTCTTCCATACTGATTCACTTTCCCCCGCTTTACTCTCTTTAACCCCTTTATCGCTCTCCCCGTTGCAATAAAATTCGCGAACAACTTTAGGGGAATTAGACTGCAAAAACTGCACGAGTAAAATAAATAAAAAAGAAAACTCAAATACTAGTGAGTGCCTCGGACACCATGCAAAGCCTTGCGACTGTGTCCTCTGAGAAAAGCATACTTTTTGACATATATCCCCCCAATCTCGGGTTACAACTGATCTCGCACAGCTAAAACATTTGCCATTTGCGCACCATCCAATTTAGTGTCATCCAATATCAGCGTGCTCGGTAATGCCTACACCTAAACTAAACTAAGGGTAAATAAAGAGGCTCCTAAACTGATGCTCTAATACTCTCACTCTGGAGTTTTGTTCTTATTTTCAATACGAGCCCCCCGAGTGACGTTTTCCCACCGTCCTCCCAGACACGTGCCTTGGACCAATGGGACGGCAGAAACCAGGCCACGTGACGCAGGCTCCAGAGCAGTCTACAAACGCCCATCCTCTCCTTAGTAAAAGAGAAAGAGTGCTGGACTAAAGGAGAAGAGACCTAATTTAAATCCAAGGCATGCACCCACATACTCACAATATTTCATCAGTGTTTATGAATCTGTGACTTATTTTATTCTATTTTGGGGCGCTTTGGGGTTTTCAATTTAAAAACGCCATGCATGTCGGTTTTTGTCGTGTATATTAAAACAATAGGACACTGGAGCATCGGTTGTCAAATTGAGCTGCGGGGACCCCCGGGGTTCCTTGCTTGCAGGGCAAGCAGGGATTCCCAATAACACAAGTAGCAATTTTTACTATATAGCCCATTTATACACGTATATATATATTTTTTACCCATTAACATTTTTATAACTATAAAGTTTAATTTCGACACTTTTACGCACGTCCGCAATTAAATACAGTTTCATTTTAACATAATAAGAAGTAATGATTTACTCATATGAAGGCAAATGAGACGGAATTTTAACAAAATGGTTAACTGGTCCAATGCAGACATGCGTGGGGATGCGTGATATGAAGATCTTTGAGGCGTGTTTTAAAATGCCATCTGAAAACACTACAACAATAAAATAACTACTTGTTGAGTTTATACATTACAATTTAGCTTTATTAAATGTAGTTAGAGCACTCGTAAGGTCAACTAAGGCTTGAGAACACTCCGTCCTGGCCAAGGTTAAATGCGGATAGCCTTTTTTCTGGGTGTCTACGTGCTCATATTTTCACCTAAAAGTAATGTATGTGTGTTTACTTTAAAAAATGCAACTTAATCTCCGAGCATTTATGTCCTTTATCCCTCAAATAAACAGCAGATTTTCTGTTTACTCATCACTGATGTGCAGGGTGGTCGGATGTGTCATGTTGCTTTCAGTCGCCTCATAACTGGCAACAAATTGCATCAAAACTAAAACGTGACAGCCAAAAGAGTCTTCCCTGTCTGCTTTCAAACGCACGGGGAAGTGCGCTGAGTATTTTTGATGTTCTCATGTTCGCCTGTCGTGACGCTGCGGTCGACCAAGAACTGGGTCCATATCCCTTTAAAAGAAATCAGTGATGCAAACAAACTGTTTTGTGCGCGGTGCTCGGGATACAGAGTCGCGCCAAAGACAAAACTTTGAGTAACTTTGCTGACCAGCACCAAGTTTGCGCTTCACTTCCCAGGACGCCACCGGCTCGCGAGGACGGCTCTTCTCTGCCGTTTGAACCGGAGAAGTGCATTTAAAAAAAAAAGAAAGAGAGCCAGAGTGGATCGGGGATGACCCGAGGAGCAGCAAGACTGAGACTGAGTGAGGAGTTTTTCGGCTGGCTTATTTTTATTATTAGAAAAACGCTTTGTCTTAGACACTAGGTTTTCAGGCTGGCGCCTCTTAGATTCTTCAAATTAATTCAGGACACATAACCTGTTTCCTCGTGTTAGCTAATTATTTGGGCACCACAAGCCGGCAGTTTGCTCTGATGTGATGTATTTATTTGATTTGATTTGTGCACATGCTTTGGGTTTGGGGAAACTGTGAAGGTTGGCTGAGAAGTAGAGTACAAAGCTGTTTTCATTTCTATTTGTGCAACGCAAAAATCTGTAATTTAAGGTGGTTTTGTCTATGCCCGTCTCCCCCCCCCCCCCCCCCCCCCCCCCCCCCCCCCCCCCCCCCCGGAGACATAATTTTCTTGATTATTTTTTCTCACTTGTTAAATACAGGCTTTATGAATTTATTTTTTGCAAAGCAATAGCGGTGAAGCAGCACAGCAAAATATTTTCTTGGAGTTCACACAGTGCGCGTTTCCACGGCTATGCCCAGCTCCTATTTGCAGAGATTTGCAAAGTGCACCGTGCACCATCACATGCTTCTAGCTGATTTGATTTAAAATAAAATTCTTGCTTTGTGATAATGCTGCTTCTGTTTAGTATTTTTACACCATACCTGAGCAGCACCTTCTGCTCCCGTCTAACATCTCCCCAGTCACAAAAGGGCCCAATCCAAACAGTGAAAGTTGGGAGTGAAAGATGTAATTAGACAGGCCACTCTCACGCTGCGATTGTTTCTCACTTGTGAGGGGAAGCGCAGATTAATGTTGAGCGCTAAATAAGCAGCACACAATGGATTCACAGACAGGCCGCTACCGCCTGGGCTTGGCCTCTAACCTCATAGCAAAACAGGGATGTCTGGAGGAAATGACACCATTTCAGACTGAATTATAATAGGGGCCTTTGTGCACTAAAAAATATGCACATCTAAACGAATCTAAGCCTGAAATATTATTTGTCTTTAGAGTGAAAGAGCGTCCACTAATATCACTCCATTGGCTCATATTGTTGAAGCGTTTTTAAACAAAGGACGAGATTTGTTTGAAAGTCGGATTTGGAAATAATGACTCTTTGAGCTATTTCTCAGTGCTGCTTCTGTGCGGTGCAAGGAAGTCATCTCAGCCTGCTGCAGTTTTTAGACGAAAACAAGGTTTTGACTCAAATCTGGAACACACATGCTTATTTCTTTATGCTGTACAAACCCATAATCCCGGTCATTGTGGGGGTTCTGATTCCCTATTGTCTGCCCACTTTGGACTGGCTTGTTTTGAGTATGACTGATGAAAAGACAAAAGGATCGTGCTCTGTTTTAGCTCCTAATAATCAGTTATTGCTTTGCCTGCTGAACATTTCTGTGGTGCTGGATGCTAACGAGACTTTCTGGTCGACCTTTTTCGGGTTTTTGTCAAATTATATTTTCCAGGACGGTCTGATCTGGTTTATTAGCGGTTAAAATAGTACCATACAATGCAGTTATCGACATATTCTCATCAATACTTTAAATATAGGCAGGTGTTAACTGACATCTATAAAACTGTGTTTTATTGGCACGGTCTTTTATTCATGTTTGCCTGTTTTGGCACGCTTATATGCCAGAACAGCCAACGAGAGCTGCTATATTACTTTCTCTGTTTCGGCTCTTGTGGTGATTTGGTGGCGCCACTGCATTTTCTTCAGAATGCGCTTTGTTTCCCTTATTTACTGATTTGTAAAACGTGATTTTTAAATCACAAGCTTTAACGACGGTAACTTATCAGTCTCCCCTGCCTCACCAAGCCTGGGCCCAGACTTTCCACACGCAAGTAAATGATCAAATTACTGAACAATTACAATTACTTTATTTTTGCTTGTGCTATTTTCCCAGTCAATCAACTTATAATCTTATAGTTACTGTTATAACCTAACCATTGTAGTGCAGGGGCTATACCTTCACCCTAGCTGTAGTTTTTGTTCAAGATGACTTTTTATATTTTGACAAGAAGAAGAAGAAGAACAACAACAACAAAAGTCCACTGGTCAAAGAGTAGCAGCCATAGAGCCAGAGACAGCTGTTTTTTTGGGGGGGGGGATAATAATTTTCTGGCGAGTCAGAAGCATCCCCTGCAACCATTTAACATTTTGAACACAACATGTGAAATATTTTCATTTCCTGGACCCTGTTTGCCATCATTTGCTCTTTAACATGCTGCCAGGTAACCTCCAAAATAGCCTCCAGCAGGCCCGTCAAAGCTCTAATCAAAGATATAAAGATTTAAAAATTCTTGATCCCGCTATAAGGATTTTTTCCTCCCACATATAGGCTCAACATTATTCATTTAGCTGGTTAGCTTTTCTTGAATTCTGCATCCCGGGTGCCGCCTTATGGTTAAAACATAGCCTATAAAATGGGCATTTCTTATGATTATATTCTGTTCTTGTTCACGGAAGCAGGAAACATTGATTATTGTACTTGTCATATCTGTCAGGTTCTACTAAATAAGTGAATGCTTCCGTTTTCTTCTGTCTTTTTGTTTGTCTGCAAAAAAAAAAAAAAAAAAAAAAAGCATTGGGGCATCTCTTCTTTTGCCCTGAAAGGGTTAATATTCCCTGTCTTTGAATGCATATTTTGCGTGCAGCGTATATACACACTAACCAGGTGTGTTTCATAATCACTTATAGCTCTATACCCCTCCCCTCTACCTCACACGCGCACATACACACACGCATATATACAGACATATACCCCTCCTACTATTATAATGTATCGCATGCATTGTGCGCATGTGCCCTGTCCTTGAGTTCCTATAACCTATTTTTTTTCCTCTGTATTTTTCTGGGTAGGATTGTCTTATACGTCACCAGCGCTCAGTACTATGGAGTACTACAAAAGGTGACGCGCAGAAGGAGGATTTGTGAATGGACGCCGTGATGTGTGCCAGCTCACAGATCAGAGGGCGGTGGGCCCTCTGCAGATGCACCCCCTCCATCACACCACCCCTCCCTCCAGATGAATGGGGGTCTCTAATATCAGCTCTGTCACCATTGCAGGGGTCTAACCAAATCCTCCAGCTTCCTGTGCCTTTCAAAACCTAAAAGCACCTCTCTTCTATTTGATGATCCTGTATGATTTTTTTCTTTCTTTTTTCTCTTTTCTTTTTTATTGTCGTGGTTTTGTGGGCCTAGAAGCTCGCTGCCCACTCTTTTATTATGGGCCAAGAGCATGGCAGCCGAATTAGACTAGATTAGAAAGCTGGCCGAGCTGCATTTAGTGGGCAATACAAAAAGTCAATCAGTTTTAGAAGTGTGGTTCATCGGAATAAAAAATAGGTTAGAGGGACTTGACACCAGTATCTATTTTTTCATTGTTTCCCCGGAATTTTCCAGAATCGGTCTTCGCAGTGTTTCAGATATAACCATAACAGGATAAATCCCAAAGAAAAGAAACACATGGATAAGAAACAAAAGCAGTTTTTTGGTATCTGACATCGATACATGGATACAATTGTAGTAATAGTCTTTACAAAACTGCCTTCTTGGGCTGAAATACTGTAGGTGTTCCTCCAAGTTTACATTGTTAGATTTTTAAAGCAAAATCATGCTCAGGTGGTGTTTCTCTAAATCCGTTTGATTAATTTTATGCTCCCTTTTTCCAGTGGAAAAAGCGCAGTATATAATTTTTACAGCTGCTTATTCATCACAGGCTCTATGTAGATGATGTCTATATAATTTTTCTTCCCGTGGTTTGATTGTGTTTACAGAGAAATCCTCTAGAGTCGCCACGTAGCGGACTTTGGGGCTGCTGAATCTTCTGCTTTCAGCCCTTTATAGGTTTTAATAACTCTTAATCCGTCTGATCAGTCTGGCGTAGATAAGTCTCATTTGAATTTGGATTGTTCTTAAGAGGCGGGTCGTATTTCTCCACAGAAGTCTACAGAGTTTAGCACAAACAACCGCACCACCCTGAGCGCAATTAAGGCTTCAGCTAAATTAGATGAAGGGTAATTGAATGCAGCTGACTTCCCATCAGCAAACTCTTGAATTAATACAATGAATAATACCAGTTGATGGTCACTGATCATTATTATTATTATTATTATTATTTTATCTGTATTTTTAGGGTAAAAAGTGAAAAAGTGCATTTTCTTTTAGACACGAAGCAGCAACACTCCAATCTTTATTTGCATCATTTTAGAGAGGAAAAATAGGCAAAACTTTTCTTCTTTTCAAGTTTTCTCTTTGCGCATAAGAGACACAGATTTGGAGAACCTAGCTGTGGTGCATACTGTGTGGGTTGCAGACATAGAAAGCTTATATCTTTGACAAATCAAATTTCTGTTCTTGCCAATCAGTGCCACTCTGGATTGTTTTGCAACTATTTAACTGTTTTCTGAGCGGAGGGGGAAAAGAAAACTGCATATGCTTACTGTGATCCAAAGTTGTTGTTTTTTTTTCTTTACAAGAGAGAAAAATAACATAATTCTGATCCGGAGATTAAGGTTTAAAGGAGAAAATTAGATTTTAAAATATAAATTTAAGGACAACCAAAATCTATAGCGAACAGAACAACCATCTCTAAGAATGAAACTCTAAAAAATAATGCAACAGATATATAAAGTGCACCAACAGGAATAAAAGTTTGAACAGAAAAACCTTTACAGCGGCTGCAAGAAAAAAAAATTCCTCATGCATTAAAAAAAAAGCATTGCCCACCTTCTTTCTTCTATTTTGAAATAACTCAGAGACACTCTTAATGACCCATAGTGCCTCATTAACAGCCATAAAAGATTTTTTAAAAAGGTTTTAAAGTGAAAAAAGAAACTTCACTATGCACGCAACTCTCACTTTGTATCCCGTTAAAGATCAGAATTTCCCTTTTCTAGTGTGCTTTTGTACTTATATACACATCAGAAAATAACACTGTAAAGATCCTCATATCTTTAATAATAACTGGCTATTTTTCACAGAGTGTAAAAGCCTCTAAGGGTCCGCTCTGTAATCCTGTAGGTACATAAAGCGCACAGTTATCTGCGTGACGCTCAACTGGTGTCAGGCCCACAGAGCTCTTCTCCTACTGTAGTTTTGTGGCTGGTCTGCGGGACTTTTCACGTGTCGGGACGTCTTACTTCGGACAGCAAAGAATGAACTGCACGTGGTGGCTATCTCTGTAAGGTTAATGGGTTTACATTCTCAGTCATACAGAACAAATAGGCTATGGTGTGGGTGGGGGTGGACAGGTTCAGTTTGAGAGGGACCAGAGGGGGGGCATTTATGAATGAAAATGTGCCGCCAAACAGACCTCAAAGCAAAGCCAGTGTAATGTAAAAAAGAAGAAGAAGAAGAAGAAGAAGGAAGTAGTGTGTACCTTATGTTCAATCAGCTCAGCTCGCTGGCCCCTAAAGTTTTTTGGGGTCCTTGATTCCCCTGTGTGGGCCATCCGGGAAGCTTTGCGGTTTTTGGATTGTCCGCATGCCACGTGCACCTGTCTGTCGCGGGGAAGCAAGGAACAAGTGGGACAAAGACAGGTGGAAATCACTTGCTGAAGCTCATATTTGTTCTTTGTCGTTATATGAGCTAATTAGATTTTATTAGAAGAACCTCACGTCCGCAGGAAGTGCAGTTAAACGTGTGATCGTTTAACTGCATAACCAAATCTGTAACTTTTATTTCCTTTAAAACGACGAAGAGGAGAAATTCCTCTTAAATTATGGCAAAATCTATACATATATATTTAAAAAATAATAATAGTACAAATCGTATTCGCGTTTATGTTAAGCTGAAAGTAGATTTACCCCAGCCAGTTCGGATTTTGCGTCAGTTACAAACGCCAAACCCACAAGTTAGATGTAATCATATCGCATCACAGAGATTTTAAAGTTACACATTTAGTGCGAGTGGTAAATGCTAAGGGATTAAATCAAGCATCGGCATCAGTGCTTTTTCATTTGTTCATACCGAGGCTCTTTCTAATTGCGAGATACAATTTAAGTTATGTCCCCGCGTCCAGCAACTTTAATTATAGTGGAAGGAGGTCAGTCATAAGCGGATATTTGACCCGGCTCCTTGTGTGGCATCGCGCCCTTTACCGTTAAAGTCGCCAAAATAGTTCTGGACTCTGGATTTACCATGTGCACCCCGTCCCACCCAGTGCACCCGAGTTGTTTTTACCCCCCAGTAACTTATATGTTGTGAATTTGTCACCTACCAGGAGAGGGGCTTGTCAAAGGACATTTTAGACGCAAGAACTTTCCCACATGGGTTTAGCCTGCCAACTTTGTGCATTTCTCCGGAGCGAAGTGGATAGACTGCAATCCTGTTGCTTGAATTATGCTTACGCGTACTAATGAACACTAATTAAAACATGACAAACATCGACCTTTAGTGCATCCTAAGTAGGGCTGCAAGCGTGTCTTAGATTACTGGTATATGGAAATGAAGTCTGTTAGCCTATTTGACAATATACACACGGGCGACATACAGTAAGACATAAGCAGACTGTCCACATTAGTTGTAAAATCATGCAAACGTAAGGGCTTATATATATATGTATATATGTTTTAATATTGTAATATTTTAAACGTGCTTCATTTATACAGCTAATGGCCACAACCAGCTAATCTTTTTGAATCTCAAATCCACATTTTATTTTTAAATGAATCTCCTACTATTTAATTCTTTTTTTCTTTCTTTTTCTTTCAGAAAACTAAAGAATACACACGGATATTGACCTGTGGTGTAAATTTTAGCCTTCTCTCTGTTCGTGAGATGTTGTTGTCTGCCTCCCAGGATAGATCTCGCAATGGAAATGCTCACCTTGATTTATTCCATTACCTTTTATTCAGCTGTTATTAGTATTATTATTATTATTATTACCCTGGTCGATTTACAGAGTCTGATCTGGGCGCTAGGATGCACTGGGTGTGTTTAATTTACACTGGGAAGGATTTGTTTGGATGGCATGCATAATGTGCCATCACCTGAGGTTTATGCTGTCATTTTATTATTGTCCTGCGGTGGAAGAAAAGGAATCAACTGGAATGGCACACAAGGCTGAGCATGTTGACTGAACTGATAAATCTCACACGACACAAGCACTTCTAATGATGATTCTGTATCAGTCTGTTTAATGTTTTTAAGTGTACATACTTTTATTTGTTTGGGTTTTTTTCCCCCCCGTGATTTTACCCAGAGCACTGGAGGAACTGCGACCAAAAAGAGAATCACAGCCACTTAAAGGGAGAAAAGGTGTGAATGGATCATTTCACCCTCAGAGAGGAATACGCAGAGAAGGCAGAGAGCAGCCCGAGACTGCCATTTGAATGGATCTGAGAGGTAATTTGAGCTAAAATGGAGTCCACTTCTGAGCCACTCACTCAGCCCCCCCATGGCATCCACTGTAATTCATTATTCCTGGCCGGCACTGGGAGAGGCAATGAGCGAGGGCAGAGGACAGAGTGGACCCAGCTCTGGTGTAATGAAGACTCAGTAGACCTAAACCAGTCTCGCACACACTCGCACACGCACTTGCACACACAAAATCTTTCATTATATTTCAGAGAGAGCAGGACATTAATGCCACTGAAGACCTTTTGGCAGAGAAAAAAAGTGCAATGATTTTCTCCACACTCAATCCATTTCATTGACCTTTTCTATCATGCATGTGACTCTGCCCGCTCACTGCACTGTGAGATAAATATTCCAAGGATAATATTCCTCTGCTGTTTTAATAAATTATCTTTCTGAATCCAAAGTTTTAAGAGGCTTTAAGGAGAATATGAGCGTATTTGTAATTACTTTTACTTTTAATTGCCTTTACTTTTCTTCATGTGCTGTGTTTTCTTGCTTTCTCAGATCGCAACACTCCGGTTGTTCTTTGTTCGACGCCTCTGAAGACTTGTTTTTTCTACATTTCCATACAAGTAGTTAGGTGAAAACCTCTACATAGATGAGGCCCTTCCAGATCTTCCTTTTCCTTGTCCTTCCACTAGGGGTCTATAGATGTCCTGTCCAGACAAGCTGGGAGGATAAATACTGTCATCTGGTGGTAACAAAAGCCATCACTACTGGGTAATCTGGTACTATACTGCATGTTTTCTTTCCCCAGAATATATGCATCTTAATATCTTTATCCACTACCACACCACAACGCGGTACTTTACAATACATTTAGTTTTTTTAAACAACAAAACTAATAAAGTAGTCAAGATTTCATTTGTCTTTGTCCTGGATGAAACAAACAGAAGTTTAGTGCCACAGGTGGAGCAGGAAATAAAGCAAACAGTGCCTGTGTAACAGCAGCTCACAGATTTTAAATGTGTGTGACAGCCCAGGTGAGATGACAGGCGCTCCCCCAGACGGGTTTACCGCAGAGACGCGTGTTCAAAGCGAGGCAGGCCACCAGCGTTCAGTGAAGACAAAGTCAGAAGTTATAGAGGAGAGGAGAAGTTCAGCATTCAAATGTTTAGATAGGAAAAGAAAGAATAAACGTGAAAGTAGCTGATGGTTTTATTACATTTTTTCAGATTGCAGATGCAGATGCATTAGTGTGAGACTAGTTTTTCTACTAAGACAAATCTGAATGCTTGCAAGACTGGGGTAAGAAAGTGATGACAATAAAGTTTTACTACAAATTATGCACCGAATTATGAACATTTTGTTTCTTGTTAAGTTTGAACAGCTGTTTAAGTGATAAGATTTCTAAAGCAAACGTTTATTTTGATGGGCGGATCTGCTGAAAATGGTCACAATCCCATAAGATTAATACCTGTTGGTTTAATGGTTTTTAATGTATTTTATAATTATGCCTTACGTGCACCATTGTGATATGTAAAGTCTTCAGCTGTTGCATACATTTAGAAGTTCCAGCAATTCACTAATACACATATTTAAAATAATAATTTGGCCAAATTTAGTCTTTTCAGATACAAATAGAAGAGCTGTAAAAATTGTAAACATCTTCTGGTGACATTGTAAATGCCATCCTGTTTGCAAACTGTCCAATGGTGTATTCCTGAAATGCAATACAGTGAAAGGAACAAAACCAAATCTGAAATATAATCCAGATGAAGCGTAAAGTAGCACAAAATAGTAATACTCACTGCCTTCTACACTGTTGAGGGGCAGTAAACGAAAGAGAGCAAATCTAAAGAAGCAGTTTAGTATAGGATTGCATCTTCTTTCTCAGTACACATCTGAACACCACCTTTTTTCCCTTGAAAAAATTAGTTTTTGAAATATTGCCTCATCACAAAAAAACTCTCAAAGGCAAATATATTCAAAAGTGCCAACACCACTAGAGTTGCTCTGAATTCCTGAAGCCTTTTTCGAGTTTGAGCTGCTTTTTTTTTTTTTTTTATCTCCTAAGAACTCATTAAAGTGAGAAACTAAGAAATACTATAAAATTACAGAACCACACAGTGCAGCAAAGAACTAAAATGGTAAATGTCCTGTATTTGTAAAGCGCTTTGGGGTCCCTAAGGACCCCAAAGCGCTTTACACATCCAGTCACCCACCCATTCACCCACCCATTCACACACTGGTGATGGCAAGCTACATTGTAGCCACAGCCACCCATAATAATAACTATTATTATTATTACATTACATACATATTGGCCTTAAACTCTGCTGTATCATACTGTTATATTTTAATGGCAATACCACCGGTGTGTTACATGAGCAAAACTCATACTTCTTCTATCGTGCCAACTTATTCTGGAAAGCTGCACTAATCATTTTCCACTTTATTTTGGAGTCTCTCTCATTTTCTTTGGCTAGTTTAAAACAAATATATATCTGTACAGTGTATTTTTTATATGAATATACCTTCTTGTCTTGTTCTTTCTGCTGCTGTTTTCCTCCTAGGACCAATAAAGCTATTTTTTAAATCTGATTTTAGCCATCTTGTATACCGTGATATGTACTAAACAGACGCAGTAAGTGAGACTCTCATTTCAAGAGACACAAAATTGCAAAGAGAATTAAGTTAAATACAAAGTAAACGAGTTAAATTTGCCATACTCCAGTGTAGAGTTGTAAATCTTTGTCTTCATGTTTGCTGGCAGTCGACTCGCTGCATGAAATGCGAGGCCAAGTAACACAAATTTCAAAGTCAAAAAAGTGCTGCAAAGAGATGATAGCAGTCTGCCGGAGCAAACCTATAGGTGCCATGAATCAATATATCTGATGTGCCCTCGCTTGTCTTCTTGCCTGGAAGGAAGGATAGAGAGACGGAGAGACGGAGGGGAGGGGGCGCTTTTGGCAATGAGGGGGGTTCTCTAATGGAGTCTTTCAGTTTGCTGTGGCTGGAAATGAAAGGAGGTTGAAGCCTGGCCAATTATTCTGCCTGAGAAGAGTAGGAGACTGAAAGAGGAGGGAGAGGAAAGAGATGGCGTGTGGCGCCGTTGCCCTGTTAGAGGATGGGTAGATGGATGGATGGATAGATGGGATAGAAGGATTGATGGAAAACAAAAACAGATGCATGCAAGTATAGAGGGACTTCCAGAACGAGGGATTGATTCAGAATAGCCCACAGCCATTGGCCCCGCTCCCAGAAATTTCCCCCCAGTGCAAAAGGTTAACTGTCAGTCCCCTGCTAGGTATAAATAGAAGTCTGCCCTCCAGAAAGGCGTGTTCAGAGAGGGGGTAGACAGAGGAGGGGAGGGAGGGCAGTTCCTCATGATCCCAGTGACACACAGCAGAGGGGGGTGGTTTCAGGGTTTTTTGGTGGGTTGCAGAGGGTCTTACAGAGAAGAGGAAGGAGAGGGAAGATGCAGCCAAAGACAGTACAAAGGAAGGGACAAAAGAGTGTCCTCATCTATTCAACATGACCGTGACAGCAGACACAACAAATGCCATCATCAGCACCCCAGAAAGCTTCATTCCAATTAAGCTGCAGCTGCATTTGACAACCAAATAAAATCTGCGGGCTAGTGTCTTACTGGAGCTGCAGAGATGTGTAATTAGGCAAGTGTCTAGTAATCAGTTTAATTATGAATGATGGTATCAGGTTCATATCACCACAGGGGAAGCTACAGTGTCTGTTATTTTCAACCAGATAGTATCCGTATGTCACATCACAGCAGTCACAAAGTCCCTCCAGCCCCACACGCGAGTAACACAATAAAATAAAATAAATCACAAAGACGTTTTTGTCAAGTGTTTTTATTTTTCACTTAAATCCAAAGTAGCAAAAAGGATACACAGCTGAATTATCAGACGCACGCACACACACGGAAACTCTAAAACATTGAGACAGAAGGTGCTTCACCACCTCAAAACATAAAGCTTCCTCTTCAGTTTTAGCACACCTGAATGTACGCAGATTCGACCTGAAGTGATCTGCCACAAAAAAGGATTTAAAAAAATAAATCATGTTTCCTTCAGTAATGTTACTAAATGAGATTTTTTAAACAACAGTTTGACACAATATATTTTTTTATGCTGTCTCTCTGGTTAGAGTCATTGGTATTGACTCTGAAGGCATGTAATCTCTGACAAAAGCATTGTTGTTTACAAAAAAAAAAAAAAAAAAAAAAAAAACATAAGAAAGAGAGGATATTATTGCTGTTTTGAATGATCCACACTGCATATACTTTAAAGTTACAAATATTTTTTTAGCCTTTGTCAGAAATAATAAATAAGGAAGAATAATTGGCTCATGTATGGTCTGATTGCACTTAATCCTCTAGACCCCCAAACACTAACGTACTGTAGGTCTAGTATGGTAATAATACCTGTCTGATTACACAAGCAAGCCATTATACACACAAGCAGTAATGTCATTATGTTTTTTACAAGGATACAACTAAACTGTAATAGTGACAAAAGCACTACATTCTATAATACACAGGCAATCACAGATTGCAAATCTTACGTAATAACGTCCCGTCCTCTCCCATTTTAACTGGTGTCTGTTCCCAAACTATCATCTCTAGTTTGAGGATGCTGTTGAAGTCGAAAACATGTACGATCCCACAGTAAAGTGTTTTTCCAAATGGGAATGTAAGGTCCATTCTATAAAAATGCACTGGAAAGGGTTTTTTTTTTTTAAACTGCTAGTATACCTGGTACATTCTTTCAAAGCATGCGTCACCTCTATGGTTCATCTCAACTCCCATTCCCGACTAACGCTTCCTTTAAAACAGTCCTCTCTGTCGTTTTACAGCAAAGACAAGCTTGATAACTGATTAAAAATAATACTATTCGCTGGCAAAAACAACTAATTTCCATTCTAAAAAAAAATGAAGCAGCTTGAATTTTGTGCTTCAGTGATCTTCACTGTTTGTGAATATATAAAGTTAAATTGGTAGTCAACTCTTGGCGCCTTCTTTAATCATGTATTATAATCAAGTGTTAATAAATCAGAAAAATTATTTGCTTTCCTGCTGGGAATAAGACGAGAAAGCAGTTTCGCCAAATATTTCCCAAGACATTGAACTAGTCCTTCGAAAAATGTGAAACACCGTTCATTACCATACATACATTTAGTTTGGGGGCGGTGGTCACTGGATGCTTGGAAAATAAATACTTCAATTTGGTTTCATTGGGATTCTACATTGGAAAAACGAAAGGATCTCTTTGTGCGAGCGAGCATCATTTTGCCCACTAGAGTAACACTTCCCTTTTATGATCATACAAAAATGAAAAGAAAGAAAGAAAAGAAAACATAGCACCCCCACCATTTCTTTTTTGCCATTTCCAGGATACAATCACGCCCAGGAGCACGCGTCCACTTCATGAAATTAAACCCCTCTCCTGTTCACTTCAAACGAGGACACACACACACACACACACAAAAAAGGCAAGGGCTGTCCGCCTGTGTAGTGTGAAGGAAGCCTTAATGCTAATGGAGCACAACAGAGGCGGGAAGGGGCTGTTTGGCTGCAAAGAGATGCAGAGGACATGGCACGTTTGATGAGGGGCTTTTCTGACCTGCACTTTTGTCATCTGAGCAAAAGATGAGGTCGTGACAAAGAGTCTTTCCTCACATCATTCTTCTCGTTCCTCACAGAACGCATCCATTTTTTCTCGGATGCTCTCGCCCGGTCGTCCACCAATCAGTCCATGTGGGGTTTCTCAACACCGCCCTGGAGAAGAAAAACAAGGCCTATGGTTAGTTATATATCAATCAATTTGTAATGCAGCAACAGGTTAATACTTGTATTTACTCACAGTATAAAGGTAGCATGGTTTGTTGATCTGACTCATAATCAGGACATGATATTACAATCAGTTCCCTTTTTCTTTCTGCCCAATGGCAACCTAACATTTTGCAGAATCGGGGGAAGAAAGTACTTCCTTCTCAACATCGGCTTGTTTTGTTACATGCTTAATCAACTTATTTGCTCATGAGCTCCTAAAATAGTTACATTTATCAGCCATTCAGTTTAAAATCACAGCTAATGTGTAATAAAGGGTGTTTTTGTCCATGGTTAATCCAACTAAACAGACTCTATCACTGTCATTTCCAGAAAATAAAACAAAAAAAGGTCTCGTGTGCCTCCTGATTCTTCTCATAAATGACCCACTGAAGCGAGTGAGCGAAAAAACACAGAACAAAACCACGAGTTCAGACTTGTGCCAACATTCCTCAGGCCTCATCACGAAAACAAAAACAACAAGTAGCAAATGACCCTCTGGTCAGCCGAGTCCAGACTGGCTCTGTGTCTCACCACGACTGTGAAAAACAACAGCTCTTAATCTGCTTTCACGCTTTCAGTGAGTCAAACTGAGGCAGTGATGGGGACTGGTACTTTACAGACAGAATGAGGTGAGGCTTCTGGGCAGAAGCTTAATGAAGACATCAAAGCTGACTTGCTGGGATAATTATGAAGGAAGGGGGGCGTCCAATGCTCTTTGCACAGTTTTAAACCATTTGACAATGTTATCTGCTGCCGCGCCTCAGCAGAATAATTGCAAATAAAGCACGTGTGGCGCAGGGGAAGCTTTTGAAGTCAGCTCTTTAGACACAGAGCAGAGGCTGATAACGATAAATGCGGAGGGATATTTTGCACAAATACGACATACCGAAAACTTTTCAAACCATCAACACAGAATTGCCACTTTATCCTCCAACTTTTAACATGGCCAATTAGAAAAACCTTTTGGATCAAGAGAGTCATGTGACTGGTTTCCACTGAAACTTGAAGTCTTGGTAGCTCTTTAAAGGAACAGTTCATCTCAAAAGTGAAAATGAACATGTCAGCATCCAACCTTATCACTGCTTACACTGTATGCTGTTTTGCACATAAAAGACAAGAAAACTCCAAATATGCAAATGCTCCTTTTTTTAAAACCCTTAATTCTGAAATCTGCAAAATTTAGTAAATAAGCGAGAAAACCTAGCTATCTGACTCCAGAATATATACAATGGACTCTACGGACTTTGTTATAGCCCCTAAATATGATGATCACAGGACAGTAAACAGTGGTTTCTTGCAGTGAGTATTGGCTTGTTTCAACTGGTAATATTCCAATAAAGCCAGGTAAGTGTTACCTCGTGAAATCAGCACTTCACACAAACATCAACATATCAGTCTGAACCTTCAGTTAAAGGATGAGAGAGTGATCAAGACTTGCAGACTTTACCATGGCTAGTTGGCGTCCTATGTTACCCACAGTAACACCGCCGGAGAAGAATATGCACGGGAGCCAGGAGCGTACGTACAGGAAGTCTGGAGATGTGTACCTTAAGAGAAAACGAGAAAAGAAGTCACACTTCAGAAAATAATAAAAGTTAAGAAAGCCATCCCAAGCACAAGTATGAGTTGCAGTTATTACCAAATCATTACCTCCCCTCATCCCTTACCTCCGGTTTCTATTTTGTAAAATCAGGATGATCTGCAGCTGTGTTTTTCTCTCTCTGCTGTACTTTTTTACTTATTATTGTATTGGCTAACACTTCACTGACTTCATTCCATATCCTCATACCAAAGCTGGGTTTACTCTCACAGCTGGATAACCAACACCCACACCAAACACTGTAATTTTAGTCATGGGTGTAATAAGAAATAAAAGAATGGTGATGACAAATCACTGCATTCGTTTTGTTTCCTCAGAAAAAGATACTCAAGAATGTTTTTGTTCCACTTTTAAAGGCTTTCCTTGAACACCCTGTTGTTGCTGATAGAGAACTTACTGGTAGACTCCATTGTAGACCAGCAGCTGTGTGATCACAGTAGCTAAAAAGGCAGTGGTGATGCCCAGTCCGAAGCCGCTCCTGGACCGGTCGAATGTCCACCACAGACCCAGGGACAAGGCCGCTAGCGTTAAGGAGAGCTGCACGTTGTTGTCGAAGTCTAGTTTCTGTGTTCCAGGAAGTTAAGGACAAAAAAAATCAAACAGCACGAGGATAACATATGATTATTTCTTACGCAAATATTTGGCCACCAACAAGTTGCACCACCTCTTTTTGCAAAAGGATAAAGCAGATTACTGAGCTGATGCAGACAGCAGCCAAACTTGAGTTAATTACTGGTGTACTTTTCCACTCTACTGTAACAAACAATCACAAAAGTAGCAAAAGTGCATTTGAGGACATGGTGAAAGGATACAACACTGGCGTGGTTGATACCGACGAACACAGCGATACACCTCATGACGCTCGCCCACTCCCTCTTGAACTTGTGCGGCTCTCCCAAGTGGCTGTCGAGACAGGGATACAGCAGGCCGATAACAGCTGCAAAAAAACACAAAAAAGGGAACAAACAGTCTTGAATTGTGCCAGATAAGCAGAACTGTGAAAAAAATAGGGCAAACTGTGTCATAGAGACAGACTGCTGAAGGTGCATTTCCACAGTTAGCGACACACCTGCTGTACATGCACTTCAAAAATCCCCACATGAGGAACATGCATAAACATTAGCTTTAATTTTAAAGCTCTATTTTACTTTTTAAGTTTGCGACTTTTTTAATCTAACTCCCTACATACTGTCATTAAAAGTCCAAGAATTTGTGAAGGAAACTATGTAACCACACTATTAGAATGTAAAAAGTGGACACAGTGCATATCTTACAAGAAGAGGTGGAGGAGTTACAGGAATTAGTACCTGAGTCACGAGAAAATGAATATGAAACCATTTTGACATTCAATTTGTCACTGGTGCCAGATGCTCTTTAATACCAGCCTCTTAAGTCAGAGGATTTACTTTACCCTTCTAGCTTTTGTTAGTATATTTTTCACCTTATTCAGGCTCCAAGAAGCTTTTATCTGAGAAAATACCTCATTTGACTCCTCATGGACAATCTTTAGCTGCAATCCTACTAAGAATAGCATGCTTAGATGAGGCTGAATCAATTGTCCTGGTGAACTCATAGTTGACAGAAATGAGATCTGTGGCAGTTGCTTGTTGTGGAAACTGAAATATCATCGGTTTCTTGGACTATTTATCAAGCATAAGAAGACAACAAATTTCCCACGTGTGGGACTAATAAATGTTATCTCATCTTATCTTACATTTAATGACATCACCTTCAGGTGTGGGAAAGTAAAGAACCATAAGAAGCCTACATCTCTTATTTCTCAGTTTGTTTCTGTCCTGCAGCATGCAATGACGACAGGAGGAGGAAGAGCCCAGCATTTACGCGCTTCTTTCTTTCCCTCACTTCCCTGTTTCTGGCCCTAAAAGTACCTCCCCTCTCAGCTCACCCGTTATGACACCATCCAATGAGCTCGCAGCTCGCCTCGTGTCCGGCTGCTGCAACCAATCAGAGCGCAAGAAAAAGCAACATCCGTTCCAAGCCATTTTTTTCTTTTTGATAACAGCCAGACTTAACGATGCCTTCAAAACTGATAATTAATATGAAACAAAAACAAAACTGAATGGTGATTCATTGTCATCTGATCATACAAATGCTCCCGACAGTGGTGATGAGAAAAGGGATGTGCTTCTGCTGTGTGCGGTTTAAATTTCTGCTGCTTATTATGGCAAAATCCGGCCCACAAAGGGGGATTTCCTGACCACAAGAGCCCATTTTATATACACAAGTGGTAAAACACACCACATATTATTTAAAGTGTCGTTTTCTCTTCATAAGGGAAGGCTGTTGTGCTCTAACTCCTCCCCTCTCTGCATTCCTTTGTCCCCAAATTAGCTGCAAACTACTGATCACCCGGGTAAAACTACCCTTGCAGGGTCGTTTATAAAGCACCAAGTAAGCTTGATAAAATCAGCCTGTTATTCACTCACCGGCTCCTGTACCGCAGCAAGGTGGGATCCACCATGCGGACGAAAACAAAGTTGTCATCACCTCCTCGGGGAAGAGGGTAACATTTCTTTGTATCTGGAGCAAGTTGAGCACCAGGGCCAGGAACACTCCGACCGTGAAGAGGACGACACCCCGGCGGATCAGGTTGGCCGTCCGGACGTCCTGCAAGGAGATGTAGGCACTGCTGAGCACCGATGTGATGATTGACATCATCTCTTCAGCTCTGGATGCCAACCAGTTTGCGCCAGAAGATGGGTGCTTAGTTTCGGTCTTTGATGAAGTGGAGCAGCTCCAACAATGCTCCTCCAGCCTGGGCATTTGGCACTTTAAAGCTAAAGAAGGAACCGAGACAGTCAACACACGAGTGCCACTGTTTTCACGTTGAAAGAAAAAAAAAAATTCGAAGAAATTGTTTTAAAATTGTTCCGGCTGCATACCTTGATCTCCAGACGTCTTCAGAGTCAGCTCCAAGCAGAATCCTCTTCTCCTGTTCATTCGCGCCTCGGCAAGCAGATTTAAGCCAGGATCCCTCCTCCTCGTTTTCCTGCTCTTTTACAACAAGAGAACTGCAGTCACGTTGTTTGTTCACATCATCGTCAGCAAACACACGCAGAGCGAGAGAGAAAAAACACACAGTGCTCCTCCATTCCACCGCACAGACCTCATACCACCGACGAGAGCTTCCTCTGCAGAAAACAATCACAGCTGTGTCGGGTGAGAATCGGCAGCCAATCAGAGCGCGGCGGCTGATATGACGTGACGCCACCCCACCGCCCACTTCGTCCGGGACAGACGCACAAACAGGGAGGCTGGAGAGCAGAAGTGAAAGTGGAAACACCAAACAACGGCTCTTTAAAAAAAAGCCTTTATTCTCTATGATAGTTTACAAGAAAGTATAAAAGAAATCTAAGAGACAGAGGAGGCGGTTAAAAACATGTGGAATAAAAGTAGTAACTATGGCTAAACTACCACAGTACCACAGCTTTAGCTTTATATTCAACTAGAATATTACTCATTTTTTTAAAGGTAAATGTGCGTTCACCAGGCAGATCTCAAGCTCCACCTCGCTTAGGTGTTGAATTATTCACTGATATTCTCTAAACAAACCCTGCTTTTCTTCGTTTGTAACTAAACAAACAGCAGTCCTCTGCACCCTTATATATAAAGCCTTTGGGAAATGGGGTCAGTGGCACAGTTCGTTTGTTTAAAAAAAACAAACAAACGAACCGGTAAACTTTGGGTCACTTTTGAGGAGGTGTGGCTTGGAAGGAGGCTCGGGAAGGCGTGTAGTGCCAGCGCACGTCTGTTAGAGATAACGTGTATTCTGAAAAGTTCAATACCCCGATCACATGTAGACTTTTGGGGCTCGTTCGACAACAACGCGAAAAAGTGTTTTGCAAGAATCTGCGTTATCCAGTCGGTCGTGAGTAGGTCAGTACAATAACAAGCACCCTCCTGCTGGATACGTGCAGCAGGACACATGCAACTACCGGAGCACATTTTGCTTCTGAGCCCGAGGAAAACCTCACCTCGCACGTGGATGCAAATCTACTCCCGTGCAAGCTTTCTCACTTGTTGTGTTTCCAAAAAAGATAAATCAAACGTTTTCAGTTCTTTTCATTTGTAAAAGCCCCACAAAAAACCTGAGCCACATTTACTTAATAATATCAGCTTCTGGCACTTAGAAAGCAATACCATGGATGAATCATTTCTTTATGCAAATAAGACTTGGAAAAAGTGAGTTGATGCCTCATGACCTGGAGCAAATGTGGTAAACAAAAACAGAGACCGTATCAGTGTGACAGCATTTCATTTCAATTAGGTTTAATTAAATGTATTTTTTGGGGGGTGTAATTAACAGTGCTCTTGATATTTTGGGGGTATTATATTAATCGTGTGTGTGTGTTTTTGGCACATTTGTGGTGTTCAAATGTAGAGAGTTTGGCACTAAATCAGGGTGCAGTGTTGGTTTTCACCCAGTGTTCAGCTTCAAAGCTTCCACCCAGCTGCCGAATTTATCTCTTCTTAGTTATGGCTGATTTGATGTGCAGTGTGGAGAAAAACAATGTACGATTTATCAGGAGTATTTGTGGAAATAACTGTATTTATAATAACAATAATAATAATAATGGACATGGTAACACTGTGGGCACACCAAGGACTTTTTAGTTTTGCTAGTGGTTTTGGCTCTAGGGTTTGGTTGCTTCACCACTTCGGCTGCATGGCCATGACATTTGGTGAACACAATCAGAGTCTTCAGGGGTCAAATCATAATGAGTCTGTTGATTCTCTGACTTTTATTCTAGCACCACAAACAGATTAAAGGCAGCAGTTATCCTGTTAAATATGTATCAGCATCTACTTGTTGGATTCACACTATTTTTCGTAGTTATGTTATTGGTCCCCCAGAATCTCAGTATTATTACTCAGTTAAATACACCGCCCAGTGAAAAAAACAAAAGGCACCGCTTGTATTTAACTAACCAGAATTTATGCAGGGATCAATATGATTCAGCTGGCTGTTTAACTGTAACTGAAGCAGTGAGAAGCTTCTCATTAAGAACTGTCCAGGTTTTAACTGTATTGTTAAAACCTGGAAGGTTATTGATGAACCGGCACCTTTCAGGAAGAAATGGTATTATATAAAAATCCTGAGTGATTGTGACTGGATTTCACTTAAACATCTGGTCAAATTAAATAAAAACAGCAACAATAAACCTCATGGCCATGTTAAAAGTGATAGTAAGAGCATTTTCTCACAAACACACACACACACTAAGAAAAGAACTGAAGGGATTGGGGTGTGTAGCTGTACAGCTGTGCAGCCTTAAGAAATCCACTGACGCTAATTGGAGAAATTGGTCTGATTAGTCCAGACTTTACCCTGTTCCAAAGTTATGGGGACATTAGGGTAAGAAGAGAGGATTCAGTGATGCCACTGAATCCGCCTACCTTAAAGCCTGAGTAGTCAGTGTTATGATCTGGGGTTGCTTCAGTCGGTCATTTCTAGGCTCAGCAACAAAAATGAGGTCAGCTGACTACCTGACGATGCTGAATGACCAGGTTTTCCCATCAATGGATTTTATTCTTCCCTGATATCAGAGTTCACTGGGCTCAAACTGAAAGAGTGGTTCAGGGAGAATGAGACATCATTTTCATTCATGGATTGGCCACCACAGAGTCCAGACCTTTACCCCACAGAATCTCTGGGATGTGCTGGAGAAGACGTTACCCAGCAATCTGATTTTGCTTACCAAAATAATACCAGGTCGAATACATGCCTTCATTAAAAGCTAAAGGTAGTCCAATGAAATTATAGAGTGCCTGACTTTTTGTTGTCTAAGCAGTGTACTTTAGAACATCGTGGATGGAAAACCTCTTTGAGCAAGCACTTGGAAACTTTAACCAGAGGAATCCTGTTGACTCCTGCACGATCTGAGAAAAAAGAACATATAACATATAACATATATAACATATAAAATATATAACATATAACATATATAACATATAAAATCTTTTTCACCTTCCTTTTTTTTCATTTAAGGAGCATTTTGAAATTGTGATCTACAGTCATGTATTTGTGTCATTGCACCGAGGTTATTGTAATACCCTATTTACTGCTCATCTCTTCTCTTTTACACCTCCAAGCAATAAAAAATGCTCCAGCGAGCAAGCTCACACTACTCCTATTTTCTTCTCTTTACATTTACATTGATTTTCAATCACGTTTTTAAAATTCTCACACTTGAAGCACTAAACAGACATGCTCCAGACTATATTATATATCAATTTTCCCTCATACTGAAGACCATAGGAGAACAGAGCCTCTTAGTCTGTGCATCAAGGCAATGAAACAATTTAATGCTTTACCCCTTGTTAGCAGATTCGGTAGAATCCTTTTAAAGAAAACAGTTGAATATATAAATACATTTTGCTTGCTTTTTTATTCTATTTTAGCACGGTTCTCTATTGATATTAATTGTTGTATAGTAAGTGTGACTTTTTGTGAAAAGCACTTTGTAAATAAAGTTTATTTTACTTTAAATTTATAGCAAGATAACAAGCAGCACAGCCTATAGACTGCAGAATGTGTTGTGAGCAAAAGAGAAGAAAGGAGAGGTCTGCATTGTGTCACAGCTTGAGCCTGTAGCTCATATATAACTAAAGGATGGCTCAGGGTCACATGATCCAGCTCCAAATAAAAGCATCATCAAAAAGAGGTTTTTAGATGAGTCTTAAAGTAGTTGGATGCTTCTCTTCTGAACCCAAACTGGGAGTAGGGTCAAATATGCTCCCATTTTACTCTTGCGAACATAATCAAGAAAAACAAGGAAACTACACTCTAAAGTGCTCTATTGGCATTATACAGTTCTATGAGGTCTTTAAAGGATGACTGAGTTTGATGATTTGAGGTTTGATGATTACGGGCTTTGAAGGATTTAAAAGTCTATCTGGGTTTTTCAGGGAGCAAATAACCAGGCGATTTTTCTTTGTAGTCCTTTACAGTACTTGCAGTGTTTTGGATTTTAATGAACCTCATACACAGATTTCCATTACTTCTTTTAGTGTTATGATTAATTGTAAACTAGATGGATTTCTGCAAATATATAGACATTCACGTGCCCATCAGGATAAATTATAATAACTCTGATGGTTCCCCTGCAGCAGCAAGTACAACCTCCTAAATGATGAGTATGATTGTACGGCACATAAAGTGATGGCAAATGTAGTGGAGAAATTTCTTACTCTGTGCCGTCACCATGTTATTGCACAATTTAAAAAATAAATCAGGCTTTTCATTCGATCTAGAACAGCCTGAGAATGAGTCTTTAAATAATACTATTAACTATGTATTATTAGATGTTAAAGTCCAGACTGCACATTCAAAGTGATTGGCTCTAAAAACGCCTTCACTGGGTAGAATGAGAAAAAATGGGTCTGATAACTGAATGGGTAAATATATACGTCACAGCTGCACTTTCTGAGAGTTGTTTATATTATAAAGCCATGCGTGAAAGTAAATTGAGGGTTAAAATGTTTGTCTCCCTGGTTTTATTTCTGAGTATTTAGAGCAGTGTCAATACATGCAGTAGGCTTGGACAAATACTGCATGTCATGATAAGAAGTGTCAAAGAAGAACTCTTTTCACCGCTTTCTTAAAAGACACTTAGACATCATTTCACAGATCCTCACTCACTCCTCTCCCTAAACACTCTTTTGCTGTCCTAGAATGACATTCAGAGACTTTTCACTTGCCTGCTGTCCATAGATAATGTCATCAGTCATATTTACTACACCCTAAATTCAGTGCTCCATGTGGTTAATGCAGATAAATCGCCCGAGCCTCACAGTTTCATAAAAGGGTGGGGGTGGGGAGGTCAAAAAGAGAAGGGTGCACCTACGGGGAGCTCCCCAAGGCCCCAAACTAACACCACCCCGGTAATCCAACAATAGTATTCTTCTCTGCCTCAGGACAAAAGGTTGTCTCAGGGAAGGAGTATGTGTATATTCCCCAAATGAATAAGTTTCTTTCTGTGTAATTCTTAGCTATCCAGGTGCCTGAGGATAAAAGCCTACAGCAGTGAGTGTGTGGGGGTGTGAGTGTGTAAATCAGTGCCTTTGCCTGAGCGTGCATGTGTTACATATGTGTTAATCTAGTAGAAATAAAACGTGTAGTGTCAGATACGTGCGACCTGAGATGACTGTGACACAAGGAAACATGTTCCATTTCTTAATGAAGACGGGAAGCTAATTTTTTTCAGTGAGTAATAGAGAGATGCTGTGGGATTTTAGATAGCGCTTCATGCTTCCTCTGACAGTAACATGTGCATTAATTTGAAGGCTGGAATCACGAGTCCTATGTTAGCTAATGCAGGGCCATAACAACCGTGAAAATGACTCGGCATATAGCAAATAGCTCCTAGCAACCAACAGTGTTGGCGCTGGTGTAGAGGAGGTCTCCGCCACGTCAGAAGATAAAGCAGGATGCCACGACACTTCAAATGAATAGCAGATCAAGCGTGTCATAGATTATGCCGTTAGACTGGGAGGGATTTTATTATAGAAAAAGGAGAGGGCTGCTGGAACAGCTGGCAAATTGATCTATCAAACTCAAGCTTGACAATTTTTTACCCCAATCCTGTGTGAAATTATGAAAGGAAACATCATAATCCACCCTCTCAGATAGCGGATTAAGACGGAAACAGTTTCAGCTTCATCCTATTTACCCCGTTTGCTCAGGTGTCAAAAATCATTGCGTTTCCCAAGTTCTCAGCTACACATTTGGGTAAGCACCAAAGCGCTTTTAAGTTATTAATAAATCAATAGTAATAATAATAATAATGGTAAGTCAACTGTGGCATCCATCCATTTTTACTGGAAGATTAATCCACAGTTTCTTTAACATTTCTCTAACTCTGCCTTCTTTTTTTTCTCCCCTAACACTGCTTCAGTGTGTTGTCAATACTCTTCTGGATACCCTTCACCTTCTCAGTGGTGAACCTTTTCTGTGTGCCACGGAAGATGAAAGGGGATTCTGGGTTATAGACTGTATAAACCAGCTTAAAAGGTTGCCATAAAGGCCCTGACTCTACACCCCGAGGGCGTGGCACCAGGATTCTAACTCGCCCCTTTGTTCTTTAGTGCTCAGCTCTGAAATTGTTTCAGAGCAGCTCATAGCCAGATCCTACACACTTTCCGCTACACTGTGCTTATTTTCTGAGAGTATTCATGGCAAAACAGAAAGAATATGTTGGGCTTATACACAAATCCTGATTCAGAACTGCTGTCTCAAAAAAAAGCAACCCCTGCTATTGAGAGTGTTTTTATTTCTGAGATGGTGACTCACATGTAATGGTTGCTTAAAGGGGTAGTTTGATATTTAGTGGAAGACGCTCATTCGCTTTTCTTGTCAAGAGTAAAAAAGGAAGATGGTTGCCACTCTCATGTCTGTATGATAAATATGCAGCTTGAGCCAGTATTCGCTTAGTTTAGCTAAGCTTACAAACTGGAATTAAAGAAATAACATTTAAAAAAGCTTAATAGTGAGCATAGCCTTCTAAAGATGCAAAACTGACATCGAGCCTCTCGTCTTACTCTCAAACTATTGTTTTTTTATGTTGCTATAATAGTTTTAGGTACTTAAAATTGATCACCATTGCCCAAAATTTGATCTGCATCACGACCGCGACAAACATATAGCCACGGCTTCGAAGAGCTACCTTCAGTGACATGAACAATGAGTCCTACAGCTAAACAAAATACCAACACAGAGCCCTGATAGAGTCAGTCTGGAACACTGAGGTTAAATTCCCAAAAGCTTTGACTTTCTCCAAAATGTCTGGAACAACCTACCTGCCAAGTACCCTGAAACTTGTGCTCAAGAAAGAAGGGGCTGTCTAAAAGGAGAATATTGATTCTTTTGGCTTGTTTTTGCTGGTCATCGCAAGGAAAATGCATTAAAACAATGTTTGCAGTGCATTATATAGCCTTCCTTGTTTGTTCGTTTGTTTGCTGAGCTACACTTATCATTTCTGATCTTCTCAGTGCTAAGCTTATTCCTGCCTTTGACCCCCTAATAGCTTTTCCACTTGAAAGCTGATGCTTCAGGTTCTTATCTTTCTTTTAAGGAAATTGCACAACAGTGATAAGTACTCCATCTACAGGGGGGATGGTGGTTGTATTTTCAATTGCTTTATGAGTTTTCTGCAGTCTGGTAAACAGTTCACAATCACAGTGTTGAATCAATGGCTGTCTGATAGGAACTGAACAATATGAGCTTTTAAAAAGATATTGTTTTGTTGCAGAGCTGGTTCATTGGACTGCACAGGTGCTGCCCCAACCCTACCAGGCCCATAGCTGTATATGTGGCACGTTTACACAATAGCTCCATTCAAGCCAGCTTACACTACAAGTGTCACAAACAGCACAGTTCCAGCAGCCAATGAGCACCCTAATTACTCCCGGCTGTCTAATCAGATGTCATTCTAGACCAATCATAGCCGCTGCCTCAGTTGGCTGTTTTGTATGAGGGAGAAAGAGTGATATATGAGTAGTAAGTGCTACGAATCCTCTGGTTTCTTTATAGACAGTGAATAGGAGGACGACTCAGCATTAGAGCTGCTGTTAGAGGAATACGTGTGACTTACAGCTGATAAATCTGGTTGTCCTCCTTTGACAAGATGGGATTTTCTGCACCTGCTGCATGCATAGCTGAGATAAAACTTCATTGTCAATAACGTATGTTAACACGTAATGTTTATGTTTCCAGGCAGGTCTTTTACTTTTTTCAGGTCTTTTACAGTAAGTTCTTCCTTTTTCATGTTTGTTATGAGATCTCTGTTCCACAAGTCATACATGATTTTCATTTAGATTTTGTGAATTAAATCTAACATATTATCACGATTATTATCCCTTTCTGTAGACCACAACAATTATCACGATCATAGTGAGTATTCACTCTGCTATTGGGACACATATATCTATGTACCATACTTGCCTATAATAAAACTCACTGACCTGAGGAATCACTTCTAATCACTAAAGAGAGAATCTTATTCATAACCTGCTTCCAAAAGAATCTCCTATTAGTGCCATTAAATTCAAATACATTCAAATACTGATGTTTCATATACTTACCATATACTGTACATGTGATGCTATCATCAATATGGACCAAATGTTTCTGGCACTTTGTTGAACTTATGTCATAAAGAATTCAGGCATTTATGAAGGAACAGAAGAGCCAACCCAGTACTAGCAAAGTGCACTTATAAGTGGCAACTATTTATTGTAAAACTTTAACATTGTTGAACTATCCCCTGATGTTTCTTCACCTTAGCTTTTGTGGTGAATAAACACAGGATTGTAATTTGGAGTGGGTTTTTCCATGGGTAAGCTACTTTTCAAATTCAGCCTGGCTACCTGCTTTCCATTCTGCTTTGTGCTAAGCTAATCCAAAAACCTTTGGCAGAACTTTCACATTTAAAGGTCTGTGTTTTACTGAGTGTGGGTCTAATTATTTTATACGGTGCCTTTCTTACAGCACCTGTTAAAGACTTATTTCAATCATGCAACGTTTACCTGAAGCAACATCCCCTTGAGTTGTTTGTGGCTAAAGCTTAATGTTTAACGCACTGTAGTGGGCTCATATCAGTGGAAGTACTGAACTCTGTGCCAAAGAACATTAGTGTGGGAAAAAAAAGGACAGCCAAAGTTAAAAAGTAAACTCAACATGTTTACTGTTCTCAGATTATTTCCACATGTCCCCATTTACAAGAAAACCCAGGTCATTTTACTATCATGAGTTACGTTTGTACAAATGAGCAATACTATGTTAAAGTTTTCGTGAAAATATAACACGTTTTAACTTAAACTCAAAATGTAGCCAAATAAACTTGTCTAAGTCGTAAAAAAGCTGCAAGATAGTTAAACAAACAGCAATATTCTTTGCATTAACATGTTTTTAAATCAACATAAATAAAATGTTGAGAGGGAAAGAAGAAAACATAGCTCAAACAGGGGCTCCCGATGTTTCATAGTTCAAAACCTTGATGTCACTGTGTGATTACACTACTCACGCCACTCACTCATGTGATTGTGAAAGTCATGGGATATGACAGAGATGTAAACAGTATGTCTCACACAGTCCTAAAAATGTCCTTGTTGGCATGGCCTGCACTTGTCAGAGCTGAGTCCTTTATTCCTCGTGAGCATTTGCTTTTCTTTCATTTGAAATGGTTTCTTTGGCCTTGAATCCCAGCGCTGCTTTTCATTTTTGCACAGATTTTTTTAGGATGTCACACAAAGCCTTAAAAATATTCGCCAATAAAATCAGATGTGGTGAAAAATAGTCTTTTACGTGAACACGAGCAGTTTTGGCTCATGGCAAATTGTTGGTTTGCTTGTTTTTTGATGAGCAATTTGATCGTTGGATCATTGTTTAAATTATGCAAATGCATAACTCAGCCAATGAATAGATGAAAGATGATTAAAGATGTTTTAATATGATTCTTTTTATGGAGGGTAATGGCAGTTCAGCCAAATGACACTTGACTGCAGCATCATGATGACTGCCTTCAAATACTGCTAAGGTTGATTTTATGTAGGGATCCATTTCTGTAATTTATGGCACGCTCTACTTATCAAGTGGAACACGTTTACTAATTATGTTATGACTTTTCAGCTTTCTTATCATTATGTGTGAGGGGTTATTGTACATTGCGTCTTTAATAAAAGCAGCAGTTATTGCTGGGTGTAATACAATACAGGGAGAGGAAGCCTGTGACTGATCTATCATCTCTGATAACTTGTGATACTGTTAAGAGCATGAATGACTTTATCTGTAAGATAACATAGAAAAACAAGACTTAATCAGGTAAGTATGTTCAAAACACTGCAGGTTATTACAGGCTGTGTTTGAAGGAATAAACAGTATGCAGTAGTGCAGTGTCCTCCTAGTGGTAGTTTAAGGCTTTCTCTTCAGTTTTTGCACATTAATAACCAGCAGATGGCGCCCACATGACAGTGAATGGAAGTATAAATAGATTTACCCCCAGTTTCTTTCTTATGTACAGTAAGAAAAAAAGTGGGGACAGAACCAAGCTTCAGGCTGAAAGATCCAATCTTTACACCTGCGTCTGACTGAACCAGAATGATTGTATCGATAAAGTGCATCACCTACTTAGCATTTCAGTTAGATGGCTCACTGGAGAATTAAATCAGGAGCTTTCTTCTTATTCTTTCTGCAATACTTGCATGACTATGTTGCTATAGCACCCAGACAAAAGCACATGTCATTCATCTTTAGTTTGTCTGACACATTTGTGAAAAAAAACAAACAAACAACTCTGACAGTACTGAAAAGGAAAATGCATGACGTGACTTTGTCAAAATTCAAAAGCCTCTGATACACTTGCTAATTACATATTTGTGTGCTTTCTGCAGCTGTGAACAAATGGGGGAATTTTGATGCACGACTGCCACTTTGGAATTGCTGTTGTCAAAAAACTTGCTTATTTTCAGGTGTAAACAGAGGCAGGCGTTATAAATCCTGAGCAAGCTTTTCCTTGGCTCATTTTACATATTCCAGCAGGGTCCACTGAGGTGACAGACATATTTGTCGATAACAGGTCTTCTGGTGGCCGGAGGGGTCAAAGAAATGTGACTCTCCAGCGCTGAATCCAGAGTGTCTATTACCTGTGAATGAACTTCACTTTACAGGGATAACATGTTTTAAATGCACACTCAATCTGCTGCTGCTGATAGTCTGAGTTTTTTCATGACAAACAGTTTTAATTGTTACAAAACGTTCTGTCACTCATAGTCGTGGCCAAACATTTTGGCAGTGGCACAAAGCTTGTGTTTCATGCACTTTCATCGCTGTGTCATTATTTATTTCACAAAAACTAAGCCGAAATGGAAAAGTAGACCCTATGATTTAGTAGCTTGGAGAACCGCTTTTAGCAGCAATAGCTTGAAGTAATGTTTTTCTGTATGACTTCATCAGTCTCTCCATTGTTGTGGAGAAATTTGGGGCCCGCTCTTTATTACAGCATTGCTTCCTTTCTTTGAGGTTTGTCAAAAATCATTAACGCACAGCCCTCGTAGGGTCTCACCACAACATTTTTTATCAGGTTGAGTTCTGGACTTTGAGTCATTGCAAGATCTTTAATCTTTTTCAGTCATTCTGTTGTGGATTTGCTGTGGTGTTTGGGATCGCTGTGCTGTTTGACCCAATTTCAGCCAAAATTTAGATGTCAGACAGATGTCCTCACATTTGACTCTGAATACTTTGGTATACAGAGGAGTTCATAGACGGCATAGTGACTAAAAGATGCCCGGGTGCTCTAGCTGCAAAGCAAGCTCCCCTCAACCGCTGTGCAGTCGATATGAGGTGTTTGGTTTTCTCCAAATGTGATACTGTGCATTATGGCCAAACATCACCACTATGGTCTCACCTTTCCAAAGGATATGTCAGAGGTCTTGTGGTTTGTTCAGATAAAAAGTTAAATATTATATGTTGCTGTTGCTGAGGCTGTATGTTAATAAACATTAAACCTGTTGAGGACCAGATTATTTTATTTTGTTATGTCCTGATAAATACAACCTTATCACTGTATTGCTGTATATTGTTTTATATTATTTACTCTCTTTCTATTAAAAGCAAGATAGTCCCCCTTTGCTGTTAGACGAGCACGTTCATTGTTTTCTACTTGGAGTGTCATTATCATCCCTTTAAAAGTAATTGTTCCTCATAGAACTATTACACTTGGCGGTTTGCAGGGCAATTTAAATCATGAAACAAGCAAAATGCTAATGGGCTTTGGCTATCCGGTAATTGCAGGCAATTACTATAAAAGTTCTCTTGTTATTTAATTGCAGATAATGAAATCACGAGATGATAATTTCAGTGAATATTCATATCAGAAACCCTACTTTGGCTGTCAAGTGGACGAGCTTGACGTCACTACAGTTTTAGTAGAAAAACCTTTCATCTCAGCCTGAACATATCAGTTTAATAATTTTTTTTCATGTGTATATTCTACATATCCATCAGCCACTTACACTTGCAGCACATTTAGATCATCATACATTCAAATCTGCGAGTGAAAAACTGAAAGGATCACATTTTTCTTTATGTTCTGCTAATAAGTCAGTTCAACCGCACTGACATACTGCAGTGAGACTCCAAAAGGAGCACAATGTTCATCTTTGCCTGAGGACTTGTGTGTCTCTTGGCTGGTAAAAGCCCCTAAGGTGGCACTGAATCCAGAAAGTCAAACAGATACTTTAAGATCCTCTCCAAGCAAATATACCAGCCTGTGTGTGTGTGTGTGTGTGTGTGTGTGTGTGTGTGTGTGTGTGTGTGTGCACAGTCTGTCATTATCATCCTGAGCAAACAGAAGGAAAAAAGCTAAACTGAGACATGTTATCCATGTCACGTACCAGAACACAAATTATCAAAGTCCTTGAGACAGAACAAAGTTTGAGGAAATGAATGATAGTACTTTAATAGATTAAAGAGGAATAAAGACGATTTTGCTCTTTAATCAACTTAGAGGTTATTAACAGATCGAGGAGATTACTTGTGTTAAGAACAGTCATTGGAAAATTGAAAATTATGTCTTGTGGGGACTCTCATTCTCTGCTAATTAAAAGTGGAGCCTTTTAGCCTAGGGTTTGAAATAATACGTTACAATTTGCCAGAATAATTCTTTTCATATGTCAATTGTCTTGACTAAAAGCAGGCCGAGGCATTGTTCTGAAAGGTGAGTACGCATCAGTGCCAAGGAAGTCAGCTCCAACAAGAATCAGCAGTTTAATGAACATTTTTATTGGAACCTGCAGTTATATGTTTTTCACAGACTATCCAATTATATTATTGTGCGACCAGATCAGTTTATTCAGTCCGTTTATTATTTGGAAATCAAGTTAATTGCTGCCCTACTGAAATTCATATTACACCTTAGGCAAATATACACCTTTTAATTGATTTGGCAAAGTTAGCCATTATGTATGAATTCCAGACTAAGGCAGATTTTTAGTGGCTGTTCATACACACTTTGGAAAATGTATACAGTCCTGTGAGAAACTAAGTATACCTTTGCTGCTTCTATAACAGGTAAGGAGCAACCAGGTGCTGCTAATCAAATACACTTGATTAATTGATCATCAAGCATCTCTAAAAGCAGACGTTTTGGCAATTTGCTTGTCTGGAACAATCAAGTGTTTGTTAACATAATGCCAAGCAATGATTGTAAAGAAGCAGCCGTTGCTGCTCATTAGTCTGGGAAGGGTTATGGGGTAATTTCCAAACAGTCTATCATCAGTCTATCAAAAAGTCTATCATCCTACAGTCAGAACGATTATTCAGAAGTGGGAAACAATCAACATTCAACATTCATTATCTTGCCAGGAGTGGACATCTCAGCAAATTCATCCCAAGGTCAGTGAACTTGAAACAACCCAAGCCCTGTAGGCTTCAGTTAGCATGTTAAATATTAAAGTTCATGATAATAAAATTAGGGAAAGATTGAACAAGTTTGACTTGTTTGAAGGGTTGCCAGGAGAAAGCCTTTTTTCTCTAACAAGAACGTAGCTGCATAGCTTAGGTTTGCAGTGCCATCTGAAAAACCACAAGAATTCTGGAATAATGTCCTTTGAACAGATGAAACTTGAGCTGTTTGGCCATAATGCACAGCACCATATTTGGTGAAAACCAACCATGTCATTTCAGCACATATCACAGCACATAGCAAAACCTCACACCAGCTGCACAGTATCCTGGCACCTTGCAGTCATTAAGTTAACCGTGTACCCCTCTGTATACCAAAGCCATCTAGAGTCAAATGTGGAACCATGTGGATCACCTGGGTCATGCAATAGGATAATGACTCCAAACACAGCAGCAAGTCTACTACAGAATGTCTGAAAATAAAAAGAAACAAGGTGTTGCAATGGCACAGTCAAAGTCTAGACTTCAACTCAGACGAATGCAGTAGCGGGACCTTATGAGAGTTGTGGGTAACAATCTAGCTATTTAATAACCACACCTCATATGAATGCACATAAAATGTAAAGAGTTTTGCTTCATTACTGCAGGTAAGGAAAAGCAAAGATTTAATATATTGTGCTATAAAATTATATGTTCCCGCTCTATTTAAATATTTCAGTAAGGCATGATGGTGAACGAGCACAAGAGGGCCCTAAAGCTTCAACATCTGAAGGCTATATTAAAGCACCTATACATTCATAGTCACAGCACACGTGTTTTCACTTAATTAGTTCTCTTTTCATCTCCGTATGCATGTGTACAGCTCTTTCACATTCCTGCTTCTTGCAGCAGTTACAGATAACATTTTACAGGGTTGTCTGTGTCTTTAATTCATATTTTTTGACATCAAATAATCCCCAGCACAGCAGAGGTCTACGTAGCCTTTAACTCTACTTGGCATTGGTGGAACAGAAAGAACATGAAAACCTTCCAGTTATTCTGACTTAGTATTCACACTTGTCCAACTGTTTGCCTAGACACATAACTTAGCTACTTTAATTTGATGCTTTGAATTGGTTCAAGGACAACTGAAATACAATACAAAGTGTGCATAGCTTCTTTCGCTTGAGTATGATTGATTGCATTGATTGTCCTTGGCGGTTTAACTGGAATTTTGCCAGTTATGACAGAATTTGGCAACATTCACAATGTGAACAGCTCTGCATCAATGGATACTGGTATTGTTTCCACATACAATAAAAGAAAGGTCAGAGTGTCTCTTATGAAGCGAAATATATGAATTAAATCTACTGGTCTTTTTTTCTTATGCAATAACATTTGACTGTCAGCTAATCAGGTTAGTGAATGGTTGTAAACCGACAACCCACAGCATCCTGGAGTATCACATTCATCTTATCTCAGTCCCTGATGTCAGCATTATAAACCTATGATATGAACACTTGACTGTCTGCTCACGTTGCTGGTATGATGAGAAATGGAGCTCAGAGCAGGGGGTCAGGAGTCTGAGTTGTCCTTGGAGTATATATATTTTCTTGATGTTTTTAACTCTTCTCTCTAATATCAAGAATATTTGATTCATTTCATTTTGTTCTAATGATAATGTAAAACTATTCTGTCAGATATTCTAACATGTTCAGGTGATTAAAAGGAGTGTGACCAGCTAATGATGAATGTCTTGAACATTGACACAACTTTTGATTTTTTTGAACTGCTTTTCAACAAAGAATAGAGGTGAGGCGGGCGGGGGAGTAACAGCGCATCAGCTAATGGTTAACATCATGAACAGCTCTTTGTGCAGATTTAAAGCTTTGCTCTCATCTTTGATTTGATCTTTCATCTTGGTAACAAAGAGTCTCTTTCCTCATTAGGATAGAAATGTGTTTCACTGTGTGTGACAGTAGCCTAAGGTTTCTATTGTTATCTCATAGGTATATAGGTATTAGGTACTGAGGTATTTCTATTGCAGAATAACAGAAAAGTAATATAACAAGGAGTACAACAAATTACTTTCTCCAGGTAGTAATTTTATGCTCTACCTTTTAAAAAAGGGTATCAGCAAATATTTAACACATTACTGTTTTTGAGTCAGAATCCACAAACAAACATTTTTCCTTTACACATGCTAGCCACCAAGCTAATGCATACAACAATATTATGATGTTGCAACATTCAGCATGCTATTCTACTAGGTTTGTTTTGTCCACAAATAAGAGTGCTGGGCTTACTTTCATTCAACTCAGAAAGTTAGCTATGGTAGCCTATTAGTTGTTAACCCTTTAAATAGTAAATTAACAACAAACATGATTGTGCTGCTCTTCTGACGCTTATTCAATTCAGGATCCAGGGGCGCTTTAGCCTAAACCACAGAGTACACCAGGCCAGTCTGTCACAGAGAAACGGACAACCATTCATACTCGCATTTGCAGCCTTTTGCAATTATCCTTTTACTTTAAAACAATATACTAGGCCTTGGGGGATACAGGTTCCTAGGTTTGCTAGGCATTTGACCTTGACCTTCATTGTTAGCGATTGAAAATCTTGAAAAGAAATGACATGAAACTATAGAGAGTAATATTTCATATAAAAGGGCATGGAGAGAGCTGTACAGCACACTTTTTATTTTTTTAGTATGACACCCAATGTTACAGTGACACAATAACAGGCTGATGTCATCAGATTGTAATAAAAACATAAAACATCACATTTTTAGTAAAGCCCTTGCCCTTCTGACAGGAGTTGTGTTCTCTGTCAGCTCTTGTTTTCATTAGTGATAATGATGAAGATAACAACGCCTGCAGTTCCTTTCGGTATCACGACATAATCAGATTACTAATAATTAAACTGCATATTTTGTTCTTGTTTTGTTTGGTTGCTTGATAAAGCAACAGCAGACCTTGCATGCTGTTACATTACGTACTATGCAAACAGTTGAGTACTATGCAAACAGTTACCAATACTGAAGCCCCTCTCCACTGTGTCCAACATATATTTACTGCCCTGGCTGTTGTCCCTTACATGTCTTTGGAGGGCATATTTGGCACAACAGGGACTTCAGAACCTGCCACTCGTACAAACCCGACTCCTCCTCCTTCCTCATAGCTCTCCACAGAGGGTGGAGTAGAGGTTTGTCTTCTTGCAGCAAGTGAATTAGGTGGAAAATTGCTTTGATATCTCCACTTATGGCCACTGTATGTTCTCTGCAGCGGCGGAGGACCCCAAGCAGTAAAGGTCCCAGGACTGGACAAGGAAGCAACTGGCTGTTGAGTCTTAGCCCATTGTATTGGTATGAACAGCTGAATAAAAGTCTAGCCTTGCCATTGTGGTGAACTACATGAAACCATGACTTGCTGGAGAAATCCACCTTCTGGCAGAGAATAGTTCCTCTGCCATCTCCAGTTTCTGCACTTCCTCACAGTAGGTCTCCACCTGTTTCATATCTCTACTCCACAGCTGTGTTAACAATGCCCTCTTGGGTGCCGGAAGCCAAACTGTCCTTGTGATGGAGGAGGGGCGTGCATACTTGTTACACCATCTACCACAACTCTAGTGGGGTACTGCTCAAGAACTTCAAGCACTTTCTGATCCTCCTTAGAATGTGTTGCAGTCTTCACATTTGTATATGGGAGCATATCCACCTTCCACACCGTTCCACACGTTGAAGAAGATCCAAGCTTGGGGAAACAGTAAAGAGACACTGTTGCTCTTCCACAGGGAACCGGGCTAAGGTAGCTGGACCCTCCATTGCCCATCCAAGGTGTATGCAGACTGCCAATGGACCCCCAGGGGGACCAGGCCATGCAGGTTTGTTGGGACAAGTGGGTGAGGAAAGTTTGAGCCAATGAGGACCAAGGGCTGTACTGTGTCCATGGGAGAAAGTGGGAGTCCTACAATTGCACATATTTACGAATGAGTGCCTTAATGGGATAACTGTGCACGTAAAAGCGGATCATGGGCTGGTGAAATCTCAAAAGGCCCCCTAAAGGCGGCTCACATCATGACAAACAGTTCTCAGTGGAAGTGTCTCGAACTCCTTTCTTAGATTGAAGAGGCACCTTCACAACCTCTAGCAAGACTTTCTGCAGTCTGTTTGGGCGATCAGTGCAAATAGTAGATATGCCTGGAGTGGTGCCGACCATCATTTTTCTTTGCTCCTGTTGCCGAACTTCATGCAGCACTGTACGGTGTTGCTGTATGGGCAATTAGGTAATCAACAGAGCACTCTTGTGGCCAAATATCCTAACTACAGTAGCCAAATCCACCACATGTCAAAACGCTATGGAGAAAAGTCACATGCTTCTACATATGATTGCTATCAATTTCAGTCAAATCTCCCAAAATACTCAATATCAGGTAAATGTCCTATAATGTGATATTCCTAGTGCAAAACCCATGAAGGATGTAAACAATATACTAGAGTATGACTCCGTCTCCTCCTAATTTAACCTTAGGGGACACGTGTACTTTAGCAAAGATAATCCCACAATGGCCCGAGTCTCAAGATTTACAGTAATCTTTATATCCATCATATTCACGATATTGGTAAATTGACTCATATAGCTAGAGAGGTTCTGACTCACGTTTTCTCAGAGAAAAAAAACGTGCCTAATGGTCATTGCACTTGTGGTAGGGGTGGACTGTTTGAAATCATGGGACATAACCAAATCCGGCAAACACTGAGAACAAAGTGGAAAACTCATTGATGCATAAGAAAATTACCTCTATAATTATAAAAATGAAAACCAAAATATGAGGAGACTTTCTGACAAATTTTATTGGCATGTCCTGGAAAAGTATTGTCCTTCTGTGTGACTAAAATTCCATCCATTTGTCAATAATAAAATGTCAGTGGAATTTGAGTGGAAGTTAGTGGCCAGACCAGGGAGCACTAGGATGCTGATTAAAGTTGCTGGCAACAATGTAGGACCCATTATCTGCAAGAGAGGTGAGATGGAACAGCTCATTCAGTAAATGGTCTCAACGACGTGCCAGTTCACCCTGCTTTACTTCAACCTTGATTTCATGCATCTGTCTAGCTGCCTGTCTATTAGCAACCCAAAAGAAAACTCAAAATGAAGAATAAAAACTGAATGCAGTGATTTGCAAAGCTTTGAAAAGGGGTCAGACTCAACAGACAGCGTCAGTACACTGACTGCAGTTTTAAAGGATTAATTGAACAGGCAACTGGAATGATTAGAGAGCAGGTAAGTGACTCGGGAGTGGTAACTGGTTGCTGGCCAAAGTAAATGCAGAGTAGAGAGGGCAGGCAGGTTTCCAGGGAGGTAAGGTTGATCGCTGGGAAGAGTAGGCAGGCAGATGTTTGGCTGAATATTCAAGCTGAGCTCCTTGAGAATGCAACGAGGTCAGAAACAAGAAATGCAAGCAGGAGGCAGACAGAAGCAAGGTTATCAAATGCAAGTAGCTAGAATATGAGGTTAACAAAGAGAGCCTAATTACCACCGTGGTTGGCATAGACATTTGGTGAAGATCTGCAGCTCCACCAGCTACTAGATACTCCAGCTAAAGAGAGCTGAAACAGGTGTGGAATGACAACAAAGAGAGAGTGTCCAGCCTAAAGGTGGACCTGGAAAGCACCAGGCTACAACTCTGCCTAAACTGAGAATGGACTTAAAGAAAATGAGTGAGAGAGGAAAATAACGGAACCAAAACCTCAAGCTAAGGCAGATATTTTATTCACAATAGAATATAGAAAAGTGTTCAAACTGAGAAAATGTACCATTTTAAGAAAATATGCATGTGTTTATATTTTGATGCTTCACACAAATCATTACAAAAATACAATACAATACAAAAATATTCAGATTTGTATTTGTGAGCTAAATAATATACACCAAATGCATATAAATCCCAACATACATGATCATTGTAAACAAAATCACTAAGACACCCAAGATCCCATCACATATGTATCACTAATACAATAGATCAAGAAGAGACAGGGTTTAAAATTAGCTATATTTTAGCAACATCTGTTGCTGTCTGTTTGAAGATTTTATAGTTTTAATAGTACTTTGAAGTTTATTCCAAATCTGTGGGCTTCTACTGATCACACTAAAACTTTAGTTTTTAGTTTATCTTTCTTCCCCCTCAGAAGTTTTTTCGTGAGTGAAATTATAAATTGGAAAAAAGTATTCTTGAGCCTAAAAACTACATTATGGATCACACAAGAATATGGAAGATGTTACATTCAGTTAACTTTAGAACTTTATAACCATAACAAAAAGAATCAGTGGGAGCATCTACCTTGGACCATGATACGACTAACGTTCTTTTGTAAAGTCTGTAATCTCTCAAGATACATAGCATAAGTATTGCAGCATATTACACTGCAATGATTTTAATGAGGCTCAAACAAAGAAATTGGTATAAAGTAATTAACCTTAAATGTCTCAATTTAAAAAAAATAAACCAACATATTTAGATCACTTAAAATTCAGGCAGGCCCTTTCAGCAGCTGAACTTTTCTACTATTAAGCCATCAGTTAGAATAGCTGCAATATGTGTTTTTGTATTGTGTTGCTGAAATATGCAAGGCCTTCCCTGAAAAAGACATCGTCTGGATGGAAGAATATGTTGCTCCGAAATCCGTATGCATTGCAAGCTGCCAATTCCACAGCAACTAAAGCACCCCTGTACTATTAGAGATGCAAGTAAGAAGTGAGAGCTCATAAAAAGCAGGATGATCTTTCTCCTCTTTAGTCTAGAGGATGTGGAGTCCATGTTTTTCAAAGGCGAATTTCAAATATAGATTTGTCTGAACACTTTTACCCTTCTCTTTAGTGCATTTTTAATGAGCTTTGGCTCAGAGAAGATGGTCATTTTCTGAATCTTGTTCACATATGGCTTCATTTTTGCATAACAGAGCTTTAACTTGCATTTGTATATAGCATGGCAAATTCAGTTCACAGATAATGTTTTGATCATGGGTTGTTACAAATACTAGTACCAATATATTAGCCAATAGTTGGCCATTATGTAGCAAAATAACAACAAATTAATAGAAAAATTTAATTAAAAGTAACTTAAATGTCTTGTGCAGTCTAAGTGCAATCAGGCTAAAATCGAAATGTAAAACAGCTCTGGCTAAAATGTGATCACAGCAGTGGGTGATTCAAATGTAGGTCTTTATATTTGATGGATTGTTCAGTGAAGGGTACCAGTAGAACTAAATAATAGCATTTTTTATGGTACACTGTTTTCAGTAAAGGACTACTTTGATATAAGTTAAAAATAGAAAGAGAGGGAAAAACTTTGGAGGATTTTTAATATTCTGCTCTTGTTTCTTTGATATTTTGAATTTTAGTTCATGTAACTCTCGAGTTGAGTCAAAATAACAATTGAATAATATTTGGAAAGTTCTGCAGAATTCTGGAAACTAAAAACTGATCAGTAAGACCAAAGAAAAGCAAAAGCGTTCGAGAGCAACGTGTTTGTTCAAGCACAAGCAACAAGTATTTTGCATCTGTCCCTGAAACTCCCTGGAGGAAAGGACACTTTCTATCTCACCATTTGCACTTACGTGATGTGTTTGGAAGATGTCAGACATCACACTTCTTGAATGAGACACTTTGATGCATCATCTCAAAAGAATGCATGTTTTCATTTGCATATGTCACTCTCTGCAAATCACATCATCCTAAACCTTGAGCAACAAGGTAATTACAAATAAGACCTGACAAGTCGTGATGTATGCATAGAAACATCAGTCTCCAGTGTGCCACCATGATACAGGGTGTATAGTCCCCTTTTCCCTCAGTGAGCCAGCCATCCATGACATGCATCACACAGTCACTGGCAGGTGCAGAAATGCTCTACTTTTGATCTCTTCACGGAGTGCCTCTCTATGACTATCTCAAGCTCTCTGCCTTTGATTTATTTGGTGTTACACTGTGGAATCCATCTATTTAAGTCTATCTATTGCATGGTTTTCCTTGTGATTTCAGATCATTGTGGTGGAGAGCAAACAGGCCCAGTGTAGCAGTATTAAAGCGGTTTACACCTACACCTTTTCCTACACAGAGATATGCTGTGAGAATTTAAAATAGCCATTTGTGTAGGCATTTCTGAGCAATGCTGTGTTTGAGTGGGTTAATGCAAGGGTAGGGAACCTTCCAAAAACATCAATTTAACAGACTAATTCTGGGTAACTTCCTTTTCATAACTGAACAGCTGGACATGATTGGCTTGGTTCATAATATTTAAATGAAAGAGCTCATTGCTAATGTTGAAATTGTCCTGCGTGTAATTTTACACTAATAATCAAATGATATTTTTACATTCTGAAGAACTGAAGAATTTTTACGAAGCATGGAATAACATCAAGACAAACAAAACATGTTTTGGATGTGTAAATTGTAAGGGTTTTATTGATTCTAATGCTTAAAAAGCCATCCACTGCTTTAGTTTCATAAAGAGTGCAGATGGTGTCTGTTTTGGTCCCTGAAACTGGTGTGAAGCAAATGAACATTTGGATGATGACTTTTGTTGACTTTGTGGAAGCTGCCAAAACTGAGCAGACCCAAAAAACTGCAGAGGAAGTAATGTGCAGAGGGGTGCATTACCAAGTAAATTTGACATACACTTTCTTTGCATTAGTAGGTTGCGGAAAAACCATTAAAAAGCCATTTAGAGATAATGAGTTTCACAAAGGTGGGTACCAATTTTCCTTTTTCATCAGGCCTTGTGCGCTATTCTATAATAATGTGTGACTGACGCGCCATTTAACTCCTCTTCACACAGCATGACTTAACTGTGAGCTGCCCATTTCAGTTAAGGGACACAGGTCGTGGAGTTCAATGAATAATATAGAATTTAGAGCAAGCACTTGGCGATGGTGGGGAGGAAAAACTCTCTCTCCAGAGAAAAATACAGGTTTCAGGAAGGGCCATGGTCTGCCATGACTGGTTGGCTGACTAGGACTAAGGGAACCAGACTCAGGAAGGAACAGCCATCTGTCACAACTGGTGATGGGAGGAAGGCTATTAGATTTCCACTGGTCCAGTCCATGCTGCAAACCACTGCGCCTGGCTATTGTAAGACTAACAGTAGTCTAGTCTAATGGCAATTTAAACTCCCTTGTGGACACACTAGTATGTAGTCTGTTTGAAGAGCACAGTTGATGTGCCGGTCCCTTAGTTATGCTGCAATAGACGTAGGCTACCGGGGGGATTCCCATTATGCGTTGAGTTTTTTCCTTTCCAGTCACCTTTCTCACTCACTATGTGTTAATAGACCTCTCTGCATTGAATCATACTTGTTATTAATCTCTGGCTGTCTTCCACAGCATGTCTTTTATCCTGTCTTCCTTCTCACACTCCAACCGGTCCCAGCAGATGGCCCCGCCCCTCCCTGAGCCTGGTTCTGCTGGAGGTTTCTTCCTGTTAAAAGGGAGTTTTTCCTTCTCACTGTCGCCAAAGTGCTTGCTCATAGGGGGTCGTATGATTGCTGGGTTTTTCTCTGTATCTATTATTGTAGGATCTACTGTATGTATATATATATATATATATATATATATATATATATATATATATATATATATATATATATATATATAATTTGTTGTGATTGGGCACTATAAAAATAAAATTTAATTTAATTGGTCGTATAGTGACTGTGCAAGCAATAGGTGGATGCCTCCACAGAGCTTTGTGGGGGCTTTGCTGAAATTTACAACACACATAGAAGTGGAATAAAATGCACTCTAGGTAGTAGCATTTGCCAAATAAAATACATTCAGCAATAGCCTAATTAAATTAGCTTCATGACCAGCTGTTTAGAATAGATTCAAATTTACCAAACCTAAAAGCATATTTATGCATTTGTAGCATCCCAATGCATTGGATGAGTGCTGGAGTAATGGCATGGCTTCAGGTTTTTGCTTTTTTTGTTTCTTGTCTTCATCTTCTTTTTTCTGTTGCGCTTTAGGACTGTTGAGGGGTGTGTGTTCATGTGTGTGATGGTTTTTGCCTCAAAGACAGTACAGAAGTTGCACTGCGATACAGATGGGATTTTTACCCTCGCTGTCTCCGATATTCAGACACAGTCCTGCTTAAATTTATGGAACATAACAATGTGAAACACATCAAGTTAAAGCCTAAATATGTTTTCATCTGTTATAATGTATTCATAACATCATGAAAAATCTGATTGCAAATCATTTTAATTACAGCCAAGAGATAAACTAAAAAGGCTTTTGTGAAAATATAATAAAATCCAAATAATCAGAATTTCATCATCTTCAGTTTGCCGGATTATAATTTTTAGCTTTTGGAAAGGATCAATAATTGCCCTGCGGGTAATCACATCAAATGGCCTCATTAGGGTTTCGACTGATATCGCCTTTGCTTTGGAGCAAATCTCTTTGCATCTCCAGTTTTTCCCTGTTCTGTCTTTTGTTAGTCTTTTGATGCCAAGGAAATTTCCAAACAAATATTTGTGCATGCCATGCATCATTTTTTGATCTATGTGAACAAATTTTATCAAAATGAGAGAGAGAGAGAGAGAGAGAGAGAGAGAGAGAGAGAGAGAGAGAGATTTCCTTATCTGTCACTTGGGAAATTGACAGTTAAAGTGTATAATTTTAACGTTTTAACCACACTGAAGGATAGAAAGTATCCTGCCTTTTCATCTTTTCCTATGTCGCTCTGCTTCTTGTGCTCAGATCATTTCTAGTGAAGGAAAAAACGCTTGCTTGTAAATGAAAGACTCTTCTTTGTGAACAGAATCAGGAGAAAACAGCACCACGAGCCCTTTCTTTTTATCTCTGTTATTTTGAGTGCAGAACAAATTTTTTTTGCTGGGTTTGTGTAGAGTACATGGCCTGTAAATTCTTTAAACATAATTTTTCTGATCAGTTAGGTTTATAGGTATAATATTATATAATAATGACAAGAAGAAGATTACCTCACTAAAAGTCCTTAAAACTAGATTTAAATGAAAAATAAATTTCCTGTCTCTTAGGAAATCTGTACTTGCTTGGTTGATTATTTCTTCTTGTAACAATGCCGCTCGGCAATAAATCTTATACTATTGGAAATCCTGTTTATTTCCACTTATTGTGTCACATTTGTACGGAAAATGCATTTGTGGGTTAAGCAGCAGACTATGAAAAATTTACCAGATCTTCTCTGCCAATGCCAAACAGCTTATTCTACTACTGACTGTTGTTTGATGTCGTTTACTGGATTGGATGATTGAAGTCTGAAGAAACCAGACATATTAGCAATTGAACAATTTAACAAAGGCCTGAGGAGAGGCCTCAGGAGCATGTGGAAGAACCATACACAACTACAACAGCCTGGCACCTCCTCCTCATGCTGGTCACCAGTTTGGTCACACGCTGCTGGGGTATCCCATTCTTCAACCAGCATTTGTCACATATCAGCCAATGTGGTTGTTTTGGTCACTCAGGCATAGCAGCACCCACAAGCGGATTCAAAAAGTGTTCATTAAGGTTGAGGTCAGGACTGCAGGCAAATGGGGGTAGTCTCTGATAAACCCCTCTCTATGTGTTTAAGTGTTGTCATCTTGGAGGATAGAGTTCAGTCCCAGACTGTGGAGATATGGGATTACACCGGTTACAGAATGTCATTTCGATATCTCTCTGCATCGAGATTCCCTCCAATGATGACAAGCCTTGTTTTTCCAGTGAGGGAGATGCCGCCCTACACTATTATACTGCCTCCAGCAAAAGCTGTTACCTTATCAGTGCAGCAGTCAGTATCTTTTCTACCCTACAGTCCAGCTGCTATAAACAAAATCTGGACTCCTTGCCGAACAAAACGTTACATGTTGCAGACACCAGTGCAAACAGACCTGATGGTGAAGGGCAGTGATGGCAGGCCCTGTGAGACTGGAGGCTGGCTGTGTGCAGTGTGTTCCAGATTGTCTGGGTAGAGAGCCATTAGCCATATTGTTCTGCAGCGCTTTAGAAGACTGCCTACAGTCTCTAAGTGCTGACAGGGTGAGGACACGGTCTTCTTGTAGTGTTGTCTTCTTACGACGCCAATTATATGGAACTTGGTCTTCATAAAATGAATTAAAAAAATTAAATTACATACTGCGAAGATATGTGAATGTAACCTTGAGTACAGTTTCTGCCTAATGCACTTTCATTCTTTTAGTGGTAGCTCTTACGCCTCTGTGCACCTCCACGATTGCCCTCACTTTATTGTTTGTTTTATCATCATTATTAACCTGTTCTTTCGCTCTGTCTTTTATCCCTGCTAATCACTGGGTGGATGAGGTCTCTTCTCCATCAGCACCTACCTTTGTGTTTAGTTGCTTTCTGCAGTGTTATCCAGTGAATAATTCATTTTAGGTTATCAAAATGTATTGGAACTGTAAAAGCTTTGTGGAGTCATATATGCTGGCTGCTTTTGAACCATAGGCTCAGATGGTGAAGCCAGGTCCGAACTCCCAAGGTACTCAACATTTAACCTTTTGCTTGTTAATATTGTTGGCTTATAAATTTCGCAATGGATCAAATGTTGTTTTCAAACCTTTTGACTGAAAGCCCAAAGTTTTAACACAAATGGAAAAAATAATACAAACACTTGGAAACTGAGCATTTAATTAAACAGATGTTGTTGTTAATTTGACTTGTGATTTAGAGATTCAATATAAATATCAATTCAAACCATACAAGTGAGGTAAAAAATGTTTTGTCTGGAAAACAGTAGGGATTTTGCTTCCAGGATCAGTGGCACCTGCTCCTCACACTTCAGAGTTCTGACTCAGATTTGGTGTCTGCCAACTCATGAGGGTTGTATATGGCTCTTCTGCTGCTAAATGCTTCAATATGTTCTTTATTTTGTTAACTCTGCCTCTATGTTGTTTGATCTAAAGGTACAGAGAGTAATTTTATGAGGTTATTCAATACAAAAAGTATAATGTAATCATAAATAAAGAACAGAACAGTTACATTACATCTTTAAGCATTCTCATGAACTTATAACAAATCTATTAAAAATACATTGGAGGAGGTTTACAATGTTCCCCCACCATATTTGAATGCAGAGGCTTGGAAGGACTAATTGTAGTTTTACTTATGTGGCTAAAGACCTACAAAGTATAACAGTACGCCAGAGGAGAAAAGTAGAGAGCTCACAGGTATTCGTGTGAGGTGGATGGACATTTAAACTCACACCTGGACCTTTAGACTCAAGATATGAAGCATTATACATAAGTGTTATCTTTGAAGAATTGGTCCCCTTCACCAAAGAAGAAGAAAAGTGAAGGAAATAGTCAACGACACTGGCATCTTACTCAAATGTTGTCCTCTTCCTTCTCACCTCAAGCCTCATCTCCTGAACTGAAGTCAGGACTAACAGTTTGTGGCCAGGACTGGGACAAAAAGTCAGCCCTGTCATTTTTTCCTCCTGCACTTCTTCAGCAAGTGCTTGTAACTGTTGATGGTGGTGCAGCAGCAGAACCCCCTTAGAGATAACATATCATTTTGCTGCATCTTTAATTAAGTGAATATCACTTTTAAAATCCCGGTACAAGCTAAGGATGATAGGTGTTTGTAGGGGAGACCGGGGATAGTTGTAACGTGGGTCAGTTGTAACACTTGCAATTTCTCCAATCAGGGCTAAGTTTCAAATGATGTGACTCATCCTGTGCATGCCCAATTCAGTTCTGTTATCACATGTGAAAAATCAGCACATTTTGTCAAACACAGACAATTTAACACGAAAAAAAGTAATTTTTATGCCAAAAAGTAAGTTTTTCTACTTTATTTCAATTTCTAATAGCATTATCTGCTTTGCAGTTAAACTCATCAAACTTAAATTGTGTTATTTGTATGTCTATGGGGATATATTCTGTGTAGGTCTTTAGTGCTAATGTTTTAGCCGTTGGCTGTAATGTTAGCTAGTTCATGGCTATATGAGTCTGGGTCAGTTGTAACAGCAACAGTCTGGGTTAGTTGTAACAATAATGCAGATGTTACTACTTACCACACTATTACTTTAACTTATATTAAACAAGTTGGGGCAAAGACATCAGCAGAGAGAGGTTCACTGGTCGCTTTTGTATATGCGGTTAATGCCATTGGCAACACAATTCCTCCACTGTTTGTGTTCCCACAAATACATTATGCAGACCACTGTGTCAGAGATGGACCAGTAGGAAGTATTGGTAGTGGAAATAAATCAGGATGGGTGCAAGAAACAGATTTCCTCATCTTTCTGAAGCACTTTGCAAACCACACCAAGGTAAGCCATGATAAAAAGTAATGGAATTGCGATGCTGGTGAACAACTACATTTTTTCAGCTTCATTGTTATGTTCAAAATTGGTGCAAGAGTTGTAGGTTATAATGCCCATGGAGCCAATGAGGCCAAACTCAAGGAAGACCAATCAAAATTAATGAAATATTCAGTTGCAGAAAATTCCATAATTTGTCTTTTTTGGGGGGTTGACATATGTTCAAAAGCTAGATTTCTGCATTCTGTCACACACACACATAGTTACATAAATGGCTCTAATTGCATTCATGTGTTGAATAAACAAAGATTACATGTTAATGTTTTGTTAGTACCCTTATTTCATTGTGTTACATTTCACCCAAGGATATGTTACAACTAACCCAGACTATGGGGTTAATTGTAACATTTCACTCTTTGTGTTTGAGACCATACCATGCAATGGGTAATTGTGCTGCAGAGAAAATAGCTGCACTATTTAATAGCAGAGACATGTAAATACTTTGCATTACATTTTGAATCCACTACCTTAAAAGAGCTCCAATTTACAGACAGAAATGTCAAAAATGTTACAACTATCCCCGGTCTCCCCTATCATCTCTGCACTTTTAGACCCATTTAGCAAAAATCAACCTGATGAAAAGCTCTCATAGCTTTTCATTGTGACTCAAGACAGTTATGAGATGCCAGGAATTTCTCACCCAACAAAACTAGAAGTTTAATACATCAGTCTGCTCCTCATTTTATGCAATTAAACACAGCTTGTGAATTTTCCTTTTACTCATATAGATTAAATAAAATTCAGGGCCATCACGTAGATCACATGGGTTAGCAGGCAGTTTGAATATGTGCTGATAACGTAGAGATTTTTTTTTAAACTTCTTACCTTTTTGAAAATGCATCTCAAACTCTCCATGGTGCAGCTAGCATAGGTTGCTAACTTTCTGCTCCATTAGCAGCTAGCTTTAGCTTAAAATTGAATAAGACTCAATCTAAAATGAAAAAAAAAAATTAGCTAGAAAGCCTCCTTGAGAGATTTTTTTCAAATTTGCCACAAATATCCACCTGGACTCAAGGATGCAGGTGTCATGTAGGATAAAATGTTAAACTGATGACATTTTCTACCTAAAAGGTCAAAAGCTATTCCCTTCTAAACCATTAAAATGGCAACATTTCAACTCAGAAACAGACAGGAGTGATAATGACATATGCCACATATTGGACACTGAAGCATGTGAAAGATTTTTTTTCTGTTTGGTGCATGAGCTTTCACACTAATACAACACACTAACAGCTGAGGTGGTAATTGCAGTTAATTGTGTGGCAATAAGTGGTGAAGCATGAATAACGTAAAAAGCAATGCACTGTACATTGAAATCTATTTTTGTCTTTGGAAGAGAAAAGTCACACGATAACAGAAGACATTAAGGTGTAACTGATGAGCTGTAGAACTGGATTTGAGCAGAATTTATTGGGCAGAACAGGGAGCACTGGGATGCTAATTAAGATTGCTGATGACAATGTGGGAACGATTATCTGCAACGGAATTGAGACCTATTCAGTAAAGTGCCAGTTCACCGTGTTTGACTTCGACACTGATGTCTTTGCACATCTGTCTATCTATCGATGATCTATCGAGCAGCTGCTTTTATTGAAATCTCAAATCAATAATGATGATAATTATGTCTTACAATTACACTGACACAGGCCCACGTAGATGACCGTGACTGATAACGGTGCAGACTCTGGAGACAAACACACAAATCCACATATGGTGCACTAAATTACACCGTGAATCTCAATTAAGCTACACAGCTGGGATCTTTTGCCATGCACACCCACCACGCTGGACATTTTGAATTATGGCTTTAAACTGCAGGACAGAGATCTAAAGGATGAATAATGTCAATATGATATTTTGTTAGCTTTATCATCAGTGCTATTTTTAAATCAGTAAATTATTTTAAATATTAAACACAGTTATATCGTACTTATTTACATGCTGGCCTTTCCTTTATATGACTAACTCTTGCAGCCTTGCACATGTGCGTATGCACACTGTTCATGTTCTCCGCAGACTTTAAAATTAATGTGTAGTTGCATTAAAATCACAGGATTAAAGCAAATACACAGAGAAGAAGAGCAGAGGAATAACATTCCCATTGTCACCTCTGCTCTCTGTTTGACCATGAGTGTTTGTGGAAGAGATAAGTGAACTGAAGATAACCTTATTGGAGTTTATCACAACTTGAATCAGTTATTGGCAATCTATCAGCGTGACAATAGGACCAACGGACTATCGAGATTGCACATCCCCTAGAACTGACAGATGTGCAAAGCCAAGAAATTTATGCTTTGGCAGCGACAGATTAACAGCAAACAGTGTTAATGAGATGGATTGGTTCCCAGTAGAAGGTTTCTGCACATGATAGCACAGGGGGGAAGGAGCATTTCAAGATTCTTGCTTTTATGTTGATGCTCTCAGGAGAAAAGCTGCATTATCACCAATATAATACAGACATCTCCAGGAATTCCCTTCAAATGTTCTGCACACCGATGGGCTTATTAGAGGGGAAAGAAGAGACACAGAGGACGCAGCTCCTTTGATTATTTTTTACCAAAACCTACTTTGTTAGTGTGAGCTGCTGTCAAACAGGCCTCAAAAGCAAACGTGCACAGCAGGAGACCTGAAACTGTGCAAACATTAGTGTATTTTACGGTTGTAATGTGAAAGCCAGAATACTAATATAGCTTTTAATATTTATATATCCCTTTTGAGATAATGAGCTTTTAAACACAAGTTTTAATAATAAATGTGTTAGATTTTAATCCATTTCTTTGGTATTTATATCATATTCACAAGCACCGTAGGCTGATACTGCGTTAAGCAATAAGGTAACACTTTAGAGGTTTGGCATATATTTCTTGGGAGTCCCTGCATGCGGCCTGAACTGGTTTCACGCGTTATCAGTGCACACGCAGCAAGCAGACTGATGATGCTCAGTCTGCTCTGAAGATTATTGTGTGCTTGTCTGTGCTTTATTGTGTTGTGCATACATTTCCTGTGAATCAGTGGGCTGTGATGAAGGTTTGATTGGCTTCTGTCTGCCAGCTCCTTCCTGTCTTGATGATGAGAAATGACTCAACATGCATGTACACATACAAAAACACACACCACACACACAATGGACAATTTATACCCTGTATCCGTGTGTTAGGTAATTGTTAACTTTATTTATTACTTTTATGATGGGCTTAAGATTAGCAACTCCATATCTCTCAAATTTGGGAATGCATTCTTTTTAACTAAGTCTGCATGAAGGACAAAACAAACTTTGCCCTGTGCACTGTACAATAACACATTGTACGCGTTCAAACTGGAAAAAGTCTTTTGCTACTACTCGGCTTCTCTCTTTAAGCGTTATCACAGTGGATCATCTGCCTCTGTTACACCAACCATCTGCACAGCATCCATGAACCTTCTCTGTGGTCTACCTGCCTGGTACCTCCATCTTCAACATCCTTTGTCCAGTATATCTACTATATCTCTGGACATCTATTCAGCGATCTTCTTCTCATTCACTCACACGTATTTTGTTTCTCCTTCTACTGAATTTCATTCCTTTTCTATCCAGACCATACTTCCACCTCCTTCTTACTCTCACTACGGATCAGATGGTCAGCAGCACAATAGTGTTAGGGAACGGCTGTGTGCAGACAGGAATAGGACCCAAGGTGCAGACACTCGGAGGCAAAACTTAAACTCAAAACCGCTTTAATGTTAAACTCAAATATAACATAACTGGAAATATCAAAAATAAACTTACACTGGAGGACTGGGGAAAACACACAGCTAAATAAACGGTAGATCGCGACAATGACAAACTGAAACACAGGGCTTAAATACATCAAATCAGAACTGATGAGACAAGGAAGCGTAAACTGAACACACTGAGATAAGACAGAGACCTTCAAAGTAAAACAGGAAACACATAACACAGACTGAACAAAAGACACAGACTCACATGCAGGCACTACAACAGAGGGAACAGAGATGTGGGACCAGGACAGACACAGACACCGACTGGACACGGGGATATAGCAGACAGGGGAGACAGCAACCAAGGATTACACAGAAACAAACCATAAGACATGACTCTAACGAAAACCCAAAGACTAGAAATTATAAATAATATAATAAACTCAAAAACCCTGGTTCAACGACCCAGGCATCCTAACAGTATCCCCCCCTAAAGGGCTGGCTCCCAGACAGCCCAACCCGAAACACCAAAACAAAAAACAACCCAACCAGGGTGGGCGGCGGGGGAACAGGACGGAGGGACCGAAACGAAACAAACACACGGAGCCAGAGACAAAAAAATACAGGGAGCAAAAGCCCAAAACAACCGCACTGCGGCCCAGCAACAGTCCAAAAGAAAACAGACAAAAAGCCAATGAAAGGCGCAGAGGCCCAGGCACCAGTCTCGAAAAGGTACAGGAGGCCGGCCTGGAGGCTGACGGCACAACAGTCCAAACCCGGGCAGTTCAGGGGGGCGGCCCGGAGGCAGGCGGCCCCAGAGCCAAAAGGACAGTTCAGGGGAGCGGCCCAAGAGCCAAGAGGACAGTTCAGGGGGCCGGCCGGGCGGGAGGCACCGGCGGCGACCGAGCAGGTCAGGAGGCCGGCCGGGCGGGAGGCATCGGCGGCGACGTAGTTCAGGGGGCCGTCCATGACGGCAATGATGTCCAGTCATCGGCCCGGAAAGCGGCCGGACAGGACGTGCAGGACGAGCAGGCCGGACAGGACGAGCAGGCTGGACAGGTCGTGCAGGACGAGCAGGCCGTGCAGGACGTGCACGCCGAGCACGCCGAGCAGGCCGGACAGGCCCAGACGGCATGGGGACCTCAGGCGCAGACGAAGCTAGACAGAGCGAGGCAGGACCAGGCGACGCCGAAGGCGAAGACTCGGAGGCTGGACCAGGCGACGCCGAAGGCGAAGACTCGGAGGCTGGACCAGGCGACGCCGAAGGCGAAGACTCGGAGGCTGGACCAGGCGACGCCGAAGGCGAAGACTCGGAGGCTGGACCAGGCGACGCCGAAGGCGAAGACTCGGAGGCTGGACCAGGCGAGGGCGGCGCTGCAGGGAACGGCGTGGGAGCCGCAGGTGGTGGCGCTGCAGGCGACGCAGGTCGCTGGATGGGCCCCTTGGACCCTCCAGCGGGAACAGGAGGCTGGACGGGCCCCTCGGACCCTCCAGCGGGAACAGGAGGCTGGACGGGCCCCTCGGACCCTCCAGCGGGAACAGGAGGCTGGACGGGCCCCTCGGACCCTCCAGCGGGAACAGGAGGCTGGACGGGCCCCTCGGACCCTCCAGCGGGAGCAGGAGGCTGAAGCGGTCCCTCGGACCCTCCAGCGGGAGCAGGAGGCTGGACGGGCCCCTCGGACCCTCCAGCGAGAACAGGCGGCTGAAGCGGTTCTCCAGAACCCCCAGCGGGACCAACAGATGAAGTGGGTGTGATGCCAGAATGTCCAGAGTCAGAATGCTCAAATGGAGCATACAATAAACAGTCACCGTCTCCCCCGAGAGGAGTTTGCTCAACCATCCTGGAGTGGCGGCGGCCTGAACGCCGTTTCCTTCGGGATGAGGAAACAGGAACCGGTGGAGAAAAGGAGACCTCCTCCTCATCCTCTGACCACATAGCCGCCAGGAAAAAGGCAGGCGAACGGGGACCCGGCTGGTGTGGGGAGGGAGAGGAAGTCCGTGGCAGTGTTGAGACAGGTGGAGAGTGTGTGTTGTCCTGGGGCAGAGGTTGGGAAGATGTAGTGAGTGAGAGAGCAAGCTCACCAGCCTTGACTTGCTCTCTCCAGGCAGTAATGGTGTCATCCAACTTAGTGTCCTTAGCAAACTGAGAGAGCTGAGGGTTATGATGAATGATGGCATCTACTGCACTTAGCCCGACTGCCATAGTCCGTAAATCCTGTGACTGGGCAATGCGGTCGAGCAGACTCACCATCCGCATCATCTCGCCGTTGAACTCCGAGGGAAAAGAGTCTGCGGGGTCCATGTTCTGGTCGCGATCTTCTGTTATATGCAGGACGGACAGAACACACAGCTAAATAAACGGTAGATCGCGACAATGACAAACTGAAACACAGGGCTTAAATACATAGAGGGAGCAATCAGGGAATGGACAACAGGAGGGAAACACAGCTGGGGCAAATCAGAACTGATGAGACAAGGAAGCGTAAACTGAACACACTGAGATAAGACAGAGACCTTCAAAGTAAAACAGGAAACACATAACACAGACTGAACAAAAGACACAGACTCACATGCAGGCACTACAACAGAGGGAACAGAGATGTGGGACCAGGGCAGACACAGACACCGACTGGACACGGGGATATAGCAGACAGGGGAGACAGCAACCAAGGATTACACAGAAACAAACCATAAGACATGACTCTAACGAAAACCCAAAGACTAGAAATTATAAATAATATAATAAACTCAAAATCCCTGGTTCAACGACCCAGGCATCCTAACAAATAGTCCATGCATCAGCATGGCAATATGATAAATGTAGCAGTGATTGATGGGCCTTTAGGTGACTAGATTATCAAACAGCTAATTGTGTGTTGCTGCTAATATTTCCAGTTCTAAATCAACCAATTTTTTATTTTCGAACACAAAATGAGTGAAATCCATCACATGGGGAAAATGTTAACAATTTCCTATTTAAAAAGGTGTTTTGGAAGCAAATGCTTATTAATTCCTACCCTTATCTAACTCTTATATATCTCTAATCTTATATATCTGTTTTGATTATCCAATCAAAATTATGTACATGTACTACAAATAAATATCCTTATCTACTACACAGTCCCATGTCATATTAATGTATACATTTATATGCATGGATCTATAATGATTTAAAAGCATTTCTTTTTAAAATATGTAATAATCAATTTTTAATGTATAGTACTGCCATATAAATATTACATTATATGGTATATTATATTACACCCCACTCCATCTATATAATGCATTTATTTGTAAATTTTTCCAAATTTTCCTCTATATTACATCACAAGCAGACTGCTCTGGGTTTTAAAATTCACCCCCTCCCCCCTCTGTCAACATTTAAACATCGAAATTAATATTAGAGAAACTTTGTTCCCAATTGGCTGCTTTGACAAGCAAGTCCAATCTGGGAGCCCTCAGACTTGCAACAGACAACAGCCAATTCGTCGAAGTTTCCTATGTAGCCAGAAGATATCCGGCCCATAATTCTAATTAAACCTGACAGTCACTGTTTACAGCTGAATGCAGCTGTACTGAAAAAGGGAATGTAAAACTGAATCAGCATGAGATTATAGGCAGTGGTTATCAGATCTATTTCGGCACGCACCATCACTCTTTTGCTCTTCACGTGGACTATTTACCAGCATGCAACTAACTCTCTCGCCTGCTCAACTGTGATATTTCAGCAGCATTCAGACAACCAGCAGTTCATAAAAGAAGGCCAAAAAGCTTCTGATAGCAATAATCTTATCCCTTGTCCTCAGATTCTACATAGTCACATGCAGACTCTCTTTATAGAGATCATACCCGCTGACAGGCTTTGTACGTCTAATGATATGTTGTGTGGGATAAAAGGAAATGACACAAGATGTAGGAACAGTTGTAGTAGTTTAGAGTAGAGAGAGTACATTGACAGACAATGTAGCGTTTTTTTTCTGCAGAGAGTTTTGAAATATAACTGAGATTTTAATGACTAAAGTGTGCAACACTGGATTTGAGGGGTGAACAATAAGCAGCTTGACTGTCGAGTTAGCAGTGGCAAACTTTCAGCTGACAGAGTTGAGGCTCTGCTGTACATCCACTGCTTTTATTTTGACACGATTTCCACTGGTCAGTGCTATGTTCAACCCCACAGAGTCCACATAGTTTAGCTAATGGGACATCTCCCTCCTCTTCATTCTGCTCACTCAGCACATTGTGATGTTCCTAATTGAATAATCAATAATGTAATGAACACTGCAGGATACACTTAGAAACTGCTGAAACAATATAACCATGTAAAGAGTGGATACAGAGAGATCTATAGTTGGTGTCTGGCCGGCTCCCAGCAGCAATCTTGCTATATAACATGAAAATTCCCCCTTTTTTGTTCCTCGAGGACTCATTCACTACCTCATTTGCTCTTTTGTTATCTCACATTTAGTTGAGCCTTTCAAAGCAGTGATTCAGATTCTAAGCTCTCCGGTTGTAAAATACTCAAACCATTTTTCCTTGACATATCTGAAGAGCGCAACAATTGGTGGTTTCCTGTGCAGAATGTGCACTACATTTTAAGTTCACCTCTTTATTTGTTCTTCTGTAATTTAGGGGATATTCAGCTTTCCTGGGTTAGTAGAGTGAACATGTTGCTAAGTGCTGAAGCCCAAGAGTACATTTTAAGTGAGAAGTGGGCTGTGGAAAGTGGAGTTGGCGTGGACCAGCTGTGGCTATGAAAAGCACAAGATCATGGTAGACAACAGTCTAAACACAAATTTTCTTAAAGTTTGCCAGCAAATGTTAAGAAATAATTCACAGCAGGTTGCGATATATTATTATGACATCACAGTGAGGTGTTGATCAGCCCAAATCCCTTAGCTTTTATTAAGCAATTACCAGGTATGGTAATATGGAAGTTTTACACAGCCCAAGGAAATGTTAAATTAGCATATATATTGTAGACGTGTTCCAGTTTTTACTGCTTTTATTAACTTGTACACATAAGCATTCATAAAACAGGGCTCTTACAAAGTAATAGCCCCTTCTGGGTGACTGCACATAGTAGGCTTGGGAGACGTGGTTACAATAGTCAACCAGCCTGAGTCAGTTGAACAGCCAGTATATTTGTGGAGATGTATTTTTTATTTTAGTCCTTTATTTATCCAGGTAAAAAATCTCATTGAGATTAAAAATCTCATTTCCAAGAGAGACCTGGCATCATGGCAACAAAAGTCACATACCACATAGGTATATAACATTTAAAACAAATACAATATCCCATACCAACATGTGTAAGATATACAATAACAGATCAAATTAAGAGTACATTAAAAACAATTACACTGAGTAAAAGAGCTGTTCTCTTGTTCCTTTAAGACAGACTTAAACTCTCCCATGTGCTCAGCTGCCTGGAAAACTGCCTATATGGCTCATAGTTTTTTGTTAGGTTAAGTTGTATCGCCTGCTGTGGCAAAGATCTTTGCTCACTTTCTCCGGTCCTGCTGTTTTAGTTGCCAATATCTCTTAAGATATGTTTTGCACTTGTGGCCACTTATGGCTGTAATCTTTTTTGTGTCTGTGTAAAGATCTGTCTCAGATAGTTTCGAAATTGTGGTCCTTCAGAGGCAATAGAGAGTTTGTTTCTGTTGCAGTCTTGCTTATTTGACACTGTAGGGCAGTGACTGATGCCCTCTGGCTCTTCTGTGTACCTGTAACAAATGACAATCTTTTTTGAGCTGTAGTGTTGCCCATTAAAAGCCAAGATGGCCAACAAATGAACCTATTTATATAGTTATATCTTTCGACAGAGAAAACAGGGCAGAGAGGGTTGTCAGGATTGTCATACGTTTCTCTTCTTGTGCTCTGTTTATTGGTCTCATGTGGGTGTTTTAATTTCTTTGTATGCTCACAGAAAGCTAGTGTTGCATACTCTCCCAGTAACAAAAAATGAGTCATTTTGCCTGGTGTGTAGCTGAACATCAAACAGCACTTAGTATCTCCTTTGCTTACTATCCCCTCCAGACTGTTAAGATACAGCACTCTCTTTGCGCTTTGATGTTCAAGTCACTTTGAATCTATGCAGTTTCATTTACATTTATATATAAGTATAGACCCTGGAATATTAGAGAGAGAGTGACTCCTCTATGATGCACTTGGCGACAGTCGGGAGGAAGAACTCCCTTTTCATCGGAGCAGAGAACTGTCAAGGAGTGCAGTGTGGCAGGCAGGAGTAGGACCCAAAATGCAGGCGCTCAGACTCAAGGTGTTAACTCAAAGTCACAGCTTTATTGGCTGGCAGGAAAAAAACATACAAACTAAACTGGGAAACAACAAACTAAAACTCACAGGGAGATCCACACAGCAAGAGGGACGACGCGACACTGACTCAGAGAAACACAGGGTTTAAATACACTGGGAAATAACGAGGGGAATGAGACACAGAAGGAGGGCACAGCTGGGAGAAATCAGAACTGAGGAGACAAGGGAGCAAAGTAGGATACACTCACACGAGACACAGACCTTCAAAGTAAAACAGGAATTAGCACAGATGCAAACTAGACTAGGGGAGACAGAGCAACTAAGAAACACAGACAACACCAACAACAAAGAGACACAGAGGGCAGCTACTAAATACTCAGAGAACTAAACAGAATACAAGAAAACCGAACTAAGACACTACACTAAAGAATAAGCTGGGACAACAAAGAGAACTAAGAACATAATACAAAAAACTCAGAGGCACAAGAAACTCAAAACACTGGGTCACTGACCCAGGACTGTGACAAGAGCTGTATAAGGGTGCCATCAGAGGTTGAAGGGAAGAAGAAGAAAAATAAAGAGACCACCAATGACAAGCACAAAAAACACAAACTAGTAGGCAAGAAGTCATCTGACACTGACACATAATGAACTGTTGCATTGTTCCTTTTGTTCCAGCAGTCTGTTTGAGGAGACACCAAGACTGAAATCAACACGTTTCCTCCCATTTTTGACAGTAGCACAAAAAAAAGCTTCTTTTCCATATAAACCTTTAGAAAGCGTTAGAAATTTTATTGAGCAATGAAAGATTATGTTCGAATCTGCCATTCCATTTGACACAATTTAGTTATAATGTGCTCCTTACTAGACAGCAGCAATATGCTAATTTAACATTTCCTTGGGCTGTGTGAACCTCTCAAAAACAAATGGAAACTAAGAGGCAATCAGCTGTCCAGAAACATTTTCCACTGCAGGCCTTTCAGCAATGCACAATTTGCCGGACTAATGAAAATGCCACATAGATATTTCTGAATCTTGTGGATGTGGCTAAGGATAGACAAATGAATAAAATGGAGATGAAAATAGCGTTTGTGGAAAAGGAAATTATGCTGAATTCAGAAATGGGATTACCATTTATAAAACAAGGATGTACTCATGTTATTGCAGCTTGCATAGTGGGAAAAAAAATAAAGGAGGCAAATTTTACACACCGCTGTTTACATCAGTGGAGCTGAGTTAGAGCAGATAAACACTGTTAGAGAAAATTCAGGAACACTTCTTAAGTTAACTAAGGAAGCTAAATGTACTCATTTAAGCTTATAACCTCATGCTGCACAGCGATAATTAAAATGAATCTTTAATCTTAGAAAAAAGGCTCCAGTTAAGCTTGTACAAATATATTTGTTCTGCAAAACACCATAGCAACAACCTGGGGAAAATGTTGCAGCTTCTAATGATGCTCATCTCTGTAAAAGACCATAAATATGTCTTCAGAGGGTTTCAAATGAAGGAATATGGTGTTTGGCGCCATGCAGTCAATTTCAATATGTGTCAAGGTGCTATAAGCTTCCCTGAATATGAATGCATTGAAACAATGGGATGCAAAACAAAGGCTGTTTTCCCCTGGGGCTCATGGTGCTAACATATGAGCTGTAATGCAAGCGGAGTGCTCGTTCCAGCAGAGGTTGGGTCAGCATGGCTCCTAATGCAGCACTGAATCCTTGTTAGAGTACACACCTGGGAGGATTTTCTCAGTAAAATCCTAAGCAAGTCACACACACGCGCACACGCACACACACACACACACAAAAGCCACTGAAGCTCCTGGTCACGCTGCTTCCACCCTTGTCCTGATCATCAGCCGTAGGTAATCAACCACAGTCTGTTCTTGTGCAATTGATCTCATTCATATTGTAATGCTTCTTCAAGGGAATTCAAAACCAGAAGCTCACACACTCAGTGCATATAATGTGAGTAATGATAAAAGCGCCAACATGCACATCATCAGACTTCAAAGAGGCGCCTGCAAACATCCTCTGGGCTGATTGAGAGGGAGGGCAGAAGGAATGACAATACATTCTGTTCTTTACCAAAGTGCCACGCACTTGTGCCAAATGACGTCCCCCTCCTCCTTGATTCCAGTCTCAGAATGGCTCGCTTGCCAAGAGAAGTGCCTTCACTCAGGCACGACATTGCTGTTTCTGGGATTGTTTTATAAAAACTTTGCCAAGGATTTCAGCTCTGAATCAAACCCGAGTAGACTGCACAAAACACATGCTTGCAGAGGTGGAAATGTGCACTAATTCAGAAATGTAACCAGCAGATGGTTTCTGTTTTTCCTGTTTGTGTTTTATACAGGGAAATTGGAAGTGGCAAGTTAAAGGAGAGCAGACTTGCTGGGCATGTTTCAGGACTTTCTTGGTGAAGAAACAAACATTACCACATGCCTTTCTTTGACTTAGCACCATATAACCTACTGACTGGGAATCTTCACAGATATGTACTGAGCTTTCTTTGAGCCTTGGTGCCATAGCAACAGAGCATGAGGACGTTTAGGTTTATCGTTTCTGAACTGATGAAGTGCTAAAGAATCAGGGAATCACCTGCTTCTGCCTTCGATCTCCTGCAGTGGAATGATTGAATATCAGCGACGCAACCACTCCTCATCTGTGTTTGTATGCATAAATATATATGTCTGTGTCTGCCTCCCTGATGAACACACACTGAGACTCCCCACATCTTGCCATTTACCCACTCTGAGCAATCACCCCCCTGAATTAGTCTGGTAGTGAGTTCAAGCAATCTCGAAATAACAACACCACCTGCCTAATCTCATCGGGAGCCAGCTCTCTTGTATCAGCATTTAGACTCATCAGCCTGTAAAATGTCTCTTTTACATTCAAGTCCTCTCAAAGGTCTCTCTGCTCTATCTCCATGTATGCATCGGTTGAACCAAGCCCAGTCGGGTGTTAAATTAAAATGCAGACAACCAAACAACACAAAATGTATACAGCTATTTTTATTTGTTCTTTTTATTCCACCTCAGCTCAATTAAAAAAAAAAATCATCTTATTGCTGTGATGCTACATGAAAAGGATGTTTTGAAAGAACTGAAGTTGGCTCATAATGGAGGACATTATGAGAAGAGGATGCAGTACCACTTAAAAAGACTTAGATAGCAGAACAATGAAGAGAAGGAAGTAAAAATATTTAAATGTCACAGTCTTGTCAAAACTCATCAGTGGAAGTATCTGCTTTATACATAGAGCGTATTAACTATTCATGGCCTTGCCGAGATTGTTATTATTGTGTATGAGTGAAAGGGGTCAGAGACAAAAAGAAGCCCCAAAAATCCATCAGTTCTTAGTCGGAGATGACGTTGAGGACATTACTTGTGTTTAGACAAAAGACAGATGAGTCAGTGCACAAGATTTCTTGGCAGCGTTTTCTTTCAGGTTCCTAATCTTTTCCCTTTAAGTCTTTACCAAAACATTTTACATTCACATCCCATATACTTAACAATAAAATACCAGCTTCATTATGAGCTGGCTGTTTAAAACTGATGGCGCACTTTATTGTTAAAGTGATGCCAGCATGTTGGCTGGTTGGGCAGCCACGGCAGTACAGCCAGAAATGTTTAAATATTCATTAGACAGTTTATCCTGAAATTTTGTGCATAAATTGTGTAACTTTGGTATCCCTGGTAACGTAGTTGCTTGAATGAATGAGTTGCATGTTTTGTTATCCGCATATATTCTCATGCTACAGATTGGATGTAAATCATCGCATTGATACCATCAGATCCTGATGGTATCACAGCCATCTTATCTTTATGCATCACATGGCCAACAAGAGCAAGATGATGCTTGAGATCTTCAGGCCACGACAGAGGTGCATGTAGGTGATTTAGGGTGGCATGAAGCATGCGAGTGCAGGCTCTATCCAATTTGTTGCTCTCAAATTTGGTCAGGGCCCACGATTCATACCCAAAGAGCACCACGGGACTTGAACACTAAGTTTGGCAAGGGCACGAAAAGCTCCCCAAACTTGACTAATTCAGCAGTTGAAGGCACAGGCAGTGTAGCCATCTACGGGTTTGACTGCAGAGTGGAACCGGGCAGTGAATACCAGGCAAAAATTGTATTAGCAGTCCTGTTTTCACTTTTGTACATTTCTGTGTTTGTATTATTTTTATTATTTATGTGGTGGCAGACATGCCGAGATACTTTATTTTTCCTGTCTGTCCCACATTCCACGTCCCACCATTTCTCCATCCCTGGTGAGCACAATACCTTCTGCAAAAAAGACTTTTTCTATTATTCACTGGCACAACTCAAGGACAGAAGGGAAGATTGTGACAATATTTCATATTTACTGACTTGGGTGCTCATCTGGAAACTGTACACAGATTTGTGTTCTATCATAATCATTTTTACTGGTCAGACATAAACACACTTAATTTGTTTGATTTAATGTCTTTTGAGTATTTGCAACACACAGTGTACTTTGTAAGCCTGGCAGATATTGATATAAAATGCAACTTGACTGCTTGGCAAAGTAATATAACCACGAGATGATGCTTTTTTTCCTGCCTTTGGGGTCAAATTTTCATAGAAATTTGTGCTGTCAAATAAACAAAATCTACAAACTCATAGTTATTCATTTATACCGCTGAGTTTTTCATATTGCATCAAAAGCTGATTAAAAATTCCTTAACATTTTTTTTCTTTTTAGGTCCAACACAGTGCATCACCAGAGTTCATGTAATGAAATATAAAAAAAGAAAACAAAGAAAGCTAAAAAAAAAAAAAAAATGTAAAAAATGCAGTAAGCAGTGTCCATCCCTTTTGTGGCTTGAGGCGAAAAAAAGATTTATCAGCTTGTACCTCCTCTGGAGTATTTCAGAATTTCCAATTTCTTCATTCTCCCACAGTCACTTCTGTTTTTGCCCCCAGAACCTGAATTAAAAGCAAGCAAAAGGGTGAAGCGGAAGGCGAGAAAGCGAATGTGATGTCATTCCGATCACACATACATACATGTGCTCTCTCCCTCCCTCACCAGGATTTTCTTCTCCGCAGTCCTGCTGTGCAGTTTCCATTTGGATGAAACGGAGCTGCCACGAGTGGCAAGTGGAACAAAAACACACTCACAGAGTCAACAAGAAAAGAAGAGACTGAGTCCAATTTGTTGTTGAGATAAGAGAGTCATGGCAGTATAGGACATCTCGTCCTATCTGGTCACTCTAGCCACACCTCATGCAGTTCACCCATTACCTCAGGTCTGGTCTATTGTTACCAGAGGCTGTGGTGGCAAACTAGGGACAAGCTTCTTTACTGGTAGACACATATATTAGAGTGGAAATAGCAAATTTGAAAAAAAAAAGCTCTAAAATCTTGCACATATGCATAAAATAGCTGTAATATAATAAATAGGTGTTGGTTGCAAGCTCCAATCATTTTTCCATATAATTATATATATATATTTTGCTTTGCTGTGGTAGGAGAGTACATTTAATCACTGTCCACGTGTCATGAAGGGGCTTGCTGCAACTATTACTGCAAAATTCAGTAGCTAAAGCACAGGTTTGCCTTGCCAGAGGTTCTAATCCTAAGTCCGTTTAGGCAGGCCACATTTTCATGTATGCTGTCTTCCTTGGACACGGATGAATATGCTCCTTTGAACAGCAGCAGGCTCTCTGCTGGCGCTCAAATATGCATGCTGGCAGTGGCTCCATAGAGAGTTAAAGACATGCCAGTGCCTGTTTTATAAAATGACCCCAGTGGCTTGGCAGTGATTGAATTCTTACCAAAACGAAAATGCTGCAAAATTCTTTCTTAATGATATTTTCTTTTCCCCAGCTCGCTTTATGCATTATTCCAGGCAAGTGCATGCCAACAGTTAACAAATACCTAGCAGTGTGCCTCGTGGCTCAGCCTCTACAGCTGTTACTTTCATAAATTAAACAGAAGTTGTGAACTTGACTTGCTTTATCTGAAACGGAGTGTTTGTTTGTTTATTGTTAATTTTATCATCCAGGATTTGTGTGCAGCAGAGCATGCGCAAATGAAAAAAAGGTTGACACGGTTGAACATGAAGGTTTGGTTTTTTTTATTCTTTTTCTGAATAGGACACACGGAACAGATGGTAAACAGGGCCACTTTGCATTTCCTGAGCTGGGTCATAACACACACAAAGAAAAGAAAAGAAAAAAAGAAGGGTGAAGAATCTAGAGAGCACTTTTATTGATTAGCATGAAGTCAATCGATGAAAGAATCCCAAAGGATGATATTTACCAAAGAATATCACAACGAATGTAATAACAATCAGGATTTTTCTTCATGCATTTTCTTTATTCATCACAAAATATTGTCAGCTGTTTTTTTTTTTGTTTTTTGTTTTTTTGCACTTTATCATCTTACCACATCAGATTAAACAGGGTAAAAAAGAGAACATTTTATGGCAATGGTGCAAGAAACCTTAAAGATGTTCTCCAGTACTGTGCAAAAGTCTTCAGCCACCCTTATTTCTTTATATTTTGCTTCTAAGGAGATAGACGTTGCTGCAGTTTTTTAAAATGGTCTTGCGAATAACAGATTGTTCTCCAGGCTATCTGAAGATCTTTCAAAGTTTTTTCTTTGGCCATTGGCTGTTTTTTCACTCATGTTCAGTTCAGTCCAGTGCAAGTTTCAGAAGAATGTGTTTTGTTTGTTTGCTTTTCATCAAGCCACTGAACACTGACCTATGAATAATTCAAGCATAAAAAAGGCACCAAGGGAAGAGCCAGTGTTGTATCTACAGATAGCAGACGACTTAGCAAAGAACCAAATTTAAAAGGTGTCATTAGGCACTTTGTTACTAGCAGCCAGTTGCAAAAACTGTCAATCATGTTTCCATTTCTTTTGCTGAATCCATGAATTATGCCCAAAATAACAGTCTGACAGGTAGAAAATAGTGTTTTTGCACCAATGATATGATTCTCAGCTGAAACCTTGGCAGATATTGGTGTATATACAGTGCTTTGTGTCCTTAAAAAATTTGAGGAAACTGACAAAGTGGAGGACTAAATAAGTGTCAGGCCTAAAAAAAACTATTGAAAGCAGATGAACAGTATGTTAAAGTCATGCTGTTAAGAAATAAGGAACAAATCCAGCAAAGACCTGACCTGAGAGATGCATCTGGCCCTTCAGTGAATCCATCTACTCTTCACTGAAACGGTCTTAGCGGAAGAAGCCATTCTTAAGGAAGGGAAAGAGGGGAAAACGGTTCAGGTCTGCCATATTGCACCAGAACTGGACTGAAAATCAGTGGCAGCAGGTCTTAGTAATGATTCAGATTTGAAATTTTTGGTTCAAGTTATCTTCAGAGGTCAGGAGAAAGGTACAATGTCGAGCATCTACAGCAGGGGTGGGCAATTCCAGGCCTCAAGGGCCGGTGTCTTGCAGGTTTTAGATCTCACCTTGGGTCAACACACCTGAATCACATGATTAGGTCATTACCAGGCCTCTGGAGAACTGCAGGACATGTTAGGGAGCTAATTTAGCCATTTAAATCAGCTGTGTTGGTTCAAGGACACATCTAAAACCTGCAGGGACACCGGCCCTCGAGGCCTGGAGTTGCCCACCCCTGATCTACAGCCATCTGTAAAACTGTGGAGGAGCTGTCATGGCTTAGTGCTTGATTTCAGTCAGTGTTGTTGTCGATCCAGACCAAACTGGTGGAATTATGAAAACGGAAAATATTTTGAGCCACAATGCAATATTATCTGGACAATGTCTGGCTTCTTTCAGCACGACAATGATCCCAAACATTAAAGCTCTTTGAAGCAACTGTTGTGGTGATTTGATACAGAAATACAGTTGAATTGAACTGAAACACACTGGCAGTGCAGTATAACTCGGACAGAAAAACACAACTCTGGCCATTGATCGAGCTCCACAGAGCCCGGCCCTCAGCATTACTGAAGCAGCGTGGGATCATCTTGAGGAAATATAGAAGACAAGACAGCCAACATCTAAAAAAGAGCTTTCAGGAAACCTGGAAAACTATTCCTGAAGAAATGAAAAGTTTCCCAAGAGAGTTCAGGCTGTGCGTTCAAGCCAAATATTGACTTTCAAGATCATTAGAATTAACTCAGATTTTGCATTAAATACTGTATTTTCATTTATGTTTGCACATCTCAATAATTCACTGCACCTATTTCTGACGTTTCCTAACAAATTCTTTTAAAAAAAGATGTGGGGCAGCTGAAGAATTTGCAAAATACTGTAGGGCATTTTGTTTTTTTTTAATTGAAAATCCATTTCTCATATTTGATTCCTCACAACACAGTCTATTTCACAAAAAGTAAAGGTTCATTAACCGATTCCACAGTGGGGAATGATTATGTAGAAAATAATTTATGCAGGAAAACAGGGGAGTGATACAAAAAGATCTAAAAATGGAAAACACTAAAAAATCAACTCTATCATCTCTGTGTTTTGTGTTGGTTTTTTTGAGCTGTTCAGGGATGTTGGTCACTTGACAGGTTTACTTACTCTCGTAACCGTCATACTACAGTATAATCAAGTTTAACGCCCCTATTTTTATAGCTCAATTCAATTCCGACTGACGTGTTGGAATCTATTATTGTGATAATGCTTTGGAGGGCTTTGCAACACTCAAAAGATCTTTTGTATCCATCTGTTATTGGAATAGGAGTAAGATGTGATCATTTGTGGCTGCAGCTTCTCAACAAAGGATTTATTCAAACAAATGAAAATAATGTCTTGTGTGGCTATTTTTCTCCGCTTTCATAAAACTCTCACTAGTGTATAGACAAAGTGCAAGAAATATTAGTGTGTAGCTCGTCAGCACTAGAGGACAGAATGCACATTTATCAGCAAGCATGTCTGAATGATTTTTATGTGATACCACAGCGTGTATCTAGCTAAAAAGTAGACGTTTTTCAACAGTTTTCCTAGAGGGTTGTGTACTACAACTCATCTTTTCTATAATTAGATAAAATCCTTTGCTTGAGATGTTACTGACGATGAGTATTTTGATGTGTTACAGCACAAAATCCCCAGCTGGTTCTCAATTTATCATTTATGAAGTTCAGCTCGCTCGGCTCTACCCTACTTTTCTGAAATTTTATTCCAGCTCTACTTTTTAATCTCAGCAGGCTCACACATGATGAAATTGTTGACAAGCACGTTAACACGCATTTCTCGTTAACAAGCTTGAAATGAGCGAGGCGGGAGAAAGCTAACATGTAGACAGCGCCATACCTGCTGCTGCCGCCGCAGCACAACCAATTTATTTTCCTTCTTGCGGACATATTAGCTCAGTCCAGCTGTGAGGTTACTTTCTCTAATAGACAGACCAAAAAAACTGAAAGACTTTTCTTTCTTTTTTCTTACAAACACAGTTTCTGGTTTTCATTATAGACTACATAAAAATAGATGGGACCTCGGTGTTTTTATGGCTAATTTATGCTCGCCAGATTGGTCTCTTTGCACAAAAAGAGTGATGCCGCTACAGCTCCTTACCATCTATGGACCCAGTATGCTCGCCGTAACCTTTAGTGTTTTTCCATTGCCGCAAAATCGTCATACGGCAAGCGTAAACGGATGCAGCTGTGCGATTTCTGTCAGTACACAAAGTGACCAATTTGGCAGGTATAATGGGGCCCTTATATAAGTGCTGAGGGCACAAGTACTCGCCACAGTGTTCTCCTGAACAACAGGTGTCGGCCTTCAGAGAGAACCTCCACTGCAGTGCTGGTATAAGAGGAGACGTCAAAACCAGAAGCAAAGAAGCCTCCCTCTGTAAAATCTGTGAATCGCCAAGCTTCTGTACTTATATATCATTAAAATGCTGCTAAAAGACTGATTTGTGTCTTGACCCTGACTGCGGCACCTGGTTACAAAAACCCAGAGGTACTCGAACAGCTGAAACAACACCAAAGGGTGTGCCAGCACTGATGATGACACTTTTGGCCCATGGTGCCATTCGTGGCTGTGAGAACTGTGTCTAAATGCGCTCTCATAGTGTTTGAATTCCTTAAACCTGCATCTTTCCTACTGGCCAGCAGCGAACAACTTCTCTGGTTGTGACAAGTAGTCAGACTGTACAGCACTCCATGAGAACCCACCCACCCCCACCCAATGTACACTTGAGATACAGGCTCAGTAAGCATTTCGCTATTTTTAAATCCTCTCCAAAGCAGCATGGTGTTCATTTTGAAAATTGTGGTCCCATTTATAGCAAAAATAGACAATAACGCTGGGTACGGTTTTGGGCACTGCTTGCATAGCGTCCTGGGGTTCAGGAGTCCCATCCAACACTTCTGCCACTTCTGGTTTCCAAAAACCATACTTGCAGTCACCAAAACACTGAACTCCTCACTTCAAAACATTAGTCTACAGCCCATTATGGTGACTGTTATATACAGTGTTAGGCTACCATCCACCTGATAGTGATGGAGTAGCCGACACAGATTCGTCATGAGAAGTAGGCTAACACTGTGGAGCAGATGCTGGTGTAGCGTGTCGGCCAAGCTTGCAGAACGGCTTATCGCTGCCTGGAAAAGAGGTTCCTCAGGGCATTGTTGTAGTTCTTATTGAATGCGGTGTATATAAGTGGGTTAAAGAAGGAGTTGGAGTAGCCCAGCCACAAGAAGATGCTCTTCCAGATAGGTGGGATGTCGCAGGAACACAGCGGGACGATGAGCTCGGTGATGAAGAACGGGATCCAGCAGAGGACAAACACGCCAATCAGAATGCCTACCATCAGCGCAGCCTTCTTCTCCTTCTGCTCGCGCCACGTGTCCCCATCTGTCTGGAAGGTCACGGTGGCGTGGCGCACGGTAAACACCATCTGGGGCTGCTGTGTCTCCTCTTTTACCTAGGAGACAGCCAATCAGGAAATAAATCACTTAACCCATTGAATTATTAATCAATCTGGGAAATCTGATTAGGTCTTAAATAAGCAAAGCAATTCTTTTACAAAGCAGGTCAGAGATAAGTAAATGTGGAAGTGAAAATGTTGAGGCTGCTCAGCAGAAGATGGATATTAGGCTGGTGGGGAAATGATGTGTGGATCAGCTGGTTGATCAACAAGCCAAAGCTTATTCTTTCATTTGACACACACACACACACTGAGAATCCAAAGCCAGAGCCGTGTTTTAATCTGCAGTTTCCAGAAGCCCATTTTCTCCATTTTGCAAACACAAGCACAGCCGGGAAGAGAAATGTCAACATTTATCCTCTGACTTTCTCCTCTCTTACTGTCGCCTGGTGGATCTCAAGGCCGACGTTATTTCTTGTTCATCCGGTTAAGTTCAGGTCGCAGCATTTATAAAGACAAACTATCTGTCAAAATGTGTTGGAAGAAAAGCAGAAAGGACAACAGTCTACACTGTTGTGTCCTGTACAACATTTAAGCACGAACCTGCACTCCGGTACAGGAACTTTTACTCTCTGGAGTAAATTTAGTTGAATCAATACAGGTCACTGTACAATATAACGGATGAGATAGACGAAGCAAATCCTTTTACAGCAGAGGCCAGGAGTTAAAAGCATATTGCCGCTGGCATGGGGGCTTATAATTTAAGAAATGGTTCAATATAATAGTAAAAGATGCAGCTGCTAAAATGGGCACTTATATAACTGCAAGTATGCCTTTATATACAGCAGGTGAATGAGTCTAAGATGTGTAAAAAGTTCAAGTTTTTTCTTTAGTTCTTAGGTAAGTTTAAGCGATTGCATGAGGTAAATATCAGCGTATTAATTTAGAATCTGTTTCATGAGTGCACAGGGACAAGAAGCTGGCTTACAGCTAATGTTTGTGCAGTTATTTTATGTTTGGGCTAAAATATAAAATGCTGTCAACACAGTTTGACAGTAATTTTTTACTGAAAGCTTGAACACAGTCCAAAAGACTGATGCATTAGGATTTGTGGAGCCAAATAATATGGCTTTTGGCATCCTCAAGTTATCTGTGCAACTAGGTCAGGAATCTTACCTCAGTGAACTCTATTTCTGGTGCATTGTGTGTTTATGCATGTGTGTGAGTGGGTGTTTTTAATGGATCAGTGTAGGAAGTTTTTTTATCTTGGATGCTGATGCCACTGCTCACATCATACATCGGTGCAGGCACACTGGAGGGCTCGGTGTATGCTTGGAAATGATTAGAGTAAACTTTGACGAAATACTCAGAGACACAAAACGTAACCAGTGGTGGATATGTCTGTGGAAAACAAAAATCACAAATTAGACATATTCCGCATTGTATAATTGCTATAGCTGGATGAATGATTGTCTGTGTAATGAAACTTGACAAGAATGTTCATCAAAGCAATAACAGATGTGGATAATTTACTGGGTGATCGGCCCTCCTTGACCAAGAGTTAATCATTTTGTCACGCTTGCATAACAAATGTGTATTTTGAGGAATTGGGAAACTTATGGACATTACATAAATGAAATTAATAAATGAGATAAATAAAATCCCAACACTTTGCATTTTTTTTGTTTTTACTTCTGTGGCTGCTTGCTAAAGCCTGAGAATCCCTGGATGCTAAATGACTTTATAAGTAGCCTTTCACAGTTTAAGGAAAAGGATCGTTTTTGTAAGACTGTAAAAGTAACATAATCTATCACTGATGTGTTATAAATCTAAGTGAAAAGAAAACTTCCCTGATTAAATGTTTGCTTAATGGAGACCTTTCATATTTGCTGATTATAATAACACCAAAGCCAGATGCATGTTTCATGAAAGATGCCGGAGTATTTATAGTTTTCTACCATCTTCCTACGCACATTAACAGTCTGATGGTGATGAGCAGGAGGCTTTATGCTCACACACCGGATACTTATGTTTCCCTGATCACATCAGAGTAATTTATCAGCCAATATGAAAAATAACCGCACAGGAATCCATATTTGCAGGTCAGGGGCAATAGCTGGTTGATGAAGGAAAGGGAGAGCGGTGATACTGTAACCTACGTGAGGAATTATTATATAAAATTAAAGTAATTACCTCAGCCATGGGTGTGATTGTGTTGGACTTGCGGGAGCCAATCCGAAATTTGGCAGCCTTGTAGATCTTCCAATAAACAAAGAGAACCACACAAAGAGGGAGGTAAAACGCCCCAAAGGTGGAGAAAATGGTGTAGGAAGGCTCCTGGCTCACCTGGCACTTCATCCCCTCTGAGTAAGTCTCTCCCCAGCCGAAGAGCGGTGACAAGGAGATGATAGAGGACAGCAGCCAAGTGAGCGCTATCATCACGTTGGAGATCTTTTTGCGTGTCTTGAGTGTGTACTCCAGGTGTCTGGTGATGGACCAGTAGCGGTCCAGCGCAATGGCCGTCACGTTCCAGATGCTGGCTGTGCAGCAGAGCACGTCGAATGAGATCCACACCTGGCACAGGACGCGCCCCAGTTTCCACAGTCTGCCGTTCAGCTCGTGGACTAGGCTTAGTGGCATGACCAGAGCAGCCACCATCACATCTGAGATGGCCATCGAAGCCACCAGGTTGTGGGGCACTCGGTGAAACGTTCTCACCCTCAGGATGGTGACCAGCACCAGCAAGTTCCACACGAAGGTGGCCACCACCAGCATCGCCAGTAAAGTGAGAGTGAGAACGCTGAAGACAGAAAAGGGGCGGTAGATGTTTCCTCCGGAGTCATGGCCGTCCAAAGCTCCAGTGAAGTTGACTGTGAGCGTGCTGGTGTTAGGGTACGTCATGGTAGCTGCTCACAGCCCTGCAGCCAAAGACGATTCGGCAACAGCGTCTGCAGACAGTTCATGCATTCTGCAGCAGGGCGAGAGAAAAAGACACAGATTTAAACCTTAACAGTGCCCTACACACTAAAGGTTAAAGATGCAGTGCTCAAATAATTAGTAGCTTTTACTTCTGGGTTTGCACGAGTGTGCAAATGCACCAGTCTGCACCTATGTGTCATTGACCAAAGCGGTAGTTCAGTGATTTGTTCACAATAGTAAAAGGCACTTGAGCTCCTCATTTCAGTTGTCGAGCAACCTGCCTACAACTTTCAAGTGCAATTTCATCTGCTGTTAAAAAGGCTCAAAAGTACTCGGGGACATCTCTGGTTCAGGAAAAGGCCATAAATATTCAGTTTTATCATCCCACTGCTGTCCTTTGATTTCCATCAAAGTCAGGCCTGTTGCACAATGGACAGTTTTAAGTGGAGTCGTTGTTGCAGACTCCTTTGGGAAGATCTCATTTTTAATTGAGAGATGCCACCGTTAAGCATTGCGGAGCTGTGTGCTTTCTGTTGTCGCAGGAAGGGGAATCTGTTTCACTTTAAACGAGACTGTGTGGTTGAGAGACCCTCCGCATTACCATACAACTATCTCAGTTTCAAGCTCGGAATGAAAAGATTTGACATGCCAGCTCTATCAATAGATTCACAGGAGAGGCTCGGCGAGCTGCTCTACACAATTTTCAGCAGTGCAGAAACAATGAATCCTAAAACACCAGCCACTTCAACTCTGACAGCTGGCTGTTTGTAAAGTATTGATCTGTACAGCTCGCAACTACTGTAAACGCTCTGAAGAGACCAACTCCCTCACCAGAGAAAAAGTTTGATAAATGGCCACATTACCAACAAACTTTGAAAATATACAAACGCATTTGCCTAACATTAAAAATCTATACTGGTTTGTTTACCCACAGGACTGTGGTATGATAGCCAATACACATCTGACTCACAGGAGCCTCATTTTTGGCAGCATCTCTCGGGGCAATAATGATTTCATGCATCGTGTTTTGGGACACATATTCAGACAAACCTAATTTAGCAATGTTAATTTTAGTCATTAATCGTGAGTCCTTATTTATACATTCACAGTTTGAATTACTCTTCCTGCTTTAGCATATTCCTATGACTTATTCTGTCTTTCGGGAATCCTCCCAAGCTTTTTAAAAGCACAGATCACAGTTTCTGAGTTTGACCCAGTGTACCGGAGACATTTAAAGCAGATTTGTACCTGTGATGTGGAATATTGAATAAAATCATTCATTTTGCATGGCTCTTCTTCTAGCTCGGGTTTTTTTTACAAGGTCTTGAAGCAAAGTGTCGATAATGACCACAACTAATGCACATTATGCTGCTGAAATAATTGGCTGTAACTGAGGTTTTTTTTTTTATTAATTTCTTTTTAATTACAGAATTTAATCAGTAGGACGAAAGTTTTCTGGCTGTTTGGCTGCATTACTTTTGGCTATATTATGAAACAATCAATATGATAAATAAGCTAAAGTTTGCCCAAATTCTACCTTTTTTCCTGTAGTACAATCAACCAAGAAGGGTAACTAAAATAAACTCTGTGAAATGCTTCATTCATGCTTCTACACCCAAGGGACCGTGTCAGATTGAGTTACCTTTTATCAATCACTGGGCTTTATGAGTAAGGCCCGATGGGTAATAACAACACAGGCCACGTCTCTATCAGTTTCTATACATAAGTGACATGTGACACCGTCTCTTAGCATCACAATCCATCCCCTCTAATCAAAGGTTCCACCTCAAGCACACCAATGGGCTCTGTGCTCTCTCTTCTCCCCGCTCCTATTAACAAGCCTAATAGCCATGAAATTGGACAACTGTTATGAAAGGAAGAGGCAATCAAAACATGCAGCATTCGGCAAAGCAATGCTGCAGTTTCTCCAGGGACATCACAGGCCAGGTGTCTCAAAAGACGGCTGCCACTCACTCAAAGTCTGAGGCACATGGCAGAAAGAATAAAAAATACAACAAATGCAATTGTATGTGTAAGCATATGGGAGAAGAGCGAAGAGTGAGACACTGGCAGAAAAGTCTAAGATAGCAAAATCAAAGCATGAGAGCTGAATCGATCTCGTTTTTAATGTTATTTCACACAGCTGTGTTGGGAAAATGTCAGTTCAGGTCAGATGTTGTCTTAATACTTGTGCCAGCTGGTTCACTGAGCATATGTGCTTGCCATCCTTTGGGGATTTTACTTGAGAAAAGATCTGTCTGAGAAGATCTGTACACAGGGTACTTTGTGGTAGGAGGACCAAAGAGAAATGATATTTATAACCGTGACGAATTTTCATGATCCTGACAGACCTGCGAAAGATAATGCAGTTCAAATTAACAAATCTATCTGCATTTGAAATCTGTTTCTGAACTTCAGACTCTTTTGAAGGATAACCACACTGCAGCCAATACTGCAGCAATCAAGAAGCCATTCCTTTATTTGATTGGGGGCAGCAAAAATAGGAGAATGCCTTTTATACGTTTGCTAAGATTGCTTTTTATTGTTGCACTTATTTCTGACCTCCTGCTGTAAAAGAGAAAGAGTTTTGCTCGCCCTTTATTTATGCTGCTTCTGATAATATGTGTTTTTTTAATACTACTGCAATCAGCTTGCAATTTTAAACAATATATTCCCTGGATTGCTCCAGAAACAGAGTTGGGTAAGAAAGGAATTTGTTTTGTTATTTTCATTTTCATCTTCGTGTCCAAAAGCACTTCCACAGCCTTTTGATTAAATCTGCAAGAGTGTGGATGACATACTCGTTGTGTTAAGCTCGCCACTCTGAAACTGTTGTATATTCATTTGTTATACAATTTTCCCCATGGGGAATCTCGGAGCTGACATTTGGAGGTGTATGGAGGGGAGCTATGTAGATGTGTCCTCTGACTTGAGTGATAATAAAAGCACAAGGCAGCATATAGCAAACCTCTAAATCTCTTGTGCGTTCAGCACCTCTACCATGATTTCATACCAGTCTACTCTCTCTTTCTCTGTGGGTCTCCTGTTTTCCAAATCCTCGGATCACATGATCTTTACAACTCTTTATGTGGTTCTTTGAAATTTACGGCAATTTGACAAAAACAATCAAACTTTACCATTTTAATAATCACAAATCTCATCTCAGTGGAGATCACTTGTCCCGTGAGGTTTCCTATCTGCGCTCGTCTCTGCTTGCAGACGATAATCAAGCCAAAGACACTTGTTACACATCACCTCACAAAACGCGTCCCCACTTTTGAACTCCAGTGTAAAAAGAAATTATAGCCCCGTTGCTTGTTAGAAAAGAAGAAAGGGGAAAAAAAACCCTGGGCGGCCAATGATTCGTATCAATTCATTGTTAACTCACCCCGTTGCCAGATACGCGTCCAGCACAAGACCAGCTCTGCTCGCTCTCCATCGTATTTCACTTTGCTGTCTGTCAGAGGAGTGATTGAACCGCCTCGCTCAGTGCGGATGACAGCAGAAGCACACCTCGCACTGAGGATACAGAGGCGCTGGAATGAACCACACTGGTGGTCTGGAGGGGGAACTGAGTGCACTCAAATGATAAGCACTGGCTTTCCGGGCGTGCGAGAGACGTGCGCGCGCGCACGTTTTTACGAGGGAAGCGCTTTATTTTGAGATGCGCGTGGCGCGGGAGAAGACGACGTCTCGGGCCCGTCAGAGTTTTCATCCTGCTCAGAAAACATTCCCTCTCGCTAATTAGTCTTACTCTGCAGGGATCAGATGTGGCTTGAGGAGACACGGCTCATGCTGCTTTATGATGGATGATATTCGTGCCACCACCACTCCCGTGGCATTTCCTCTAACCCACACCATCTTGATTAATCCATATTTCGCGGAATGTAATTCAGATCCAATTTGTGTGCAGGATCGCGGCTGTGTACAACTTGTAATCGAGTTTCTCTCGACTGGGCTTTGTGGAATACCCACTGGGAAACTTCATTTGTCCCGCGAAAATGGCCTGAGAAAATGATTAATTTAATTAAATCATCACAGTCAGCACCAGAACACTGCGAGGCTGTTTAGCCGGCCATCTGTCACTTAAGAATCTATTGGTGATGGTTCCATCCGGATACAAAACAGATTTTCTTCTTAATGGTGATTGCCTGCGAAAAAATAATAGAGCTGTAGGTGGACAGAGAAAGGTGCTCCCGTCAGATTTTATAATGTCAGGCTGTGAATGAGACTGACATCAAGCTATCGAGAAATACATTAGAAGTCGTCTGAGCAATGCCTTAGCTATAAAAAGACCAGCTGTCCCTACAGTGACTGATAATAGGTGTACCCATATAAAAATTGTGGTTTCAGCACCATGGTCAGCAACATCACCCCTACATTTATTTATTTATTTATTCATTTATTTATTTATTTTTAGTAAACAATATAGCATCATAAATAAATCCAGTTTGTTTCAGCACAAGATTCAGCATCTTACAGGTAACACTTACCTCCTCCTAATCCTTGGGATTAGCTTGAAAATGCTCAAGCAGAGTAAGTGTGGTCTATCACTAACCCTGAAATATGCAGCTGTTTACAGCCAGAGGCACTCTTGGACTTTTTTAAATTTATTTATTTATTTTTTAAATCACACCATCTTCTGCTCAAGGAAAACATTTATATGACTCTACTACATCCCTGCCTCCTACCCAATCACCCCCTCCTCCCCTCCCTCTTCTTCCTCCTTAACAGCCCCTTACAGGTGAGGCAGAAAATCAAATCAGCTTAGCGGTGGCTTCCGCAGTCACTGCTGAATAACCTGTTTTGCAAAATTGTATCTTGCTAATTATAGAGCTACAAAGGCATTAATGCAGACCACTTAAAGTGACACTGCAATGTGCTCCTCATTAGAACAGATGATATACTTGCACTTCCAGCTGTTTAGTTTCAAGCTGATGAAAATACACTGCAGTTAATAAAAAAAAAAAAGCGCCGGATGGGTCTCACATCATGGAGTGTAATCTGTTCTTCAGTTATTTTCATAACTGAACTGTGCTTTTGAGCGTGTCACTGGATGAAGTACACTGCATCCTGTTCTGAGCTGCTGTGATTCACCTTAAATGTAAACATCAAACTTCCTCCACTCTCTGTTCCCTCTTATCTGAGGCAAAGAATCTCCCTTATTTTCTCTTTATTCTCCAGGCACTGTCCTGCAAATCACATCTCTGACCTTGTTACGCCAGACTGCTCCCATCCCCATAAATAGCCAGTGATCAATTATTCCCATTACTACAAGAATTTTATGCTCCCAGTAACTATAACTTTAGGTTGTGGAAAAGGGCCAGGGAGAAATTATGATATGGCCTTGGGACAGAGGCTTTGCTGGTAAATCACAGGCTGTGCCTGCGTGTCTGGTTTGCAGTTATTGTGCAGTGAATGATGGAATGGTATATACAGAATAGACATACAGATAAACATAGAATTTCATTTTAGAGCAACTTCCCTTTGCTATATGATCCTACAGAGTCACATGTGGGTCATTTGTGTCAATGTATTATATATAATAAAAGTGAAGCTGCTCAACTGAAGCAGTGAAATGATTTATTGAGCCTTTCAGAGGGTCATAAATGTAATATAGGAGTCCACATCCCCAACCATCATGTTAATAGCTATTCATTGGCTACTCAGTACTTTCGCATAATTTAACATGCTATAGAAAGGCGAATGTGCACAATGTCCTTGCCTTTTGCACTGGGGGGGTTCAGCACACTTCCATAGGTGACACTAAATGATGTGACGGGCTAAATATACTGGTGAATCTAAAATACTAAACTTGCACACCTGTACACTGTCAAGATTCAGTGCCAGCTCTCCTTGAAAGTTAAAGCTAAAGGTCTTCACTGTAACACCCACACCTAATTAAAGCATCTGTATGTCAGTAGCTGGCGAAGCAGGACTGGGTTCAGACAGGCAAGGTGTTCAGCCACGATGTGCTGAGGCGAGCAGCAAGGACCACTAGATAAAGGAAAGGAAGAAGTGATTCAATACATCAAGAAAATGAAGATGTGGCGGTTCTCTTTCGACAGGCTGTTGGCACAGCACACAGGGAGCAGAAATTGCTGCTCATGAATAATGGTCCCAGCTTGTACTAAAAATACAGCCACGGTAAAACGAAAGTGCACGCTCCTCCTCTCAGGTTTTACATACCCGGATATGATAAAAAAAATCAAATAAAATCTGTAGGTGAGTACAACTTGGCAACACATGCCATATTACATAGTGCTGTTGTTTATTTAACACAATCGAAGCCAAAATTCAGAAGGAGCCCAAACCATCACCCCTCCACCACTGTGCTTTGCAGTTGGTATGAGGTGTTTGTGCTAATATGCTGTGTTTAGTTTTTGCCACATGTGGTGAGCAAATATCTCAAATTCGGTTGCATCCAGTGAGCAAGGTTAGCGGTTTGTTCCAAATTTGCTGCCACAGACTTTTTAGAGAGAAGACACTTTATCCTGGCAGCTCTTTTAAACAAGTCATACTTCTTCAGTCTTTTTTCTAATTGTGATGTCATGAATTTTAACATATCAGCCGAGGTCTGTAGAGCCTGAGATGTAGCTTCTGGGTTTTGTTGACCAAGGTGCATCTCTTTTGCATTATGACATCTGTGATAGACTCCGGCACCCCCGCAACTCTGAAATGGATAAGCAGAAGGAAATGGATGTGTGTCATAATACAGTCTGACCTTGTGATGAATTTGCTGGGATGTCCACTCCTGGGAAGATTGACAACTGTCTTGAATGGTTTCTACTTGTGAATAACCTTTCTGACTCTAGAAAGATGGACTTCAAATTGTTTGGGCATGGCATTGTAACCCTTCCTAGATTGATGAGCAGCATCAGTTGCTTCTTTAAGATCATAGCTGATGTCTTTCTTCCATGGCATCCATTCATCTTAATTTTTCTGAAAGCAGTAAGGGTGCACTTTGTTTTTCCACACACTGCATTTTGACTTAATTTGCGCTAAATAAATAATGACATGCTGTAACATTTAAAAGGTCGTATTTTTACACAGTTGTAGCCTGACTGAGAAAAAGATTTGTCATTATTAAAAAGCTACCCTCTAAAAATAGGTGTGGATGCTTGCACGTCTCCCTGTTTTGGCCCTGTGACTGACACGTTCAGGTTTATCCCACTTATTTCCTTATTACAGCCAAAATAGGTTGCAATCTCCTTCAAGTCTTCATTCATCTTCATCATGATTAGTGTGTGCTGATCATTGTAGTGACTTCATTTCTTGATTTGTTTGGATCTTTGTGTTTTCTGTCTAATCTTGGATGTAAAGTGTTTATTTAGAACCTTCTGTCTGCATCAGTGCAATTTTATTCTGTCTTTGTGTTATAATAACTTGTTGTCATTAAGGCACCCAAAGGAATGGCTGTGATATATCATCTACAGCTATAAGCCATTGATTTCAGATGATCACATTTTATTTTATTTTATTTTTTAGATTTTGGTTGTTATGGTTGTTTACATATCTTTGCATCTAGCATTGAATTTTAAGTTGTTATCGACACACTACCTTTTTTATTCCATCTATATGATCTTCTCTGAAATATCTGGTTGCTTGTTAGGCGTTGCACATACCGTGGTGGACTGAGGTGTCCTTATTGTACAGCAATCATCATGATAAATTACTCTGGCTGTAGAGCTAGACTAGAAATCCTGTAACACACTCCTATGTTATGAGAATTTCAAGCTGCTGCAAATGACAGAATGAGGCTTTTCTTTTCTACAAATGCAATTTTCAGGGTAATATGATACAAGAGGAATGTTCATATTTATACGTTATGACTCCATGCAAGCTAACCATGTAAATCTGACCCCTTTATGCTTTCACAGCTTGTTTCCAAGGGAATAAATATGCACTTAACTGTTGTTTCCCCTTGTTGTTGCTACTAATATATTTCACTTTATATTTAGATCTTACAAAAGGCAGTAAAGAGATTTAGTATATGTCAGTCAGGAAATGAGTTTTCAAGCGCCACAATGCAGATGATATTCAGCCTTATTCACACATTTAGAGAGATGACACATGGAGTGCAGCGCATTTCAAAACACAATGAGTCAGTGCGAGAACTGTGCATCCTCGGTCACTTAACTCCTCGAGTAAACGGCATTATAGATATCTGTCAAAAAATGAACCCACATCTCTTCTCTCCAAAAGCAAACACAGTTTCTCATTCATAGCTTTCAGCTGAGAAACCGATTGTTCCAGCACAGTTTATCCTCTTTGTGAATAAGACTTCTAATTCAAGTGGTTAAATGCCAGTTTGAGTGAAGCATTTTCAAAGCATCTCCACTTCACAATCGGATTATTCCGCAAGACAATCTCTCCTGCGTTTATCTTTTTAAAGTCCTATCTGTAATCCAGCATGGAGGTATTATGCATCCACTGTTTTCCCAGTGAACGATCCTGACACGACTGGATGCTAACCAGACTTTGGTCACCAAAGATCTTAAATAATTCCAACCTTTTGACTAATTGAAAGGGAAGCTTGCGCATAAAGCAATGAGGCTAATTTGATAATTGTAATTTAACTATTCTTCCACCAAAAAAAAATATATAATTAAAGCAGTTAATGAACTGCTTAAGTCTTTTTAACTGGAAATTGTCTAATTTAAGATTTAATGCCTCAAGTGATCCCCTGACTCATCTTTTAGGTGAATAGCCCGAGGTCTTGCCCTAAAAAAATAAGGAAATTAATAAAGCACTCAAGGTCATGTGCCACGAAAGCATGAGAGAAGCCATCCATACTGCTCCCAGGGACCATCCAAGGTAAAACAGGCTGAAGCTTCATGTTATTTTAAAATCACATTAGCATTTTTGAACAGAAGCTTGGGAAACGCCGTGGTTTGGACTTCCACCAGCTCATCTGATATTTTTTTGCTGCAGCCAGGAAATTCATTAAACATATTCTTTGAGGAGGCATCCGTGCACTGCTTAGCGGGTGAGGCACATGCATGCAGTTTGCTGTCAGGGCATAATTATTTCCCTTCATTTTATGTATCTGACACATTGGCTGTTTCACTCGAATCCCCTTGTCACCTTGCTTGGTAAAAAAAATAAATAGTGGGAGGAAGAACTAAAGCCCGCTGCCCTCCAACAACACACACACTCTGATACACACCCCAACCCTGCCCAGTGCATCACATGTCATCACAGACATCAGCCAGTGTGTCTGGAGCACTTGTGTAACAGTATGAAGGACCCTTTAAGCTGTAATTTGCTGCAATCAGAGACCCTGGACCTTTGGGGTACAGTGAGTCATATACTTGAAATTGATCCCTCGCTTCTGTTGCCAGACACCATACAACGAGGGTATACTGTCCTATTTTTTTGCCTCCATCTGTAAGCTCCTTGCCTTGCCTTGTCGGTAGGCTTAATATGTAGTCACCAATGACACATCTAATTTAGAAAGATGAGCCGGTCTTCTTTCCCAGCATTTTTTACGGCCTCTAGTACAGGTCTTGATCCCGCGAGCGTGTAATTTTCACCCTACATTAATCTTACAGAAATTTAAATTAAATTATGCACCACACTGACACAGCTCGGAGCCCTATTTCAAAACAGCATCCACTGAGCCCATGAAAATCGCTATTTACCATAATTCTCCCAGCTCCAGGAATATTTCCCTTGACATTAAAATTCATTTAAAACAATAGTGACTGTAGCGGAAATCCATTTCACTTGTAGATTAAACGGCCGCTTCAACACAATCAGAGAAATTTGCTATATTTGGTTGGACAAACAAAATTTACGTTAAGGAAAGGTTCCTGCTAAATCAGAAACTTTAGCAGGAGTTTCTGAGTTGGTGAAAGGAAATGAACGTTCACACAAACGCTTTAACTGAACTGGCTTCAACGGAAATGTGTGTCCTTGGTGGCAGATAGGGCTGTTGAGAGGCTATCACTTCAGTACTAGATGCTTTTGCAAATATGGCGCTGTAACAAATTGTCTTCTGCGTAACATGAATAAAAATGGGCTACTGGCTGTTAGATTACTCATGAACCTTATTCTCTGCTAAATTCTCATTTCCTGCTATTTTTAGTGTCTCCTGACTTGGGTTTACCATTTGCACTGAAACAGTTACTTGGATTTATTTTATCTTTGTTTCTTTCAGTTTGAAAGAAACCGATTCCAGCAGATGGTGCCTGGTTCTTCCTGTTAAAAGGGAGTTTTTCCTTCCCACTTTCGCCAAGTGCTTGCTTTGAGGGCATCTAATTGTTGGAGTTTTGTATGTTTTCTCTCTATTATTGTAGTCTTTATCTTATAATATTAAGCGACTTGAGGCAACTGTTGTTATGATTTGGCACTATATAAATAAAGCCATGCTGACATCTAAGCCAACTTGTGCCAACATTTCATTAGACAGAATTGACCTCTACGGCCGTGGCATTTGGGGGACTTTAATATTCAAGTATGCAGCATGTGCTGAGGTTATAAGAGAGCAAAGATATTTTTCTAAAAAAATAAGTACACCCATGATTCAATAGCTTGGAGAACCAGCTTTATAAGTAACTGTTTTCTGTATGAATTTGTCGGTCTCTGACATCACTGTGGAGGACTTTTGACCCACTGTGAAGGACCAAACAGCAAAGGCAGAGGGGTTTTTTTTGTTTGTTTTTAAATCTTGACCCCCCCCCCCCCCCCCATAGAGTTAAAAAAAGACAAAATTCAAACTATAATGAATGGGGCCATAAGAGATCAGCTAAATATAACTCAATCAAAAAGTGACATATAAAACTTTAAATACCCACAAAGTTTACACAACTAAACTCACAAACCTACCTAAACACAAAGACACACCAAATCATTTATTTACAATAGGGGACAGAACAAACACCAATACTAATTATGTGTGCACTTCATAATATCACTGTTAGATTTAAGCAGAGAAATGAATGAATTATATTACTGAAATGCATGTTTAACTGCAAACCAAACTAATGTGGTGAGTGTGTGGACTGCTTTTACCCATGTGTGGCTGAGGCCATCACACCCAGTCATCTTTATAATGTTGCTTCAGTTCATTAAGTCTTGCAGACATTAATTTATTCACAGCTCTCTTCAGGTCCCACTAGAGCATTTTAGTCAGGTTGAGGTCTAGACTCTGACACGTTTTACACCCTGATCTTTTTTTTCTTTTTCAACCATTCAGTTGTACATTTGCTGCTGTGCTTGTGATCATTTTCTTGTTCTATGACCCAGTTTCCAATAAACTTTGGTTGCGCATTATGCCATGCCATGTTCTTTCTCCTGGCCACCTTTCCAAACTACTGTCATCATGATTTACTGTCATGAGCTACATCTCAGACTGTAAGAATCTGAGATGTAGCTTTTGGGGTTTTTGCAGTTTCCCTGAGGATAGCATGCATGCACATTCTGACCTGTTCAGGGTATGCCCCTCTTGCCCTGTGACAGCTGCGACAGATTGCAGCACCCCTAAAAACCTGACATGGATAAGTAGAAGAAAATGGATGCATGGCACAATGCAGTCTGTCCAATCCTGGGTGACTGACAACTGTCTTGAATGTTTTCCACTTGTGAATAACCTTTCTATTTATGAAAAGCTGGACTTCAAATCGTTTGAAAACTGCCTTATAACCCTTCCCAGATTGATGGGCAGCAATAATTGCTTCTCTAAGATCATTGTTGATGTTTTTCTTCCTTGCTAAATGATCAAAACATCTGCGTTCATAGAAATGGTGACACTTTCTGAAGATCAATTAATCAAAGTCCATTTCATCAGCAGCACCTGGCTTCTAATGATCCTCTTAATTACTATGAAAGAAGTAAGGTTGTGCTAGTTTTTCACACACCGATTCTGCATTTTCGCTTATTACATGATGTAATATCGCATTTGTTGCTATTCACCTGAGGTCTTAACTGATTTTAAGAACAGCTAAGAGCCTGATTACGTTTTATTTTGCCTGTTTATATAAAGTCTTAGACTTATAAGAGGGTTTACTTTCTCTTTTACATGAAGGTCACACAACAAACCCCTGCAAAAAAGTTAACATATCAACAAAGAGTTACTAGTTACTAGTTAGCAATTCAACCAAACTGTAGAAATTTTTTTCAGTAGAGTGACATTTTATCATAGACTTCACACGATAAATCCTACAAAATACTGGCATGCACTTATAATTGCATCACTTCAGCATTATTGGGAATTTAGGCCCAGTTTTGCTAACTTAAAGGGATTCCATCACCATAATGATGATTTTTTAAACAGTGACACATTAAAGTGGTTTGTATTTTGACATGATTTCCACAATTTAGAGCCATGCAACAAATTTAGTCAACCATCTAGTTTTGCATGGAAGCAATGTGATAATGAGCAGATTGTACTGAAATCAGAGTTGAGGAAAGCATATAAACACATAACAGCATAATTGTCAGCTCTTCGGCACTTTAGACCCTTTATAATGAATGAATTACATTTCTGTCTTTTTAAAGTCATTTAAAGACCACTAGAGAACCATGTTCACTATAATTATTACCCTCTTAATTACAACTGTAAATTAAATCTATATCTTTTGATTAACATCAACATGCTCCTTGTTGGTTTGCCTGCGTCCTAGAAGACATCTGTCAATGCTCATTTGCACAGACAGAGAAGTAATGCCGCTAATTAGCCAGATCTATTTTTTTTTAAACCCATTCGTTTAAAGGAATAATTATTCCTACAGATTTCACACTTTGGTGTGTTCTGTCCCCATATCTGGACTGAGTGGGTTTAACATAAGTATGGAGCAATCAGAGTCAAGGATTACCAGCTAATTAATGCATCCTCGTCATGGGATTAATTAATTCACAGCATTTACACATATACTCTAATTGTCTAATTGGCAAGGTAATTGGCATTACCATGTTCAGTTTTAATAATGAGATCTGACAAAATTTGTTTGCTTCCATCCAAAGCCAACATAGAGTCATGTGTTCAAAGTTTGATCTTTACAGCTTTAGGTTAGGCCCAGTAATTTCAGTGAGGTGCCATAATTACTGCAATAAAAGCAGAACATATAGGGTATTATTATGTTGTTTGCACTGTGCTAATATTATACTGAGTGCTGATAGACTATAATACTGCTAATAAGTGAGCAGATATATTTAATGTTCGGTCTCAGTTGTACAAAATAAATATAAAAATCATTTTAGTCATGAGTTATTTAATGACTCATAAAAGAGCTCATAAAAGTGAGTTTCTGACTGATGAATTTAACTTTATTCTAATTAATAGCAAGCACCAAACAGAAAAAAGTCATACAAGCTAACAATGACTAAAATTTGAATGATTTCTAAAGGCAGCTGAGCTCATAATATTTTGATCTTATACTAAATCTCTTTTTAGACTATAAATAAATCATGCAGAGCAGGAATAAAACACTTTCACACGGTTTTCAAAAAGGGTATTATTTAAATAAACTGTATGTAAAAGAGGGAATTAGCTTCCAGGTAAGACAAGTGAAGGTAATCTGGAAATGTTGCTAAATATTTGTATAATTGCAAGGAAGAACAGCCGTTCAGCTGCTTCTATGACCTTAGAACACTTTACTGCTGAGTTTATGGGCTCAGTCTAGTTTCAAGTCTTACTGAATACAACGTGGAGTTCAATTTGTAAATGATGGCGCCAGCTAAAGTCAGTAAGTCCAGTAAAGCACAGCATTATAAAGGCAGGTCTACTTTGTGATTGATGACCTGCTAACTCATGAACATGAAATGAAATCCACCCTTTGCTTACCATGTCCAGTTTCAAAATGATTCGATCAAATCTTTAAGATGGGGCTGCACTAACCAGTGGGTGATGGCAAGGAGATCACATCCATCTCATATATACAGTCTACGGTTTCTTCCTCATCCTGTAGCCATCTTTAAACTCCCACCCCTTTTATCAGTTAGAGTCCATTAAACTTTTTAAGGGGCTTTTAAACTGAACTTTGATGGCAAAGCAACAAAATGTAGTAGTACACTGCAGTAAAATCAGCTCAAATAGGCCTCTGTGAAGTTGCAAATTAAAAATGGAGCATTAATAAATGCTGAACATAGGGTCACGGGTCGTGTTTGTGCATTCAGTCACTGCATTTAAACTTGCGCTTTTATTGATTTCTACCACCAGCTCACCGTTTGTTGATTGCAAATGCTGAAGACCACTCATTAAAATGTTAGCGATAATTGATGCTCATCTGTGTAGCCAAGCATGCTTCAGTATTCCGAGCTAATTTAGCTGTACCCTGCAGAGCGAGGGGGCTTGAGTGGGAGGACAACTTGGCATGAGGTGCGACTTCTTTTCCAACCCAATCTCTTTTCTCTGCATAATTATGTGAATTAAATTAATTGGGAATGTACATTTGCATATCTAGGTTATTTCTCTTATGGAGAAAAGGGTCTTTAGAGATTATAGAAACAATTACAAGGCAGTCAGACAGTAAAATACCTCCATTTCTTGCTTCACATCTACCATTTCCACTCAGTGTTTTACTCCAGGGAGGATTTGGCCTCTAGAGGAAAGATGTGATAACGTCACTTTGCAATATGTGCAGGAGTCAGAGGCATGAAGCAATTTAATGGACTTCACCTGACATCTTTAAATTACTCGTAGGTATTTATAATTTGTTTTGCCCAGGAGGGAACAGTTGAAATTAAGTTCTAAAGAAAATTTGATTGGAACTGTCTGATCTGATACTGTCTCATAAATGCTGGGAGAAAGACTTTTGTAAGAACACTGGGCCAAAATCCAGAGCTTTCTAATCATATAAGGTGGTACATTAGGCTGTCAGAGGCGAATCGACTACTGGAACATGCTGCTCGAAAGGAAGCTACTTATTATTTTAAGTTACTTATATTTTTGTATTGAAAATTGCTCCAGTAGATGTCTGGAGACAGTCGCAGAAATGTTTCTTTTTGAGAAACAGTTATTATATCTCACCACAAAAAGGCAATTTTCACTGCACTAATATGAGCATTTTTCTAATTCATTTTGCCTCCATGCTTGCAAAAGTGATTCAGCAGCTGCAGACACAACCGGTAGAGACTATAAAAACCTTCTGGGTCTGAAATGTGAAGCTAGTGTGGAAGTGCACGGGCATGTGACTCCTGTGTTTGCCAAAGGACTTCCCACCTTGCTCTGTGACCTCAGTAAAGTCTTTTTTTTTATGGGCTCAATCACTAGTTTCAAGCCATACTGAATAAAACATGAAGTTAATTTGGGTAAATTATTTGTCATAATTAGCATAAAAAATATGGATTAATCAGGGTATACTGATAGACCCCTGATTGAAAAGTTATTAACCAGTAAGCATCTGATCATCTATGCACTCTGCTCACAGCAGGTTTCAAAGCACCAAGGGTACAATCGCATAGTCCAAATATCACCTTCTACTTAATCACTCTTCCTTGACCTCAGTGGAGCTTAAGTAATCCTTAACAGTGTTTCTGGTTGTCTACCATATTAAAACTAGAACTAGATACGCATCTAATTTCACTCCGTGTTTTCTCACAGTTGTAGCTGGAAACAAAGGCCATTGATTGAATGATTAGTCCCAATTACTCTCAAGCGGTCATCAGTTAAGTGACTGTCACTGCTCTACAAAGCTTTCTCAAAGACTTCCTTATGGTAGTAAAGAGGTTCAAACCAAACCTCAGTGGTAAGCTTCCTGTGAGCCGCACCGTTGTTATTGCAGGTCTCTACCAATCGATGCTTTTGGAAATAGATTAATTACCCAAACATCCACGCAAAGCTAAATTGCAGTGGTATGTCTGCTAATTAGTGATTTTGCAGTCCTCTGTGCTCTAACACAAGCTCCACGTACAATGACCCTGAAAGCGAATCGGTTCTGCTTTATGCCAGAGAAAACAATGTTCTGCAGAGTTTTCTCCAAACGAGGCAGCCAAATAAATTGTCACTGTGACTTTATGATCAGGGTCACAGATGTCCACCCACCACAGAAGGCGGTTTTGCAATTTAATCTCAGTCTGTAAACACCAAAATAACCCTTCACCAAGAGCAGTGGAAAAAAAATTACAATTTCAATAGTTTGTTAAATAATCAAGAAAATGTTTCAAGGATGTACTATTTCTGCTTCTCACAAAGAATATATGAAAATAAACAAACAATCGGCATTTTGCGTTTCTTTCTTTCTTTCTTTTTTGTCCCACCAAACAAAAACCATGCTGCAGATGGAGATAAATACGCTCAGCTGCGTGGTCATCGTTGTCCACCCATGGCCACATTCATTGTATCCCCATTGTCTTTTTTCCACCCCGTTGCTTTCATGTGATGTTCAGCTCCATTCAGCTCAGCCACCTCATCAAAGGTCGTGCTGCACTTCCCCGCAGCCAGCGAACGTGTTTGATATTCTGTTCTTTAAGCTGCGTCAAGAAAGAGGGCACTTAAAAACTTGAGCGTGTGTGTGATTATCTCTGTGCTCTCACATCACAGACACAGTAATACACTCAGATGAAGAAAAATGGATTTGGGTTTAAACACACAACCACACAAAACAGAGAGAGGGCGAGGGAGTGAGCTATGATGTTATTATCTTCTTCCAGGTTATGCTTTGATTTTAAGGTTTAATGTTTTGAGCAAAGGCTAAGATCAAATGTGTCCTACCCCCCCCCCCCTCCCCCAACATAGTTAGTATGAACCACACTGTTGTATGATTTGTATTGTATTGGGTAAGTGTGTTTTTTATTTATTCAATTCAGTTTCCTATCTTATGCTGAGAGTTGAGAAAGCTTGAACCAAGGTGCCATCTCCTGGTGCAACACAGTAATCTACCATTTCACGTGAAATAAGTGAATGCTGCCCCCTTTTGGTGACAAATATAAACTGTACAGTTTTGGAAAAAACAAGAGCAATGTGCTGACTGTAAAATAGAATTTTGTTATAAGTATTAATGACTGAGTTAATAGCCTTTTTTTAAAAAAAAAAAATCAGATTCAGTTTGGGTCTTTGTATCGGATATTTAATTTAAAAAAAACTGTAAGTAAGTTAGAGTGCTTGGGTGGATGCTTTTTTAAAAGAAATTAAATCATCTTTATTGCAACACATATTAGATCCTCAACTGTCCTCCATTATTGCTGAAAGAGGTTGAATTTCTACAAGAAACTTTAAGCTGCCCTTCCTTGACTCTCCTTGACCAGCATGGAGAGTCAAGGCTTTAACAGCTTAAGCTCATGATGGTTATCAGAAGGAAAATGAAACCTAAAGGTGATAGAATCCAGAATGGACCCACATATTTTTTTTAAAAAGACATAAAGATCACTAAACATTTATCCATGACACATAGCGGACCGTCTTTGCAGTGAGGTCATGGACCCAATAACTTCACCTGAACATTGAACTAAAAAACACCCATAAACAGTGAATATGTAGCACACTTACATATTAACGACGACAACAGGATGAGCCTGTGTGGCGCAACGTGCGTTTTCAAGCTTCTTATAAAAAGAAATTCCCCTATATTGAATTTTGCCTTTACCGGTTGTTATAACCACGCTGCAGTTATTAAAATACAGAGACACTTTTAGCCTGCTGTGTTAGACTGGGAGAAAAGTATAGCCCAGAATCTCTTACCCAAGACAACAGGGATAGATGGGGGACATGACAGCAACACAGCTGAGTGCATTTCTTTCCATCTCCAGCAGGGTTTTTGTTCAGTGGGACAATTAAGGAAATTATATGTCTTAGTAATAGGCAAAAATAGTATATCCTTGAAACATTTTATTGATTACTAAGGCTCTCACACACATAAAACTTGTGTATGTATTTTTTCCATAACTCATTAAATAGAACATATAATCAGTTAAAGGTTTTAGTGCAGATTTTATGTTTTGGTATATACATTTTATTTATACTTAAAAACAAGAAAATTAAATAGAACAAAATGTTCATTCCAATAAAAAAAGACAAATAAATACGGTGAATTATGGCATGATAGTCTTATCCCTCTTCCTTGTTAATATTCCTTATAATGAGTTTAGCATATTATTCATTTATTTCCGTTTTCATTCATCATTAAAAAACAGCACAATCCAATTATTTATCCATGTTCTACATTTTTAAATCTAAAATTGTTTACAATTCAGTTTTAAAAATTATTAAATGACATTTTCCAGGAAAAAAATGAGCATAAATGTAAACACCAACACAACACTTGAACAAAAACTTACATTGTAACTATTCAAACTAGTATTCATAGAAAGATTTTTCTTTGTCTCAAGGCTATTTCAACCGGTGACATAGTCGGTTCGCTGTCTTTGTAAAGTGGAACTTTGTGATGCCTCCATGTGACAAGAGCAATACGAATCACAAACATGATACAGGAAGCACTCAGGATCACAGCTGAGAAGAGAAGAGGAGATCAAATATTTTAATGTAAATAATTAACAGTGTGTAGAAAAAAGCTTTCTTCTTCTTCAAAAATCAAGAATGCTAATTTCACCTCAGTGCAAACTTTACCTGCAAAGATGTAAATGAAACTTCCCTGAGATTCTGAGTTGTTCAGGGTGCCTGTTAACCACAGGATTACCACAGGGTAGCATGTCACAACATAACGCACATGCTTATCCAAGCAGAAGTTCTCCAACAGAAACCTGAACGCAAAGGAGGACAGAAACAAAGGATTGTCCTCTGGTGCCCTCTGCTTATGCCAGAAACACCACTGGTGAAATTATAGAACACAGCGAGGAAGCACACTCACCAGACCAGCAGCTCCATCAGAAGCAGCGTCAGTGCTATCATTGAACAGTCACATCTCGCTGTTTCTGCCTGATACTGCAAATATATCGTCAGGTTCAGCAAGGCAGAGAGGGTCCCCCACGTTGCACACACTGCTACTCCATTTTGAACCTTGTACAATACAATGAAGTAAGTAAGTAAGTATTATATTGCTCAACAAAGCCAATGCATGTTAATGCACAATAGAATTATCCATAGCAGCCTGCGTCTAAATCCAAAGAGTATAATAAAAGCTAATAGTGCAAACAATAATTAAGAGCGATTTCCAAAAGTGATTTATTTTTTTATTGGTTGGCTAGTCTGTACAATCTCAGAAAGTAATGCAATATGACCATTGATGTATTCCCATGTGGAAAAGAAATAGTAAAAACTTGCATAAGATGTGGCCTACTTCATATAGTGAATCATATAAGGCTTATATGATTTACTCATGAAAGTGGCCACTTTCTCATTACTTTCATATATTGTTTTAGTAAGTATCCAAAACATACAAGTTTCATTTATATAATTTTTCAAGGGATCTTATATCTGTTTTCACTCTTGTATGCTTTTCATACAAGTTTCACACAAGACAGATACAAACTTTATAAGATTTATATATATCTTTTCCATATGGGTTGAACCAGGTGTGTATGGATTTTTTTTAACTTGATGAATACTACTTCATTATCAAATTTGTTGTCAGTCATTTTTTTAAATCATTCAATTCACTCATCATTTCAGAATTACAAGCAGACAGTTTGGAAGTTGTGACCTGCTTCAGTAGTTGATCCTGAAGCGCTCGTAAGACTAGAAGTTTCTCACATGTGACACTTTAACATGTTCACAGATAAACACAAAGGAAGCAGATTTATGTTTTGTTTGTTTGTTTTCGGCTGACTTTAATCATCAAATGTCACACCACTGTCGCCTTTTGCGCAGACACCACACAGCCAGTAGGACCTATAATTTATGAATATGGTGTTGGCACAGCCAGCAGCTTTTATGGAAGAGTGACTGTGAATGGAAAGCTACTGATACATTTATAAAACACGTAAAGGTGTTACAGTCTTATATAAAGTGCTGTCTTTACCTTTACTCTGACATAGACTACCTTGGACTGTTTTTAGCCCTTTATATGAAGAACTTTCTGGAATTTACTACTGCTTTTAAATTCTACCTACTTCCATCCTGGATTATGTTACGAGCACACGTGAATACTGAATGGCAGTTAGTACCACCATATAAAAATTGCTTTTTATAGGTATCATATTTTTTTTTTAGATAAACAATGACAGGTGACATTTTGCACTGTGTCATTATTTATTTAACAAAATTAGGCCAAAATATAGTAGCAGTGTGTAAAAAGCTAAGTACACCCCACGATTCACAAGCTTGTAGGACCACCTTTAGCTGCAAGTTGAAAAAAAAAAGTTCTGTTTGACTTTTTCAGTCTCTATTATGGTCGTAGAGGAATTTTGGCCTACTAAACTTTATAGTGTTGTTTCAGTTCATTGGGGCTTGTAGGCATTTGTGCATAGCTCCCTTCATGTCTCATCACAGCATTTCAAACAGCTTGAGGTCTGGACCTGGACTGGACTATTGAGAAGTGGCTGCCATGAATTTGAACAGTAAATAACAATTTTCAACATGCTAACTGAGGCCTGTAATTTTTGAGTTGTAGCTCTTGTTTTTTTTGTTTTGTTTTGTTTTTTTTTGGCATTTTATTAATATTAATCAAATGCATTTCATTAGCAACACCTGGCTGCCACTTAACCCTCTTAATTCCAGTGGGAGTAGTAAGGCTGCCCTTAGCTTTTCACTGGACTGTATATATAGTTTTACCAGGATTCTGAAGAGCCAGAGGTCTGTGATGTGGTATTTGTTCAACCAGGCTCCATAGATCTTCAGACCATGACAGGAGAAAAATAGGATAATGTAATCGGTGAGCATCATCAATACTGAGGTTATCAGTGTTGGCAGCAACAATCTATACACACAAACACAGACACACAGACACACAGAAAACAGACATTTAAACTGGCCCAAATGACAGTAAATGATACAGCTGATTATCTTTAACTGTGCTCGTTCACTTACTCTCTGTCATAAAGAAACAGCCATGTAATGTTCAAACAAAGGCTGATTATAATAGAGACATGAAATCCATAGGGTAGCACTGCTGGCATGGTGTACATCCAGTCATAAGCATTCCTGTGGGGAGCATGGATAATATTGTTAGATTGGGAGAAAGAGTGCAGAAAGAGTGCCTGTGGGGAAACAATCAGACTCATAATACAGCGTGAGAACAATCTGCAATATCTAAAGAGAAAATGACTGCACGGAGGCAGTCTAAATTGCCTCTGGACCAGGTGGGATGATTTTCCACATGCAATTTTTCATATGTGAGATAAAAGAATACAAAAATCGAATCTTTTCTGGAGTGTGATGCAGTTGCCAAACATTGCAGTCTCATGCGAATTGTATGTGTAAATACAACAAATGGGACATACCTTCTGCAGAGCGCAAGTAAAAAGTATATATACATGGCCAAAACCCAAAAGTATGTGAAATCCCACACGAAAAAAGTCCACTGAGCAGGAGTTATCTGTGTTGTATACTTAAGTGTCACATCCTCTATGCTCTGCTTGAATACAACTGTAGGGAGATAAGCATTGCACTGTTGTAAGCAGTTTGTTATTTTCCCAGTACTATAATTGAGTTCTTTTTACATGAATGAATTCTTCTGGAAATATTTACCTGATCTGGAACCAAATCCTGAAAGCGAGTCGAACGTGATGGATGCTAAAAAGGTACACAATCCAACCAACATGAGCACCACACGGGCTGGGTTTTGATTTGCCATGATGTTTTGCTGGAGGGTAAAAGTCCACAAGAGGATAATTGGTCAATTATAAATAATTAGCAATGAAATATATATATATTCTCAAATATTTTTGTAAGTAGCCAAATCTACACTTGTGTAGTCTTTCCCATTCCTTCAACAAATGCAGTTAATGTCCTACAGGTCAGAAAATGCCACAAAATAACAGCTTGCCTTGGGTTGATATATATTGTGTCATATCTTTTTATGTTGCTGCAGTGAGCGGCAGGTTATCTTTACCTATCATAAAGAGATTGCTGTTAAAGCAGTTAAAAGCAGGTTAAAGAGTAGTGAAGAGCTTGTGAAAAGAATATGCTAGCATAATTGAGGAGAGAGAGAGTAAAAACAAACAGCATTAACCTACCTACAAGGAAAAAGCTTATAAGCACGGATTACAAGCAAACTACAAACATTGGGCTCAATAACATGTTTTCTATGATATGGTATTTGATATTATAACATGATTTTCATTATTAAAACATATGTTTATGCAGATTACATATATTTTTAAAAAAAAAATTATGAGTTTTTAAGAAACTACACTTCCACTGATTATTTTTTTATTACAGTGAGAGTTTTTTTTCCACATGTAAGTCACTTTAAAGATAAATCAGTGCAGGTTTTGTGTATGCAGCTTGCTTCCACACAGTGGCACCATTGCATGATACTGTGGCAGTGTTTGAGTGCATACTGTATAGAAGTGCCAGTAACACTATAGCTCATCAGTACATTGTATATGTAATTAATCTGTAATTGTATCATTTTAAAGGAAAGTACATTTTGGGGTTATGATGCTGTTTTCATTCCTACTAGAGAAGTGATCCTAAAATTATGACTCTGGTTGAGGCACGGTGCATGGCAGGGTGTAGATGACCAAACTGAGTTAAAAATAAGCAAGCGATCATGGTGACTGCAGTTTTATTATTGATTAAAAGTGTGGGGCATAAATTATTTTACACTATCAAAATGGGACAGATAACAGGATGAGAGCCACTGGAAAACTGTAACAGGCTATACAGAGCTGAAATGGACTGATTCTTATATAGCGCTTTTCTACTCTCCTGGAGTACTCAAAGCGCTGTATACAACATGCTTCATTCACCCCACTCATACAAGCACTTCTAAACACAAGTGCAAACTAATCTACATTCACACTCCGATGAACACATCGGAGGGCAACTCCTTGCCCAAGGATATTTGACATGCAGACTGGGGAAGCCAAGGATCAAACCACCAACCTTCCAATCAGTAGCTGATCTGCTCTACTACCTGAGCCACAGCCACCCCATAAAATTCAGTTTAGTTAGGCGACTCTTTTTCACCTCGAAGACGACAGTTTTCTACCAACCAAAGCAACACACAAAGTGTATTTGGCAATTTTTACAAACTGTCAAATACACTTTGTGTGTTGCTTTGGTTGTGTGTTGACAATTGTAAAAATTTGTAAAAATTGTCAAAAACAGTTTGATATATTCCTTAACTTGTGTGTCATTTTGTGACAGGTGAACGTGTTTCCATTGTTTATTTTGCATTTTAAAGCTACTAAGACTTTAGCAAAGAACAGTCCAACATCCAACTACAATAGCATGGTTGGAACCGATGCCAATTAACACTGAGTGAGTGGTAGTGGGTACACCTTGGACAGATCACCAGTGTCTCACAGGTCTACTGTACCTGATTTCACAGGTTAACCTAACATGCATGCCTTTGAACTGTGGGAGGAAACCAGCGTAATAGTAAGACTATAGCTGGTAAAATCATATAAAACATGGGTGTTTGTGTCTTTCTGTGTCATTTTTCCGATGATATAATTATTCTGCTGCCAAGGATTGAGATCGTGGGCAGCCGGACTGTGACACGGCAGCACAGCTGAGGTTAAAGGGAGCACTCAATCCAGGAAAACTCCCCCACCAGATTCCTCACCCAGCACCAGCTGTTGTCTAGTGGTGTGTTCCACTTAACGCTCTGCAATAATTAATGCTGAGTTCCCCCAGTGGAACTTGGATTGCGGGCTTTTATGGACAAACACGTGGAGTCATAAACACAGGTATGCTATTATATATGGAAGACTCACATTTTTTGATGCTCATGAATACTAACATGACCATCAAGTCCACAGGCTCTTTGTTAAGACACTAAATATACAACTATACTACTTTTTTATGATGCTGTTATCCCACAGTGGGTCTGGATGATTCTTTCAAGTTGACTGAGTGATTGCTGTGACCCGTACTGCTGGCAGAGGACAAGGTCCAATTTGTCGGCTGCTCATCATCTAATGAATGAAATCATATCCAATTACACGCCCGCCATCTTTGATCACTTACATTATGAGAGATCTGTGCATGATGGGTTTTATTAAAGATCACTGTCAGCTTGGTAATACATTATGATTCATGTACTCATGTACATCTTGGCAACAGTGAATTTTCACCCCCTTCTGAATCACACAGCGATTACATCCAAATACTGCTAAATATTAACATACTGTCAACATTTTTTGGGGGGTGCCAGCATGAAAAGCAATTACCTTGGACAGACAGGGAATCAGATAAAAAGAACAGAACAGTTTGTCGCTAGAATTCGTGATCAATCACAGCAAGAAAAAGAAAAAAGTGTGTTTGAAAAGATCTTAAAATTACAGCTATGCATGGCAACAGCTTCCCCAGCATCATTTCTGTTCAAACTAGATTGGACAATTGGGACATTTCTACATGAACCGTTTGGTAATTAGGGACCGTGACTAACAAGCTCTGTGTGTTTGGACCGTTTATCTTCTCGCAGCCCAGGCTATGTGACTTTCACGCTGTATTTATGGACGACATTTGTGGATCCCTCTGGAACCAAGGCGCCTAATGTCACTATTACACTGCCATGACCAATAGCGGTGACTGTGCCAACTAGATTACAAATGAGGATGGCAAAGGACAGCAAAGGTGAGAGTGGAGGATATTAGCCCCCAGATTTAATCAAGACTTACTCAGAGTCCCAGAACTCTAATTTAGCCCTTTATTAGAGACGTGTTAAAACTGTACACACCATTGAATCTTTAGGAAAGAAAAATAAGATGTTTAAGTCTCTAAAGCACAGGCTTAAACAAAACTATGAGTTACACCTCAGTGGGGTTTGTTAGGAATCTAAAAATGACTCACTCCTTTTGACCAAGCAGTAGACTCCATGTTTTCTCTGATATAGTTTTCACATGTATCACATTCAGTGTGATAACCTTGCTTTTTTTCACTCACATAAGTCATACAAGAACAGAAACTGAAATGAAATCATTTTGTTCTGGTGGAGTCTGTTCAAATAAAATTTTCATTCTTTTAAAACTATGCTAGCTACTGTTGTTTACTGTAAGCCTGCATTATCAGTGAAGATCAAGTTTGGACACAGATAAAACTCAGGTTGCTTACAGAATAGACTTACAACCTTTCTAAATGCCGCGGGTTGTCTGCGCTGCAAGTGCAGTGTGAAAATGTTAGATGGCTATCAGGCAAGCCATGTGACGGTGTACTAAATTTGATTTTAAAGATTAAATCTTCTCAGCTTGACCTAGAACTACAATTGGTACAACAACAAAAATAATAGATCACTCTCAAATAAACGTTCTTGTATGAAATATGAAAAGGCTTTTATAGTTGTGTTGATAGTTCAGTGGCATGCTTGCCATGTAAGTAATGAAAGGTAGAGTTTATGCAGCAGAAAACTGAGACATGACATGGCTTCATGGGCAACATGCAATCAGAGTGTAACAGCTCTGGTTCTCAGAAATGTTGGTCACCAGAGCAAGATGAATCAGAGAGGCTGAGAGACAAAACCCTGGTGGGAAAAGTACATAAAACACCACTTGTTGCCATTCTAATATATCTCAGACTGTTTGATTGATTGCCTTGAAATGTGACGCAAACGTTAGTGTCCCCGTTTTAAATGTACATCGTTTTTTGAGGTTATCTGATTGAAGAAATTAGATTGTACACATAAATATACATTGATTAGTGTGTAACTGATTCATTCTCATAAAATTTGAATTGATAAAAAAACATACATTGTAGCAGATGCCAGTTTGTGGAAGCTGTCCTGTTGCCCAATCATCTTTAATACAGATGGACATCCCTGTTCGGCCTAGGCATGTTTTATGCATGTCTGCATAACTAGTATACCAAAGGCAGAGGAGAAGAGAACTCGTGGGCGTTTGCGGCAAATTTTAATTTACATCAGCATCTACACGCTCGTGATATGAAGGATCATACCTATGTTTTATCATTTCATCATGAGATATTATTATGATCCCTTTTACCAAAGAAGCAAAAGAAAAGGAAAGAGACGCGACTGGAACTGGATTAAACGTTATCCTCTTCCTCTTCACATCAAGCCTCACCTCCTTAACTGAAGTGGGGGCTCCAACACATGAAAACATTAATAAACAGGCTCATTTATATTGTTGCGGGTACTTATTGTCAGCAGATTAGACACACGACCCTCCCGTCTTTGGAAAGCTGACAAGAGCACATTATGGCAGCTACTATTAGGCTTGAGTGCCTTACAAAATTACACGTTTCCTCTGATAAACAGTTTGATTACCTTCTTACATGACATGAGAGCTTATTTGCTAAGTCCAAAAGTGTTACATCTACTTCAAAGAAAGTTTCACTGGTACCAGCTAACAGAGGGTAACAACAGCAGGTATCGTCAGAAAAGCTCATCAGATCCTCAACACCTCACCTTAATACTGCTGTCTTTAGACGGGAGGGAGCTACATTGACTTAGAAACTCATATTACTCCTTTAACAAAGTTTTACAGCCTCTTCCAAAGTTAGCATACATGGATACATATTGACAGCTAAGGTAAACAGCAGACTGACAACCCACACTTACCACAGATTCATAAACCATAGTTGTTTGTCCTAAAGGCCACTTAGCTATGATGTAAAAAAAAAAAACCAAAAACAAACAAACAAAAAAAACCCCACAACTCAGTACTGCAGAGATCTAGTGGTGAGATTTACAACTGTAGGTTTATTTATTATTATTTAGTATATTTATTCACACTGTCATGGTCCCTGTGTCTCCCCGGCCAGCCCCGCTAGGCTACATTAGGGCTGGGTATCGTCACTGATTTCTAGAATCGATTCAATTCCGATTCACAAGGTCCAGAATCGATTCGATCCACAATTCGATTTAATTCGATTCGATTCGATTCACTTCGATTTGAATCTGGGAAATTTTGACAGTCAGATATATTATAATTCAGATCAGTACATTTACATATTTTTGTATCTATAAAAAGGAAGCTGACACACGCAAGACTTTATCAAAGGTTTGAGCGTCACAGCAGATGCCTTTGTGTCAAAGTAGCTGAAGATAAAACACAGAAACACATGAAGGTGATTTTTCCTGGCCTGGGATTTTATAAAAATATTCTGCAGTACATCAAAAACGAAAGAAAACCATTAATCAACATATGAACATTACCTCTGAAGTTACAGCGGTTTTATTAGAGACACGGCTTAGCGTTTTGCATTTTGCATAATTTTAAAAAGTTTAAATTTCTTCAGCATTGAACGGCAGAAATTAGGTTTTCTTTTCGGAAGTATATAAAACGGAAAGAAAAAAAAAGTCGGCGATAGCGCTGTAAACAAAGGTAGACTTGTGCTTAACAAGCAAGCGAATAATGCAGAAAACAGTACAGAGAGAGAGAGAGAGAGAGAGAGAGAGAGAGAGAGAGAGAGAGAGCTGTGCCTCATGGTAGAAGCAAAACAGTAAAAGTAAGAGTGAATACATGACGATGTTTATGTGAAGCGTAGTTTGGATCTTCTTTTGCTGCTGGTTCGGTCAATATTGTTTGGAGAGACATCAAACTAACAGCTTTAGAATCAGCGCATAAAGGGCGTGAACACAAAGCGCGGACCCGCCGACAGATCAGAATCAGCGGGCTGTCGGCTTTCAGCCCCAACTGTGAGAAATTCGACATCTAACTGATTCTGATCCGCGGGTGTGTTTATGTCTTTGTGCAGAATCCGTGTTCCTGCTCTCATTTACTGTTTTAGCTGTTTGGTGGTTGTTGAAATTTTGTGAGATTTCACCAGAGATTCTGGCATTTCGGGCAAAATAAATTTGTATTAAAAAATCGATTCAGGATTTTAATGAATCGATTTTACGTAATCCAAGCCAGAATCGATTTTAATCGATAAATCGATTATAAAAACCCACCCCTAGGCTACATGTGTTTTTGTTTTGTTTTCATTTCCCTTCCCTCCTGCTCCTGCAGCACTCGGCCGGGGCGGAGCTCTCTTCGGGCTCCTGCCCTTGGCATGCACTGCCACTAATCAATCACCTGTAGCTTATCACCATTCCCGGACCCTACTAAAGGCAGCAGCTCAGAGCATCTCGTCGCTGGAATATTGAATCACCACGTTAGTGAGAATCCCAGTTTATAGATCGGTGAATTGTGTCACGCATCGTTAGTGATTGCTGTCCTTCCTGTTTCCCCACAATCTGGGGAAGTGAGCGTGAGTGAGCTGAGAGCGGAGTGTGAGGAGCGGCTGAGACCCCGTGTGTTTGGAGCATCCGTCCCTTTCCTCTTCTACCCGTGGACCCGTGGAAGCCCTTCCTCAATCCCTCACTTTTGTAAATAGCACCTGGTGTGTGATAAAGCTAAAAGACTGAACGCAACCCACTGCCTGCGCTTGAGTCCAGCCCGCTAGCCCCGACACACACAGGTTTTCTTTATAAGTTACTCAATGAAAACTTTTGACAATATAACAAAATCTGTGCAAAACAATCAAAACTGATATAAGTCTAAGCTTTGTGGTCAGTGCTAATTTGCAAATATTAGTAGCCTATGCCAAATCACTGAATAAAGATGACGTTGGCATGCTAATATCAGTATTTAACTTGTTTCATTGTAAACTATTGTCTTAATTTATCTTCATCTTTAAATCTATTCCGAAAAAACGAGAATGTCACATCCAACAGCGTATGTATCCAAGATGAAGGATGACAAGCAGACATTTCTTTGTCTTTAAAGACGACAGGCTAAAAACAAATCCTAATTTGTTTGACTGAATTCTTTACCACCATCACCCAATCACCCAATTAAGGACCATCTCTCACTGTCAGACCTCTGTATGGGTGCTGTCATATTCATGACTGCCCACATATTGAAGTTGACTTAAAGATTTCGTTGCTGTCATGTAAATCTATTCCTTGCTGTCACATGAAACATAAACAGTTTTCCGCAAATTACCCATCCTGTCCAAGAAATAATGCATAATTGAACCGAAAGAAAAGCTAATGGAAGGTAAAGTGAACATTTAATATGCAGAAGATTAATTGGTGCCCTCCCAAAGGGGACAAATCTATGAAAAGCAGTCACTGCAGAGAGATCCATATCAAGAGAAATAAGATGATGTGTGCTTTGGTATGGCTTGGCTCCTCTGGTCTGTGTCATGATTAATTATACTTCTGTAGAGGTTGTATCTCATTAAGTTACTGATAGTGTAACTGTGGTTACTCTAGAGTAATGATCCTGCACCGATACCCCAGCGTCAAAGCTTTCCTTTTGCAAACTAACATTTAACAGCGCATGTCTTCCCGCAGCAGCATGTCTCTCATTCACCAGCTTTCTTTCTATCCATCATCCATGATTTACTTTCATATCCACCCACCCCCGCTCTTTCATCTCTGAATCCAATACTGTCGGAGCTATAAACTCCCAGCAGCAGAATACATGGTGGTTTAGTGGCATTGTTAGAGTGTTTCAAATGTGAAACTGCTTGATTCCAGGGAAGGTTTGCATGGATTTGTTTCTCACAAAGACATTTTTCCCTGAAACTAGAAAAACTCCATTCTTGGTGCTTTACATTGTATTATCCATTTGCATTATTCTGTGCTGAAATGTTGTAATTACCATGCCATGTCTAATTCTGCTGCAGTTGGTTATCCATGTATTTCCCAGCATCCTGCAGAAATAGAACTGTACTTGTTGCATCTGGGTAATTTGGAGAGTACAGCAGTAGTACAGCAGTAGCAATAACAAATCATTTTTCCAATATGTAAAGTTAGTGGTGCCATTTAAAATTTGTAGCTGCAAGAAATCTACACTTTGTAATCTGTAAGCCACAGCTTTCAGTCCCTGAATTTGCGCCCTTTTGTTGAAATTAAGTGACGCGCTGACAGGTACAACATCATGACAGAATTTATTAACAAAATTATTTCAATATAAACTCAAAAAATATAGTAAATGTACACTGCATTTCTGCTCCTATAGTTTAATAGCTTAACTTACATGAGCGTATTTAGGTTTTGTTTTGGTTTTTTTGGACTGGTTTGGGCAATAGAGAGAACTCCTGATAGATGTGACACAAACTGACCCTTTTTCAAGGTCGTAGTCTTTAGTCAATATGAGAGAAGGTCTTCTGACATCTGTCATTTCAGTTTGGCCCAGAATCATAGGAAAAGGAAGAAGAGAGAAGGAAAGGGCACAGAGCATGAAAAGGAAACAGAAAGCAGTGCAGTGAAGCAAGGATAATGTAGTCCCTGTTTGGTTCTGTCAGCACCTTCCTACCTGTCAGTGAACAGTTCAGGCAGGAAGTGCTCCAGTCTGTCTCAACCAGAAGGACATGGTAGCTACACGGTGACAGAAGGTAACGACACAATGCTATGGTACCAATAGTACGAGCTTATGCCCAAGAGTAGGACTTTCTTTCAAATGAAAGAAAAGATCTTGTGTAATGAAAGCCCACTGGAATGTATGAAATATGTAGTGTCAAGACTGCTCTGTGGTTATTAGAGAGACTATCCCATGGCTTCCCCATGACTGAAGGGTCAGCGCTTCAGTGTGTGCACCATGCTGTGTATTCATCTGGACAGTTGTCTTCTGTCCTGTCAAGATGTTTCTCAGCGAACTTGCTTGAGTTGGACACTCACAGCTCAACAATGAAAATGTAAAATGCAGCCCAGCAATATTAAGTACAGTTTAAAAGGAAGGGGCAAGTTGCTACACTGGGTCCTCACATTAACATGCTTTTACGTGTCTGTGTTTTCCTGTAATATCTGGTTTGTGCTGATTTTCACACCACTTTCCAGTTTAATTTCAGGACATATCTGTGGTTTCCTCTTCTCATATCATAGGTTAAGTTATCAATTCTTTAGACTGAGAATTTGCAGAGAATTTAAGAAACTCGAATGATCACAAACAAGGCATACTGAGAAACTGACTCAGTAGTAAGCACCACTGCTTCACAGTAAGAGAGTCCACATGGGGCCAGGGTTTTACTGTGTTTACATGATCTTCTAGTCAGTCCTCATGCGGGGATATGCTGGTGGACTACTACTCCAAGCTTTCAGGATGGGTTAAAAATGGAGATCAATAACAGATATTTTTATTCTCATCTCTTCCTTTTTGCTCTGGTGTAGGGAGCTGTTTTCCTTTACCCATGAATCTTGTTCTTTCCCACTCATCCCCTGTGCTGACAGATGACCGCTGTTACACTCTTACTCGCACTGTTCAATATTTAATACTTCCCCATGAATTTCTTTTGTAAAGTTTAGCTAAGTGTGAAAAGCAAAAGTCCCGTAGAGGGGAATGAGAGGCTAAGCATGAATGGCAGAGGGCAGCCGCGTAAATGTGAGCAGTAAAAAAATGTAAATGTCGCCTATTCTGTTCTGAAAGATGAGGAGTTTGATTCTTTTTTAAATCCAGCGGTTTAGAGTGTTGAAAGTAAGGCCAGAGGTACAAAAAAGACTTTTACCAATTTGGTTTTAGTGGTATGTGTTAACTATTTTATGATAATCCTTAATACATGAACTCAATCAATACACCCTAAATGGATCAATATGATACAATTCCAAGATCCGATTTGTTCATCCTGATCTGAAATAATGTTTACCTAATGATTTGTGATTTTATAATATCAGCATTTCGGGGGCTTGTAATTTTTTAGTTTTTGAAAAACTCATTTTGTATTCCACCCCCTACATCTGAATTATTTAGCTCCAGTGCCATTTCTATTCTTAGTATTTTACTAGTGTTTAGATGGCTGCAGAAGAAGACTTAGCATGCAGTAAACACGATAATCAGCATATTGTGTATGTTCATACAGATCATAAACAAATTCCTCTGGTTTGTGCATCACTTCTGTTCTTTCTTGTGAATATGAATGTTTAGTTATGTGCATGAGGACTTGTAATGAGTTATCATTTCCTTGGGCTAAAAGATGTGCAACATTAACTGTGAAATTAGAAAATGCAACATGTTTGTTCGATCTTTAACTTCAGACCTTCACACACAGCATCTGCCATTGTAGTACACTGTATGTGTGCACACTTAAGTTTAAAACTACTGAAAGGTTTAAATTAGATAGTAATGTTTACCCGTTATTTTCCAGCCTGGAATGAATTTTCTCCAAGACAAAGAGGCTTGGATTAAATCAAGCTGGAAAGCAACAGTCTTGAAGGGAACATCAAAGGTTTTCACATGTCCCTCGGGTCTCTTCCACAAGCACCGATCAAAAATGCTGGGTGGGAATGTGCTTACAGTCTCCTATCCAGTGAAACTGATTTCATCCAGCCACGCCTCGTAGCCGAGAACTGCTAATCTCTCAAGTCTGAAATCGTTCTGAGAGAAGCAGCAGAAGAAGGACAAGTGGCAGTAGAGAAAAGGATTGGAAGGTAGAACTGAAATTGGCTGACATCTGGTGCATACTTCTGCTGCAATCAATAAGCTGTCATGGATGCAAATATATATTTGTTTTGTTAATTTTTTACAATTTCAGTTGCTATGCAGTCCAGATTCCTTTTACTTTTATTCACCCAACATATTTATCTCTGCAAGCAAATTACTCTTTTAAAAGTTCAACTAGTTGATGCTTTGGTCTCATTTTTAAACAGACTCATTAGGATTGACACTGTTATGCTGTCATTACTGTGGCAGCATCAGCAGAATTTTTAATGAATGATTAATAATTTACATGAATATGGCTTGTGCTTCATCTCCAAGCATCATAAATATGATTAATCAAATAAACTGAAATGTAATCATGAGCCACCAGATTATTCTGTTGTAAGAGTCAATACTTAAATTTACATTAAAATACTGAACATTACTAATATTGAATTACATAAAGGCAAATGAAAAGCAAGACATGTATTCTTAATTCTTATAATAGCATCTTGGAGTTCTTTGAGAGCTGAAGAGTCTGTGATTCCTGACAGACTATCAAGATGTCATTTGAGGTTAATTGTGATGACAGAATCTAACAGTTACTTTTCACTTTCTGTCATTTTTTATATGTTTGCAAACCTCCTTTGGACTGAATTATTGATAAATAGCTGGCTGTTGCATGCTGAGTCTGAGAGAAGGGTAAAACATGGTCCGGATTTTTTCATAGACCGGCTACACAAATGCATACACCAAGAGTAGCTGTTCAGTACAAATTCATTGAAAAATGTCTTCAAACACTTCTCTCTTTTTTTAAAAATACAATATTAAATATTTTCCGTTTTGCTGATTTGGTTAAGTTAGCGTTATGGATTTTGTTTTTCTTGGCAAATTTTGAAGGAACCAAGCCTCATAACACACTTAATATGTGGACCTAGGTAAGCGTCATTGGTGTTCTGCTCATCCGAGATACTGTGATGCAAATCGGACAACACATTCCTCCTCAGGGACTAAAAGCATAAGCACAAGTTCCCTTGAAGACATCACATACACACTCACGCACACACACAATCCAAGTACAATGCATACACACACGCTGCTGTGTTTAGATCTCTGCCCTTGTTGTTCTTGAAGGACAGCTCTGAGAGATTTACTGCTGTCAGCTTCGAGGGAGAATTTAGTTTTCCCTTCAGAAAGAAAAGTCTGTCATCGCACTGGGATCAGGCAGGCTTGAATCATTACACCCATAATGAACATCAAATGGAGTGAAATGAGGAACAAAAACTGGCTAGTGTGATTTGTACAAATTTCACCTCAGTTCATTCTTAATGCTTCACCAGCAACGCAAATAATCAATCTTATTTGCATACAGAGCAAGTGTAACAACTCATTATAGCTCTATTTATTTATTTTTTCCTCCCTCCCTCTCAGACTTCGGGTTGTGAGTTGGGTCACAGAAATATTGATTTCACCCACACTTTCCGGGAACGCCTTTATTGACTGACTGCCACCAATAAATTGTTGATCGCTTGTTGATGAAAAGCCTTTGGGCTACAGTAAATCCTCCTAATAATGTGTCAATGCAGCTATTTTCTTGTGCGCTGTCAAACCCAAAGCACAGCCATGTATCACATTCTACATGCATAAGTGATTTGGTTAAACCCCGATCTTTCAAAATCCAACACCAGTCTATGATGCTGCTGCTGTTGTTACCAGGGTTTTGCCATTGAAGTATGCAACCTTGTTATCAGATTCAGGCTGCCTGGCAGGCATAACACACTGGCTGCCATGCTTTGTTGGTTCTTGTTGTTTTTTTAACTAGCAAAGTAGCCTCCAGTCATTCAGCAGTGTCACTGGCAGAGAGAGAGCATAATGGGAGAAGTATGCATTATGTGACACAGTTATGAATTTTTTTGTGTATGTGTGTGATTAATTATTACTTTTTTTTTTTTCTAGACAGATCTATCCAAGAGGACAACAGAAATCGCAACAAATTTGACATAACATCTCTATAAATAAGTCTGGATTAATAATAATGCAGAACACAGAGTAGATGCAGTAATAACGACTCATGAGAATGTTTGCAAAACAGTAGTTTTCTTTAATATGTATAAATTTAGCACAAAAAGTAAGGCAATTTGTGTTTGGTTCAATATTTTATTCTTGTAACAACGCTCCTTGCAAATTAATCTTATATCATTGGAAAGCCTGTTTATGTCCCTTTTAAATGATGCCACAATTGTAAGAAAAATGCACTTGTGGGTTGAGCAGCATAGCTAAGTAAATGGACTGGGCCCCTGAAAAACAGATTTTCTCTGCCAAATGCATTTTTCTTACAAATGGGATGACATCCACAGTGGTGCATGACCTGTACGACACCTGCTGCGACCAGCCCATATTTCACCCACGCTTAAAATTTGTATTATTTTATTTATCACGTACAATCTTTTGATATAAATTGGCTTAAAAACTGAGGCTAAAATGCAGTTCTTGATTCCTTTATTAAAGATGGGAATTGAAAACTTTAGCTTAAAGAGCTGTGTTAGATTAAATCATTTATCCCTAATATTTTAGAGAACTTCCCTCTCAGATTACTGGCTTAACTGTGGTTCCTAGGATATTTAAAAGTAGAATGGGAGGCAGAGCCTTCAGCTTCCAGCTCCCTCTTCTGTAGAACCAGCTCCCAGTTTGGACAACTACTTTAAAAAATTAGTCTTAAAACTTTCCTTTTTGATAAAGCATACATGGCTGGATCAGGTGACCCTGAATCCTCCCTTAATTATGCTGCAATAGGTCTAGGCTGCTTGGGGCTTCCCATGATGCACTGTGTCTTCTCCTCTCACCTTTAAACACCACTCTGCATTTAGTCATTAGCTACTATTAGGCTAATATTGGCTCTCTTTCAGTGTGTCTTTTGTGCTGTCTTCCTCCCCTCACCCCCAGTGGAAAAATGGCTGCCTCTCCCTTAGCCTGCTGGAGGGTTCTTCCTGTGAAAAGGGAGTTTTTCCTTCCCAATAGCGCCAAGTGTTTGTTCGTAGGGCGCTTGTCTGGGTGTTTGGGGTTTCCTGGTATTACTGTAGGGTCTTTGCTTTACAATATTAAGTGTTTTGAAGCCGCTATTGTTTTTATTAGACATACCTGTCAATAACTCCTTGTACAGCCTCAATATTCCTGTTGTTCAGGTAAATGTTGAGTTATGGCAATATTAGCTTCTAGCTGTTAGTAATTAACCTTTAACCTAGCCTGTAAATTAGCTAATTAAATGCAGCTGTGAGTATATTTACATTTTCCCGCCTTATGCTTATAACAACCTAAGCTTAAGTGTTAATTCAAATGACATCGTAAGAATTTTAAAGCTGGTCTCTAATATGTTTCGTGAGCCAAAACCGGACGACTCTACCGCGGAGGAATCCAGGCATCAGACTCCATGTCGGACTTTCCCTTTCTCCGTTCGTGTGAAGCGCTGTTTCATACGTTCAGTGATGCCTCTGCAGCTCACGGACGGAGCGATACAGGAAGATACTACAGTCAGTGGGACCTTATCATCCAAGTGACGTCGTATATGATCAATCCCGACTTGTAATAATCTCAAAGCAAAGAAGCAATTTCAGCCGAATTCCCAGGACTACTCTGGAGGCAACTGTGGGACGGTCAGTCTACTGTGTTGACAAGGTAGGGCAACTGCGCAAATTGTTTTTCCCCCCGTTTCATTCATTCTGCAGTGAGTATTTGTTTGCACCTGTCGTGACTTAAAAACAATCCTCTCTTTGATCAAGTAGTGTTTCGACATCTACTTTTATTAAAACATGCAAACCTGGGATGCAATACTGTTTTTTCTCATGTTGTCAAATTATTTTTTTTCACGATTTATTGTTTAGATTTATTTATTTTTTTTTACAAGTTTCTTTAAAACACGGGGCACCTAAAAAGGAAAAAAAAAACAAAAACACAAAACGCCTCATATTTGGGCAAAGTTGTTGGGCTGGACGTTCCCCTTTAGCACGTTGACAGCTGTCCCTACCACTTGCCGCAAGTGATAATGAGGCAAAAATATCCAATCACCCTTTCCGTGCGCCTTGACGGAACAACCGCGTCTGCAATTGCGTATTTGGGATTTTAATATGACGACAAAACTGCAGAATTTGTCTTTTACAAGAACACAGTAAACAGTGATTCTTCTAATGAATGCTTGGGGGGGGGGGGGGGGGGGTCAGAACATGATCCTTCCACTTGTTAGACGAGGATGCAGCATTGACCATCAGAACATGTGCCATGACTCTCCACGTCCAGAGGTTTGGGGGTAGCATTCTGTAGCATTCTGGTCACTTCTTAATATCCAGCGCTGAAGCCTTGGAGATGGTGCGAGCTCTGCTGGATATTAGGGGTTAAATTCCTTATTTCTATATCCACGTCAAGCTGCTCTGTGGGTTTATTCAGACTATTCTTTGGTCACCCAGTCTCCTTGGAAATTGGCTTTGGTGTTGAATGTATTCTGCACTTCTTCCAGCCTGAATGTGTGATTCCAGTCATTAAAACACTGCCTCGAGTAGTAGCCTGTGTAATTCAGCCCATACAAATGAACAACGCTACATCTGTAAATTACTCTCTGGACTAACTCCAGATGTGATGTGAATGGATCACTTGTCTGATGTAAAAATGCACAAGGCGTTTGTCTGCAAAAATAACGCTGCATTAATGGCTCATTATGGATGGGAATGATACACTCAGTAATTATTGCGTGTGTGGAGGGGCACTGATTTTTATATATATATATATGCATATATGCATATGCATGCTACAAGGTAGAGAGAACAGAATTCAAGAATGACAGGAAGGGATCAAGGCTAAGAGGTTAACGAACTATGAAGAAGCCATTAATAGACTCCCAAAATGAATTAAGCACTTAACACACACAGAAATGGGACTATTGACTGAAAGCTGCAGCTCATGCAGATCTGCACATTTTGAGGTCATGTGCTACGGAACAAGAAGCATATTTAATGATTTTTTTCCCCCTCTCTCCCCGTGTTATCTTCCTCTTTTATATTCCTACAGAAATTGAAAGGCATTGCACGGCAGACCTCCCCCCCCCCCCCCCCCCCCCCAGCGCATTCTCTTATCTGAAAGAAGCAGGGAACAATCCCTCAATCTGTTGATCTTCCCTCGGCGCATGTGTCACTTCCTTAAACTATAATCATGCACGCTTTCCTTGTTAAACACAAGGACCCTACATCTGCTCACCTTTCCAACCCAGTCCTCCTTTACAGACCCTCTGCATCTCATATTACTGACTGCAGTGGCTTCATACCACCATGGAGGAGGAGGAGTGTCTGAGTGATCATTAGCAGCATTTCGTCTTTGCCTGTCAGTTAATGATGGACTCGGGGCTGAACTCTAAACCCTATCCTTCATTAGCTTCCCTTTTGTCTTGATGCTGTTATCAGCTCTAGTAGCATCCCCTTGTGTCATTTCCACATATTCAGCAAAGTCACAGAAAATGTAAGAACTGACTGAACTGTGGATGATTTGTAGCCATTACTTTGTCCACATCAGTAATCGAGGGGCTTGTCCTTGTCGGACTGTATTTTTGTTGATCCTGTTTAGTTAAAATCGCAATGATATCTGCTCTGCTACAAAAAAATACGTTTAAACACTTCCTCGGTTACTGCTTTCTGGGTGCTGCCAGTGGAATATTAAGAATGCTTTCGAGGTGAGATAATGGATGCTGAATATCTGTACTTTTCACACTTCTTCCTTCCTCACCAAGTCTCACTCAATCATGCAAATAATGCTGTCCAGATGTAAATGTATCATCATCGCGGGCAGGCCAAACAAGCTTGCTTTCTCTTCTGCATGAGATTGCCTCTTAAGCCACGGAAGCCTGAAATTAAAGTGCAATTATTAAAGGGGCCATCAGATTTGAGAAGCCTGGGGGGCAGAAGGGAGGCTTGGACTAGCAGTGGGACAAATATTGCTTTCTGACACCTCAAGGGTTTACAATAAAATTAAGGCACGATGACGGCAAAGAAGATTTCGCAAAGCACAGTGATGACATAGCTGTTACTCATGACTTGTCGCCCCTCAGGTTTTATTAGTGAAGACCAGAAGTCACAGTCATATCATAATGATGGTTGTGGATGACAGCAATGATGAGTCAGCTATTGCCGGATTCTCTGATGTGCTATAAATCCAGGCTGTGTTCTTTTTTTCATTCTTGAATTTTAATTACACTGCACTGTTCAGCAGCGCCGAGCCCTGTCGGGTCTCACTACGTCTTGTTGCTCGTCTGTGGTTCACTTATGAGAACAGGACATCTTCTGTTTCCAAAGTTTCACTCTGGCAATAAGAAGACTTACTAGTTTGGCTTGAGGGGACTCTTCAAGCACTCCTGCTCTACCCGTCTAATCTCAGCCTGCGCACTTTCTGGTGCTGCTTAGATTGGTCGTATGGGAGCTGTCAGCAGGCCAATTTAATTTCTTCAGCTTTTCTCCTGTGAATCTTTTTTAAAGCAGGAGAAAAAGCTGTGGGTTAGCTCAGAGAAGCTAAAGAAAGTTATTCTTTAGGATCAAACTACGAACTTAATAAAGACGGTTGCATTAGAGACTGTGCACAGGCCCCCGTGAAGAATTGGTGTGACATCACCAGTGAAACGGGACACACTGTGCCGGATGCTGAATGAACGTATACTCGGTGCACGGCAACCTGTACTAATACTACACTTCTGAGATTATCTGTCTTTTGGCAAGGGTTAAGCCACAAAACGCTTTCTGCTTCCTAGGATTTGCTCGTAATAGCATCTCTGATATTGTACATTTTTTTCTATATTCTTGAATGCCATAATTCATTTGTTTATCTGAGACAGTCACTCAGCTGACAAATATAATTAATTTGTGGGGACCCTGATATCAGACTGCAGCTAAAGCATGAGGCAAAGTACACTGACACTGATAATGTCACTTTGGTGGATATACAGTGCTCCGCTGTGGGATTTCTGTGTGTGCAGCAGCTTTTGAGTCACTGATGAGGAGCATTGTTTGCCATTACAGCTTCCCTTCATGCCTGCTAATGCCTGTAGGTCACACTACAGTCTAAGCCCCGGGCTGCCTTTCTTTCTCACTGTTGACAGCATGCATCTCTATACGCATTTAAAAACACAAAGTAGCGTACAGTGTATCTTTTTACATCCAATCTGCAGTCCAAGGCTTTTATGTTTGAAAACTGTGATATATATATATATATATATATATATATATATATATATATATATATATATATATATATATATATATATATATATATATATATAAACTGTGGGGTGATTGCCTGCTTTTCTGTTTTCCTCACACCAGAAACTAGAGCACACATTTGTTAGTATAAAGACATACATTAGACCTGCTTTTGCCAGGGAACAATGTCAATTCTGGTGGGAGAGTGAGAGAAATGGGGAGAGAGTCATGGTCGTTTGCCTTCCAGCTATTGCAGCATGCTCCAACTGTGAAAGGCCACTGCCATTGTTGGGTAACATAATCCACCAGGGAGGCCTTCAGCCAGACACTGGGGAGGACTACCTATACACACACTCTCCCTCTCTTTCTCTCTAAGTAAAGATGCATATCCCTTTCAGTGTTGGAATCAGCTGCTGAATGCTAAGCAATTCTGAAGTGTTACCGAACTTGTGTGTGAGGTTACAGCACACACATCCCATTATTGTTGCCATTCTGAGCAGAAACACTCTGCTTGCTACTTGCCTCATTTAAACTGTCTTTTGATAGTGGTAGATCCTGATACTCTCCGGTGATGGCGAACTGAGGGCCTGGATTAAGAAATACAGACATGCAAATGCCTCCTCTGTGAAAATGTACCCCATAGATAACTGTCTGGATGGTTTTAATCAAGTGTTGTGGAGTGTGTGGTCACCTACTGAATGGATGCCAACAATAATGTGTCTGTGAGAAACAGATTTGTGGTTTAATAGTGGAAGCAGTAGCTCACAATGGATCACATATAGACTCGTGCTTACAAGTATTGGGTTGCTTGCAATCTAATTAGCATGAATGGTTTCCCATCATAGAGGCCACATACTCTGGATGCATATGCACATTAGATAGAGGATGCACTTGAGGGAGATATACATGATTCAGGCTGCCTGATTAAAGTATTATTTATCTATCCGTACACAATTTAAACCAGAAGATAAACAGAAAATGTAGTTGGCTAACTACTTTGATTTCATTAAAAAAAGATAATCAAATTCTTTGGTTTCAGTTTTCAATTTCATTCCTAATGCATGCCATAAAGCAATGGAAACATTATGTTATGACCTCAGTGGTACTAGATTTGAGAAGCTGAATCCACTATATGACTGCCTGTACTGGAGAAGGACATTAAATTTGATTCTCCTTAGCTCTGGATGTGTGTAAACCAAATGTAAGAAGTTTTAACAACTGCGTAGTCTCAGGGGAAAAAACACAAAACAACAACTGCTGCACAGCTGTTATGCTTTCTGTATATGTAATGTGTAAATCTATGCCAAAAAGGAGTCTATTGAGGGAATCCTTCTTGTATTCTGTATTCCAACTTACAAATGTAATTATGTAATTTTTTTACAGTGCCTAAAGAATGCCCATTGATCCTAAATTCATATTGAATATAATGACTCAAAACATTTTAAATTGGTAGATTAGATTTCTCCACAGGTAAACATGAATCAGGAATTTGAGAAATTGTTACATTTAACCACCGAAGTAGAACATTTAAAAAAGTGGTTCAGGATGACTTGATACATCCACATGGTCTGATTTGAAATTCCTCCACTTTAACATTAGCTGGATTATTTAAAAAAGCCAAATACCAGTCATGTTGTTCCTGAAAAGGTTTACACATTTGCTTTTCTCACTTACAGCTCCATGGTGTTTTTTCTATGCGTGTGAAAAGCCCCTTCCAGCTAAGTGAAGTCCCTAAATGCCCCAGTTGCGAGGTGGGTTAGTAGGTTAGTAGACATGTGTCTCACATGCATGAGAAGTGGCATCATGACATTGTTATTTAAACAGGATTTCACCCTATAATTCCAAACAACACTGACTGACTAAAATCTGAAAAGCCAGCGGCAGCATTGATGCTATTTTTTTTTTTTTTTGCACCAAAGTCTGTAAGCGTGTGTGCACAGTAAAGCCAAGGGCTTTCATTTGCATGCATACTGAAGCTTTAGGAAAGTCTAAATAGCTTGTCTCCCAGACTGACAGTAATGAGAGGAGAGGATTGATGCCTCTTTGAGAAGATTTTGACAAGATCTTGCTGTTTTGGCAGGAGGCATTAAAGATTATGGTATCGATAGAACAGTGAAAGGTAATCCTGAGCAGTGCTTTATTTTAAGCCAATAATAGTGTGTGCACATGTCCATTTTGCTACATTTTGTCATTTTTGCTAAAAGCAGGGGTCTTTTTTTTGTATCCAAACAATCAAAAAATATTTTATAACATATATAGCCTGTTATTGACTAAATAAAATCTGATGACTGTCTGACAGAAGTCTAGCAGCTGTTTTTAATGTGGGTCCTGTTGCTGCAGCACCCATGTTTTCATGGCAATCATCCTCATGAAACCCTAACCACCTGGGTAGGATGCTTAGTAGGAGCACAATCAGTGTCATGTCAAACTATTTGACCATCAAATAGCACAGGTGTCCCATCCCTGCGGTAATAAATTAATGTGACATTTTCACCGTTGCCTCATACTGATGGGAGATTTTCCAATCCAAGCCTGATGCACCGTGTTGCACCTTTGGGAAGGGAGCGGAAATTTAAGAGGCATTTAAGAAGAAAAGCCGGAGCCTGCTTAGGCATGTTATTGGACCATCAGTTCCTGAAGAATGGTAAAATGGTAAATAGCCTGTATTTGTATAGTGCCTTACTAGTCCCTAAGGACCCCAAAGCGCTTTACATATTCAATCATCCACCCATTCACACACTGGTGATGGCAAGCTACATTGTAGCCACAGCTGCCCTGGAGCGCACTGACAGAGGCGAGGCTGCCGGACACTGGCGCCACCGGGCCACCACCAGTAGGCAACGGGTGAAGTGACTTACTGTTGGAGCCGGGCCTCGAACCGGCAACCTTCCGATTACAAGACGAACTGCCAACTCTTGAGCCACGATCACCAAAGAAGTTTTGATGTGGGGGCAAACATATTGCACACAGCTTAAACTGTTATTATTATTATTTATATTGCGCAATTAGGAAAGTTTTGTTTTTAACACAGGCTAATGTCATTACTTTTGGCATTTTTGGATTTTCTCTTTATAGCAAGGACAGAAACCCTCCTGTTTGGATATGTAGCCGCCAGAACATCTAATCTTTTTTTTAATTTACTTTCAGTAATATTGAAAACTGATCTGCTGTCAGAAGCTGTTACGGGTAGAATTAACTTCTGGGACAAAAGTACTGCATTTGCTGTAACTGCTTCACAATAAAAGCCACTCCATGTTTTACTAGTTGGTTGTTTTTGATGTGAAGTGACAGCAGTAGACAATATTCAGCTTGCCTTCAACTAATGCAGGTCTGATATGGTTATGGAGTCGGCTGTTAACATTGGGGCTTATCTAACTCGGGACATGTTGCTTTTGTCAGTATACTTTTATTTAAAGGATGTCAGCCATTAATGACACCATAAAAAGCATCAACAGTATCGATAACAGCATTTGATGAAGTTTAAGCCTTCAAGATTAAAGCTTAAAGGAAAATTCCACTTTCTTTTACTTTCATATGTCAAACTATCTTTATTGTTTCAGTTTTTATTGGTTTCCATCAAGGATTTCCCTCTTTTCCCCAGATATCATACAATTGTATTACTCAGCATACTATTTTTCTGAGGAGTGGCTTAAAGGAACAATAGGGAGGGGGTGGGGGGGCTTTTCTTGACCAGCCAGCATCCCTTCGTGCCCCAGCTTTCTGCAGTGCCCTCTAGCAGCTGGCCTGGCCGCCTCTCACTAGCTGTGACAGGAGAAGGAGGAAGATGATGAATCAGGGACATGACGAAGATATCCCCAGCATCGACTTCTCCGTGAGATGCTGGGCAGTGTCACGCAGGGAGAAAGTGTGATCACAGTTTTATTTATCCAGTTTATAGCTCATGGGCAAGTGTGGTTCCTCAGCCTTGGCAGACTGTTTAATAAGGCCCATGTGTATGTCTCTTATTAGTTTCTGGTTAATGACAGAGCACTTTGCAGTCTCCCTAATAATGGTGTTTTAGTGTTTTACTTAACTTGCTATATATTCAATCTCCTCCTTTTGCAGAACGCTCAGCAGTGGGCATTAGCATGTCACGTGCCTGTCAGTCTCCATGGGAGGTCCAGACTGTCATGTGATCTTACATCGAGGAAAGCCTCCATGAGCAAGGCTCTTGTGTATTTAAAGCAAGGAGATTTATTTAAGAGCCCATTACACAAGATAAGCTGCAAAAGGTACAGCTCTAAATGGAATAGAGGAGCCTATTTGTAAATGTCCACAAGTGCCTGACTTTAAGTGCATGGCGGGGAGATGAATGGAAACGATAAGCAATAGAGGGTAATTTTAACAATGGGTATTTGAAAGGGTAGATATTTTGTGATGACAGCCTTTAATTGATCTCATCACTTTTCAATGGGGTTTTTATTGAGCTCATCTAAAGCCTGACAGCGCTAGCTAGAAGGATAGCTCTCGTGTCCTGAATGTCGTACAGGAATTCTGATGCATTTCCCCCCCCCTTTTTTTAAATCCTGCACAGTACACATGCTTATTTTCATCCAATCCTTGATAACAAAAGCCTGCATGAGATCGTCAGAGGCAGGACTGACTGCGCAGGGAGGTTTGACACAGTTGTTTTAGATCCAGAATGGCATCAGTGCAGGCTGAAAGTTAGTTAAAGCATTAAAAGGATGCACCCAGTATAGCAGTTTGTGGTGCTAAACCATGTCATATAATCAACCGTTAAATAACTTAGGGTAAAAAGGTAGCACATGCGGGGCTTCAGGACAAAGTAGACTTATCTCAATTTCACTAATTAATCCAGCCCTGTCAACAAACATGCTAACATTTCGGCCTACTGGCCTCCATCAGTGCATCGGCGCAGCCTCAAAGCCCCTTTGTGTTTTGGATTTAATTGAGAGAGTGGCCCTCAAGCATAGTGCCAATCTTCCCAGTAAACCCTACAGGGAGCTTTTCCTGCTGTGAAAAGTTGAAATACCCATTGACTTTCAGTGGCAGCTTACAGTCTTTTCAGCTCTTCTAGCTTCTCTTATTGGAACAGAGCGTAAGCTGATGTAATTTCAAAATTACACGATTGATATTTGAGTAGTTAGAAATGAAGCTTACAAGTGTCCATCACTGGGTAAACATGAAGTGTATTTGTCCCATTTTGTATACAGCACATGAATACAACATGGGGTAATCTTGATATGGTTGCATGATTCATAGGATTAGTTTGGATTAGCGAAGCTAACTTTCACATGACAGCAGTAATAATCTGTTCTCAAACTAATAACAATAATCAGGTTGGGAACTAATTCCCACTTGAAACTGACTGTAACACTGCAGCACGTTTTGACACTTAAATAATTGATAAAGAGAGGAGGCACAGGGTGTGGGTCTAGATGTAATCATAACATGTGCTGGAGTTTCATATAGGACCTACGTACTGAGGAATGTCCATGTGAGAAAAGGCAGGGCCCTAAAACTCTGCCAGATTTCATTTCACGCTCTGCAGAGCACAGCCTCTGAGACGGTGACATTTACATGGCCCTCTATACCACTGCCAGTTGCTGCAGGCCCAAGGCACTGGCTAAATCAGGCACAAGGGCCAATGAATGAGGAGGCAATGCGAGCGGGAGAACAAGGAGGAGATGGCTAATGTGCTGTGCAGAAGAGTCAAACAAGAGAGCATGATTTCACGAGTTGTTAAAAGGAGTGTATCACGTCACAACCGTCCTTAAATTAAAATACTTTTCTTTGGAGGTAGATGCAGATGTGAAATCTATTACTTGTGCAGTGCTAATGCATCACATTTGCTCCTCTGTTATACATTATTGGGAGTGCTTCCAGTATGACCAAGACCTCTGTAAATGATTCTGGTCTCTTTGTGGGAGTTGTGTTTTGCACAAACATAATAAAGGAGTTAATTTAGGGAAAACTCATTAAACAAATAAATGGCACTGCATGTGCATCACCGGGGTTGAACATTTGTGTGTGAGTAGATGGGTAGCATTGGGGGCAGGATTGTTCAGGGATTATCTGCTTCAACGACCACCTGGTTCTCTCTTAACCAGGAGGTCATCGGGCCAGTTTGAATTTAAGTCAACCCCCTCCTCCTACTTAACTTTGTCCCTGACTAATCTAATTTGGTTTCCACCCATAGTAGCTTCCCATTTCACTCTAACCAGTAAGAGTAGCTCAGTCTGTACTGAGCTCTCTCTCGCATTTTTTTTTAAATAACACTTCCCATGAGATGTTTCCCAGTTGGCTGAAATAAAAATTCACAGCAGCTGCAAACACTGAGGTTTGTCTGTCTGCTTTCAAAAGAAACCTTCTGGCAATAGGAGAATCTTCCTTTGCCTAAAATCATTCTAGGCTCCTTTTAAAGATCTTTTAGTAAGTCCCCCCAAAACGGTATAAAGACAATGCACATTTAACTTATATAATCATAGATGCATTGGGCAGTTCCTCATGCTGTATCCTCACAGGGATTTCTGCTACGGAGCCAATTTGGCACAAATTCTCTCCTCATTTTGGTCTTCAAATCTTGGCGCTTGCTTTTGTTTTTGTTCCCTGGCAAGTCACTTTGCTCTGATATTTCTTTTTTTCCCAGGTGGCGTGAAACTATCGATGTGTTTGTGTAAACACATCAGTCAGCATGTTTTGAATGGAGCCAGTTCAACTCTGAAAGCTGTTGTACATGACAGCCTTTCATTGTGTGCAACAATGCCTTATTGAAGTCTGAACATAATGTTGAGTGGTAACCATTACTGCAGGATTATCAGATGTAGAAGAAGACAAGGCAGATGGATATAATGATGGGAGCAGTTTGAGACAGGTGGAGGTCAGCATTGCTACCACGCAGTCTCACTGGTCCTGTTTGTCACGGAGCAGTGAATCAATACAATTGTCAAGTGGATGAGTCCACACTGCTAGTTCATTACAAAGTGTTAAATCTAGCAATGGTGCTTACTAACTGCCATAATGAGGTGGTAACAAAGTTATGGAATGATTAGTGAGCATGTGTCCCAGCAGGATGGCGAGGGAGAGCGAGCTTGGGGAGGTTACAGTATGACAGATGGTGACTGTATGTGTGTGTCACAGTGTGAATACGTGAACGCTACTGCTTTGGGGTTGTTTTTGCACACAAACAAGTGGAAAAAAATAACTAAATATTTCATTGAACTTGATGATATTGATGCTAGCAGGGACTTGGACTTACAGGCAGTTTTGATTTCATTCCAGTGTGATTCATGAGCAGGGTCAGCTTTGACAGCAACACTTTTTGAATATTGTTTTCAATTTAGTTGATTATAAATTAGTTGTGCTAAGAACAGTATTGTCAGTGTTTGATTGGCAAGAAAAGATGGTTATTTTTAGCATCCTGTGTTAAAAATTGTGTTTTGATGTGTCAAACTATTTGCAGATTATATTATCTTACCGTTATGCTTTTTATCCAGATTCAAGACTTCCTTAACAAAATCTTAAATAGAAGTAATCCTTTTTGCATTAATTTCTGGATTCTTGTGTGCTTTACTGGGACAATCATTTGTAAATTCAAGTCTATACAGATTACAGAGGCCAACAAACACACTGACCATTATCGGGCTTGTTTTCACGATTTCACATGATACTACTACACGAATCTGTAAAACATGCCAGAAGGGGTGTAAAATAAACGCAACTCCGCGTGTGGTGTTTTTAGGTTCTGCCGTAAATCACCATGTTGCACGTTGACTGCAAGAGAAGGAAAGAGAACGAGTGGAGGCAGGGAGGGAGGGGCTGAATCTGTGGTACAAAGCCAAAACACGACCGATGCCAAGGTGGCAGGCACGGAAGGAGGTGGAAGAGAGTGAGAGGGAGAAGATGAGAAGGGAACACCTTCTTCTCAATCTAATAAGCTGCATGTATAGGCACTGAAGGACAAACCCCTATTTATAACCAATCATCTAGATTGCCCCCTTTCACGCAACTAGCATTTTCAGGGGTGTTAGGGGTTATTTTTCTACATACACGAGAGGCCATTTTCTTCCATTTCTTTTTGCGACGTGTTTGACAGGCTCGAAAATGGCTCAAACTACATAACAGACCACAGTAAGCGAGTTGTGACAATTTTGGGGCACATGCATCATGCATTTGCTCACTGTTAGTCATTTCACACCCACAGGAAGAAGACAAATTGGTCACATCCATTTCTTTCTTGTGTTTTTTTTCCTCTTTTGTTTTGTTTTCTTTACTGGGGCACCATTAAAATGCACCTAAATGGTGACTGTTAAAATTCATTGCAGGGGATGTACACTAAATGCAGATAGGGGAAAAAATGAATATTCATTGAAAATCCACACCCACATCCTGTCAACTCTTTAGCGACTGAGACATTTAGAGGCTAGATTTATTTGTAATTTAATTAGCGGGGAAGAAAAAAAGGTCACACATGCTGAGATCTGTGCACATGGGTGACGGGGAGAGTTCTTTGCTAATTGAGCACAAAATGGACTGACAGCTGGAGGTCAGGCATCAGTCTGGCCCTGTGGCCTGGGCGATGGGGCTGATGTGGAATTAGCTGGCTTCTCGTCCTGTTATTGGTGCTTTTTTTTTCAGGTCACCAGCTACGCCTGCATTCTCGTTGAGCCTTTTCAGGGACATGCCACTTTTAGTATGGATAATCTAGATGTACATAATAAAAGTGGTTTTGGATTGAATTCAGGACAGCAGATTTGCAGGGAGATCAAAATATGTTTTTGGCTGAAACTAAGTGATGGTGTGTGTGTGTGTCTGTATGTGTATTTTTGTGTGTGAGTGAGACAGAGACATAGTGGAAAAGGAAGAGGGAGAGATGAATGAATGTCCCTGACTGAGAGCAAGCTAGTGCAGCTTGGAGGAATGACTTCAGCACCACGGACAGAGTCTCATGCTCCAGGCACATCACAATACTCTTTTATCTGTATCACTACACGCCATCTGTTCACACAGACACACGCACCGATTGAAAAGTGAATGCACGTTTATAGATTAATGAACATTGCAATGCTGCAAAGATCTGAGGGGCAACTTTCTGTGACAAGCTCAGCGAACTCAAGATTGCAGCCTGCGAAAGGAACCGAGCTGAGCATTACCTGATATATTTATCTGCTTTTTTTTTTTTTTTTTTTTTAAAGCTTACACATTTAAGGAAATGTAGTTAGATAAATGCAGGCAAACACTCATGGTTCTCGCATGGCATTGCACAAAAGAAGGAAGCATCAGAATAGAGAATAGAAATCCTAAAATCACACTTTCTAGTAGTTTCTGGACACAATCGGAAACAACAGCTTGGTTTCAGAACCTTCTATACAAAAGCATATTTGTTCATTTTAGCCTCCAGTGTGTCTTGGCTGGTAGAGACATATTTGTTTCAAAAGGATGACTGCTTGAGTTTGTGTGATGTTCAGCTTCTAGGTACAGTAGGCGCTGCCTGACATCGCACAGATGAGATAGATCAAACTAGTTTCCTGCCTAACAGTGTCGAGAGGATCTGGGGACACATCTCCAAGCTGTTTCATCCCCACCATACTTGAATATTCATTTCCGTCTAGCTTACTTCCTTGACTCCGTTTAGACAGGCATTTCATTGAACATTCTAGTCTGGGCAAGATGGCTCTCGTCTGAATTACACTTAAAAGTTCTCAAAAGTTCTTTTCTTGTCTTGTGTTTGCACTTGGCACATCAAAAAGAAGATCAAGTGGAAAATGCAGACAGACACCTATTTACGCTCTAATTTGAGGTCATGAAGCAAATCAATTAAAAGCATTGTCCCATTTTTTTGAATGAGATGTGTCCAATGCATTATGAACGGCAAGCAAGGCTTTGTAGCATAATTAGCAAGTTGTCTAGAAGAGGATACAGACTTTTTTTTTCCTCTTCACTAAACACTTTCCACGCTCCCAGGCAGACAGGCAGTAAGAGCCTGCATGTCAAAGGCATGAAATACTGGCATTTGTGAGGACACCAAAATCTCTTTGGCTGTTCTGGCAGAGAGAGAGACAAGTGCACAGGCAGCAGAAAATGGCTTAGTCAGGGTCATCACTAGCCAATAGCTTTGGATAGCTGTGACAAGCCAGGGCATTTTCTCAGGCTCCAATAAACCGAGTGAGAAAAGATCTTCTTGGTGCGACTTTGCCAACAAACCATTTTCTCACGGTATTTACTTGGAGTAGTTATCATACATTTGATAGAGTAGTGTGAATGGTGGGGCCACCATAAGTAGAAAATACTTAAAAAATTGTACCTTTTAAAAACAGAATTGTATGTCATAGGTGTATATGTTTTTTATAATTTAACTCTACAAACCTCAATCACAAGTGGTGATTGTATTTTTTTTCTAATCTGCATGAACAGCCACATCAGAAAGGGAAAGCTTCAGTATGTCTGGAGTCATCTGAGTCACAATGCCTCTGTTTCCTGCTGGGATTATTCTTTCCATGTCAAAGTGCCTTTTTCTCTCTGCATCTGTCTTTTCACTGCAGATGCATGTAATCATATATTGTTGTTCAAGTTCAGTGGCCCGCAGAACAACAGATGCACTGTACGTCCTGTCACACAAGCCATGTCTCTTAAGCTTTTGTTAAGTGGGATGAAAGTCCACTGAAATCTCCTAGCTAAGGGTAAAGGTTCATCATGTTCTGTAGACACTTTGTTTGTTTTATCATAATGTCTTTAAAAAAAAAAAAAAAAAAAAAAAATATATATATATATATATATATATATATATATATATATATATATATATATATATATATATATATATATATATATATATATATATATATATATATATATATATATATATTGGGTCTTATTTATAGCTCTGAAATGTACAGGTAAACACAATTGCCCCAAAACAGAGTGGGAGATACTGTATTGACAAAGTACATCCATTTTATGCACATGCACAAAAACACACATACTTTGATGATGTCATTTGTATAATCTGATGGAATCTGGGCCAGCTTTGACGAGGAGGCAGCCGGAGGGATGAGCAGTCACTGTCATAATGATTTGGTGTGTAGGAGGGGAGGTATGGGGAAAAGAGAAGTGTGTGTGTATTGGAAAGGGGTGTCACCAAACACACTATTTTCTTCCTTGTTCACTGGGGTTTTTTGCTTCATATGCAGGCTGCAAAAAACAAAATGTACCGATGTGTGAGTCATTACACTTCGTGATGTTGTAATTTATGCAGTCGCTTAAATTAAAAGGAAATGGTTCTGCTTCATGTGAACCATTAAGCTATTACTCATTTATTTTTGGCTGATGTGAACAGGTGAGCTGAGGAAAATATGTAAAACACGAGATAAGAACAAGGGGAGATCATTACTGGTTCGGTGCTTTTGAAGGTTTGTTGGTAAATGCTGCAATTATCGTGCTTACACCCAACTGTGATAAATGGCAGATTTCCTTCAAGCCTAAACACACACATTCCACATTTTTTCCTGTGTTCATCCTTTAAATGTTGGCTTTGCTTTTGGAATACCTCATGTTTCCAAATGGCACACAATTTGGGGCAACATCTTTACACAGTTTGATAGGAAGGAAAAAAAGCTCAAACAAAAACATTGCGTTTGGTTGCAAGCCATACAATAAATTCTTGGAACAAATCCTGTTGAAGTCACACCAGGCATTTAGATTTCTAATTAAGCTATTGTTTCTTGCCAACCGTTAATTCTGATAGTTTTATTCTCTTGATAGTCAAAAATGGAATAAATTAATTTAATGTTTACACGGCAAATGAGGACGCCGATGTCTTTAACACATTAAAAGAACACCATTCACCATATTTAACCTTTTTACAGCAACCTGCAAAACGTCTGCCAACTGGACAGCTAACGTAATAGGATAGCTAACAATCAATGTGTGTCTATTGATTTAAGCACAGCCCCAATACAGCCAGACCACACAGTTGTGATGCATCAAAATCCTCTGATTGCCCTTAAGCAAATGTCAATAAAAATAATTAACTAACTATTCTGTATTAGTCAAGAAGAAGAAGAAATGCACTACATCTGTTGTTATTAGACTCTTTAATCTGCTGTTTAAGTAAAATAATGGCCTACTTTTTAAATTTTTATAGCCTAATTTTTATATCTTTTGGGGTTTGGTTTTTCTCATAAAGGAAAATCCTTTTCTAAGGCTTTTATTTTGATAAGCATTTCAGACAAGCTCTGGCACACAGTATACAGACTTACTGCGACAATCATGACATGGGATCATCGGATAAAATATATGCTTCCGTCTTAAATTTCATCTTGCACTGCAGTTTTGTTTTTTTGCATGTCCTTAATGATGATTTTTCAGGATCATATTGTGTGTTGCAGTCGGCTCAGCCCGCTGAAGGTTATATTCTATACTCTTTATTCTGTGTGTTTTGCACATCTAGTCAGCATTTCTATGCATATTTAATTATTTACTTGAATCTTTGTGTTGTTCTTTGATGGGAATCCTGTAAGCACGATGCAGGATAGTGGGGAACTAGACATGTTTGTGTCCAGTTTAGTCGACATTTAGATCAGCAAATAACTGTCAGGCAGTGGAAGCATTCCCGCTTGTCAGTGTAATGCTGCTGGCGCCTGGGACCACGGTCTACTCAGGTGATGGCACTTACTATAAGTCCGATGATATAACTGCCACACTTGCTGCCAACTATAACCTACACTCGACCCATCTCGACTCCTCTCTCAGCTTCTTTGGCACAGCTGGGCATGAGGAGAGTGGATAGCATAGAAGAGTTGGACACTGAGTCATCAAAATTTAAGTGCAGTCAAACACGTTCATGTTGGCATATTATAAAAAGACACACAAGGCCTGTAGAAGTCCTTTAAAAGGCTTAATCTAACAACTATTGCTTGAATTTTTATTGAATTATTCATCTGAGGACTATTTAATCTCTAACTATGCGGCCTATATAGCATTTAATATAATTACAGATTTCTAGAACCGACTGATGGGTCTATGGAAAAATAACATCAGTCAATAACATGACTGAGACATGGAGACATGCACTGCCTTTTTGTAAATGTTATATGTATGAGCTTATGCACCTGGTTGTGTAGTATTCTCGCTAAGCCTTAGTTTGTTCAGCATGTGTAATCCCCTTAAAGTCCCCACTGATAGCCTGACTACTTTCACTTCAGATTAGCTGAGGTAGAGATCAAGAAGTGCCCCTCTCACCAGCATCAAGAACGACACATGGTTCCTTACAATGAAACTAGCTTCATGTAGTGTGCAGCTATAGAGTTGGATAGGGAATACAAAATAGATGCAGAATATAAAATTCATATGCTGTGTATGGTTGTGTTTATAATTATCCCTTGAAGTCAGTTCCAGTGCACATCTGTATTCATTCTCACACACACTGGAATCTGCTTTGCATTCTTGCATTTGGTCTGTTTGGACATATAAGTATACTTTTCATATCGCAAAAAAATAGTTACATAGCCATGATAAAAAAAGATGTTTTTCCTTAAAGAAGCCCAAGCATCTTTTCTGATGAGCTATGTTTTTTTTTTTGTCGTTTTTTTTTTTCAGTAAGTCTAAGTGTGATCCCACGCTGCATTAATTGTGTAACTCGCAGAGAGTTGTGAACAATTATACACGAGCTAACAAGTTAATGGGAGGTAGAATATAGTGTGTACACACTGATTTAATGACTTTATATGCTTCTTATGGGATTGTCTAGCGAGAGAGCGCTAGCAAGTGGCAGCCAGATGGAGGGTTGAGTGTTAGTCTGCAGGTCTGTGATTCACTCTCTGCACACAAATGCTAATGTTTGGGTTCACTGCATGTTTAAATAGACATTATCTGTTATTTATCTGGTTGGACTGATGGAGGGATGTCTAGGCTAATGAGGTTCCATAGTGAAACATTAGAATTACACCTGTTGTTGTCATGATCCCCAGGTTTTAGACCATAAGCTTTTTTTTTTCTTTAGTTCATTCTTTTAGGTTTTGAGAATCATTTGCATTTGGGGTTTGTTCCTTTTTTCTTTTGTAACATAGGTTATATTGTTTATATTTTTTCTGTATGCCATTTATATTTTCTAGCAGTCTCTGTTTGTATTTCTTCCTCTAAGTCCTACATGTTAGGTTATGATTGGGATGCATCTCTAATATTTAGCTGTTTAGTTCTAGTCTTGTCTCTGTATTTGTCTTTTTGTCTCTCTTGTCTCCCTGTTTAGTTGTCAGGTTGTTTTTTGTTTTTTTGTTTTTACTCATTCAGTTGTGTCTCCCTTCCTGTTTTATTTTGTTCTTTTATCTCATGTTAGGTTTTACTTCCTGTGTCTTCTTGTCTTGATTAGTGTAAGTTAAACCTCTCCTCCTGGTATCTGGGATGCATGTAATTGTCTGAGCTTTCCCTTGTCTTTTCACATTGTCCCCCATATCTGTGTGTCATCTTGCCCAATGCTTTCTAAGATTTCTGCTATTTGGATTGCCTGTGCTGCAAATGTTTTACACTATTTGTATTCCTTTCTCCTAACAGTATTAAAGCCGATTTTTTTTCCCCCAGTGTATTCCTGTCTCCCACTTCATGCATTTGGGTCCAGAATCTGCAAAATATATAGTTAAATTATGTCATTTGTTATTTGTGTTAATTTGTAGATTTATTGTCACAAGCTAAGCATTTTTAATTCACTTGATCATAAATTCTAAACTGTTTTTCCCCAAATTTGTCAATCCAATTTATTAGTATTAGTAAGAGAAACCTGAGTTTGGGCAACAAACAACAAAAGCAGTGATTCAAGTACCTGGGGAAGAAAAAAATCCTGAAGGACTCCTAGACATGTTTACCATCCATCTGTTAGTCAATATCTTATGGTAACATAAAGTGAGTGGTGCTGTTATGTCTTGTTGGTTGTCTGTCCTCTTGGGGTCACTTTGTATTACTTTTTTCAGAAGTGCTGCTCTGTTATTTCAAGAGCTTTATTGAAATTAAAAATTGACTTAATTTTAATTAAGAATTACATTAGATTAGTGATTAATAAGAATTAAATTTAATTAATTTACTTTGATTTTAATTCAGCAAATATTGTTAGTACAGTTTATCTACACTAGTCCTGTGGTATGTTGGTTGGTATTATGTTCTTTGGTATTAGAAAAGACAGTTGCAGTGATGTGAGTGTTGTACTTTACTCTTTGTGACGCCCACAGCCAATACCAGGAATGATTTCATATTTGTATTAATACACACATTTATATGGACAGTATTGCCTCAGCAGTCTCCATCATGGTGGTCCATTGTTAGCTACACTCAACACCACACGTAGTCAAACAGACAAGAAAACACTGGAGCCCATATCATAAATTAACAATAATATTGAGGGACCCAAACAAAAATAATTACAATAACTGTTATAACACTGTAATTTAACACACTAACATCCACACGAACAATGCCAGTCTTTGCACGAGTTGCCCCTCCCCTCGGGCCACTACAGTACTTTTTATTTTTTAAAATGCTTTCTTAATCGCTTCATTGTCAAGACTCATAATCAAGACAGAAAAAGTAATAACTCATAACAGTTCAGCTGCGCCTCCCATGCCACTGAATGGGTAAGCTAAGCTACCCGCACCTGGCTCTGGTAATTAACACAGAGACCTGGGATTAGTTTTAATGCTTTCATCAAATTCAGCAGCAAGAAGGAATATTTAAAAATTTTTAATATTTTAACATTTAAAAAAAAATAATAATAATTTAACATTTTCTGTAAATATTTCTATAATATATATTTTTCAAAATATAGAACTATTTCTTTTAAGCATACCTAAACATTAACTAGCATAAAAGGTAGTATATGGAAGAGCAGAAAAATATAACCTATAGCGTTTTATTCAAACAAGTAAATTACAGTTTGCTCGGATGGTGGCAGTCCACCGGTGCACTGGGGCACAGTAATATTAATGTGCAAGGTAGTTGCAGGAAATTTAAGAGATAACTGAGGAAAGTGGAGCGGGAGTATGAACATAGTGCCTGAAGCCAAATGAGCTACTGTACAAAGACGTGTGCAGAGTAGTGCAAAATTATGCAAACAGTGTTGCATAATTATTGCAGTTTATCACAGTGAGAGAACAGGTTTTAATGTTTTATTAATCTGCTTAGTTGACAATGGTGTGATGGGCTTTTTTTTATTAGCAAGAATGTTGGTCACATTGTGATACTCTTATTTATTCAATCACTGTTAATTGAACTATTACGCTAAATTGATGTTTGGGTTGATTATTATTATCTTTCTGAGAACATTGTAAACAAACCTTGTCTCACCTGGCTTCCTCTGCTATAACAAGTCAGAATTAAAAAGGTCCATTGTATTCAATTAGCTAACTGCAGTGCTGCACAAATGACACTGTGATTGTAGTTAATCTAAAATGATGGCTGAAAACAATAGGAGCATATTGTTATTTTACATATGGGACTCACAACGTGTTATCACATAGATTGTACAGCAGTAAAGTGCCACTGTTGTCTCTAGTCTTTCATTGCAAAATGAGTCCATAAAATGCAGGAAATTCATAATTTTACAGTTTGTTATCATTGACATCTATTTGCATAGAATGGCAAGTTTGCATGATGGTAGTGAGACCAGATATGTTGTATCGGTTGCACACAGTGCTGCTGAAATAAAGTGGCTGAAAAAACAGGACCTGGGATTAGTATTGGGAGTGGGAGTGGCAACAAAGGACAGGAATAGTAATGAGTACATCAGAGGGGCAGCTCATGTTCCACAGTTCAAGGATAAAGGGTTGAGATTTAGTTGCTTTGGACACGTGCTAAAGAAACATAATAGATATGCTGGACAAGAGTGAAAGCGGTAGTTTATGGAAGTAGTGAGGGAGCAGTAGGTGTGCAGGAGGTAAAGTATAAAAGGACATAAATTGTAGCTTTTCTTATGAGGAAATTCTCCCTTACATAAAAGGTTAAAGTTGGCTTCTTGGTTTTATGTGTTTTAAAGATCTATTTATCCATTCATCCATTTTCCTTCCACTCGTCCAGTTCAGGGGCACAGAGAGGCTGGAGCCTATCACAGCCCCATCACAACAGTCTCACATTTATACCTACAGCCAAACTAGCATTTTCCCTTTTTCTTCTTCTTTGTACCGGTGGAGGAAGATAGAGATTCCACCCAAACATACAAATCCCAGCCTGGATTTGGACCCAGGACCTTGTTGCTGTGAGGCAACAATGCTAACTGCTGCATCACTGAGCTGCCCTGATGCTTTCATTATAGTGGGGGAGGAAGAAAACAAGCAAGATGTTTGTTCTTGATGATGTTTTGTTCTCGTGGTTATTGATGCTTTTGTGTTTGGGTTGTAAAGGTTACGTCTGTGTGGTGAGGAAACCATGGGATTCTCGAGAGACAATAAGTGTGTACTACAGGGCATGCTATGCTTTATTACACTGTATTCAGCCTGCCAGCGAGAGCAAAGCTGTGTCAGAGAAATGTGATTACATGTAACAGAGTACTCGAGCCAAACGAATTGTAGCTTTTCTACGGCATTTAATACCTTGTCTCATAACAGTGCAAAATTACTCAGTGCTTGCTTGATGTTATATTGCTTGGGTATAAAAAAAACAAAAAAACAAAAACACACATTATTATGCTCTCTCATTTTTCATGTGGTCTTTCAATTTTGCTGAAGATTATAAAACTCTGGCTTTCTCAAATGCCGACCTATATCCCTGACAGACCGTGTTTTGTGTCCAATAGTTTCCTTTTTTTTTTAATCTAATCTGTTTGTTCTTTTGTGGGGCCTCTGACCTGTATGATACATCTGTCTCTCAGCTGTAACTCATCCAAGTGGCAGTCTAGATGCTCATTCGGTCCCACTTTGCTTGCTGCGGATGACATGAGGGTTTTTCGCTCTCACTCTCTCTGCCAGGCTCACTCCATGTCAGGGTTTAACAGTGTGGTTAAAGATATGCTATGCTTGCTGCCCTACAGTGTAGATAGAGCTTTGCACTTTTACACAGGCTCAGTGATGTGATGTTTACTTCCTTCAGCTTGGTAGGTCTGTGTGAGAACCGTCTATCTGTTTCTCTCTTTCATCCAATCAATTTATTCAAAACAGCAGAAACGCTGAGTTGCGTAACCTTAAAAAGTCAAGGAAATCTCAGTGAATTATACTTCTCAAGAGGATGTTGCAGTTATGTAAGCACTTTTATGAATTCAAAGGATTAAGTGTTTTTTCAAATAACCGTTCTCTCTCAATTTATGTTTGGGCAATACATGAAAAACAAACGAAAAAAAACTAAACAGTACAGCATAGAACACTTTGGCACAATTAAATAAACAGCTTCTGACAATCAAACACCTTCTGTTGTTTGGTAGTGTGTGTGCATGTGTGTGTATGTGCGTGTGTGTCAATAATCCAGCCTGGCAAAGACGTCCCAGAGTTACTTATCACTTTGCTCTTTGTGGTCTGCTCTGGCCACAAAGCATTAGCTCAAGATGCAAAGCATTTCAAGTCATCTCTGCAATGGAGTGACATTTCTCAGAATATTTGACTCATGAACGCACCACCTTCTGGGTTGCGACTGGTGTTTACCTCTGATGTCGCTGACCAGACAAATTGAATAATCTACAATATAGTCAGACATAAAAATGTTAATTGTGGTCGATTTAGTGGTAAAATACGGAGTTTTAATAGTTTACATTATGGAGGTAATGGTTATTGTGAAAACGTACTCTAACTGGTTAGTTCATTAGGCACATCTGTTCAATTTCTTTTTAACACAAATATCTAAACAGCCAGTCAATTCCCCTTTGCAGTAGCAGCAATTTCTTACATATAGGCATTGGGACATGGTCAAAATGACCTACTGAAAACAAACTGAGCATCAGAATAGGTAAGAAATGTCATTTAAGTGTCTTTGAATGTGGTCTGGTTGATGCTGACAGACAGGCTGGTTTGAGTATTTCTGAAATTGCTGATCTACAACAGTTCTCGGTAGGGCTGTGCGATATGAACAAAATCTCATATCCCGATATAAGAAATTCTATCGTCCCGATAACAATATAAATCACAAAAATTTAACATTTTCTGTAAATTATGTGAATCTCGGGCAGCTCGACTTGCGGGAAGTGTTTCCAGCTGCGCGTAGTGTACCTGGAGTCGAGTGTTTTAACCGATGCATGAAACTATACATTTTTAGACATAAGTTGTAAAGGCCGCCGTTTTCTTTGTGAGTATTTATTACATGGCGTGCTGCAGGGAAAAGCCTGTTCTAACGTTTGAGTTTAAGGTTTATTTTTTAGCACCTGGCGGCTCTTTTTTACTTCTCATTCATAAATAATCTGCTCTTTCACGTGATTCAGTTTATTTTGAAAAGTCTCAACAGGATCTTGAGCTTTATTGTGAAAGGTTCATGTGGAACATAAACAAGCGGACACGCGATGGTGTTACCGTCGTTGTTGCTAACCACAACGCATAAAACAGGCGCTTGTCCGTCAGTAGTGTGGTTATATAAAATATAAGAGAAAGAGAGAACTTTAGGAAATTAATATAGCAACTGCAGTGACCATCAAAAGGATGAAAAAATATTGCCGTAAACAGTTTATTTTGCAACACCACGAAACAAACGATAGCATAAAATGAAATGATAGACGTTTTTATATCGTCATCCGATATATATTGTTATATGAACAGCCCTAGTTCTCGGTAGTTCTCTAGGTAAAAAATACCATGTTGATACCAGAGGTCAGAGGACAATGACCAGACTGCTTTGAGCTTATAGAACGGTATCAGTAACTCAGATAACCACTTTTTACAACAAAGGCATGCACAAGGACATCTCTGAACCCACATTACATTCAACCTTCAAGCAGATGGGAAACACCGGGTGCTACTCCTGTCGACTAAGAACAGGAAACACAGTGTACCCATCTTCTAAGAGCCAGATCAAAGCTTAGTTCATCTCAATGGGTTTTTTGAACCTGACAGTGAGTCACAGTACACAAATTGGTCTCCACAGTCATGGGATCTCAAGAGCACTTTTGGCATGTGATGGAATAAAAAGGTTCAGTCATTTCCTAAAACAAATGAGCACTTGTAACGTGTAAATAGTGCATTTTAAGTAATAATTTCCCTTTGCAGAAATGAGGCCCATTACTTTGATTTTAATTTTCTGACTAGGATTCATGATTTTATTGTATTCAAATACAAGCTCTTCCATTTTTACAGAGCCTTAGTTCAATGTACTCCTGCTTTCAGCCCACCCATTTTCTGATTATAGACCTTGGACAAGGAATAATTTGCCATAAGGTCTTTACTTAGGTACAGTTACACCCATTAATGATGGACATCATAATGGATGTGGTGAAGGAGGATTTTTTTTTTTTGATAGCCCACTGCTCTTTTTGTTGTAGATTTGTGTATATCAGGTTGCATGTCCTGCATTTAAATATTTTATGTAATTTTACAGCTGCTGCCTTGACCAGATATCTCTTGTAAACAATATTTCAACCTCAGTGGGACTTCCCGGTAAAACAAAGGTAAAATAAACAATGAAGACATTATTCAGTTTCTGCTTACAACCAGTACTTGGCAGCTGTACAACACTGAACATAGCAGAGCCCTTGTTGTGATATCTAACCCTTTATCTCACAGCGCCAGGAGCTACTTTTAACCACCACAAATTGTTAAAGAGATTTTCACAACAAGGAAGTTTATATTCTGGAAAATTGTACTATCATAGTCACCATCTCTTTTTCACGTCCCCTACTGTCTCTTGCTCTTGGCGGAAAGAAAAAAAAATCCACCCTGAGTTTCTTGCATGTGTCTACTTCAGAAAATGTTGTATTTTCTTGTGGTGTGAGGAGGAGAGGGCACCTTTGTGCACATACTTCTTAATATGCAGTAAAAGGCTAGAAATGAGAAAGGGGCAGGCTTTTACAAAGAGATAAAAGAAAACCTAGCAAAGAGAGGCCAATCAGGGTGAAAAAAAGTATCATCACACCACCACCCCCATCTCACTTATCCTCACCATTCCCATTTTGCTCCATTTATCATCTCTTCAAAGCACTGCAGAGTCTTGAGCTATGGGGTAGATACATTAAAATGCATCAAAATCAATGTATTTCCTGAATACCAAGAGATCTGTCTGTGAAGAGTAAAAAACCTCACATAGCTGTGTTCTTTCACTTTACTGGCATGTGTCCAGGACTTTCAATCAATTCCTTCACAGCAAGGACTCTGAAAGAAATTAAATTAGGTCCTGGGCATTGAACCACAGTTTCTCAATTGGTACAGAATTTGTTCACATTGATTTGGCCTGATTGGAGTCCCAGGCTTGTGTTTCCACTTAATCACTGAGCACGCCCATCTCTCGAACCACTATTTGCATGCACCCTTCCCCTCCGCTCATGTCAGTCATTCATAGCCCATGGTAACCTCGGGAATTTGCATGAACTCACTGGCCTGGACTTTTGCTGAGCCACTATTGCAGCTTCCGTTGCTGCAGCACAAATGTAATAATCAGATTTTGTTGTGTTGCTGATATTATTATTATTACAGTGTCTTGTTAGAGTTAGCAATAGGCTGATGCTCTGCCAGGTCCAGAAAATTGTCCTCTGGTTACAAAAAAAAAATGTTCTGATAGATCGCTGTTGTTATTCTGACTGAGCACTGGCAAGTGATAGAGTGAAAAAAGAAGAAGCTTGGGAAAGACAGACAAAATTGTCTCCAGGGAAAGTAAAGTGAGGACAGGAAAGAACACAGATTATGCATGAGAGCGAACAAAAGAGTGGAAGAAAAGATTGGAAATAAGGTTGTGGGGGCAATAAGCTTGGAAAACGAGCGACAGAAAGAAGATAAGAGAAACGGTTATGAATGGAGAGGCAGAGACGAGTGGAGAGCTATGACAAAACAGCTTTTCCCTCTACTTCTGTCTCTCAAAGCCAAGGCCTTGGAGGCGAGTCCAGTTTATTTATAATTTTTCTTTTTGTCTATTGAATTAATGCTGAATTTATTGGAAATGTGCAACATTTTATAGACCTTCACTTGACCTTTTGGAATTTTATTAAAGCATCACAGATTAAGCATTTATATAACATATGTAAGGACACATAAGGTGTAAGGAAGTGTATGTACTAGCATTCAGAATGCGTCCCTGACTCATGGACAATAATTTGATTTGATTAAAGGGCATCACTACAGGTGTGCATATCTCACACAGGAGAACTGAACGCTCAGTCTTTGACAATTTGGGGGAAAAACTGGGCTTTTCAAATTTCTTAATTCTGTCAGAGTTGCCAAGGGGAGACTGAAAGATCAAGCTGATCAGAGCTCGTATGGAGATTTTTAAAAATTCCTTCCTTGTGTCTGATGTCTGATCCAAGAGGTACACCTTGGACTACAGGCCTCAATCAGCATGTTAAATATCAAAGTTTGAGACAGTACAATTAGAAAAAGACTTAAAAAGTAGGGCTTGTTTGGAAGGCTTCCCCGTAGAAAGTCTCTCTGAAAAGAACATGACAGGTTAGCATGTTCTTGTTTAAAAAGTGGCATCTGAACGAGACTCCTGGAAAATTATGGGTAGACATCTTCATTATGGTCTCGTCTGTCCGTATTCTATAGTCGGAGAAAACCAAACAAAGCATATCAGTACAAACACCTCATACCAGCTATCAAGCATGGTGGTGGAGCTGTGATGATTTGGACTTCTTTTATAGTCACAGGACCTGTCAACCATGAACTCAAAGTATTCCTGGGCCAAATGTGAGGGCATCTATCTGACAGGGAAAACTTGGGAACGATGAGCCCAAGCACAGTATCAAAACTTTAACAAAATGGCTCGTAAAGAAAAGAATCAAGGTATTGCAATGGCCCAGTCAAAGTCCAGACTGCAATCCAGTAGAACCTCAATCCACCTGCTGTGGTGAGACCTTAAGAGAGCTGTGACAAGAATAAACTTGTCACAGCTCTGTACTTAATGTTTCACATGACTGTACGTGTTGTGCGTCACATTAACTGTATGAAATTGTTTAACAGTGGAAATAGTAACACTTACCTAAAGACAAAGAGAAAGAAATAGTCCGCAGGGCTGTGTTATGCTACCAATCACCATCTACTCAGTCAGACTGTAAGGTGGAGAACTGTATAGAGTGATTGGTGCTTTATGCTTTTCTCTATCACAGTGGTGTTCACTTTACTTTAAGACTCATTGCACTTACACAGTCAGGGATAATGCACCATATGTTCTCTTTATGCTTCCACTAGATTTCAACTGCAGTTTATAGCGGATCGTTTTGGAAACTCTTCCTGCTTTGGACGCTGTTTTGGATGTTTTAGGATTTATCCCATAATATGTTTTGACATAAACTCACAAAGATGTCAAAAATAATAACAGGTATAGACAGATGATAACAACAAAAGATAGCACGTCTAATTTTATACCTACAGCATGCTTTCCCCCGTGTAGTCAAAGATACATTCGTGCTTGGATCTATCAAGAATCAACAGCTGGATAAGGAAGCAATCCTAAATCTAATTTTTCAACTCTACTCTTCTCTCTGGATAGCTTTAAGAGAGGTACTAAATTTAAAACTAGTTGCATAAATATGGTGACATCCCACAAAACTGGAATCTGTTGAAATATTGGCGTTACAGATAAGAATATAAAGAAGTAGTTTTTAAAAAGAGATTTAGAAGTTGCGTGCAATATGACACAAATAAGCTCCAGCTGTAAAATAAAACTTCTGTCACTTGGAAATAAGCTTGTATCATTCATGCTTGTCATCTCAGACGGCACACAACAAAAGCTTCTACAGTAAGGATTCAAACATTGTCTTGATTCTCCGTCCTGTATTCCATGCATCTTCACACATACTGATGTACGCACAAACACACACGCACAAACACCTGCTTTTTAATAAATGAGTACCTGTCATCAGTGTGCGGTTCTCACATTACAGCACTGTGAATTCATTAAGTGTGCCCTTTGGAAGTCCAACGAGCCAGGTGGGGTGCCATCAAGCCTCCCGCCTTGCCTCAGAATCACGCCCAGCATTTCAATTGCAAATACTGTACACATCTCAGTGCCCTTGTAAAAACACACATTCACAGTCATGCACATGCGTCTATACATCTAGCCATGCTTCGCGCTTAACCCACATCAAAATGTTTACCCTGCATCTGTCTCACTGGACAGTAGCGATAACAAAGGCTTGTCTATATTTCAGAGCAGCTGAGGTATTTTTGTATGCACTGAAAAAAATGACTGAAACTTTAACCTTGAAAGATGCATCCTGGTTAGTTTAGTCATTCCCTCGATTAATTCAGAATCTGGAATTATTTTAATCACACAGAGATTTGGTTGCATTTTGAATCGGATTAGTTTGTTTTCCTGCAGATAGATGAGATTCTACAAGTTCCCGTCTGACTCTCTATCATTCTTTCTTTCATTATGTAATGCATGGCCCTCAGGACTTTGAGAGATGCTTACTGTACGTGCATACATGACTGGGTTTATAGCGTTAGGGTAAGCGCTGATAGAAAAGATTGGGTCAGAGCAAACCACTGCTTGGAAGAAGTTTCCTGAGCAATGTCAGTTCAAAGTGACCTGACACGGTCTTACTGAGTCATCGCTAGTTTATGTGTAAGTGGTTGTACATGGAGGGGAGGAGTTAGAGGCACTTGCGGACTGGCAAAGCTAAATCTAAATCCCCCTCTTTTCTGTCAATAATTCTCGGCTTTTTCACAACCCCCTCTAATCCTCTTTCTGACGTGAATCACCTCTATTTAGTGTCTGCACATGCTTTAAACAATCGGGCACAAGTGCACTAGCAGTTTGCTTGTGTGTATTTTTACGTGCTTCCATGCGTGTAAGTGTGACTTTCAATCTGTGCCGATCTTGATCTTCAGCATGATAATGGTCCTTGCTTTTATTTATGTGTTTCTGTGTGCTGTGTGCTAGCAGATAAGAAATACCGCAATGATTTCAGGTTGATGTTATGAGCTCGTGCTCCACAAATTCCATCATTGTCCAAAATGAGCATCAACATCAGATCTGTAGCTGACTGGTGAGAAGTCATGCTGCTGTGAAAATGTAATAAAGCAAAGAGATAATCACTGCTGAAGTTTGAATGATGGCTTTCTGTAGTGGATCTGTGCTACACTATAGTGTAGAGATTATGCACAATGCTGGCCAGGCAGGGAGCCTGCCACTGCTGCTGACTCAGTGCAGGCATAGCTGGGGCTTGGGGGGTTAATGCAGCAGGGCCACGGGCTGATCCACAGTCCATCCTCATCTGCCAAAACTTCAAAGGATGCCCCAACAGAGTCTAAATCGCCATCTCCTCCAGTCCAGGCTCTGCAGAACACTCTCCCCTCCCCCTCAGTGCACAGGTCAAACTCAGCCTCATCTTTTATGTATTGCTTACCCCATTGATTGTGCTCTTAAGAGATTCATGAATACAGAGGGCCTATTTCCGTATCACACTCCAGCATATGAAGGTTTTTTCTTTAACAAGAGAGGAATTTTTCTCTCATTTGTTCAATTTTTTTGATTTGTTTCTATCTTTCTGTCGGTTCTCTTCCCCGTCTATGCAACCCTCTTCCAACTTCCACCTATTTTTGCAGGCAAGGTCGTAGTCATTTTTACTTTTGACAGACGTGTTTTGCCTATTTAACTATTTATCCCGCATACATGAATTATTCACAGTGCAGGTAGTGAATACTGTAAAATGGAGAGCTGCAGTTTACTTACAGAAAGATTAAAGGAGATGTTTAATTGAAGTCAAATGCATCATTTAGGTTAAATAATATAATAAATATAACAAAGGTTATGCCGGTAAATTTTCAATGCATGTATATGGTCTTTAGGTCTTATCTTGTGTCGAATGTATTCATTTATGTTCATCCCTTGGCTGTTTACTCATTCATGAATACATATGTTGCTCCATTTTTAACAAACCAACCCTCCCCCCATCTGTCTGTTTGTGTACCTGTGTATTAGTGATGTGTGTGTTATGCACCCCAGCAGAGTGTGAAATTGAAATTCTCATCTTTTCTGACAGAGAAGAGAGGGCACAGAAGATGTGAAATCTCATCTTTGACTTAAGTTTTTGCTATAATGTTTTTTAGTGGCACAGTATTCATACCAAAAACTACATTACATCTACGTCTACGTTGCTCTTGGTAAATAAATGTCGCTAAACCATTTTTAGAACAGTGTCTCTGGATTTTTTGTTATGCATATCTGTAAATAAGTGTCCATCACAGACTGACACTAATACAAACCGGATTCCAAAAAAGTTGGGACACCAAACAAATTGTGAATAAAAACTGAATGCAATGATGTGTAGATGGCAAATGTCAATATTGTATTCAGAATAGAACGTAGATGACAGATCAAAAGTTCAATCCGAGAAAATGTATCATTTGAAAGGAATAATATGTTCATTCAAAATTCACGGTATCAACAAATCCCAAAAAAGTTGGGACAAGTAGCAATAAGAGGCTGGAAAAAGTAAATTTGAGCATAACGAAAAGCTGGAAGACCAATTACCACTAATTGGGTTAATTGGCAACATGATTGGGTATAAAAAGATCTTCTCAGAGTGGCAGTGTCTCTCAGAAGCCAAGATGGGTAGAGGATCACCAATTCCCACAATGTTGCGCAGAAAGATAGTGGAACAATATCAGAAAGGTGTTACCCAGCGAAAAATTGCAAAGACTTTGCAGTTAACATCATCAACTATGCATAACATCATCCAAAGATTCAGAGAATCTGGAACAATCTCTGTGCGTAAGGGTCAAGGGCGTAAACCCATACTGGATGCCCGTGATCTCCAGGCCCTTAAACGACACTGCACCACAAACAGGAATGCTACTGTAAAGGAAATCAGCTGTTTTTGATGTCTCACTGTTTGCGTTTATGTAATGAGGATAAAAGCATATTATGATAAATTAGTCTGCTTTTTCATATATGAGCATAGTGAACAAGCAGACATTAAAATATAGTTTTTATGTCCTACATGGAAAAAATATTTAATAAAGTACTTCATGGTTTGAATTTGGTGTTCAAGATCATTTTACGTGTGGATAATTCCATCTAATTCTAAACACTCATCTAGCACCAGACCTCAGAATTAGTCTATGATTGGAGCTAAAAATGTTTGACAAGCGCAGCTTGTTCAGCTGGCTTTATAGGTCAGGTTCTTGATTAGTTTTTATCATACCTGAAGGGCAGAAGTTGTTTTTGTTTCCATTAGTAGTTTTAGATCTGCAGAAATAAAAATGAAATCAGGGGTTGATCAAGGGTTAGTTCTTGGTCTGTTATTCTTTAACCATTACATGCTCCTAGTTGGTACTATCGTAAACAATCATGACATTAACTTGTGGATGTCTAGAAACCTTTTTGTAACTCAACAGAGATGAAATAGAAATATTTGTTGTTGGTTTAAAAAAGTTCCTAAGGTAGTAATTAACATGTAATAATTTACATGTCAGGAACCTTGGCATTGTTTTGGTTAATGGTTTCAGTTTTGATAGCCATTTAAATATGATTACCAGAACTGCTTTCTAACATTTAAACATGTCAAAAGTTGGAGAATTATTATCTCCAACTTACTTTTGTTCAAAACAGAATTACCATTAAAACCCTTCTCTTATGTCATGAAGCTCCCAGTGGTTTGGCCCTCACCAGTAGGTCCTGAATTGCTCAGTGTACACCAACTAGACCTCTCAGCTCATCAAGTGCACATCTTTTAGCTGCTCCTAGAATTAGATCTCAGTGTGCTGAGGATGCTTTCAGTTGTTGTTGGAAGAAGCTGCCCGCTGACCTGAGGTCAGTTAGAACTGCCTATTCAAAAACAAACTTAAAACCTTTTTTATTCTCACAGACTTGTATTTATTTGTGTGTTTGTGTGTTGTGTTATGACATGTGCTATATACATGCAATATCATATTGCTAAGTTATTTAATTTACATGTTTAACTTAGCTGTCTGGGATGGTAGAAATAATCTTTTCTGTATTCAGGCAAGTCAAAAATGACTTTATATACACTTACTTAGCATTTGTTTAAGCTCGTGAATCCCTTGGTCATCTACCAATACAAAAAACCACAATGAAGAGAATATGATTTATTCCACTTCTGCACCAAATTCTAATGAACTTTTCATTACTACCCTGTTTGGAGTATCCACACATCCTTGTCATGTAAAGCAGACCTAAAGCCCCCTGGAGTGTTGGTGCCCTCGCCTTGACCTGTGTCTGTGCGAGTGGGTGTATGTCCAGCCTGTCCAAACCAAGTCCCACCCGGCGAGCGTCAGACAGACCACCATCTGTTCCATGCCCTCGCAATGAACTACCTGCCACATCCTCTTCATCACCTTCATGGAATAATAAAAAAGAGATGCTTTCTAGAAACCTAATTTGCAAAAGCTTTGTTGATTCTCAAAAGCATAGTGACTCTAGTTAGACAGGATATTACAAGGAAGGAATATTTACTAAAAACACATCTCACAGTTGTTGTTTTTTTCATACATAAACCTTTCTTTAAAACTTTTCAGAAGCTGAAAAAGAGTATAGGTGATCTGCACACTCTGCTTTTCAATATTAGAGAGTAGTTACCCTGAAACAAAGACTGTTTTCACCCTCCCTCAAAACACCTCAAGGATTTAACACACTAGATTAAATAAGCACAAATAGGCTTAAAATGAATTCTGCATATCTCCTCCCTCTTTCCTGAAACACAGCTCCCCAAAAGATGAGTTTTAGGCTGAAAACAAGCATGTTAGTGCTGTGATTTTACAGCCAAACAACACGGGGCTTAGCTGATTATGCACACAGTCATTTAATGTCTTAAGCCAACCACTCTGTCCAAAGAAGACTAGACTTTTCTTATTGGTTCTACAAAAAGGGGGAATGATTTGTGCATTAATTTAATTTTTTATTACATTATTTGTTGTATGTCTGAAGTGAACCTAGAAAAAGAGCAGAGAGCAGCAGCACAGCATGAGCACATGGCACAGGGACCAGCACGTTAGCCAGCAGAGCACCACAGGAGTGTTTTCATATGTTATAAATTCATTCTGACTCTCTTTATTCACTTCAAGGTGGAGAAATGTGCATACGCAGACAACAAGGGGTGTGGAATTAAGCACAGGAGAGAAAAGATGCCGAAGATGAAGCAGTAAAGAAGGTGAGTTACATTTTAAATGTTTGTTCTCCACTGAATCATTATATTGAACAAAGTGCTGCTATAAGCAGCTTTGGATGCACCTTTATTATTGCACCATGGCCAGTGACCACTTAGAAAGTGGCTAAAGTAGTATAAAGAAACACCTTAACATATAGAATATCAACTTTATTAAAGCTCCTTCTCAAAGCACCTGCACATTCATAATTCACGCTTGACCTTTTGCAATCACTCTTCTGCACAGCAGATATAACCTTTTAGTGCATCCTTAGTGGCAACACATCTGTCAAGATTGACAGCCTACCATCAGTGACAGCAAAAACAGAAAGAGACACAAACACAGCACAGAGTGGCTGTGGGGTGAGTGGCAGGAAAAAAGGGGGATGATAGAAAGATGCGTAGGTGAGATGAATGGGTAAAAAAGAAAAAAGGTTTCTCTCGGGCTGCTGGATGAAAGTGTTTTTTTTTCCCTCTTTGTGTAATGATAAGTTGTTACCGAGTGGATGGTGGTGGTGAGATAAACAGTTTTTTAAAAGGTGTGTGAAAATGTGTAATAGTGGGTAATAGTGCTGAACATGTTTACTCTGCCAGCATAAGCACTCTAGCAATGTGGTGGAGACAACAAACAGACAGGAGGCCAAAGGATTTCTAAGGAGAAACAATAAAAATGCTAATCCCAGCATTAAGATTAACAACCCCACCTGATCATTTTCTTTTACTTTATGTTGTGATCCATCCTGCTCATGAATTTGACATTTTTGTGCTTAAAAACACAACTATATAGCGTAAAATACAAACAAAGATCTAGCCTAGTGCTCGGTGGTATGCCTCATGCATTATAACCAAGTCCCAGTTCTAAGGATTTTATGTCCTAAAAATAATACTAATAATAAATAATACCAAACAATCTGGCAAAACTGTAGCTGTGCCCAGAAAGTACTTCAGTTTGTGTTGAGCACACAAAATGTATTACTGATACATCAGCCATATTCAGTAGAGTACTTGTTTTGTGATATAAAACTTCATATACCCCAGACCTGTTTAGTAATTGTTTCAGTTAATTCTGTTATTAATATTAACATATCAATTTAAGTGAAAATGTAGTAGTTAAAGCTGTAAAATCATGAGCATAGAATTTTAGCTTTCTATATTCACCAGACATCTTAAAAAATCAGTCTCCATGCAGTCAGTCGACACATTTATCAAATGTGTCTGTAATTTGATTGGCATGACAAAGCCAATGGACTGGACAAACCTTAGAAACACACACCTGTTTATTCGTATATGTTCTTACAGTCCACACTGCATGTCAGCCAAAAAAACCTTAAGTCATAATATCTATGGCATAGATCATGTCATGTGTCGCTGTGTGCAGGCAGGAGTAGTGGACCCAAAGTGCAGACTCACAGCAGGCAAAAGTGCACTTCAAACTCAGCTTTTATTGCTAGATGGCAAAACGTAACAGAAATCCAAATAAACTTACATAAGCAGGCAGCCAGAACACACAGCATAAATGAGGGTAGATCACGACACGGACAAACTGAAACACAGGGCTTAAATACACAGAGGGAGCAATCAGGGAATGGGTAACAGGAGGGAAACACAGCTGGGGCAAATCAGGCCTAACGAGACAAAGGAAGCACAACCAGACGCATTTACATGAGACAAGGACTTTCAAAGTAGAACAGGAAACATAACACAGACTGAACTTACAGACATAGACTCACAGGCAGGCACTACAACAGAGGGAACAGACGCGGGACCAGGGGAGACACAGAGACATAAACCATAAGATAGAACTCTAAGAAACCAAAGACTAGAAATGATAAATAATATAATAAACTCAAAACTCTGGGTCAACGACCCAGGCATCCTAACAGATCAGGGCAGAATTTATGAACTATAGATTTATGTGTGTAACCATTAAGTTTTGGGCTAACTATAGTAGTATCAATAATTGAATTGAGAAAAGCTTTGGAACAAATAGGACTCTTATTCAAATAAACCCTTCATGAAGCTCATCCAATCACACTCAGTGACTGGGCATGCAGAGAATAAGATTTTCTAGGCTGATGAGTCAAAGGCTGAGTTCTTTGGGCAGATCTCAAACCAACATATTCTGAAAACATGAATTAATGCTAGCTAATTGCTAATGATGTGACTTAAGTGAAGCATGTTGGTGGTAGCATCATGCTATGGGGCTTGCTTCTAAGCAGCAGGGACATGGAGAGAAGTCAAAAGTGAAGAAAGGATAAGTGCAGCCAAATCCAAAAAACCTGCTACAGTGCCAAAACCTGACATTGGTGAAGTGGTACGACACTCAACCTGAAGGCAGGAGTGGCAGAGAAGTATGTGAGGCTGGTGCAGGACATCTATGAGATGTATGTATGATCCCTGCTGTGGAGGCCTCTAAAAGAAGCGGCCCGAAGAAGAAGAAGGAGGAATGAGTTCATGTATATGGCCAAGAACAGCCTTGGCCGTGTATATATACATTTACATGAACTCATTCCTTCGTCTTCCTTCTTTCAAAACAAGTCTCTGGTTGTCCTTGATGGGAGCCTAGACCTAAACTCCACAGAAACATCTTTAGAGAGACCTGATGATCACGACTCCTAATCCAATCTGACATGAGTTCATTCTTTATCCCATTCTTTCTGAAGATCAGAAAGAATGGGATAAAATCCACAAAGATGTGCAGAGTTTATGGAGACTTACCAAAGAAACCTTGGGTGTGCACTTTCTGCCAAAGGAGCTTCTACAAATTACTAAAACAGGTTTCTGAATACAGAATCTGAAACCATAGTTTTTGATTTTTTTGTTTTCACAAAATTGATTAAAAAAAAAAATTACCACATTGTGTTTAGCTAGATGGGAAACGGTGCAATAATGTAATAAGAAGTATTTTTCAGAAATTTGTGTTTTTTTTCATTTTTCCAGTATAAAAAGTGTGTTCTGCAGCTGAATTAGATAGGAACTAGTCCATCATCATTTAGTGGTTAATACAGAATCATGCATGGGATGACATTTTTGGCTCAGCTCTTGTACACAAGCCAACCATGAACCCTAAGGTCTGGGGATACTGCCAAAAAGCTGGATTTACAGCAAGCACAGCTTACCATTTGAAAACATATCATTGTATTGGCATGGGTCAACATATGAATCTATTTGAAAAGAAGTAATGTTCTTTACCAACAGACTCTAAGCCAAAGTACTGTGAATCCCAGGGAAGCATGAAAAGGAAGTGAAGGAAACAGAAATGGGTCGACGGCTGAGGATATATCTAAGAATTCCTGCTGTGCAGCTACACTTCAATTCACAGTTTTGAAAATGCTAAAATCTTGATGTTTTCCTGTGGAAATGACACATTTGGTGTCCAGCATCGAGAGGCTTCTTTAGACTGTGTTTGTGGAGATTATGTAGCAAATGAGGACCTAATTAGATGAAGTCAATCTTGGCCAGTGGGAGGAGAGCCATGATGCTGATACTAGCAATCACAGCAGAACAGAATGAACACCTGGGGTTGGGAATATGGAGAAGATAGAAGAAGAATCATCAAATAATTGGGAAAGGTTATAAGTAAGGCAATGAGTAGGGAGAGTGCTTGGGAGTAAATGACTGGACATCCAGATGGATATTTCATACACCACTGACAGTGTGTAAATGATGCCAGATTCACTCAAATGTGCTTGTCAATGATACTCAGAGATTAACAGAAAACAGCAAGGATGAGATTATCTGCTCAAGTCTCATTAGAAGTAGCACATTTGTTCTGCAAGGGGGCTTCAGTCGTGATTCGCTGCTTTTTTTCTTACATAAGTAGGCTGCAGTAGAGACTAGTTGAGAGATTAAGTGTAAGAAATCAGTAGTAAATGATTTAAATAGTAGCACTGTGCACATAATAAATTAAGTATACAAGCCCATTGAGTAAAAACAGGGTGCAATTCATTTAGACAACAATCTTAATTGAAAATAGTACAAAGAAAAAAAAACTGAGAGATGTTATTGTATTTAATTGCATTATGTTTTTATCTACATTTTACACAGCATCACAACTTTTCTGGAAGCTTTCAGCAAATCAGCCTTAATCTACTGTCTGTCAGACAGAGAAGTAGAAACCAGCTTGAACATCTCACTTTTGTAGTTCACAGTAAGACATGTTTAAACTTTTTCCTGCAAAAATGATTCCTCCCATGAGAACATCTGAAATGTAAGTGATGTTTAATGTGCTTGTTTGTTACCTCAGTATACAGTACCGGTAAGTTGGAGGCTGTTATCTGTCGGTACCTAAGCAATTTATGAAATGGGAAGCTAATTTAACTTGCTCAATGAACTGCACATTTCACACTTCATTTAGCTGTTCATAAAAGACTCAACAGCAAAGCATTATCAACACTTAATGCTTTGTTTCTAATAAAAACCCTTGACAGTAAAGGACCAACTTGAGAAATACTTCTATAAATGTGTTCTTAGCTCATTGTATAAATGAAAAAAAATTCAGTGACTAAGCATAATTAGGTGATATGATTTACATGATACTGTAGTCCTGATATCTGTGAAAATAGATGGTATTCAGCCTCACGCTTGAAACTAAATATTGTAGTTTGGCTCAAGTGCAGCAGTAGTAGATAACTTTTTAAAATTTGCAAGTCACTTACTTGTATTGAAACTTTCTTTAATGGAAAAGAACATTGTGAGCAGAGCAGAATATTCTGAACATTGCTTAATGCATCTCATTGAAGCAAGTAGAGAGGTGACCCTGAAAAATCCCTGAATCGTGCAAAGGGAGGTTTACGTATGCAGAAATATTGATTAAGATGGCCCTATGTGCACAAAAAACACGCAAATTATTAAACTGGGAGTTATTTTGCTTTTAGGATATTGGCTCAAGTAATTCTATCAAAGAGGATAAGATCGTGCATCATTAAAAATGGTGCAGTTCTGTTCTGTTCTAATAGTTTGTTATTGATTATAGATGTTGTTGAACATCTGCACAGAGTGATATATGAAGGTGACCACTATCTTATGCAGCTGCCAGCTGCTGAGTCTCGACTAGGGTTGAGTTGGCAGGAGATGCTTTTTTGGTGACATGAGCCTTGTGGATGCTATTTAGTTGGGAATTTGCACGCCCTGTCCGTGCCGCCAGGTTTTGATGCGAGGTCACATGCTACCTGTCAGTGCACAGTACTCACCTGGTCTGACACCTGCTCTCTGTGCAGGCAGCATGTTTGGTTGAGGATCAACTCTCCACAGTGTGCAGGGAGAGCTGGAAGAATGCCTCCTAGCCTCTGTGTGAGTGTGTGTCCAGCATGTTTATTCACTGGCTAGTATCTGTTTTTACGATTGCTTGCCTTGTGCATGTATGTGACACATTGGATTTGCATCCACCAGCACTCATACAAATAGGCAGTGGGTTAGACCCCCCATCCTCCCCTCTTGCTCAGTTGGATCACACTCCCAGATCTGTCAAGCATCTGTTGACATGTCCTGGATGTGACATGCCACCCACTGCAAGGGAGAGACACAAATTGCCAAGCTTTTTCTTAGAGGTGTTGCACAGTTAGGACTTAAAGATGGACTAAAAGATTCAGAGTAGCATTTTGACACCTTCAATTAATAAGCAATTAAATCTGATAGGCAGGTTAATGCATTTTAGTGTTGAATGGGTTAACTTTTCACGTGTGGCATCCTGGCCTTGCTTCCAGTGGCAGCAAGGAGACACTTGCTTAGTAATAAGAAAATAATGACATCCCAAGGCCCACTTACAGCCTCAACATCCCTTTTACTTTCAGTATGATGTGTTGCATTGTGCAGATGTAAAGTTATAGTCACAGTACTTGTGCACCTACATAGCTACAGAACAGGAGCTGAAATTAAGTATTAATATTTTGAAGTGGCAAGAAATTTCAGAAGCAACAAAAAAAGCAAACTGTTTCTGTGTGTCGTCACAAAAAATGTGTGAGGGAAATGTACAGCTGCTTTGTTTCCCAGTGAAATAAAAATCATCAGTGTGTAAGAAAGAGGGGAAAGGAGAGGAAGGGAAATTTTATAGGCTGGAAATTTGAAACTTACATTTAATGTCCTAATTCATTTTTGAATTTTTAAATCAGACATTGTGGACATTGGATCTCTATTTGGTGTGTTGCTGAACCATATTTTTGTTAAACGTATTGCAAAGCAAATTGAAGTTTACTAATTTTGTGTTATTTAAAGATTGCATGGAAATAATAGCCAGTTTCATCCTGTGTTTGATTCCTGTGTTTGATTGGTTACATCTTGGGTACTGTTACTAGGTCAAATCAAGGTTAGCAGTCATTCATTTATATTTAAGATAATAATGCTGAGTCAGTGGAGGAATCTAATGCTAGCTTTATGGTGTCTAGGGGTTGGAAATCAGTCACAATAGCTCATGAAACATCTGCTTATTGTTGAATTCAGATGGCTAAATCCACAAAGAGCCGTGAATATTGGAGTAGTGACAAAGGCCAGCTGATAACAGTCAAGCTGGAACAAAGAAAAATATACTGGAGCTTACAAAACAAGTTAATATGTGACATATTTCTAAGTTATTCTTTTCCCCATGTTGCACTGCTGCACTCCTGTGTACAGGTAATCTCACCAAAAGGCCTCAGTCAGCTGCCAGCCCTTAATGGAAAGTGCCTACCAAACAGAAACAGATGTTAAAATTAATGCTTTTGCAGGGGCTTTTTTTTTCTGGATTTTTAAGCTGTTTAAGTTATTTCATTATAGAATTACAATACTGGCAAATCACATGTCATTGTTTGGCATTAGGCCTCATGTGTATTAGTTTTGTTTTTGCATCAGTCCCGTACAATAAAAGTTCAGAGTACTATATTAGCTAAAAGCATAGTAACACATAGCTATGTGCACTTCATGCCAGCTTTGTTTTCTGACATGTAATTAACTGTAGAGTCAGTTGCTCAAAGTCACGTGACACTGCCCATGCCTCTGGCAATACTGTGATGCTAATCTTGCCCGACAGTAGCAAGTGACTATACTGTGCATACTGTACAAGCAAAGTGCATGCACATAACCTGATTTTTACTGCAGTGAATGTGGGTCTTTATGCCTTTTCACAACACGAATGCTTTTACAATATGAATGAAGTCACGCACCATGCGGCATCACAGTGTTGGATAACAGGAAGAAAAATCAGAAGGCGGTCTAATATACCCCCCATTTAATGCTTGTTTTAAATGCCCTTTTTCAGTTTATATGTGCTGCTCTGAAACATTTGCATCACTTAAATTAGCCGTAACAATGAAGCAGCGTTTGGCTACAAGTGTATTAACACAGCAAATATGCCACAAGGAGGAAAGAGTTGCAAGGCGTACATTAACATCAGCAGCATTAGCAACTTTTTCACATGTGGGTCATGCATGCGCTTGATGGATGATGGGTACAAAGAGTTATGTAGCACATGCACACAGATGCACATGCACATAGATCCTGACTCTCCACGTTTCGATTTAGCTTTCACCGTCATCACTACACCACTTCGACATAGTCCCGAATTAGGCGCCCCAGATTTCATAGCTCTTAAGAGACAATAAAAGCACAAACATTACTATTGTGTGAGATTGTGTGACACAGGCTATACTTTTTACCTTCTGCTTTATGAGTTTGTGCGTTGGCAGGCTCGGAATAGCATTTTAAATGTTACAGCGTCCCACTTAGAGGAATTGTTGCAAAATGCAAATTAAGGAGAATGATTGAAGCTCTTCATTTTTCATGCCATAGAAATATATAAATAAAGATGTGTTTTGGTCATTGTAGTGCAAAATCATAAACAAAAGTGAAATCCTTTGGGTTTTTATTCATTCATCATGTTAAATTAGACGTTTCTTCAAGAACAAAAATAAATAGGTCAGAATTGTGTTTGTCACCACTCAGAAATTCTTCCCTCTAAATGTAGATGATAAGTCTGAGGTTCACACATTTTTCACAGTTTCCCTGCATGCCCCGGGGACACATGAAGATATAAAGCACAAGAAATGGTGACTCCTGTTGCTGTCCGCATGTATGATCCCAAAGCGGTTGGTACATATGAGTTGTCACTAGCTGAGCTGAAAACACATTGTTTTCCACCAGAAAATCCATTTGTTTCCATGGCGATGCTGTCCTCCCTTGTCCAATTTCCTTGACTGCTTTTTATGGATAGCTTTATTGAACTTTATTAAAAAAAAGAATTGAGAGAGGGAGGAGAAAGAAAATAGTAATTTGTCACACTAATATAATATCAAGGTTTGTGAAGGTGGATTATTTGGAACAGGTCAAAGTGACCTTTTATTCTTATAGCCTTATTATCCTCTAAAATTGCTTTTGGGCAACACACATACTCCCCATAATCAGTTATTCTTGTTTGTGCACCTCTGTTGTTGCTTTGTATTAAGTTTAATGTTCTAGTCTACATTGAGGATTTTGGACCGAACCCTAATAGCCTATTCTATATTGTTTTACTAAACTAAAGTTTTAATTTATCAGGGAAATATTTCATCAGCAGTTTTGGCGTTACCGACAGCTTTGTTTAGGACAGCTGCACTGATATAATGTAGCCTGTAGGGTATTTCATAAATTACCATTGCTGGTGTATAAGTCTGTTGGTTTATTGTGCTTATATACTGTGTATATTCAAACAATCTGAGTTTTATTATTATTATTAGAAAAACCTGCCCTCGGGGCAGTTTTTGGCAGGCCCCCAGCGCTTTTTCACTGCTTGTGTGTGGCGCAGAGTTGTATTGTTAGTTTATCTTGTTCTTCTTTATGTCTTCATCAAACCACAAAAAACTGATGACAAAAGTTGTTTGTTTCTAAACACTTATGAAAAAAAATTTTCATATTCATATATGAAAAAATTCATATATGAATGAGAATACACATATATAAGAATAATAATATATATCTACAGTGGGGCAAAAAAGTATTTAGTCAGCCACCGATTGTGCAAGTTCCCCCACTTAAAATGATGACAGAGGTCAGTAATTTGCACCAGAGGTACACTTCAACTGTGAGAGACAGAATGTGAAAAAAAAATCCATGAATTCACATGGTAGGATTTGTAAAGAATTTATTCGTAAATCAGGGTGGAAAATAAGTATTTGGTCAATAACAAAAATACAACTCAATACTTTGTAACATAACCTTTGTTGGCAATAACAGAGGTCAAACGTTTACTATAGGTCTTTACCAGGTTTGCACACACAGTAGCTGGTATTTTGGCCCATTCCTCCATGCAGATCTTCTCAAGAGCAGTGATGTTTTGGGGCTGTCGCCGAGCAACACGGACTTTCAACTCCCACCACAGATTTTCTATGGGGTTGAGGTCTGGAGACTGGCTAGGCCACTCCAGGACTTTCAAATGCTTCTTACGGAGCCACTCCTTTGTTGCCCGGGCGGTGTGTTTTGGATCATTGTCATGTTGGAAGACCCAGCCTCGTTTCATCTTCAAAGTTCTCACTGATGGAAGGAGGTTTTGGCTCAAAATCTCACGATACTTGGCCCCATTCATTCTGTCCTTAACACGGATCAGTCGTCCTGTCCCCTTGGCAGAAAAACAGCCCCATAGCATGATGTTTCCACCCCCATGCTTCACAGTAGGTATGGTGTTCTTGGGATGCAACTCAGTATTCTTCTTCCTCCAAACACGACGAGTTGAGTTTATACCAAAAAGTTCTACTTTGGTTTCATCTGACCACATGACATTCTCCCAATCCTCTGCTGTATCATCCATGTGCTCTCTGGCAAACTTCAGACGGGCCTGGACATGCACTGGCTTCAGCAGCGGAACACGTCTGGCACTGCGGGATTTGATTCCCTGCCGTTGTAGTGTGTTACTGATGGTGACCTTTGTTACTTTGGTCCCAGCTCTCTGCAGGTCATTCACCAGGTCCCCCCGTGTGGTTCTGGGATCTTTGCTCACCGTTCTCATGATCATTTTGACCCCACGGGATGAGATCTTGCGTGGAGCCCCAGATCGAGGGAGATTATCAGTGGTCTTGTATGTCTTCCATTTTCTGATGATTGCTCCCACAGTTGATTTTTTCACACCAAGCTGCTTGCCTATTGTAGATTCACTCTTCCCAGTCTGGTGCAGGTCTACAATTCTTTTCCTGGTGTCCTTCGAAAGCTCTTTGGTCTTGGCCATGGCGGAGTTTGGAGTCTGACTGGTTGAGGCTGTGGACAGGTGTCTTTTATACAGATGATGAGGTCAAACAGGTGCCATTCATACAGGTAACGAGTGGGGGACAGAAAAGCTTCTTACAGAAGACGTTACAGGTCTGTGAGAGCCAGGGATTTTCCTTGTTTGAGGTGACCAAATACTTATTTTCCACCCTGATTTACGAATAAATTCTTTACAAATCCTACCATGTGAATTCATGGATATTTTTTTCACTTTCTGTCTCTCACAGTTGAAGTGTACCTCTGGTGCAAATTACTGACCTCTGTCATCATTTTAAGTGGGGGAACTTGCACAATCGGTGCCTGACTAAATACTTTTTTGCCCCACTGTATTTTTTCTTAACAAGCTACAAAGTCAGGCGACATAAATCTGTTCAGTTTTGAAGGAAAGCAAAACCTTGGGTTTAATGTTTACGTGGAATATAATAATGTTCGTATAGCCAGTGATAATCACCAAATAAACCTACATTTTTAGCCTCTAATTGTTAAAGACACATTTAAGAAACATAATACATAGTAATATTTAACCTTAAACTGCTGATTTAATAATAAATCATTTATAGTTTAATTCGTTTATATTATAAATCTATTTATGACTCATTTAAATAGATTTTATAACACGTGTTTTAAAAGATAAAGATGCTAATATCTGCTCTGTGTTTGTGCAAGTTTCATTCAGATTGGCCCACCCTTAAGGAGGAGATGGGGTACATACAGAGTTACATATATACACATATACTACAGTCATCATAGAAGATATTTCATAGTAGATATCTTTTAAAAAAGAAAAAGCTGTACCCAAAAAAATAGATTGGGGTTGTTAAAGTTGTTAAAATTACAAATAGCAAGCTGAAGAGATCACATGACTGCCTTATAAAACTGATTTTATCATATCTGACTACAAACGTACCCTTTAAAAAGAAAGTGGCATCTAGAAGCTGCATCTTTGTCCTTTATTCTTACAGTATATCCATGATAGATTCAACCTGAAGCCATACAACTGCAATCTCAGCAGAGTCATGGCCTTTCGTTATGGAGGCAAAGCAGTGTCAGAGCTACTCGAGTCCCTTTTCTTTAAAGACCAAAAGCTTCCTGAATGAATACATTATTTAAGAGAAATGTCAAGAATCCTATTCAGCATGGGAGCTTTACAGTGCTTTTCTATTTTTATATTATATCTTTTTTGTTGTTTCTGTTCATAATGTTTAACAGATGAAATTCACTTAGAATAAGAGAGTAACAGTTGCAGGACAAAGCTGTTGAACAACACCCTGCTGCACAGTATAAGTGTAGTTTTTCCCACATATAACCCAAAGATAAATCGCAAATAATTCTCAACAAATTAAACATTTCTGGCAACTATTACGTTGTTCAGGCTTTAAAGTGTTAAAAATTCAAGGATTAAACTTTGAAAAACAACTATTATTATATTTTTATAGCACCTTTAACAGAAGTCGACTTTTAAGTTTACTACCGTTAACATTAAAGTTCCTTCAAAATCTCAGCAAATATTTTTTTAGGTTTGGTGGTACCTTAACGGAAACCAAAATAGAAGAAAGGTTGAATTAAATATAAATGAGCAAATCAAAAAATTACACAGAAATGCACTCGCACAATCCACAGTCCCTGACATAACATTAAAATGACCTCTGAATCGCTTGCGTAGTTGCCTCCGTTGGGGCATTGTGTACATTAGTTTGTGTTATTGAATTTCTTTGAACATCCTGCAATGACAGCTCTGCCTGACACCAACAACACCAGGCTTTTTGTAAAGTTAATGCATGCGTTAATTTGTTTACCTTCATCAAATAGACCTCATCACCAGAGGAATTTGTCTCTGATGGGTCCTGAGCTATAACTCAACACAGTCACTCCATTTGTCAGAGGGAGCCCTGACAGTCAGCCTAATTAGTTTGGTTGTGACAAAGGAGCTGTCTTGTGGAAACCAGGAACATCAATCCATCCATGACGGCATGCAGGTTTATAATGCAGCCAATACAGTGAAAGGAAGCACGCTTATTATGCATCAGGTGAAACTACCTCGATCAGAAGGTAGAAGAATCTGTTTGGCTAAGCAAAAGAAGAAAAAAAAAACGCTTTAAAGCTGTGCCTTAAATATGTGTTTATTTGTCAAGTTATTTAAAATGTTTTGATAGGATGCCAGCAGCATGTGGCAAGTGTTTTGAATAAAGCCCACTAACAATCACAAATTACGGTGGAAACACGTTGCGTAAGCTGTCATTTATTTATATGGTAAAGATATACTGCCTCCTTATCTCTTGGTGTAACATCAAGTGTTCTGGGCTGGAAATGAGATGGCATGCTGAAAGTGTGCTATTTCTGTCAATTTACCTTTTTGTGTGACTCCTATCATGTCTGATATTGCTTGTGCAGACATACGTTTAATGAAGAATATCTCATAAACCAGAAGCAATCATGTGCAGCTTTTGTTCAGAGTGTTGTCTTGGTGCAGTCAGTGAGGACCGTCATTCAAGACAGTCATCTATCATTTAAGAGCCATTTTAACAGCAAGACATTAAAGTTAGTGGTACCCAGCCTCTCCTGGCATTCCTAAAAGCCACTTTTACATAATCACAGAAAAAAAAATACCATTTCCTCAATTTTTTTTTTTTTTGGGCCCCTGGCTGTCTTAAAAATGTTCTACAACATCATTCTCTGTGGGATTTTTTTTTCTAAGACACTGTTCACACATTCAGGATGAGAATATCCTCTCTGTCACTGTTGTTTCACTGCCAGCTGCAGCTCTCTCATGGGTGTTTTTCAAGTACATTTAAAAATGTGGGTGAGTTTTGTTGAAGTTGTTAGTGTGTGGCTAAAGTGGCTCGACAGAATTTCTCAATAAACCTTGTATGTATTTGTGTCTGAGGCAAGGTAGAGAATTTAGTACTTTTTAAAATACTCGATATTTTGCAGGCAGCATTTTACTTTCCGTTTCATTGTTGATCTGTTCACTCAGAAAAGCATTACTGTAATTATATTGTTCATCTATGAAGTCTGTAGTCTTTTTATGCTGTTTAATGGCTTATTTCACAAAAACAAACTATACTGGATACTTAGTTACTCATAGTTATTGGATATCAGCTACTCTCAGGATTTTATTGCTGAGGTGTTAAAGGCTATTTATTAGGTTCAAACCTGCAGGTTATGTTGACTTCTACATTAACTGCTGATTCTAATTGGCCTTAGGTGTGAACGTGACTGACCCGCACCACCTTCTCGAGTAAGAAAAGAAAAGCCATAAGAAAATGCATGTTATGTTTCGGTTTAAAAACTCCAGCAAGATCTATGGATCGTTCAAATTAACCAGAGCTTTATTTACAGAGAGACACTTTATTTTAAATTGCTTGACATTAAAGTTAAGCTTTTCAAATGTCATCTCTAGAGGCACCACAGCCTTTTGCCTGCTGGTGAAGTGCAGTGGCAGTCTCAGAGCTCAGAAACAGATGTTAAAACCAGAGAAATGAAACCAAAGCTATTAGCATGGCTTCATATGTAGGCACACCAGGTTATACGTGCACGAATACTGACCTGAAAAAAGGGCAGAGCAGGATAGCCCATTAAACCAAAACAAATACGTATTTTGCATTCAACTTTTTATGAAAATGCAGAGCAGTGTACAGTATCGCCTTACCTTTGCAACATGTAAGTATGCATGCAGGTAATCAAAGTATTGGGAGACAAATATGTCATATTTGAAATGTCAAGAAAATCTTATTTGCCTATTTTGTCATAAACATATTGAATTCTGAATCATTTGGCATGTAGGAGTAAATATTTGTCTTTTTGAGAAGCATGTACACTGCAGTAATTGGGATCAACTGACACATCTAGGGTCAGCGTTACACTTTTTCACACGTTGTCTCATGTAATGAGTCACATAATCAATAGTGGGTCAACCATCGTCTTAAGGGACAACTCCTACTAGGTCTTACATACCTGGGTCTCTCCACCATTTGATCTTAGAACTGATGAAGCTTCTTGGATGAGAGTGAAGCGTCTTTCAAGAAACTTAAAGAAGTCTCACTGCTTTTCTTTCCAAGCTCCTTAGATTACCATGACCTGGATGACTGAGAACCTACACAGACATACATTGCAGTTGAAAATCACATGGGTAAAGACTTATTGCCCTTTTATGTCTTACACATGGAAAGCAATAAAAAAAAAAATATCTATTTTGTGTCTATAGCATCTTCACCTTTACATCCTGTCTGGTCAGTAATATTATGCAGTATGCCTAACTGCAAACATTTGCACGATCAAAGGAGAACTTTACTGGATCTGGAAACTGGAGGTAAAGCGCTGAACTCTTTCTTTTGATTAGAAACAAGCACAGACACATAGACGCACACACAAACACACACGTATGAGCCAGATTTGCTGTGGTGATTTGATCTCCTGTGAAGAGGAGATTGGTAATGTTCTTTTTTTCTTTGGAGACAGCATTACCCAGGCTCAAGAGAGAAGTGAAGACTTTCTGTAGCCTTGCAGCCTCTAAAGGCTTCATGGGGGCTCTCTAAACCCCGAGCTCCATCCAGCAACTAGTTTTCAGTGTTGATTGAGGAAGATAGACTGTCTGCTGTCTGTACAGCGGCTTTGTATTTTTTCACCAGCAGAAGCTGCAGTAGTCTTCTCACTCTAATGCTTATTGATTCCAACACTTCCTAAGATGGTGTGCTGTAAGTCAGTGCTGCTTTGCATTTCCATGCCACTTTTTTTTTATTTGTTTAAGTGTGACTCACTAATGGCGAGGTAGAAGAAGATTAAGAGTAGATTTTGCCACTGTGACGCTGCGTCCTTGCCTGCTAACGCTGTTAGATGATGAGGAAAAATCTATTTTACATTCATCTCATCTAACCCCAAAGAAAGCTGGCATCCAAATAGATTTTTTTCCCGCTGTGCTGATGAAGCACAGGTGTTAATGAGCATTAACATTCATAGCCTGGCTTGTTTTATCTACTCCTGCATTTTGTTTGCACACCTTGCTGTTCAGCAATCACTTTAAATGTAATGAACTCTCGGTAGTTTTAAGAGGCTGTTTAAACAAAGTAGAAGGAACAAGTTCTCTCAAAGTTCTTGATGTTCTTTTGTTTGCTTGTTGCTTTTCGTACTGTGGAAGCCATGATTTTAAGCACCCCTTCTCACTGGAAGACCCAAAGCAGCAGCTCTACACTCATAGCTAAGCCTTCATCAAGCTTTACATTTCTTTACATATTGATCCTGGTCCATACTGGTCCTGTAATTAGAGCAACAGAACATGTGCTATGTAATATTTGCACACTGTGAGGAGTGATGAAGGAGCTTGCAATTTGGTTACTCCCGTCTTTTAGTGTGTGCCAAAATAAAGGAGAAGCTACATGTGCTATGAAACCGTGTGGCCATAAAGACCCCTATTCCACAGTTCAGTTGACACTACAATTAACTCCTGGCACACAAAATTGTGGTTGGTTACCCAGACAGGTAGACATAACTGGGTCAATCAACTCCAGTGGACATACAGCATAATACATAACCACAGGTGTCTTTGAGCGCTTATAACTGAAGGCCATACCTGACAAACCCGTTACAACCAGGTCCTTTGTGTTGTTGATAAACTGCTCTTTACGAGCGAGCAGCATCAAAATTCTGCATGTATATGCAGTCTGTCAGGTTAACGTATTTGTGTGTGTCTGTGTGCGTGTGTGTGTGTGTGTGTGTGTGTGTGTGTGCGCGCATGGGTATTTGTTGCTAGCAGGCAAATAGCCAACATGACCCAACTTCAGCTTTTCAGCTTTAGCGCAGCTCTGCAGACAGCTGTGCCACAAACACGCTGCTGTGGATCACCGCAAGGGCCTTTTATTTAGGTCACATTCTGTGCTTCAGTGGCCAACAGAAGAGATCTCTGTCAACTGCAATGAATACCTTTAGTTGGACACAGCCCACTTTTTAAGTGCTCTGCAAGAAGCAGACACTGTGCATGTCTTTGTTGTACGCGGTGGGTGCCGCATGTGAATTCACTCTTGTGAGTGCGTTGCGGATGGTGGGTGGGGGTGGGGACTGACCACTGTGGATTTTCCATTTTCACTCATACAATAAGAGAAATCTATTTGCTTAATTCTCTCCCTCAGTGATTTAATCCTCCGGTTTAGCGGAGACAAGGAAATTGCATGAATTATTCCCCTAGTTTTTCAATTAATGTAGCACCTAGTTTACAGTCAAAGAAAATAATAAATTTCTCAACAGTACAGCCATTCACTTAACTGCACCTCACATGCACCCAACACCATGTCCTCAAGGGAAGTAAACGCTTGCCATGATATTTAATTCTGCTGCTCGGCCTCCATCATTTTGTTTGTCCTATGTTCATTTCTCCCACCCTAACTCCCAACCCTTTTTTTCCCATTTTTTCTTTTAATAAAATATACCTTAGTGGCCTTTGGTACTGCATTGTAAATCAGTGTAATGAATTGCCTGCTGAGGCTAAGCCTCACTGCTGTCGCTGTGCTACCCTGAGGTGCGTGGGCTCCGATTATTGTCTTGTTAGCTATACCTCCAGTCCACTGGAAACAGTGTGGGTTCACCGACCAGCCAGCCACAGCCCCACATGGGTAAGGAAGGCAGTTTAAGGGTGCTGATGTATGCCGCTCTTTTGTAGTCACCCTGTAAGGGCAAAGCCGTTTATTGCAGTTGCCTCAACCAGCCCAGAAGCTGTCAGCTGGGTTTTACTGGCCAATTGGTTTCCCCCTAGAAGACCTAGAGGTATAGAGGGGATATGTGATCACTGATTGTATTTGTGGGTGTGGGGATGTGCATATTTACCCAGCGAGCAGGTAAGCTGTAAAGCAAAACTAGATATGTTTTCTTTTTTGTTTTAGTGCTACCCAAACATAAAAGCACTGGATTAAATTTGTGAGACAGGGGACAGTGGTGGTAAAGTCGCTGCATTCCCATCCCTGATTTCTTGTATCTTTGACTTCCATTGAAGTTTCATTTTACAGTAGCCTTGAACAAATTTAGCACACACTTGAAATAGATTTGATGTCTCCTTGCTACCTTTTCTTGCTTTAGTTCTCTCTGTTTCCTTGATTCACTGTCATTTTTTTGTTCACTGAAATGTAGTAGACTAAACAGAGAAATGGAGGAAGAGGCTTGAGGACAGATCTGGGTGTCTGGGACAACATGCCAAATGGCTGCTATATTTAGAAATCCTCCTTTTGAAGTTTTGAAGGGCAAAAATCAAAGACTTTGAGGCAAGAATAGGTCCAAGCCCTGTCAACATCAGATTTTCTCAGCTGTGAAGGACGGCCAAAAATCATCTTCCTCAAAAAAATCAGATGAAAACATTAAATTGTGCTTTTAAGTGTATGCAAATAGAAGATATTTATAATTCTGTTTTCTGTCTCTCTCTGTTCTTGTTTGTTTGTCTGTTCTTCCCCATGGCTGTGTATTTCTTTGCAGAGCTAGTTTCTGGGCCTTTGCAGACTTCCTGCTGCAGCAGTTGAAGACCTGGCCACGATGACAATGAAAGGTCTGTCCAGCAGTCGCAGTCACCATCACACAGTGACCTGCGACCCTTCTTACGACTCGATGACCCTGGGACACTCAGATCGTCGGTCCTACTTCCTAAACTCTGGGGATGCTCATCCTGCTGACCACCCTTGCTATACCCAAAGGAACTCCTTCCAGTCTGAGTGCAGTACTTATCCTGATCTGGCCAGCTGCACTTTCCCTCGCAGACAGTACAGCTCTCACCATGAGCTAAAGGAGGAGTGTGGTGCTTTGGTGCCTTACACCGGGCCGAGCAGTAAGGGAGGTGGAGGAGGAAACAACAATCGCATCCCCTCTAACCTGCTAGAGCAGTTTGAGAGCCAGGCACCATTGCGGCGTGAAGGCTACCACACACTGCAGTATAAGCGCACTGCTGTGGAGCACCAACGCAGTGACAGCCCCGGTCGAATCCGCCACCTCGTTCACTCTGTCCAGAAGCTTTTCACAAAGTCACACTCCCTGGAGGGGCCCTCAGGGTCTGCTGGAGGAGGAAGTGGGAGGATGAATGGCAGCAAATCCAGTCCTGATGATCCACCATCATCCTCTGGCACCTTAAAGCACAGCAAGCGCAGTAAGAGCAAAGACCGCTCCAAGTCGGAGCCTAAGATGCGCTCTGCCATCTCAGGCTACTGGAGTTCAGATGACACGCTTGACCGGGAAGTGTGCCTCTACCATCATCAACATGCGGGCAACAGTGGAGGCCTGCCCTCTGGGGTCATGACTATGGGGCGTCATCCAGAAAAATCCCAGTCGCAGTATTTCATGGAGTCCTATAACACTATCAGCGCCCAGTCTCTCAAGACGTCACGTAGCAACAACGATGTGAAGTGCTCAACGTGTTCGGGGGGCAGCGGTGGAGGGCTGCCGCTGATGAGTGCGCTCGATGGCCAAGTTCAACTGAAGAAGAGCTCATGGTCTTCTACTCTGACGGTGAGCAGAGCAAGAGAAGTCTACCAGAAGGCCTCAGTCAACCTAGATAAAGCTCTGGTGAAAGCCGAGCAGGGACGCACTTGCCACTTCCTTCAGGTAGGACTGTTTACAACAGCCCCACCTCTAATGTGTCAAGCTTCATGCATCATCTGGTTTGAGCCGCTCCTCCATGTTTCTGTTTTTCTGCACAAAATCTGCATTTGTTTGTTTGCATGCGTCATTGTGATTTAGAGAGAGAGAGATGGAGAGAGACTAATCAGGGTCACAGCAACCCAGACTCGTTCATCTCATTCCCCTGAGCTTTGATCTCTTGTTGAATTTATTCTTGATATAATCATAAACATTTTTCAGACTCATCACATACCATCTAATCCTCTGTGGTTGTGGCTGAATGCACTGAAATATTTACAATATTTATAATTATATGGCTGGAGTTTAAGGGCTTAATTCCCCTATAATTCAAATTACGATGTAATTATATTGAAATACAAATTCTTAAAGGCAGGTAATTTAGAATAAAGGTGTAACAAGTCAGATTTTTACAAGAAGCAAAATTTAAGTATGTAAGTATGTACTGTATAAATTGAAGTAATTAAAATTACTTATGCAGTTACAATTACTTAAGTATTGCATAATTTCCTGGTAATTTCGCAGAAAATTTCCCCATCGTAAATACGCTATACTTTTCAGGGCACGAGCCTTATTATTAAGTGGATTAATTTAGCCTTTTTACAGCTTTATTTTGTTACATCGTTAATTAATCTTCATTATGTTGATGAATTTTTTATTATTTAATCATCCTTTTTACCTTATATTGTACTTAAGATTACTTACAGTACACTCCATAATACAGCCCTCACCCCAGAAAGTACAGTGTACTTACATTGTAAGCTCAGAAAATATTATTTGTTTTTCCACTAAATTACCAGGAAATTTTGAAGTAATTAAAATTACTTATGCACAACTTACATTTACTTTCAATATAATTATTTCTTTGTTCAGTGTAAAAGCCTGACTGGTTTGTGTTTGTGGAGCATTAATGACACCTTGCAGAATGGAACTACATTATTACAGCTGTCAACATTATAATTGCATTGGTCATAGCAGGATTGGTGGGTATATGGTTGTAAATGTCTGAATATATCCTATTTACAAAGAAAAAGTGTGGTGCTACTATGAGATCAGAGGTCAGCAGACAAAAAATGAAGAGAAAACCATTCTACTTCCTAAGCATGGTGGCCACACATGCTCAAAAATACACAGGGACACATGCACACAGGGACCCGACCATGCTTCACTTTTCTGGGAAAAGATAAAAGTGTTTCAGATTTCATGCATTTTCATGCATTGAGCTGAGCTACAAATTTAGGCCCGAGGAAAGAAATGGAGAGACAAGCCGGAGAGAATAGACAAAAGCATGTGTATGTGTGTGCGGGGTTTTTTTTGGGGGGGGCAAATAAGGGCAACAGAAGAGTGCATGAATGGAGAAAGTAAAAGGCAGAATGCCAGAGTAGGGAAACATAAAAGACAAAGTTCTGTATGGCCATGCATTTTAACATCCTGAAAAACGGAGTGAGCAGATCAAGGAAGGATGTTGTCACTGCAGTGTGGCAACAACTCTTCTAGCCTAAAAGAGCCATTGCTTTTTCTCCAGAGAGCGAGACGGAAGGGAAAAGTGGCTTTCAAGGAGAGCAGCCTGACAAGTTAGTCTCCAGACACTTTTTGAATGCTTAAAACAAAAAGACATGCTATTTGCATCACCTAGTGGGATGGGATTTTGTAATCCGGTGTTTGAAGTTCACACACTCACTTAATTGACCCTTTTCATGAAACATTCAGAGGTTACATCCGCAGACTGCATATTAAAATGGGGATGATGTCATCAACTGGTTTCTGAAGTTTTGGCTGACAGGGTAGTAAGTTAACGTCTAACACTAGCACATCTGGTTATCAAGCAGGGGTCATGAATTGCAGTTAGTTAATAGTAGTAAAAGAATTTGAGTAATCAAAACAGAAGCACAAACTTCTGGGATGGGCTCTACCTCATAGCATGCAATAAATCTTCCAGTAACTGCATTAAAAATGCTCAAAAGACCAAATCCAAAAGGGTGGGTTATAAAAAGTCATCCTTACCTCATCGGTTGTAAAGAGTAACATTGGCTACAGAGACCATAAATAGTTTTTTGAGTATGCTGTTTGTTTAAGAGCTGAAGATGACTCGCTTTTGGAGCCAACCTCAAGTGGCCGTTAGAAGAACTGCAGTTTTGCCACTTCAGAGTTGGTGTCCTTTTTCCAACCCAGAGGGAGCGGCCTACACCATCCTCCATACTCTTATGCTCCATCAAAAAGCTGATTAAAGCAAAATTAATACCCTTTTTTTATTTCAATTCATCTTTTTCACTCTGTCTTAAAATAATTCACTTTTGACGTCCCCATCCAAACCACTGTTGCTGAGATGTTAACACAGTCTGTAGTTACCCCTGACATCAAGGTCAGCTTGGTTTCCTAGCTACACACGAGTCTGTTGAATGATCCTTGTGAACTTTTTTCTCGCTCTGTATCTCATTTCTTTCACTTCAGAGCTGGTGCCCTAACAGCCACTCACCTTAGCACTGCAGTGGTTCTGTTGAACAAAACCCCCTTTGTTTCCCCCACCCTCTCTCTTTCCATGTCTGCTGTCTTTGACTCCCTCTCTTTTAGATTAGGGCTAGAAGATAGCTTTACCTCCTTTTAATTTTACCTTCATTAGTGTCTGTGAAAAGGCAGGAGTGCACACAGAAGCTGAGGTACTGCAACATTTTGTCAAAACAATTAATTCCCTGCATTTGATATGCAGCATGCATCACAGGACAGACAAAAGAAGGCCACTGGCACTGGCAGGCTTATGGTATGATCAAGGGAGACTTTGCATTGATGCTGTTACTTCTGAATCTTTACAGGTATAAAGTTCAGTGCAGACAACTGAGAAAATATTGGGTTTGGGGTTTTTTTTGTTTTTGTTTTTTTTAGTCTGCTCGCGATTCATGTGTAAGTATGTCTGCAGGGGCTCTGAAGTGCAGAGGGTGACATGTATACAATACCTCTTTACCTAATCTCACCTCATCTCTACAGGTGCCTCAGGATGAGTGGAGCAATTTCTCTCCGCTGGGGAAAGATGACGAGATTCCATGCCGGCGGATGCGCAGTGGCAGCTATATCAAGGCCATGGCTGAGGAGGACAGCGGCGACTCGGACTGCAGCCCCAAACCCTCGCCCAAGGTCCAGGCACGACGAGCCAGCTACCTGAAGGCCACTCAGCCGTCTCTCACAGAGATGACTACGCTCAAGTGAGTGTGTACCAGGGCGCAAATTATTACTTGAAATTACTCGTTGTAAAGATTTGGATTTTTCTTAATTAAATAAATCTAAAAGGTAAGAAAAATGCCGGGCGTAAACTAAAGCTGTTTACACAAGAACACAGAGTTGCCCTTTCTTTAATGTAGCATGCAAAAGATTTTAAAAAATAAAGTTGGCTCATCTGAAGCAGCAGCTGTGAGTGGTTTTGTGTTTTGACTGTTTGTTGTTAATCTGTGGGAAAAAATCTTGATTACATTTCTGTCCTGGGTTTGAGCCCTAATAGACTAATCATTTTTCCCCTGTTTGTAACTTTAGATCTACCTCTGTATTATATGCTACTGAATAAAATGTGTTAAGTGTGCCGAAAGCCTGGAGTCACTCTGCACAGTGTCAGTGAAGCAGACTGGAGAGATGAAGGGAATGAGAGTGAAAGAGAAAAGTCAACAAACAACTGAGATGGAGGCAGTCAGTGTTAGTCAGGCGTGCTCCCAGCAGCAGTTTGGCTTATGTGTAAGTTCCTGGCTCTTGGTGATCACAGATTAATTACCTTTTCTGTGTTTACAACAATATAGACATGCCTCTATTTTCATAGCTGGCATACAAATACACAAACACACTGAACTGAGAGCGACTGAGCCCTGATTTAAAATCCACAATGCCAGCTCACCTACTGAAATCTCTTTAAAGAAGTAAGCGCTGTGTTCTTCAGAAATGCATTGTGAGTGGAGAACATCATCAGCTATTTCTCTCTGCCTCTCTTTTGAAGCAATTCTTTTCGAATGATCTGAGGTTAAAAGCTGAGCTTCATTATTTGAAGAGTTTCAAGCTGTTGTTTCTTGTTATATAGGGCATTCTCTGCTCTGCAATCTATTTTTTCACAGCACGAGTTTATAAAGTATTCAGCAGTTACAGAGTCCATCAAGATTTTTATTTATTTATATTTTATCTAGTCCACACTGTCAAGCCCAATGGCAGAACTTAATCTCTTTGCAAACAAGTGGAACATTCAATTTTTGGAACTTCAAATTGATTGAAATTGTATTCATTTTAATTTCATACCACGTTTGTAGTTTTGGCCAGCATTCCTGTAATATTAAAACACTGTGCTAATGTTCATGGTAAGGAAGCATGGTGGGAGGTCATCAATTACATTTTGCTGTCCAACCCTTCTTGGCATAATTGTGAACACGCATACACAGATTTGCTCTGCAGTGTGGGAGTTTTATCTGCAACTTTAGTGTAGTCGCTTTAATTTTTCCTCCAAGTGCAGTGGTGTAGGTTATCTGTTGGCTTATTTACAACCTGTCTGATTGTCTCTGACAGCTCGTGTTTTTTGCTTCCCCAGCTCCCTTGTAGCAATGTCATCCTGTTTCCTGTTACTTCTCGGAGTACCAGTTATCGTAATATCACAGAATTAAGGACCGAAAACATAAAAACCTGAGTTGTAATATACCAGAAATTGCCTTTTTAATCCATTGCCCTGTTATGTACAGTCAGTCAGTGAGTCTAAGGTTTTACATATCATTTCATCATTTAAAAAAAATCTAATCATTGACAGATTTTTGAATTAGAATAATGTGACCGCAGATGAACAATAAATCACGTTACACATTATTCATTATTTAATGAAAACTAAACCAAAATATAGTCCTGTGGAAAACTAAGTGCACCTCAATTGCTTGTAGTCTTTAGCAGCAATAACTTGGAGTAACTTGAGGTAATGACTTTCTGTGTGACTATCAGTCTCTTCTATTATTCTAACGTTGCTTCACTTCATGGAGCTTTGTGGATTTACAATTGGATTTAGCACTTAAAATCCCATCACAATATTTCAGTTAGAGGTCTAAACTTTGAATATTTTCTTTTTCTGTCATTCTGTTGTAGATTTGCTGATGTGCTTCTGATCATTGTCCTGTTGCATAATGCATTTTTGGCCAAGCTTTAGCTGTTGGACAGCTGTTGGCCTAACCTTTGATATAGTTGATATTTTGGATTTTGGTATCCAAAGATATTTGTTTTCAGCGCAGTTGGTGCACGTTCCCGTGGCTTTAAAACAATCCCAAATCATCACCTACTCTGCCACCGCTCTTCATAGCTGCTATGAGGTGTTCGTGCTGAGATGCTGTGAGCATTATGGCTTAACATCTTTTGGTCTTGTCTGCCCAAATAACATTGTACCTGACTTTTTGTTGTTAGTTAAGATGCAAATGTAAGCTAGTCTGCCTTGTTCTTTTTTCTGGTAACCCTTCCAAACAAGCCATACTTGTTCAGTCTTTTTCCAATTGTACTGTCGCCCTAACTTTAACATTTAACATGCTAACTGAGGCTTGTAGCATCTGAGGTTGTTTTTTTTTAGTTTCTCTGTACTTTGCACGGCCTGAGCTCTCGGTGAATTTCCACTCCTCAGAAGATTGGCAACTGTCTTGAATCTTTCTCACTGTAGAATAATGGACTTTAAATTGTTTTGAAATGGCCTTATAACCCTTTCCAGACATATGGGCAGCAACTATTGCTTCTGTAAGCTCATCACTGATGTCTTGCCTCCTTGACAGTGTGCTAACACACCTGAATGCCCCAGACAAGCTGCCAAAACCTGTGCTTTTATGGAGGTGCTCACACTTGCCTACAATCAGTTAAAGTGCATTTGATTAGCAACATGTGGCTAATGCTTTCCCTCTTAATTCCAATAGAAGGAGTGTGCTTGGCTTTTCACACACTGTTTCTGCATTATCACTTTAGTTTTTATGAAATAAATAATGAAAGGATGTAATTGCTGTTGCTGTTTTTTGATGGTGTCCTTTCTTTATACCACCACTCTGTATAACAACACGTGATCTGACCGTTGGAGATATCTTACGTCATACTGCACTGAAACAGTTAAAGAACTGAGGACAGTCTGATGGCGCTGCACGAGGCTGTGACTGATTAGCTGTGTAATATACAGAGATGAGAAGAACACCAGTGAGTGCTCCGTCATTGTTACTGGTTTCACACACACACACACACACACACACACACACACACACACACACCCTTACGTAAGTGCAAGTGGCACAGCTTGGGGCCTACTAATGACTTGAATTTGGCCCCGGGAACGCCATCATCATCTGATGGAACCCAATGGAACAAACCAAACTGCAGTGCTGCACATTGGAGATAGAGAATGAGGCGGGAGCAGCTGACATCTTGTTTTCAAATGTTGCTTTTGGGAGCTGGCACAAGTCTGTTACACTCCGCAATGATTTAATAATCAGCTTTGTTGTTCCATATGTTTTCGAGCTCATTCTGCGGCCATTGTGTCCTTGACTAGCTGGGAATTGCTCCTAAGAAGTTGTGAAATTTGCTAATTCTCGTCCAATTGCAACCTCCTCCTTTATTAAAACACAAGGCATGCAGATAAAGAGTGTATATGAATGGTTGGGATTATTTCTGACACACAACAACAAGCTCAGGAGAAAATTACATCCTTTCTTGTTTCGCTCACTCACAAACTCCAAGCTTTCTTTTTGCCATAAACATTTATTTGTGGCCTAGATTTTATCATGTTTACTGTGTGTCTCTAAGACACACCCTTCCATCCCTCCAACCACCGTGTTTAGGCTCTTTATTTAGATATACTAAGAGGGGAAAGCAAGGGAAGGATGAAAGCGGAGAAGGTAAAAGCAGTTAGACTGAGAAATCTTGTCACGCGGAGAGGCAGGGGGAACTGGTTGGGGAAAAAAACATTTGAAGCAAAATGCAAAAAAAGACATGATGTGAAGATGAAAAACAGAAAAGAAGAATTATGTAGAATTATGAGAAAAGAACGAGAAATGTGGAGGAAATCGGCAGACGACAGGCAGATTCCTGATGTAATGTCTTCATTTATGTCACTTGTTTCATAGTGGAACAGCTTGCAACATGCTAAACTCCCCCCAATCCTTAACTGGTCCTGATTACTGGCTGGGTCTGCAATTTAAGTGGCCACAATAGACATCATTGGTTCTATAATCAGCCCCACAGGGAAATCAAGAGGAGATGTGGATAGAAAAATTATGTGGGTAGATTCTTCCTTGACTTGATTCCTCTGTGAATCACCCACAGCCAAAGACACAAGGTGGCTGATATGAATGAGTCACACCAGTTTCGCTTTCTTGGTTTTAGAATATGTACCGTTTAAATAATTAAATAATCTATAATCAAGTGAACCATTGCAGTACTGTAGGCAGTGCTGCATGGGGAACTATAGGTACAGTGGAACATAGACAGGAGTACAAACTTTATATTTACTCTGTGTAACATTTTTTGAATTGTTTTGTCACATTTTCACTGGAACCATGAATTACACAGACTGGTCGGAAATTTTGGGAAAGAGATCAAAATTAAAAGCCTGAAAAGTCTCTTCAGGAGCAACAGAGGTTGTGTATGTTGGTGTTGAAGGTTAAATCGCCTGACTGTAACATGGGAGATTGTTGTTTTTCTCCTGTAAACTACAGGCTATGATCTTTTAACCATTGCCAAAGTTTAGACTTTTTCTTTTCCTTAAAAATATCTAAAATTAATCAAATAACCACAATAATGCTTGATTAGGAAACTGATTGATTTGAAAGTTGGAGTTCTGATATTAGTGGCAGTATCAGAAGGTGTTCATGTGGAGTGCATGGGTTGTTTAATTTGATAGTTATTCGAATATCTCAGTATATCATGCATCATATGGAGCAATCATTCAAATGACCTGGAAGCTTGAGGGTGCTGCACAGCATCTTTGCTGTGTACTGTTCTGGACAGAGATCTCAGATGTCATTCCTGGGATCTCCTGGACCCACCTGCCCAGTTTGGGGGTCACTGCTCTAAGTGCTCGGATTACCACGGGGACCACTATACGCATCCTATTTTGACCTAAAGATAAAGGGCATACTCAGCACAGATGTATGCCCTGCCTGCCAGAATCTTGCACTCTTCTGTTACGTGTTGGATTGCCTTAGGGGCCATAGCCCCCACAACCACGATTAGTGCCTCTGTGCTGTCTTTAAGTCCAGCTTTGACCAGCCATTAGTAGGATTTCTTTATCAGCTACTTCCTCTTCCAGACAGAGATCTCCGATGTTGTGCCTGGAATCTGCCTGCTTTCTGGTCACAGCTCCTAATGCATCTGTTACCAGTAACAGATGCATTAGGACTTACTTACACACTTTGGACTTACACATCTGCTCCAGTTGTTTTTTTCAGTCCCTGATACTTGTCACTGTCTGCTGGGATTAGCACATCTATCACAACTCTTGTCTTGGAAACCACCACTATGCCTGGCTGATTTAGCAGCTACTGCTTGTTTGTACCACAGGACTTTAGCTCTGTTGTTCTCAACCACCTTTCGTGGCATCTCCCATCAGGACTTGGGGATTCCTAGTCCATGTGCATATTTTCCTGTACACTATCCCAGCCTCTTGGTTGGGCCTGTTAGTCTATGCTGTCCCAGCTTGGATCTTAGATCCTGCTACTATGTGTTGGATAGTCTCTTAGGTGCTTTTATACACTCTGCAACTTGGATTCTGTCAGTTTCAGTAGACTCCTGCTTCTATGGACCTGGTGCTCAAGGCTTGTGCTGTTTTTTAACCTGGCCTTTTGTAGCTATTGGAAGGATTTCTTTATGTCAGCCAGTTCCTCTATCTGTCGATGGTACATCCCAAGGATGGACTTGGTTGTCCGTGATAGTTGCTGTTTAATTGACTCTGTCTATGAGTTCTCTGTTCGGTTCTGAGATCACCCATTACCACTATATGTTACTCCCAGGCATGATATAGCTGTGTTGAGTTTGTTTTCTCAATCAAATTCATCTAGCTTTAATAATACTTAAGATATAATAAAACATGACATTTGGCTCAAAACATTATTTGGTGATTCAGATACACCAGATTTCTCTTTTCCTGTCATCTGGTGGAAAAAATGATTTTCCTTAAAAATACAGCGGAACTATTAGAAAACATTGATGGAAGACCTCAAAATGATCAATTGTGTTGATCAAACAAAGCAGCAGCATGACTAACTCATGAATTTTTCTGTGTCTGTGGAGTAGCTTCTAGTATATTATTCTCAATATTAAAGAGCCAGGAGGACAGTCGGGCTAAATGGAGACATGTTTTAAAATTAATAACTGTCCATTCGGCACACTTATTCTTATCTCAGTAGTTTATCTGTTCTTCCACTTCACCTCGCCTTTCCAATCTTCCATCCAAGAATGAGTAATCTAGTTTGCTTTGCTGTGGTAACCGCGCTCTATTTTAAGGCAGAAATGCATAATTAAAGCTGACCTGACATGAAGGCAGAGACTAAGAGTTGTATAAGCAAAGTATCTATATGCGGATGCTCTTATATGTGTGTGGAATAAGAGAGGCTACAAAAAGATGTGGCTCTCACCGTTAATTTGAGAATTTGTATATAATCTGCGATGTATTCTTTCCTCACTTGGTTTAGTAGACCGCCATGTTCCTCAAGAATGAAGTGAGTCTGCTTTTTAGGTTTTATTTGCTGTGATTAATTAGTTGTTTAACTTGCATCCAATTGCTATTTAACCTAAACAGCAAGCACCCTTTTTTGCGGGTACGCAAATGCACACGTGCACATAGATGTGAAGCATGCTAAGCAATCAGGCTGAAAGCAGGTGACAATTAATGAGACATCTATTCATACCTTTCATACAGGATGTGTATCAAATATATTTCTGTGTTTTTATGTCACAGTCTCTAAATTAAGTATACCTCACAGGCATACAGAAACAGACGTTCATATCTCTATATACAAGAGTTCTCATGATTAAGCGTTTTAGAAAGTGCTTACAAGGAGCTTCAAGGACAAACTATCTAAGCTACTGTGAGCGGTTCTCAATAGAACTACGCTGTTTGATTAGATAATGGTGTGTCCTGAAGCAATTGTGGATTGATCCATATCTTTCGGTTCACACACTTCCAAGTACTTGAAATTGCCTTCTCTTGCATTCTTTTCATCGCCCCCTCTTTACCTCTGCTCTTTTTCTGCCTTTATCATCCTTAGTTTTTCACCTTTTTACTAATCTCTTGCTTTTCCTGTTTTGACTTTTTTTTGTTTGTTTTTTACCCCTTCCTTTTTTCTTTCTTTCCCTCCCTTATGGCAGGATTTCCACAGAGCACTCACCCAAACTGCAGATCCGGAGTCACAGCTATCTGCGGGCGGTGAGTGAGGTTTCCATCAATAGGAGTCTGGACAGCTTGGACCCAGCAGGGCTGCTGGCTTCGCCTAAATTCCGCTCCCGAAACGAGAGCTACATGAGAGCAATGAGCACCATCAGCCAGGTTGGTGGCACTCTGGCTCCCATGCCTGTTTTTTGTTAGCCTCTACGGCCCTCGTACCTCTACTGTTACATCCGATAAGGCTGTGCAGTGGGAGGAAATCCCATCGGTAGCCATTCTAAGACCTAAATTAGCAATCAGGTCACCATCCGGCAAATTATGAAAAAAATATTTAAAAAAAAACAATCTTCTAATTAGTGTGTACGTGTGCATGCTGTTTTCTGGAGCTCAGATGATACTGATATTTTCAGATTGGCTAATTAAACAGGAGGGGATGCAGACCTCCCTCAGTTCCCTCTTTTGCCATAATACGCTCTTTCTGCATCAGCATATTTTGCGAACCAAAATGACAAGCTTAAGCTGTTCTACTCGTTTAACATGCAGCAATGTGATTTTTATGAATAATTCAAAGTCGGATAGGTTCCAAATAATAACGGGCATTTGAGGTGATGTGACAGTTATTGAACATACTGAAGAACTGGCCAGGAAACAAGACACACACTAGCCTGGTGGAGGTCTGTTAATGTATTGCCAGCTGCAAAATAAGATGTTAGTCATTTGGGATTTTGAGCAGTGCTTGATACATTGCATTATTTGTAATGACAGGGGAACTTAGTTTACCTTTTTGCCTGGGGTAATGGGAATATGTACTCCCCTCTAAAGCCCAGGGGCAACAGTTTGCCTCACCATCTGAATGATGGACCCCTGAGACATCCCTTCAAGTCCTGGCATGGAGCAGGCCAAGAAGAGAATGTCACACTGGACCTGGCATCAACAAAAAGAATAAAGGTGCTGCTTAGGTTCTCTATTTCACTGTTTGCATCTAGTGTCAGCTGGTGTCAATAGACTGAATCAAGGTCCACAAACCTTCCTGATTCCCAACTCTACAAATGTGCACTTACACCTCTGACTCTACACTCTGCTTACCAAGTCCTGCTTCTTTCATTTGTGTCACTCCCTGTGAAGATATCCTGGGAACTATCCTATTATCTGCCCTCACATAACCCAGTCTGTCCCACACACCCATCTTGCAAGTCTGTCACAAGTTTTCTGAGTTGTGTTTGCTTTAGAGCCTGTTTTGAAGCTGCACTAGCTAATGATGTAGGTGTAATTAGATGTCCTTGAGTCACATTTCAAATCCCAGTAGTCTTAGCTTTGACACTTCCCATTCTCACCTTTAATAACACGCGTAGTATTTCACTGTGTTGTATGGCCCTTTGAAGTTTTATCCTACAGGGATTCTTCCCCCTCTGCACCCCTTGGATAGTCTTTTATTTTTCTCCAATGTATTTCTATTTTAAGTGGGCTATATGGAAATTCCTATAAATGGCTTAAAGCTTCATAAGACAGCGTGGAGGTAAAAGCAGTGACAAAAATGAATTGCTGTACTCTGCACTGACATGGAAATTCTGTGATTTGATGTGCTAAAAAAAAGCTTGAATAGTGTATGATGCATTACCAAAAGGCACAGAGTTGTAGAACATAATTCACTGCAAGCAAATATTTCGATGGCTGGATTTCAGTCAAAAGATTTGAAAAATGTTTTGTTAAAAGTACTTTTGCGGTTTTTATTATTTCTCCTTGGCAGAGATGCATTTATACAAAACAAAAATATATTTTTTTCTCTTTTTTTTGACCAAATGTGGTGAATCTGCCTGCCATAAATTATGGGTAACGCTGAAACCCCAATGTTATGTTGCAGCACCCAATTTGCACTTTAACTGTGTTTGTATATAAAACTCCTGCCTGGTGAAGCTTTGAGCAGTAGAGTAGTACAGTAACAGCAATTCTTGCTGCACTAAAAGATGTTTCTCTGGCTTTTGCTACTATAATATATTGTCCATTCACCTTTCTCATACACTGTGCTGGTATACACCTGTGCATTGTTATTTTTCAAGGTGTTCTCTTTTTCCTCTGTGTGGATGTTTGTGTGCACATACTGTATGTATGTCTGTCTGTTTTCCCCTCCTCCACAGGTGAGCGAGGTGGAGGTGAATGGGCAGATCGAGGCGGTGTGTGAGTCAGTGTTCAGTGAGATGGAGTCACAAGCAGTGGATGCCCTAGACCTGCCCATGCCTGGGTGTTTCCGTATGCGGAGCCACAGCTACGTGCGTGCCATCGAGAAAGGCTGCTCACAGGAAGAGGAAGAGGGGAGCTTAACCGCGGGAAGCAGGAGGACCAACTCACCCCCACGCACCACCACCACTGTTAGAACCATCCAGAGCAGCACAGGTGGGTGGGAACATGTGCTTAAAGCATGCATACTCATGTGTTCATGACTGAGTGAACATACATAACCTATCATAAATTCATATGAGCTTAGAAAGTATATTTTATGGATGCACTCTGATTTCTGAATGAATATCTTAATACTGCACTTTACTTGCTTACTTCGCTGGAAAGTTTGCAATACACATGATTGATGGTCATCAAGTCAAATCTTCTCCTTTCTTTCCCTCTTCTGAAGAAACCCAGTCTTGGTTATTTCCATAAAAAAGAGCTGACTCGGTTAGCCAGCTGCAGACTAGTTTCACTTTGCAAACACAGACCCAGACCCTCTATATTATTATCCATCTGACCCAGTTTTCTTCTCTGATACAATAAGATGAATGCTGGACTGTTTTTTTTTTCTCGCATAAGAGCTTATTTGAGCTGTAAAGCTCACTGACTGCTGGATCTTATTTTAGCCCTCTTGTGTGCCTCATGGTCTGGAGTGCTTAGTTTTCCAGCATTACTGCATGCAGTATTGATGCTGAGTGGTGCTGGCATCCAGCACTGGGTGCTTCTATGCTTCCCGCTGCAAATCCAAACGTCATTCCCTTACACGGTGCACGTTGAGTCACCATAGCCTGACGCACATTGGTGTTCGCTTCCATTATTATTTAATTATGCCAATTAAAAGACAGCATTTCCCCAAACCAGGTTGACAAAGGTTACAGCCAGCTAATTAAACACATTAACTGCAAATTGGAAGAATTGCAAAACTTGTTCAGTGAATTAAAAGGGCTTACTACTGACTCTGAGCAAACATTTATTTAAGGCTCTTTAAAAACTGCTCCAACTGACGTCTTTGCAGACTATCATTTCCTGCTCCAGTTAGTGAAATTAGACAAAATATGAATTTGCACCCCACTGTTTCTATGATTATATATCAAAGAAGAGGCCAAGTTAGGAATGCAATTAAAGGCAATGGAGGATTCATTTGATTGTTCTGTTGTTTGGTAGTACTTATTGATCTATAAAACGGAGAGAGTGATAAGAGGAAGACATTCAAAGCTCCCTCCTCGGAGGAAGGAAGAGATAATGAAGATCATCTATCAGGTGAAGTGTTGTAGGGACTAAAATGGGGTTTTCATCCTAGACAGCTGCTACACGTGGTACAGGAAGTCTCTATTTCTCTGGCTGTCTCGCACACGCCTTGCAGGGCTCGCTCTTGATCTGTAACACAAAGGCAACACCTTTAAACATTTGTCAGGTGACTGGTGACTAAGCAGAGATTTCTTTGCTGTAGCACATATTTTAGAAGCGGTTGCCTCATAGCTGTTGGCATTTTAATGAACATCCTTGTGATGCCTTAGTTGGACAGATGATGGACAGATATTTTATTTTTTGGAATTTCAAAGATGAGATAATAGCCCAGTGTATGGTACTGATGAGGCAACATAACACAACTCCTTCCAGTTGACGGCAATATTCTGTCTCGGGTTTGTGTCGTACTTTGTCGACCTCTTGTTACCCTTGACCCTTATTTCCCACCGACCTCCTGGTATCTCAAAATCAGTTGCAACCAAGATTTAAGCACGCAACATGGGACATTAGAACAGTGATATATTACAAGGTGATGAGGAAAGCATTTAACTGTAATTGGTACTAAAGGTAGGGGATTGCTTCAGATTACTGTCATAACTATACTACTGTACACTTCGTCACCTCAGATTTTCATCACAAATTCATCAGTCACTGTGATTAATTATCTCAACCTCTCCTTTGTCTCCCACTGGGGCGAGACTGCGATTAAGAGTAAAAGAAGAGATGGAGACTGGAGAGAGGAGGGAAAAGTCTCTATGTGTCTGCATTTTGAATGGATGACTTTTTTAATGTGATCATCTGGTTAAAGTTAGGTAGGAGTTGTTCTCCTAATGCAGTGTGTAAAGTGCAGGGATGGCAGATGGTTTCGAACCACTGAAACAACACCCCCCACATCTTAACACTCCTTAAACCTGATAATCAGATTTTACAGAGGCTACGAATTTCTGTTTTTCTTCCCAACTATTGAAGGATATTATAAATTTCTTTCTAACTGCTGTTTTTGGAAATGAACTGGAAATCTCAACATTTTAGTCATTTCAGTAAATTACTGGCAAATAAGCACGGGGGGGGGGGGGGGGGGGGATTATAGTGCTGTTTGGGATTAGAAACAATCAAAAGGCTAGAATGTGTTTCAGCCGTCAAAGGCAGCATGTGCGGTAGCTGTAAACCTTGCCTCCTGTCCATATTAATGTAGGTAACGTGTGCACATAATGGGGATTTGCTGTAAAATTATTGTAGGCTAGCATTTTACAGCACTCAGTACTCAAAGTACCCTTTACCCACGGGAAAATACAGCAAACAATATGCATTTTATAATTTCACATTCATAACAGACATTTGACATTTGCAGTCTCTCGCTCTCTCTCTCAGCTCTCACATAGTAGGCTATAAAGAACATATAACTGTCGGCACGGTGACGTCCTCCTAAGCAAACATTCACAGCTTTTACAGTTTAGTTTATTTCTGTTGTTTCGCGATGTGATCGCTCACACGAGCAAACACACGCACATTAATACATTTCACAGGAAATCGTCTGGGAGCCCAAAGCGAGAAATGAAGACGTTGTTGTAGTGAATATTGCATGATGTTTCTGAAGGCTGGTTCAAGCACCGGTTCCAGAAAAACAGCCCGCACTTATGGTTTTCAGCTCCCGCTTGTCCCCACGGCAAAACGCCAAAATATCACACACACACGCACAGACACACAGCAGGCAAGAGACCTATCAGCTTCCGCTCATGCTTGTCTCCGGTTTGCCCACTGCACTGCTCCAGCCCATTATTATTGATGATCTTTTTAATCCCGAGGAAGGAGACCGAAGTAAAGGGTCGTCCTTTGATCTCTTCTCTTTGAATGTGAAGTAGCTGTGGCTGCTGTTGCCTGCGTCCGTGCCCGCTTAAACTGGCACATACACGCACACACGTTAACCTGCAAACTCACTAATGCAGACATACTGCTATTGCCTCGAACAGACACGTTGGCCAAGACATCAGGTCCTTTGGATCGGTTTAACAAAATCTGGAGCAGATCCTCTTTCTAAAGCTTCGGAAAATCCATAGCAATCGGTTAATGTGAGGATTTTACTGCCTTTAAGCCCTGCTCCTTCAACCCCACGTCATCTCCAGTTAACATATTCATCACCTCCTCACCCCTGCTTTGTCTTGTCCTCCCTTGCCTTCTTGCTCAACAGCTAGAGCCGCTTCCTTTATACGAGCGAAGCTAGGTGTGTGGGTAAATCAACCTGTTGTGGCACTTCTTCAGGAAGAATAAATGACCTTGTATTAGAAACCGTATACATGCATATCTTAAGTCTGGGAATTTTGCCATAGCTTCTTATGGTTTCTCTTTCTCTCCCCCTTGTTTCTCATGCTTGCTGACCTAATGTCATTTATCACATTTCCCAGCGTCTATTTTTCAGAGGTGCCAAAGGATTTGGTTTTTTTAAAAAAAAGAAAAAGGTATTCACGCCCTAGCTTCATGTAATCAGTTATAGGACAATATTTGATTTAATGGCTGTGAATTTTTTACAGCCCCTACCAGAGGCATTGTGCTGAATAAAGCATTCCTTAAGTAAGCATTTAAGGCATGCATGTGTTCCATATTGCCAATGGTCTTGCAAACACTGAAGGGAAAACAACCGTTTAGTTCTCTTATGCAGCTTCTAGCATACTTTTTCTATCTGCTTCCACTGCACAAGAGCAATTAAAAAAATTAATACTAATAAAATACTTGTCATATATAACTGTAGTTTAGATTGGCCGCTTTTGTTAAAAAATGTTTTAGTGTAAGTAAAAGACAAAAGAATAATTTAACATGCAAATTAATATAAAGGTTTAGTTGCTCAGAAAGAGAACGGCCGAGTTGCTTTATGTGCTGCATTTTAAAAAAGGCAGCACATAAACTGAGAAAGGATTAAGAATTTTCTCATTTGATTAGGTTTGTTCTTAATTACTTCTCTACCACTTTCTAAAGACCTTTGCACACCAAATGTGGTCTTGCTGGGAGTAAGTGTAGGCTAACTTCTCGAAACCGGAACAAATATCTAATACATTCTGCTAAGAAAACCTCTGTAAATTTGGTATTTGCACCAAAAGTCAATAGGGGATCTCATAAAAAGCACAGTATAAATGACAGGGAATCTTATTTCCTGTAAGAAAAGGTTTAATGCTTGAGGAAATATGCTTATTGGCTTTATTTAAATAAAAAAAATCTTGTTAATAAGCATAGCTTAATTAAAAACATAATTTTTGCATCAGTAGTAAATATTTGTAATTTCCAAATATCTAATACCAATGATATTAGCTTACTGTAGTGGCAGTTATTCACAGTAGGAGTTAGTGGAAAGGTGTCACCAGAGGCGATGACAGAAACCTTGTTGGTTTTGGTATTTCCTATTAGTTACAGACAGCAGCATTTTCCCACATTTGGTTTTCTATGTTTAAAAACACTCAACATACTGGTCTGAGTGTGGAACACTAAACTTACTGCAATGTTTTCAGACTTTACTCTGTCTAGCCCTGCATGTGTATTCCAAACTCTGCCTTACAGTAGAGAACTGCAGGCTGAGATAAATCCTGTACAACACTGCCCCCAGGGGCTCAGTGAAGCACAGCACCACACCTCTGCTCTTTCTTCCTTCAGAAGCTCCGTGAGTGGGCGGATGAAAAACTACAAGACAGCTTGACCCAATTAAAAACAATAACTGGCTTTTTTCCAGGAGCTCTGTTCTGAGAGAGCTTGTGCGAATAAATATCTCTAGATGTGCTAAATATATATGGCTGGGATACAGACCGCTGAAGTCTGGCCGAATCAAGATCAAGCCAAGCATCGGGCCAGATTTCCCCTCACACCTCCACCAGCCCACGCAAATATCCCAGAGCAAGGCAGAATTTTGTGTGTCATATGTCAGGGTGACTCATATGTTATAAAAGGGAAGAAAAATGCCACTTTGGGCTCTCTCTGTGTGTCCTCCTATGTTTTGTTTTTTTCCTCTCTCTCAAGGTGCGTTTAAGGAGGAGTACAGGTGAAAGGCCTTTGTGGCAGCATTAAGTTTGACAGATCCATCAGTCGCATGAACAATGACCACAGAGTAGGTTTTCTCAGCTTCAGGCTGCGGTAGTCAGTTACTGTGGATTTGGCCATCTGCTTGCCGGTTGTGTCCGTTGATGAGTGATGAGATCAGAGCAAGGTCAGGACTGAAAATGTAGGGCAATCAACTTATTTTTTATTGTGTCGTTGCCATGTATTCTGACTGGTGGCCAATTCTGCAAGTTCATTTTCAATATAAAATGAAAGGGATTAGATATAGACAGATGTTGGGGAGAAAAAAAGATTGTATTTTATATAATCTGCATACAAGAAGATCAAAACTTCAACAATCCCACAACCCCCATAGGAACTGTGTGCAATAACAAAGGCTAACCCTCCAATAAAATTGCTGCCAATTGGGTTTAGGAACAGCTTAGTGCAAAAGGACACTTTTTTATTATTAAACCACAAGGTGGCAGTCATCACACTGAGTTTATGAATCACATCCTCTGTTTGGCTATTTTTGTGCTTTCAAGTTTTCACATTAAAGGAACTCCAGTTGTATATGTAGGGATGTCAGTTGTGTTGCTTTCAAATTTGGTTGTCAAAAGAAGTAAAGTTCTCAAATTTTGGCACACCATCTCACATGAGGATAGCTAGAAAGGGAAGACTTCTAATTGGCTTGCAGTAGGAGCATGACTATATTGTCTGGCTATTGTACATATTCTAAGTATTTCCACATTTTAAGGGATCTCCTGTGGTTTAGGGATTAAATCTCCAAACATATGACTATTTTAAAAAGAAGAAAAAAGGGAAGTGTAAGTGGATAAAAGATAACGGTTTTAAAAAAATACAATAGTTGTTTTATATATATATGTACAGTACTGTGGAAAAGTCTTGAGCCATCCCTAAATTCTTTTTGTTTTGCTTCCAAGGTGATGATTTATTTATTTATTTATTTGTAATTGTTTTCTCAAGCGCAGCGCTCCAGGCTTTCTGAAGGCCTTTCAATGTTTTTATTTGGACATGGGCTGATTTTTTCACTCATTTTGGTTTATTCCTCGTACCTGACCATTTTCAGAGGAATGCTTTATGTGTGTTTGTATGCTATGCCCTTAACACTGAACTATGAACCATTTAAGCATAAAATAGGCAACTAATTCAAGGGCTGAATCGGTGCTGTGTGTGCACATAACAGACAACCCATTTTAAACTGTATATTTAGGACGTTTGTTACTAGTAGCCCGTCACAGTAACACAGTTTGACAGATTTAAAATAGTTTGTTTTTTTTTTTTGCTTTTTTAAGGGGTAGGGTGAGCTATTAGTCAGACGTGTGGCATATCTTGGCATGGTGTGCAGTGCGTTCTTAGAAATTTTGAGGGAAGTGGAGAACAAAAGAAGAATAGGCAGGTCTAAAAACGAATTAGAAACCCAGTGGTGGGGGCAGGATGCATCAAAAATGTGACACAGGACCTGACAGATGCATCTGGCCCTTCAGTTTATGCAGCTACTGTCTCAAAAGCGTCTGATTGGCAATGGCTTAATTTTTCAGCATGGCAGTGATCCAAACACAGTGCCAAGGCAGTAAAAGCATAACTGAATAGAAAAACAGACAATGGGACGCTATCAGTCACAGGGACATCAACATTACTGAAGTAGTGTGGGGTTTGAATGTCCTTCAAGAAGCCTGGAGAACTATTCCTGAAAACTACTTAAAGAGATGAGAAGAAAGCTTGCCTAAGAGAGTTCAGGTTGTGTTGAAGAACAAAAGTGGTCACACCAAACATTGACTTTAAAGCAAATTGGAATTGTACAAACTCTTTTTTGCCTCATGCTGTATTTTCTTTAAGTTAGTCAAACTATATCCAGTTTTCCTAGCAAAATATAAAAAGATGAGCGGCTCGATACTTTACGCGCAGTTGTCGTACACATAAGTTATGCGACATATGTCGCATATGTAAGTTAAAAATGAAGCAATAGTGGTGCCAATTTAGGATTTAAAAAGCGATACGTATTTGAATATCTGATTAAATCCCTGAGCAACAGGGGCATTTATGAAGAGAGAGGGGGGATTTTTATTAGCGTACAGTTTTCACTGAGACCATACGCGGGACTGTCCCACCCTTGAATGACTTATTAAGTTTGCTTGCACGGGGCGGAGGGGGCGAAATGAAGGCGCGTCTACATCCTGACAGAAGATCCAATATCGTCAGAGTGAAAGAGGAAAACCGGGAGAGAAGATTCATCTCAGCACAGTTCTGCCGATTGACCCTTCACATGCCGTTACTTCAGTGTTTGTACAGCGCGCTGGTGGCCATGTGTGACTACTGGATACACCTTTGTGAGTACAAACTGTTGTTGTGTTTGTCTGCCGTTTGCGAGCGAGGTGAGACCGAAGGCGAGCTGCGGCAAGAAGCGGGGAAGATGAGCGATGGCACCTTCAAAATAAAAGCATGTGCAGCGAAATGTGAACCCGTAACGCGCTGAAATTGTGTTAGGCTATTTGAATAATTTGGATAAAGATATTTAAAGGGTCGAAGTGGTGTCCACAGTAGAAATAATGTACGTAAAACCTACCTGTCAAATGCAGGAAGTTGTACTTTTTAATTTTAAAGTGCGTCAGTGGCATTTTACTGTGAAGGTCCAGAGCGGAAATTTTATTGTGACACTCTTTACACTGAGATCATCCGTGCCCATCCCGTTCTTTCTGCTTATTCATGCTTCTAAAGAAATTACTTAAAAAAAACTAAAAACAATAAAATATAACGATGACCAAAGTGCTTCATTTAATGTTAATGGAGAATAAAATTAAGCGATGCAATTTTAAAAATAATTTTAAGAAAGTACATTCTTACCTTCCGTGGTATTTTTAAACCTTATAAAATCAACTGAAATCTAAAAGTTTTAACAGTTTCTGCTGAGTCATCTGTATAAAATGCTGTTAAATTAACTTTCAGGCCCTCTGCAGCTACTTTCCCTCCAAACTGAACTCCATTTGAACATCTCCCCTGTGAGATTAGCCACGAGTTACATGCCTTCAGCCTCCGCTCATAAAAGCCCAGAAATGTTGATCGTGTTCCAGCTCCTGGTTTATTTTGGTATATGTCTGATTGGGCTTGGTGGGGGGCTGGGAACAGGTGTGGCCTGAATGGCGCAGAGTAAGCCCTGGCACAGCATCACAATACAGTCATCTGCAAGGTCTAGTTATTTAGGTCAAACCAGGGGCTATTCTACGTTCACATTTTTAGGGGGGGGGGGGGGGGGGGGGGGGGCTCAACTCCCGATCTTAATGAGATGCATGCGGTGCTTTGTAGTTAATATTAATGGAATATGCTGTTTGCAAATGTAATCAGCCCTTTTCACATTTGCAAACCTCAATTCAACTGGATACACATTAAAATGTATCTCTCAAAGGCAACCTAATTAGTTATATGACCTATTGTAGTGTCTTTCAGGAAATCAGAGTGAAAATCAGAAATTTCAATATAATGCACTGGTTTTAGGGTGGAGCCTTTAGCTATAAAACTCAAGGCAAAGTCCGAGTCGTTAAAGAAGTTTAATAACTGTTTGTTGTAGAAACATGCACAACATTATATCTCGACCACATAGAGGCAGTTCACCAAATCATCAAGCACTTAAAGTAGCATTATTCAGTACAGACATAGGAAAATCAACCTGCCACTCCACAGACATGTACACGAAGCAAACTGGTAATAGAGTTGTTTTATATTAAAGTTCATGAATTCATACAAAGCCTCCCTTTATTATGCAGTCTCAGCACAGAGCGTCATGTACCCCTATTTAACAAGTGGAGAATAGATTTGTAGTCCATCACATCAGTGTAGTGGCATTCAACTTGTTGTCACCTGGATCTGGAGCTGTGCTGTAAACAAACACAGAAGCCTAATTCTACCAGAACAGGAATAAACATTTTTAACACCAGCTCTTGGGCTAGGACACCGCAATGTCACTGCATCATCACAACAGCTTGAACTTTGGCTATATTTCAGTTAAAGCGCGTTTTGAATCTGCATCACTGATTTGTGGCATGAGATTATCTCTGCATCCTTTTTCTGATGCAGCAACGAAAGTTATTATTAGGCTATTAGTGACAAACCTGCATCAGAAGCAGCAAAACCTCTGTGTGAGCACACTGTAATATCATGATATCAACAACACTGGACATAAAGTCTGTTTGCACTCTAGCCTGTACAGTTTTTAATAGACATGTTAGGAAAATATAACAAATGAAGATAATTCCAGAAAATAACACTAAAATACGCTGTTATTACTTCTATTAATATAGTTATTTTTAGGGGTGCTCAGGAGTTCATGACAGACTTCTGTGCGTGCAAGTGAGCATCCAGAGGGCATAGGAGAACCATGCTGAGCCCCACAGTGAGGAATATCACTGGTGCTACTTACCAGTCCAAGGCCTCGGAGGATAGATGGAGGGCTGCTAAGTCCCCACTGCTTGACAGATGAGCAGTCTGTGGCCCCATGTTTCTTTCCAACCATCTGTGTTTGAGTGAGTCATGCACAGGGTTGCCAGCTATGCTGCCTGCCTGCTCACCTACCATCTTTCACCGTTCTATTTTCAGATGAGGCTCAGTGTCTCTCCTGAGCACAACATGCTCTGGACACATGCACATGTACATTACACACATGGCTCCAGTGATCCAACTAGGCCATGGTCATGTGAGATTATGTTGCTATCATGTAAGTGAAAGAGCTGAATATAAACTAATGAGAATTCTCCTGCTGACATATTATAATCCATAAAGACCTTCATCACAGGAACACCAGATTATCAGGTCATGAATAACTCAAGAGTTAGTAAAGGCTAATATTTATTTATATATTAAGCTTGAATGTGACAGTTATTCTGCCACTTTAGTTTTAATCAACACCTCTGCTACACTCTTCTTGATTTTATTTCTTATCTCAAATATTGCTTTTTTCCCTCATTCTGTACGGTTTGTGCAAACTTTATCCAAAGGGATCATTTCTGTCCATCAGTTTTATTCAGTCAATTGTTCCAAGTCATCAGCAGTAACTCAAAATTTGCCCAGAAAATTCTTTTCTCTTGGGAAAAGTTTCACCACTATAAGTTTTTAAATGGCAGTTCTGCAAATGTTTTGCCATTTAAACTGATGCAGTGTGATACATGTTTATTGTTTCCATAAAGCAAGTGAACTTTAAACAGCAGAGTTACAGGATAATGCTTCTCTACCACATTTTCTTGTTTTTATCAGCTCCTCTACAGCTCACTGTAATACCATGTGTTTTATGCTGGATATCTCTTGGAGAATAGGCACAATACTTTATTGCTTCAAGCTGTATGTTCAAAGCTGCTGCTGCAGATTTGTTGGTTGCACATCCATGATGGGAATCTCCCATTAAAGATTAAGATGAGCTTCGAGGTTTGACGTGTTGTGTGTTTAGAGATGCTCTTCTGCATTCCTTGGTTGTTTGAGTTATTGTTACCTTCCTATCAGCTTGAAGCAGTCTGTCCATTCTCCTCTGACATAAACAAGACCACTCTGTAAATTGGCTGGCACCAGCAACCATGCCACAATCTAAATCCCTTAAATTACCTTTCTGTCCCATTCTGACACTCAGAATGGGACTTAAGCAGTTTTTGTTGAGCATGTCTACAAGCCTGAGTTGCTGCTCTGTGATTAGCTGATTAGAAATTTTTGTTAATGAACAGTTGAACAGGTGTACCTAACAAAGTGGCCAGTGAGTCTCTTGTTCTATTTTATGAGTTTGGGAGAGTTAGGAGTGGTTTAGTGTATTGGATACAAAGCTGCCTCAGGTGTTTTGGGGTGTGTGCATCTGTGTGACTAACAGATTCAGTCACGCTTTCTTTTTTTCTCTCTATCTCCTTTTTTACCTTTCAATTCAGTCCTCAGAGAAGCTATTATTAGTCGCACTGAGTTTGGGTTAGAGACTTAATGAGGGGTTGCATGATAAATGTGTACACTCAAGGAAAATTAAAAAGTAGAAGCTATGACCTCACTAAAAATTTACTGAGTCATTCACCTGCAGCATTTGTTTAGTAGAGCAACTGACATGTCTTTGGATGCGATGTGCCAGAATTAACCTTCACTTTTAGGTGTTCCTGCTGAGGTTTTCTTAACTCGCTTTCAACTTTTCCCCTTTCATCAGCCTGCTGATTCCTCTGCACTGTGGTTAATTCTGGTAATCCACTCGAAGAGCTGAAATGAGATTAAAGAACAAAGATAAAGAGGTCAGGTGAAAATGTTGTTAATTAAAACAGCTAAGCACTAAGCCATGAAGCTCTATTGGAGCTCTAACCAACTTCTTACCAACACATGATTATTTTTTGGGTTTCTGAATAGAACTGCATGTTTTCACCCATGTTTTATTATTTAAAAACATCTCCAATTATTTGGAAGAAGTTGAAAATGCTGTACAAGATTATTTTTACTCTGGTATGTGCTATTTACAACTCTTTGGGTTACAGAAGTTTATACCTCTCTGATTTATGATGCAGTATTTAATAATGAATGTGTATTAGTTAGTGAAGCAGGCTTTTTTGGTGCCTTTTTGAACATCAGCATTCAAAAATATTTTTTTCTTATTACTCACATTATTCCAGTTTCAAATAAACAGGAAAAAAAACTGCAACTCATCTTCTGTATCTTTGAACTGGAACATTAAACAAGTAAAGTCACAGTCTTGCACATTTTTAAAAACTGTGAACTTTCTACCATGACTTGGCTTTTTATAGAAATAAACAAAATATATGAGCACACGGCAAGATTTCTTTGCATAAAACAAGCTAATGAGTTTATGCTAATTATTTTAATGTAATTTCTCTGAAATGTAATTTATATATGAAGCTGATATGTAGATGATATTAAATAAAAATAGATTTTTGTTTATTTTTATCTTACTTGTAAACAGAAAAACAACACAGGGCAGTGTTTCTAATGAAATGATCATTCTTTCAGTCCTAGCTGGTCACCACTAGAGGGAGCTGAATTCCTACTCGTAGAATAATTCCTTTTGGTGTTTTACCACAACAGTAGGTTGTGTATGTGAGGCAAGTCATAAGTTTTCCTCTCAGATTACTGTCAGATATTATTTTTGGTGGAGTTTCTGCCTCATCAATGCTACCGGTGTGTTTTTCTGTGTGTGTAACATACACAGGGACTGGGAGAGAGGAATTAGTCATCAATAAGAGTTGCTGTATCCCTGAGTGATGACTGACATTCATGCTATCCTTGATGTATATATGCCTCCAAGACACTGACATCAAACAGTGTTTGCTGAGGACGCTGTACAGGAATGCACCTTTGAGCTCCATCAATCCTCCGAACCATGCCTGTTCCTCGGTAACGCACAAACACATATAGTATTCTCTGAATCCTGCTCTGGCCGTTAATTATAGGGATAGATAAAGCCCCGTGTTAGCAACCTACGCCTCTGTATGTGAACTACACCTGTGTGTTAGTGGATCAAAGGTGCCATCTTCTAAGGTGGAATTATTATTCAAAGAGGGATGTAAATTAAACAGTACTCTGGTGTCATCTGTCTCTGATTCTCTCTTCTGCACCCTCTCTCTCTCTCACACTCACGCACACACACACCTGCATAATGCTGTCATTCTACTTGCTTTGATGGTTCGAGTAGGTGTGTTTGACAGGAAACAAGGGCTGGGTCAAGGCATGTAGTGACACACTAGCACAGGCGCAGCACACATGTGGAATAAAAAGGAGAAAGACGCCATTCTCAGTTGCGGTTGGCAGCTGTAACTCGATGGGTTTTTTTTTTTGAGCATCAGGGTGTGTGTATGCATGCGACGGTGTCAAAGTGTTTGTGTGTGGCTTCTCCATTTGCAGCTGCGGGATCAAGCCCAAACTGGGAGCTCAATGTGGGTAAACTGTGATTTGGCTATCTCTCTTCCTGGAGAAGATAAATCCTAGCCATGCTGGTGTGTCAGCCGCTCAGTAATTACTTCATCCTGTCACGACTGTCTGAGAATGCAAGCCAGTGGGAACTTGCACTGTCGCTCTTTCACTGACTTGAGTGGAAAACACTGAGCATCTCTTTCACAGTGACAGCTTAAGAGTGTTAGTCACAAGATAAATAAATCCAGAGGAATTGAATTTAGTTCAAAAGTTTTACATCTGTGGATCTGCTTTTCTAGCTTTTCCAGCTCTGTTTTAAATGTATCATCGATGTGCTGGACCGTATACCTTCCTTCCTAATTTCTTATCCGTCAGATATCTAAAAGAAAATTCAATTTGAAGGAAATCCGGCTCTTGTGATTCTGATGTAGCAAAGTAAAGACATGCAATATGAAATCTTTCACTAGATGTCATCATAGTTTCACCTGCTTTGAAGTGTTTTGCCAGTTCAATTTGGCAATCTGGACCAACTTATAAGTGTTGTCCCATATAATGCACAACCTAAGGTCTGATGCAATGTGATCGTAAGTAACCTTTGATTAAAAGTTGGCTCTGCAGGCCTTTTGCTATAACATAGCATCAATCAGATTTAATTATTATGTGTTTCCATGACCTGAATCATCAGTGATTTCCTGCCTCAACATGCTCTGGAGCAGAATAAAAGTGAATAGGATAAATCTGCAGGACTTAAAGCTTTTTAGGTGGCTGCTGGGTGTCTATATTTACTTACGACTTAATTGGTCCCTGCTTGTTACGGCTTGGAATGCTTTGATTATAGCCGTTTAAGGAGGAAGAGTGGTGCTTTTGACACAGGAAACACAAGCAAAGAGAATGTCATTCATTCCTCTCGTCCTGCCATTGGTTTGGAACAAAGTTAAGCGAGCGGGGGAAAATGAGAAAGGGGCGCGGGGAGGAGTTGACAGGGCTACTGCAAACACAAAGAATGGCTGCGGCAATGCACCCCTGCTGTCTCCACTCTGCAGAAAGTGCAAATACAACAGTTTCCTGTTAATGTGAGGAATTCACTATTTTATTTTGAGGATTACTTAAAAAGAGTAAACCGCTCATTTGGTGTGTTAGATCAGGTGGATAGGGGCTCCACTGTCAGGTAGGGACTATCCCACTCCCCATTTTTGCTCTTCCTGTCTGTGTTTTGGCATCAGGGGCAAAGGAAAAGCAAAGCCCTGAAAGGATTTCCTTAGTGTTGACTATGGATGATCCTCGTGGCTCCTGAATGCTAAAGCTGGGCAGGGCAGGGCCTGCAAACTTAAACCCCTCAGGGAATGAAAACATAAGAGGGAGTGGGATATATAGTTAAATCTCTTCCAAAGGAGATGGGAGTTTTTTTGAAGAGCAGAAAAACATGTTTTTTTTGCCATATTATCTTTACAGAATGTTGAAAGTTTTTACTTTATTTGACAGCAACATTATGTGGTTGAGAGTTCTTGTTGCTTTCACTGTTCTGGAGAGGGGAGAGAATATGTTGGAGTAAGTCAGAGGAAGAGTGCATGGCTGTAAGTGGGTGGTTTGGGCTGTACAGTGTGGGAGGCCAGGCCCCAGTGCAAATTAAAGACTTCTCTGTGAAAGTCCCAGACTCAGCTACAGTAATGTGTGCGTGTGTGTGTATGCCTTAGTAACTGAGCCTGTGTGCAAGCGGCCGGCGGGGAAGACACCCAGCCCTCCTTCTTTTTTTTTCTTTTTTTTACCAGTCATTAAAAATAAGCCGCAACTCACCGCTGGTGCATACTGAGAGACAGCAAGCGGGAGAGAAAGAATGCATCTCCTCTTTCTCCTCCCTTTCTTAAAGCTTTGCTGCTTCACTAACCAAGTAAAACAGAGAGGAAAGAGGAGGGGGCAGGCTGTGTCGAAGGGGACTGATTTGACTCAGATTTTTGAGACACATGCTCAGAACCCTCCCCCTTGTAAAAAAAAAAAAAAAAAAGTAGCAGGAGTTTTTTTCCAGGAGGGAAGAGAGAGAAAGAGATGAATGGGAAAAGGAATGCAGGAGACAAACGGGTGCTCTCAGCAGGAGAGTGGGAATGCTGGAGAGACCATTGTTCCTTCCCCATAAGATTCAGCAGGGAGTGCATGTAAACACACAGGAAGAAGGGAGAGAGGGGTGTGAAAAGTCACACCTGAGAGAGACACCCAGAGCTCTGTATCACCTTCATAGGTTTTCATATTTGTCCTGATTCATGCTCGTTGCATTCACATTCCTTTTGGGCGCACACAGATGCCTATAGCGGCAATCTCATCTTTCGTTCTGCCCCCCCGACCCCGTCAACAGGATGTATAGGGTCAGAAGGTCAGGAATGAAAACCACAAAAGACTGTGCACTAGTGTTGCCTGGTTCTTGTTCCAAATCCCCCTTTAGCCTCTCTTGTACCTTCTGCCTTCCTTTTTCCTTCGTTGTCCCCTTCCTCTCTCTTAACTTTCCATCTACCCCCACCTCCCAGTTTCTCCTCTCATATAGGAGAAACAGAAGGCCAAACGTTTGGTTTTGGGCCCAGATGGCTTTAGTGTGCCTCTGGCAGTGGATTAGGCCGCCAGTGTCTCCTTTCCCCTCCATGTGCAAGTGGTCAGGACAAAGAACGTCAAAGAGGGGGAAAGGGGGAAGGAATGCGAGGAGAAAAAACCCCAATGCTGTGAAACAACACCCGACACTGATGTTTCATGACATTCCTGGAAGAGTAAACTCAAACGCTTGTAAAAACAGCAAGCCAGCTTTCCTTTTACTTTTTGTGCCCGGTCATTTTATGAATCAAGTTTTGACTTTTTTTTTTTTTTTTTTTTTTTTTTTTTTTTTTTTTTTGAGGGGGGGACTTTTAGTGTAACTCCACAGGAAGCTTGTAGCATGCCTTTTCTTGTTGGAGGAAAGAAGAAGTGAACTTTTGACCACATTCTGCTGCATTTATATGTAAATAACAACTGCAGCAAGCAGTGATCCTTCATGTAATGACATGACATCGGTATTGTGTTTCAGGCCCCGAAGCTGATGCCTCTGTGCACGCAAGCGTGCGTGCGTGCGTGCGTGCGTGCGTGCAAGTGTGTTTGCGTATCAGCCTCTTGTGTTTTTGTCGCCTTTGTGTTTGCTGTTTATGCCCAGTGAACATTATTCCCAAGGCTTGTGGTTCTATTTTTCTGTGCTTGGCTGTAATTCCACAGGCTCTCAGTTCTAGAGGACAGTCATGTTTTATCTGAACTGTATTCAGCACTTGGAGACAGTGTGGTGGCAACACTGGTGTGTTGTGTGTATTTTTAGTTTAAAAGCCACTGGCCTAAGTGGCTTGTGTTATCCACTTAGCAAGACAAAAAGACCACATCAAGGCTTCTCTCTTCTTCTTTAAAAAGAATTGAACAAGTGTCATATTCTTAGGCACTGCTCAATCACAAATATAACTTCACGTAATGACTTATCTGATTTCCCCCTCAGCTACATGATTCTGTTTTTCGGTATGCTAGACTTGTTATAGTTGCCCATGCTGTCATTGCCAGCACATCTGATGTGTCACCGCGCACACTGAGCTAGTCTGCTCTTAAAGTATCAGTCACTCTGTGAGCAATGCTGTGGGAAATGAGTGCAGTGAAAGCATGCGTGAGATGTGTGGGTGTGCTAGCTTTAGTGTTTGAGCTAATACTCAGGTTTATGGCCCACAAAGCTGCTGGAATGTATAGTAAGTGAAGTAAACGGCATGGCACACTTTGTCCCATCTCACTTCCCTTTCTGTTATTTTATCTTTATCTCTCTCTCACGCTTTTCTAATTCTCCCCCTTATGTTGAGTGACTATATGCTTGCTTTCAGCCCCTGCAGGCAGGTCTTTTGGAGAGAAAGAAAAGGCTGATGTATTTCTTCGTGTGTCTGTTGGCTCGTCAGGCCGAGGAGAAGGGGAGAACAAAAAATATGGCCTGGAGCCATCACAGGGCAGGTCTAACAAGAAAGCCCCTTGATTTAAAACAACAAAATGTGGGCTTGTCGGAAGAAGACAAGCCCACATGCTTCACGACTGTACTGGGAGGAACTTTGAGAGTACATATTTATGTGAAAGCCTGGTTGATTATACCTGTCAGTGCAACAAGTGTCATCTAGCATGCATTTACAGTGTTGATGTTGGCAATTACACTATTGTTAGAGTAATTGTTAGTCATTTGATGATTTTTATATACATGTATAAAACAATCAGCTGCGTAGTTCAAGAGTGATGTGATCCTAAAACATTAGATCTACACCTAAAATGAAAAGCTTAATGTGAACTTTCAGTTTTTATTGTTTTTCCCCTTTAGTTTTTAATTGTATCTGTCCACACCTGTCACTGATTGACAGGGCGGGGAGAGCATCAAGCCATAAAAGAGGAATCCAGGTAACCAGGCTTTCTATTTGAACTTGGAACACAGGAAAGTAGGTTAAGTGAAATAAATCTATTGCCTAACAGGGAGCAGCTGCCTGCCAGATTTAGCGGTGGCTGACAGTTGTAAACAAACTCTTATCTAGTGATTCAGGAGACACAAGCCTGCCAGGGCAGTTACCCACTGTTGACACGGGTTTCTGTCAGTAGGGGCATGCTGAGAACACAACTTTGTTGATAGCACTGCTGCTGTGAGGACACTAGAGGCATATTTGACACATGTTTCATACTGATATGCATCCTTATGATAATGTAAAAAAAATACATTTAAATCAGCAGTTTCAGGATGTTTACAACTTTGGCACCATTTGCACTAAAGACTACCACCCCCAAAAGCACTCACACATGCTAAATATACTCCTTTAAAGGGCAGTCGCAGACCGCCACCTTCCCCTCCTTCTCACATATATGCATAGGCACACACAGTGAGCTATTGTTACTGAGTGCTCAGGCATCTGGAGAGCAGAAACCCTTTCTGCTGCCCTTTGACCTCTGGTGGCTGGGAGCTGCAGACTGACTTCGAAGTCTCATAGAAACTTTTAGGTGACTCACAGGCCTGTCAGAAACGTTCACGTTTCATTGTATATCATGTGCCGTGTTTGTTGTGTCTGTAATACTAACTTAACAGTGATAAGTAACAAACAGCTAATCTGCTATCTTAAGTTTTGTTTTTAGCATGTAGAAAATGTTAAAGGACAAGGCTTCTCGTAATCTCTTTCAGTTTCTTTCAGTTTAAAGTAGCCTTCTAGAGGCAGTGTTGAGTCAGGATTGGTATTAGTGCTGCACTGTTGTTCAGAACAGCAGTGAAACGTCATACGGTCTGAACCTTTCAAGTGCTTGTCATCCAATAACACTGTCCCTGAAACACAATGACAAGCCTTTTTGAAAACAGTCCAAGAAAAACTGGTTGGTAGACTTTAGCATTCAGCTGTACAAAGGCAGCTCTTCAAGGCAAAAAACCCCCCCAAAAAACCAAAACGCTCTGGGATATTTATTTACAGCGCAGGAGCGCTCAGCTGCCGTGCCTCTGCTGATATTCTGCTTTTTGTTTCACTTTTTTCACTTCAGCTTTTAAGTTTTCCTGTTGACTGGTGTAACCTGTCAGAGTAAACAAATGACCAGTGGAAGCTCTTTCTCTGCTTGCTGGTGGTAAAATACCAGGCCTCCCAGCAAACTTTATGTTGCTATGTGATGCCATGGTGACGCTATCACAAAAGACTCCAGCTGGGCCTCTGTGTGAGTGAGTGTGCTTGATGGGGAGTGAGACGGACAAATGGACAAAGTGAGCAGAAGGAGTCGGGCAGTAACTCTGTGATTTACCCCGGTCCCTCCTCCTCCATCTTGTTCGACTCTTCTTCTGTGTTCGCTCTTCTCTCCCCTCTGGCAGACCCTGATCCCAAACATAGTGCAGCTGGACGCAGCTGTCAATATTCCCCCATACCGACCGCCCCTCATCCCAGTCTTTGTATTTCTTTGGATGGTGGTGGATTTGCCCTTGGCCCCCGCACGGGGGAGCTCATTCCTGTTAGCTAGCCTCTTAAACCAAACCGTCTGCTCTTTGAAGTGGCCTATCCCACAGATATACAGATTGGAGATTACAAGGCAGCTGCCTGCCTTCAATCTGTCTAGTAACATGAACACGGTGATTAAATAAAGGAAACAGCATATACCTATGCAGGCACACAAATGGGGCGCAGTCAAAAAAAAGAAAAGGGAAAAAAAGAGGTGGCTAGCGAGTCTGTTTTTGTTCCTAAGGCCGGAGAAATGAATGGAGACTTGCTTTGTCTCAGGGGAGGGAAGAGGGCTTTCTTTGATATTATCAAGCCCACGGGTGGGGAGAGTGCCTTGCCAAGAAGAACTGCTATTCACACCAACTTGTCTGCATGGGACTTTTGAAGCGTTCGTCAAAAGAGGATTTGGCTGAGAGCCACTAAAGTTTTGTCATTCACAAACTCCTCTCCTCTTGGAGATGACAATGCTTGCAGCAGGCTGCACCTACCTCTCCGTGGGAAGAGAGATAAAATTCCACATTCTTCTTTCCATTAAGTGAGGAAGTTAGTCCTGTTTTGGTTTTGGTTTTTTGCACACAAGAGAATATGAACTTGCTTTACTCTTTGATCAAGGCTGCACTGACCTGATATTATAAAGTGACAGACAAACCTCCCTGTGTGCTCGTCACTGTTTATCTGTGGTTAGTAAAGAGAGGTTTTCACATTCCTTTCTAAGGGTTTGATGGAGTCATGCATCACATTCCTGCTTTACTCTGTCCTTGAATGCTTGCGAGTGTGGGAGGTCCAGGGCAGTATAGCTGTCTAATGCTTTCATGGCTGTAAGGCGGTCAAGCTATTTTCTTATCAGCTATGTGGAAACTGGAAACTTGGTCTCAGTCTAATCCGGGGAGTTGTTTTGGTCAGATGTTTTCAACTAATTTTTCTGTACATACAGGCTAAAGTTAAAGGAATCACTTGTTTAATTTCATTATTGAAAGTTTTTTCAACATAAAACTAAAATCCTTTATTTTGTTAAATGCTTGACTTCACATCCTTTCATGAGTTTGCATACAAGTCACTGGTACAGGCTGGTACGCTGCTGACAACCGTTCCTGATGGATAGAGAGCATATCATTGGCAGGAAGTGTGCGGTCTGCCTTGATGTGGAGAAGCTGAAATGTTAAGCAGGGTTGTGTCAATGTTATTTGTGTGCCTCTCCAGGCCTGTGTGCGCGTACTTGTGCGTGGGCATGTTCAGACTCCCGAGTGTTTACTTAACCTGTCTTGGCATTTGAAACCCCTGTCATTCTCCACTGTCTCTGGCTCTCACAGTGACAGCTAGGGTGGGACACAGCGCGTCGTCTCCAGTTTCATGCAGTCTTTTTCTTCTTTTTTTTCCCTTTGAGCAGATGAAAACCCTTTTTAACCCTTCCGTAGGCTTGAGAGGAGTTCACACACATATACAGTCATCCAACATGTGCACATACACACACATGTGACTTTTAGATGACTTCAGGGAATATAAACTGAAAGATGATGCATGCTCTCTTTTGAAACCCCATGGTTGATAGGGGCAGGACCTCGCCCTCTCTCTGTGTGTGAGTGCATGCGTGTGTGCGATGTACATCTTTTTGTGCTTATGGGTTTGTACTGTGTGACCTTTCTGAAGATTAGACCTGGATGTCGATCATTTTCCCTAGAAAACTGTTAGAACGAGACAACAGTGCAAATATGGCACACTTAGATAAGTTTGTTTGGTTTTGGCAGTAATTCCCACACTGTAAAGAATTACATATGGTATTTAGCTTCAGAAGGAAATACAGAAAATCATCCTTTTTTCCCTTTATTGTGGTTTGTTTTGCCATCATCAAAGACACTCACAAGCTGTGATCTCCACTCAGTGAGTGCTTCATCTTATCTGAATACTTTCCAGCTTGTCAAAAGGCTCAAATCTTCACTAGGAGGAGGAGGAGGACGGGTACAAACGAATGACTCTGACAAACCAAAAGGATGAAGTCAGCCCCACTGCTCACCTCCAGTATGTTAAGGCCTCTCTGTAGCTGTCAGCAAGATGGCAAGACACAAAGCAAACAAGAGCTCTCCCTGTAATAGTTATACAGAGAGCTGCGTGTGCTGGGTGTGGTTGGTAACAGTTGTGTGCCGCGCACAGACTCCCGATCTCACCATGGTAGGATGTTTGTCTTTTGTAGGGATTAAAAAGGGATCCAGGAAACCTGCCGTCCTAGTTTTGCCACAGAATGCAGAAAGGGCGACCTACTTTTGATGGTAGCACTAAGCCAGGAAGGAGACTCCAAATCATAATATAGTTAGGAGGTGGCTGTTTTTGTCTTTCCTCACACAGGCTATGCTTCTTGTCTTTTGGCTTGTTTCTAAGGCTTCTTACTCAGTGTGTGTGTGTCAGAGAGGCTCCATTGTCTGCACACAACCTGTAGCTGTAACATGAGAGGGTGAGAATGCAAGAGGAAGACAGTTACTGGGAAAAGCAATGATGATTTTGTTTTTTCATACATGCTTGCATTTAACACAAAGCCTCAGGGGTGCATGCAGCTCTGTAGCTGGCTTCAGCAGTGTCATTTACCTTCTGTCACATAAAGACGCATAAGCAGGGAGAGCTATATTTGGCACAATCACATTGCTCTGGATGTGTACAGTCAGTGCGTATAGAGCTTAACCATCTAGATCAGTGGGTCAAGTGTCTGACATACTAATCCTATTACTAGATGCAGCTCTGATTTGTCAAAGTTGGCTCTAATCTACTGCACATTTTGACTGCAGCACAGATGTCTAAGACCTCTGGGTGAACTGCCATCTATCTACATATATGTAAAAAATTAATTTCAATGACGGTTACTGTATGTTTGATGTCCTTCATCTACTTTACGTTTACTTCTTTAAATGTCTATTAAATTATTATTGTACTTGCATTTAAGTGGACCCTGCTTCACAAATATCCACTTCTCTCAAACCTCGCACCTCTAGGTTCTAACACAGACTCAAGCACCAAGATATTTCTGACATCGGTCTTTTTGTGTGCGTCTTCTTTGCAGTGTCATCATGCATCACCACCTACAAAAAGACCCCTCCTCCGGTCCCACCACGAACTACCCCATCCAAACCTTTTATATCGATCACAGCCCAAAGCAGCACCGAGTCCGCCCAGGATGCGTACATGGACGGGGGTCCCGGCACACGAACGGGTATCAGCTCCCAGCCGGGCCTGTCCAACTCTACAGAGAGCATCGATAGCATGAAGGCCCTGACGGCAGCCATAGAGGCAGCTAACGCTCAGGTGCACGGCCCTGCGAGCCAGCACGTCACCAACAGCACCATCACCATCACTGCCACCGCCACCACTTCCGCAGTTGCACACGTCTCAGCGGACACCAAGGCGCAGAGAGAAGCTCTCCGCAAGTGCCTGTCCATAGGGATCCAGGTTTGCAAATGAGACTGGGTTTCAGTCAGAGTTCTAATCCAGTTTTTCTGGCATGCAGACAGTTTGAGAATTTCTCCCCCTTCTCTTAGGTGGACCCAGAAGAAGGAGGGCCCACAGAGGAGCAGTCTAAATTCCAGTCGATAGGAATTCAGGTGGAGGACGAGCGATGGTGAGTAGAAACAAAAAAGGGAGTAGATGTTCTTAAAGTGAAACTGGATAAGTCTAAGGAGAGAGATGAAACAGGGATATCAGAAAGAGGGCTTTTTGAAACCAGGGGAGGTTGATAATGTGCGTTACAAGCTTTTGCCCCCAACCCCCTCCGCACTGGCTTCCCTACAGCAGCTGTCCACAGTTGAGGGGTGGCTGGCGTCAGAGCCCCCTCAACTAAGGGCCCCAAATGACAGCTGGGCCAGAGGATGTGGTATAGGGAGATTGGAAAGCTGAGGGGGTGAGTTGACAGCCATCTGTTGCTCCAGTCATTGTGATTCAGGCTGTTTGGGGCTGCGTGTTTGTGTATGTGTGGGAGGGAGTGAGAGAGGGAGAAGAGGAGGGAGTTTTATTGAGTTTGTTTAGGTCTGAGAGACCGCTGCGCTGTCAGTTAGCCGTTCATTCTGTTGCATGTTCCCAGTTTGAGGAGAAGAGCCTAGTGTGCTCGCTGTTTCATTAGCTCACATTGCACCAAACTCCTTTAAGTTCTCTGGTGGGACACTCAGCCATTTGTGGCTTATTTGTCTGCTTTCATTCCTCCCCCCCCCCCCCCCCCCCCACACACACACACACTTTTGTTTTTTTAAGTCACCTTCTGTTTAGTTAGGAAAGCTAGCCAGTTTAGCCAGTTTCTGGTTTTTGCAACTCATTGAAGGGATTCTTCTAAAATTCAAAGCGACATAAGCTTTTATCAAAGGTCACAGAGAGGGCCACGCCATGTGCTGGACGTGGAATGTTAGGGGATTTCTGAAAGGAGGAGGTCTCAGCTGATCAACCATGCTCTGAGTTCCTGGATACGCCAAGCCAAATATTAACTCATCCAGATAGGCTGTAGTCTACCTAAGTTTGGACTTGTTGTTATGCTGGACTGCAGCTAATGCATTTTTCTGGTTAATGTTTGGTGTTGGTTGGCATGTATTTTTGTTGATACATGCATGACTGTTTACCTGTTGGTATTCATCTCTAATGGTGTGTGTGTGGGTGTGTATGAGTGCACACCTGGGAGGTCTGGGCATGCTGCCCCCTACATTAGATTCCCAGACAGTGAGAGTGCCAGACTCCTACGGCCTTCTTCAGTGTGTCTGTAGGTGTGTGTGTGGGTGTGAGTGTCTGTGTGTTTTTATGCAGCAGTCATAGGTCATAACCTCAGCTTGCTGTTTGAACTAGGATTAAGTAACGGGCAGTGAAAAGAGATGTAAAAGTGTTGGAAAGAACAAATAACATGCTTGTCTTTAGACAAACATCTTCCTTCTCTCTTTTACTTCTTTTTTTTAATATGATAATATTTGTATATGAAGCATTTACTTAAATGCAAACTGAACAGATTGACTTATTTTATGTAGGTTGGTCTTTTACGACCCCATAAATTAAATTTAGGGTATGTTGGACACTGTACAGATTCTTTCCTAATCTCACCACGAAGGCTAGTGCCAGCCCTGATTTTTCCCGTCACTACCTGTCACCAGCAAGAGGAGGAATTAACACTGCTATGGTTTTATGAAGGACTCTCTCTGTATTTGTGTGCTTGTGTGTATTCTTCGCTTTCTTCACCAAACATTCATCTGATGTACTTCATACTCGGCAGATGTTTTGCTCTGAACCTCGTGTTCCAGAAGTCCAGTGTCTAATATGAAGTTGTTTAGATAGGTGTTCCTCATGTTTTGGCTAAAAATTCTTTTCTGACACACTTTCACCATGGTATGTTTTCAGCAGCTTCCTGCCTTTGTCATCAGAGGCTTTAACAGTGTAAAGATGTAACCACAGTGATGTCACTTACTGGTTTGTGGACCGCATTTTAAAGCCCCAAAGTTGACGTTTTAGCGGCCACCATGTTTTTTATGGCCAGAAGTGACCATATTTGGATGAGGGGGTGGAGCAGTAAGTTATCAGCTAGGGGTAGCAAGGGAAGTTAGCAAGCTGCTGCTTAGATGCATCACACAGACCAAGAAACCTGCTAATTTGGGTTATTAATATACTACATAACATGACACTCACCAAAAATGAAGCAGAATTTCCTTAGATGGGCTGTAAATCACATCAAACCAAACTATTTCTCAGATAATTACATTTTAAAAGTCTCCAAATGGCAAAAGTACTGCAAACAATGTACAGAGGTTCAGTTCAGTGACTCGGGTTAGCTGAGGTGAGGCCTAGCAGACACCTCATGTTATGTTAGTATGAAGAAGAAAATTAGCCACAGAGACAAAACTGTTTTCAATGTTTATTAATTAAAAACTGCCATTTTTTATTCTTTTTGATACACTTCATTTCTCAGCCATGGAATTTACCATTTGGCTGATAGCCCATCAAACTGCACTGCCTTTGTTACACACAGGCACTGCACTAGTCCTGAAAACTTAATATAAGGGATAATTAGCAATGTTAGCCTTTTTGTTTTTGTCCTAGCTGACTGAAGGCTTTCATTGACATTAAATCCAAATAAGGCATGATTCTGTTTTTAGGGCCATTTCCTCTTGCTTTTAAGTGTAAACCAAGTATCTGCAGATGACAGGAAAATGAAGAAAACGTAGGACCTTCTGGTTCAGAGCAGCAGCAGCATATGGAATGCACAACTCAACCTCTGTGGTGATTTATCACTTTCTATTACTTGAATGTAGGAAGAGGAGAGATTTTTTGTGATTTTTATTAGCTCTTGCATACCTTACTTGTGTTTTATAGTTTTTTTTCCTCTTTCACATTAACTTTTATCCTTTAAAACGCCCTAGTTCTTTTTGTTCTTCTGCCTCTTGTCTGTTGATCTAACCGTCTGTCTGTCTGGGCAGTGTTTGGCTTTGCCTGTTTCTGCCCCTGCAGGAAGTTGTTAGCAGCCTGATAGAAAGCAGGCTGTGGTCATTAGATCTGAACACCTGCTTGGAGGAGTTATTCTTTAACTGCTCTTCACACTCGCACAAACATACACGCACACGAAGGGCTGCTGGCATGTACACGTAAAGCGCATGCACGCTGTTTGATCTACCCGACGCCACTCCCATCTTGCTTTCTTTTTTTTTTTGTGTTCACAGAAGAGGGGAGATGAATGAGAAAAAGGGGGAAGTAAAGATGAATGGGTAGAGTTCAGGAGGAGTGTGTGTCCGGAGATGGGCTGAGCGAGAGGTGATCATTTGTGTGTGTCATGCTGCAGGCAGGTCAGGTTGAGGTTTCATGTGTGAGAGGACTGTGGGCAGTTTTTGGTTTAGAGTAAAGCTAACAGGCCTGGTGGAGAAGGTCTTTTGACAGGACAATTGTAATCCCATATATGTCTCACAGTAGGATAATGGATTTTTGAATGGGGGCATTTGTGTTGAACTGAAATGAGCACTAATACCCAGTTATTTTCTTTTATCCTTAGAGCCCATGTCCATGAGGGCTTTTATGCCTTTTCATCAAAGTGTATCACTTATTTTTAAAGTGTCTCAATGACCACCACTCTGCTACATTATTGTATATGTTATTCGATTATGTGCTTTAAGTCATGAGCTGTAATCAATTATTAGATTAATGGCTTGTCCAATCACTGTGAAGTTAGCCTGCCAGTTCCCTCCCCCCCTCTCCTCTCCCAACACCCGCATCCCTCTAACATCCCATTTATCTCTTGGGTGGTGAGCTGCTCTATAGAACATCGCCAGCTCTGTGTGTGTGTATGTGTGTGCATGTCTCTGCTGTTGCACATAGTGTGGAGAGACTTGGCAGAGGCTGCACGACAGCGGCACAAAGCCTCTGAGTCAAATGCGACATGGCACGCCCAGCTGTAGAGAAGGGTTCCAGGTGTGAGTGTGTGTGCATGTGTGTTTTTGTGCTACCACTATTTGTGTATGCGCAGCGGTCCCACAGCAGGGCTTGCGGTGTGACAGAGGCCTGTACACACTGTTGCTATTGAATGAGCCAGGTGACAAAACATACACGCACACTCACACACAAAAGATGTTCCACAATACAAAAGCTATTCATCGCTGAGATCATTGTGATGATAATTGCTGCTAAAAGGAAGGCTATAAAAATAAACTAATCAGATGTTTAACAGGTGAAGAATCAATAATACTTTTGTGCGTCCCACGTAAACTTATTCTTACATCTTCTCCTAGTCACCGCAGAATGACCCGCTCCAACAGTGTAACCACAGCTGTGCAGGCTGACCTCGACGACCCATCAGACGCTCCGGACCTGCCGCCGCGTCTCTGCGCCACCATGCCGCGCCAGCACTCACGCGATGCTGCCACTTCCACCGTCAGCATCCAGGGCTCTGGGAACCACTACCACGCTTGTGCCGGAGATGACTACGGGGAGGTGGGCTTTGACCCGTCCATCCTGCCTCCTCCTGACCCCTGGATGGACAACGTACCTGAACCAGAGGGTGAGGCTCTGGAGGCGGTCGGGCGATCGGTGTGCCCGCGTGACGGCCGCTGGTTCCTCAAGTTGCTGCAGGCTGAGACAGAGCGTATGGAGGGCTGGTGTAAACAGATGGAGCAGGACGAGATGGAGAATGAGCTGCCTGAAGAGAGTGAGTTGATTCATTATGTTTAAATGTCATGATAAATTCTACTCTGTTATACAGTGATATTAGGTCTATTTTTCCTCCTTTCCTCCTCTCCTCTTTTGATTTGGAGGGTGCTGGTATTCGTGGTATTGGACCACAATAGCTGCTTGTTCCTGTCTCAGGCCCTCTGGCCTCCACAGACATACCGTGCATACTTATCAATAGGCCACTGCTGGGCCCAGCCACGCTTGTGTCCTCTGGATACACTGCATAACGATCTCTCACACGGGGTTTGCCGAGTGCCCCTTCAAGGCAACTATTTCATCTTGATGTAACACACAGAACAGCGCTCGCCTGTATGCACACATCGAAATATGTTTTACACACGTACACTCAAACAGACATACCAGACTGAGTAAACAAGCCGCAGACTGTAAGCACTGTATTCGTACCTGTCCTTACTGCGTAGCTGATTTCATGTTTTACTGAAAATGCCATTGCGTTTGCAGCTAGTGTTTTGGTTCCAGGCAAGAGACTTTCTCACAGAACATGGATAACAGGGAGGCTGTCTCAAGGTCATATTTTCCCTGATCCCAGACTACAATGCACACGTGCACACACAGACACACTCGCACGCATCCTGAAGGGGTTGAAGTCTTTGTCTGCAGCACAGGTTCATTACTCACCCTCTCAGTTTCTAATAGCACTAGCCTTATGTACTAGCAGTTGAGTCCATATCACTGATCAGTGACATTTAAATTAGTTGTGTAGTCTTTTTTTATCTTATGCATGAGTCTGCTGGAAAGTGATTGTAAGAAAAATAAAAGGTTGCTGTTGAGACCAGGTGCTTGATTTGACCATGCTTAAAACATGCAGTGTTTTGCATTGTGTGTTTAATGATTTTGTATTTTTGGAAAAAGAATTGTGTCATTCTCATCTGATGTTCACAGATGTTTTGTATTTTGAAATGCTCGTATGAAGCAGGTTTCTAATCCATCCTTTTTTGTTGCATTACTAATGCAGCCCCTCTGTTAGTGGTGCAACATGCCTGCAGTATGCAGTCCTGTGAGTAATTGCATTGTGTGGGTGTGTGGGTGTGTGTGTGCATGCATGCGCGTCTGTGTCTTTCTGCAGTCCTGGGTAAGATCCGCAGTGCAGTGGGGAGTGCCCAGCTGCTGATGTCCCAGAAGTTCCAGCAGTTCCGGGAGCTGTGTGAGGAGAATCTGGTATGTGTCACCTCATCCTCTGCATGCTCCCCTCAGCCCTCCCCCACACTGACATCATCCTGCACAAATCACTCTGACAGGCCAGGCCAGAACTCATTTACTATGCATCTACTATAGACATCACATCTTTGCAGTCACTCGCAGATGAAAGGAAAGAGCATGGCTGCGTGGATATCTGAATGCTGATCCCAGGATTTACATATCTTCATTAAAACCCAGAGATTTATGTTTTTTTGTGCCTTTTGTTAAAAATGTAAAATTCTATGTTGCATTATTTATAGATTATTTAACAAACATTTAAGCTATTTAAAAACAGCGAGATTTATTTAACTAAAAAAATCATTTTTGTCTTTTACTAACTGAGAAAAAAAATCCAAAAATATACAATTGGAATGCTGCTGTGTTTGTGTTTATGTAGCAATGGATCGCTTAACCTTCTTAAGTGAAGGATGACAAGACAGATTAACAAACTGTTTTTTAATCACAGCAGATCTATGATTCAGACCAACTCCAGTACTCCCACTTATCACAATATGATGCAACTGTCTCACCTGATTTACAGAAAATCTGTTCCATTGCAGTTCTAAAAAATGTTTGGCTAAACAGTTAAAGCCAATTTTGTGATTCCTCTAAATCCTATTAAATATTATAGAGCAATAGTATTTTTTCGAAAAAGTGTGTGATAATCTTATAAACCGTATTAATTTTTTTATGTGTGGTTTCCATGCATGTGATGTTTGTGTATCAGAATCCAAATGCGCACCCGCGGCCCGTCTCTCAGGACTTGGCTGGATTCTGGGACATGCTCCAGCTGTCCATCGAGAACATTAGCCTGAAGTTTGATGAACTCCACCAACTGAAAGCCAACAACTGGAAACCTCTGACTCCTCCAGAAATCCAGGTGCTGACACATACGGCAAATACGAGCTTCAGCCAACTCCATTTTAAATAATCAAATGACCTAACTGCAGTGTTGTTTTGGAATGCTCCACTAACCCGCATGCTATCTTCTGTCATTACTGTATACTTTGAATTGTAAGTCCTAATGATTTACAGTTAAGCTTTGTTGTAGCATGCTTACATGTGTCGCTTACTGTCTTGTCGGCTGCCTGACGCCATCACTTGTATTTGTGTGTTTTGTTCTGTCTTGTCGACAGTGAGCCGCTTTTGAGATGCCACTCTACCTGCCATGCACCGTTGGGGCCTGTCCATCTCCAATGGTCTTTTACCTCATGCAATGGCCACCATCGTGCTGTCTTTCCCCACACAAATGGCTGCCACTGTGAACCATAACCTCATTAAAAATTGCATGCTTATGCCGGCAACAGCCACACCGCTCTTGCTAACCCTCATGCAAACCGGCTGCAGTCATGTCGCTCGTCCATGTGTTTACCTGCAGCTTGCCATAAGGACTCTCTGGTCTGTCTTTAAGACTATTTGTCATTCCTGTCCAGGAGAGAAGGATGCCTCCTCCTGTGCCAAAGAAGCCCCAGAAGGGCCACCCTCCCCTGGCTAGGGACCGCTCCCTGGAGAGCTCTGAGCGCCAGCGTCTGGAGGCTCGCAAACGCCTGCTAGCTGCCAAACGCGCCGCGTCAGTTCGGCAGAGCTCTGCTACCGAGAGCGCAGACAGTATCGAAATCTATATTCCTGAGGCTCAGACCAGACTATGAGACACACAAACTCATATAACAACACACAGGTCCAGTACACTGTCCCATAAACACAATAGCACTGAATGGTAAAGCTACGGTGCTAACATACTGTAACATAATCACATTTTTTGCAGACTTCCCAGATCACTGTGAAGTCAGTTGCTATGGAAGCTGGTTGAAGAAGTAATGTACACTTACAATATTTATTTATTAATTAATTAATTTATCTTTCTGTCTCTTCTTCCCTTCATTTCCTTCTCCCAGCTTTGATGTAGCACTCCCTCTGTTCCTTGTACCTCCACCTGCTCGTTGCTCCCAAAGAATTATCTCACTAATCCCCACGTTTTAAGTGACCTGATATTACAAAGATAAACCTGGTGTAGCACAGCAGTGTTGCTTCACACGGATATGTTTCAGGAGCCCAGGACGCAATAACATGGTGGAGGGATTCTGTGCGTGTGTAGGTGCTTATATGTCTATACGTGCAAACACACAGGTAGTTGTAAGTGATGTATTTAATCTATCAGATCAACTGAAGCGACCAGACCAGAATCATTCTTGATATTTATTATGTTATATTTTCTATTAAAAAAAATCTAGTTTTTAAAAAGAAATCAATATCTGACTCTAAGAGTACTACAGCCACAAAAGTCTGTGTTTTGTCTATTGAGGTCACATTTTAAAACGTAATATTAAAAAGCCTGCTTATAGAGGCAGCTGGTAACACAGTTCACCTTCTGCCTGAAAGTGGGTCCTTCCAGTTGCAAGAGGGCGACTCTATAGGAAAGGTCAAGAGGTTAGATTTTGCTCCTCCAGGTTCAGCAAAGTGGCTCCTCAGACAGTAGGAGTTAGGTTTTCAGCCTCTGCAAAGAGTGCAGTACCCTGAAAGGTTCCCAAAAAATGCCACAAACCGAATATGTGTTGTATGTGTGACAGAATGAGCGTGTGCGTGTTTTGGTTAACTTGTTTGTTTCAAAAGTGCTTCCTATTTTTCTAGGTCTAAAGGGTCCTAGCTGTAATCGAAGATTAAGGTAGCAGCATCAGCAGACTGTAAAACAAATCACCCGTCTTGTCTGAATTGAGACTGAGCAGAACAAGTTTGTATAAAGGATATATAATGACATGAAGTGCATGCTTACACAAGGTAACTGATATTTTTGTCTTTTTTAACAGATTTATTCCTTACTCACACCACGTTTAAACTCTTCAGTGTAACAGACTAAGCTAAAGGACTCATATGTGGTACAATACTGGTAGTTGTACGATATTTTATTATGTCATTTTTAGACAAGAAGAGTTTATGGACAGTATTGAGACTACGGGACTGAGAAAGGACTATTTCTCCTCACTGTGTGTGCACTCCCTCTGCCTCTAAACGAAACAATTATTTGAAGGTCATAAAGAGAAAAAAAAAATCCAGTTTCTAATATTTTGTATTAGTGTTTAATTTATTGATTAGGAGAACAATGACTGTTTATTGCCATTGTTATTATATTATTATTATTATTATGCACTGAAAACAAGGCCCTTATACTGTGTTTGTGTTTTATTTATGTTCTCCAGCATGACAGGCGCCTTTTTTGTCTTTTCCGTTTCAGTGATCAGCCTTAATTTCTATCGCGCTAGTCGAGCACAACTGCAGTCTCAGGGGAAGATGTGTGTGTGTGTGAGTGAGTGTGTGTTTGCGTGTTGGCGAGGTTCAGAGAGAGAGTGTGACTGACTTCATCTGACTGTATATGACCCATATTGTTGTCTCTTATTGTACATAATTCCTGCCAGCAGGATAGGCCATGATCTTAATAAAGCAACCAGTGTCCATACCATATTCTCAATTATGTTTCTACTGAGCACTCAACCCGGCTTACTGCAGTAAAACAAGGTACTTCTGTCAGCTGCTTGAATGTGGAGACAATCCCGAGTAAGTTTATGGTCACTTAATTCTTCACGGACTAGCAGAACTTTGGTGTGTAGTCCAATTTTCTGTATTGATCTGATAAAGTTGTGTGCCATTGGATAACTATAGGAAACACGGTATATTCCTGTTATTTGTCCCACAATGTTGAACTACTACCTGAGCTTTTCATCGAGAGATGTGTGAAGAAACTCAGATGATGTAACCATACAGTATGATTTGTAACTCCTTTAGTTGGTCAATAAATATTTTTAGAGAGGGTGCTTATAAGTATAGTTCAAACTTCATGCCATTTAATATAGACAATGCTCATTTTAGTACTTTTTCTTTGGAACTTGTTTCAAGTCAAACTGTCTGTCGAATAAACAATTCATTTATTTATGTTTATTATATTAACATATCAATATAACCCTCCTGGTATAGCAGGGAGTTAGAAACCAGAATGTTGGATTGTGCTTTAATTGCTAAACTCACTCCAGCAGTCCTGGCAAATCTGAAACTTGTGATGTAGTTATATTATAAGAAAAACCTTCAAATAAACATTTGTACATACATGAATGTTTCCCTATGTAAATGTAAACTAAAAGAACAAAACAACATATTACAAGCAGATATACATTTTGTAATTAATGTTATTACACTCTTGATGTTATGGCACGTGTATGAGCTCTTATCAGCATTAAAAAACCTCATTGCCATAATTTTGTTGTGTTCATTTCTTTCCTGTCACATGTGTTCTCAATTAGAATATAATTAAACCGATTACAAGGCCGGCGTGGTGTGTTTTTAGGGCATTTCCCATCCGCAGGGGCGGATCCCCATAATTAGACGCCGCTTTTGGCCTCGGCTTAGCCTTGACGTTTCTGTACGTGCAGCTTCTGGTGATTTGTCATTCACACATCAGTCGTGCTGAGGCGAGGCGTGCTGGCTTCGGTGGCTAGAGTTAGGGTAAAGGGTTGTGGGGGTGTTGTCTCTGTGTATGGCCTGCCCTGGGTCAATCTACCCATCATATGGTCTACTATGGTGGGCTGCATCTGCCTACTTGTGTGCCTGGAGGTCTGTTTAAACCCTTAGTGATTACATCATTTAGATTAGACCCAACCTCTGCCACAACCGCTGTCACCTCTGACAGGAACCCACAAAAGGTTCAAAAGGAATCCTGCCTGTTCCACCTATTATGCTATTAAATGAGTTAATGTTTCATCAGTTGATCAAAAGTTAGCCTATGCAGCATGTATAAATGCTGAATTTGTCAGTGCTACATGGTATTAACTGCAGTTCAATTGCATTCAACCCCTGATCTTGAGTGGTTACATATCATAGCCTGCTAGTTAGTGAACAGGTAACGTTGCGGATTATCATTTTAATGAAGATGTTTAAAAAAAGATCCCCTTAAAATCCTAAAAGTAAACTGCTGTTCAGCTTAAAAGACTAGTATAACAAAAACAGTAAGGTGTACCTGCCTGACCTAATACAGAGAACAGAAGCATTGCCAGATAGGAACAGCTGTACTCATATGTAAGCTTCCTTACACTGACTTTATTGGCACGTAAACCCTGTCAGTGAGAAAGTGTTGACGTCTGCTGTTTCCCTGTGTTAATTTATACAGGATTATGCTAATGCATGGGAGCTGTTTTAAAGCATTCACACACACAGGACTGCCTCCTGTAGAAAGACAGGAATGCTACACTATTGTTTTCTCATATTCCCTTCTTTTATATACACTGAACAATTAAACTAATCACACTACTTCCAACATTAAGGGATAAATGTGTGCAGTAGAGTTAAGTGATCTGAATGATCCAAAGCCGGGCAAAATACGAATAAAAATGATCAACTCTGAGATGTAGAAAAAACAAAACTTTATTTGAATCCCATGTGACCCCTAGTTGCCACAAACATTGCACAGTATGAAAAGAAATCACATCATTGGGCATCATGTCACATTAACTATACACATGGTCCTATTATACAAGGAAATGTTTTTTGGTGATTTTTTTTAAAAAAGGGCTGTTTTTTTTGTCAGGTTGTAAAACAGCAAATGCAGAAAAACATATGTAGTGTTTAATTTTTCCAGTCCACTGGCCGTCATTTTTCGCTGAGTGATGGGATAAAGGCTCATGCTAAGAACCTGCTACATTGGTCTTATGAAACACCCCTCGGTGACAAAAAGAAACGTTTTTAAAAAAAAAAAAAAAAAAGAAGCATAAAGGGTTTTTTCCTTTTAAAAATAGCTAAAAGTAAATAACAAAAATCCAAAACTATACTTATGAAAACAAACATTTACTACAGTAGTGAATAAGTTTGTCATAGATGCCAAGAGCAAAGTATTTTTAAGACACTGAGATGACCTTCCTCTGCCTTTAGTGTGCAAACAAACAAGGCAGACCAATCATGAACTGATCTCTGAAATGTTGAACAATAATAATAAGAATAATTAAAGAAAAAAAATTAAAACGTGTGGGTGCGACCAATCCACCTGACCGATCTGTGAAGGAGGACTGATTCTTGCTCTTGCTCCGTTTACTACAATACAGTATAATGGAAAGACATAAAGACAGGCAGCATTGTTCTGATAACATTTTTGGTCCCTGTGTGCAAATAAAATACACATGTAGATACATAAAGATACATGTATATGAAATGTATAAACAACTTACAGCCAAGGCACCTCGATACGGTTTTTCTTTTCTTTTTTTTTTTGTTCAATAAGAAAGAAAAAAAGCATCCATGTCAATTTGATTGGTATACCAAAAATAGAAATGGTCAGGCTTTCGTGTGGATTTTGTTCTTTGTTACGTGCAGACGAGTCACTGAAACGAAGAGTTCCACAGCTGAGATGCAAAGTCAGTCTCTAGTTCCTCCTCTTCTGTCAACTTTCCTCCTTTAAGCGACCAGCTGTTTGGCCTGCAGCTCCATCTCTGCAGCCCGTTTGAGGGCCACATCCACCAGGAGCTGGAAACCGCTGAAGTCTTGTGTGAGGTCTGGAGGGGTGGGGGGAGGGGTGTTGAACAGCCCACTGCGGGGGCTCAGGTTGCCTTCTATGCTGGTGCTGCTGAGGATGGTGGTAGTGGGGGTGGCGTTGGGTAGTGGCTGACTGCCTGGCCCTTCTTCCCGGCACCTAAGCAGCGCTTGAGCCTGCACGGCATGCAACAACTCAGCTGCCCTGTCACAGTTCATGCCGGGCGCGCTGGGGTGGGAAGCTGTCGGGCTGGTTTGCATTGCTGTGGTGACAGTAGTGTGACAGATGACAGAAGGCCGGGTGGGCACGAGCCCAGGAGACGGGGACGCGGAGGTCGGAGAGGGCACGGTGGGGGACACCGCTTTTCTCAGGACGCTGGGAACGGCGGGGTCGAAGCTAGACGGGTGCAGGACCCGTTTGTCGTAGCTCTCTTCTGTGGCTGCCGCGGGGCTGCTGTGTTTCGGGGACTGGGAGCTGTCAGAGAAGCTGTCACCAGCTTTGCTACCTTTCCTGGATATGGTGAACTGGTTGGGATCTTTGCCATCTTTCCTCAGCATCTCCGGGAGAAGTCTCCGGCGTGCGTTAATGAACCAGTTGCACACCTGCAGAAGACGATAACAACAACAACCCACACAGTCAGAAAGGTGCGTCACATGGCTCGCTTCCATTCTGCCTTGCGCTTTAAAAGAAAATCTGCTGGTACATTTATCCCCAGGTGCAGTCTGCACATGTTAGCAGAGAAATCGAGTGAAAGGTAAACCCTACCTATCACATGCTGACATTTCACACACTGCAACCATTTCCTGTTTTAATCATTTCACCACTGCAGAAATGACAAAAGACACCTCTGATTATAAGCTATCCCCTTTTTAATAAAGGTCAGTTTAGATTTCTTTTGTAATAGCAGCATTCACAGTTCACTCTTTTTCTCAGTCCTCCAGGCTAGTCGTAACTGGCTTAGGAAGCCTTTCAGCTATGTAAATGACTCCGCATTGTTCCCAGACAGCTGGGATAGAAAAGGGGCTAGAGGGAGGGAAATTCCTGTCCAAGTGCCTCGGCCAAGCCCACAGCACACAGGGAGTAAGTTTACTCACTTTGTCTCAGACTTTTATGTTGCAACATCAAGCTGATCTGGATGACCTTCAATTCACAGTGTGTATGTGTCATGATTTGTTTGTGATCCAGACAGGAAATGATTCAGTCAAGCTGACACTTGTTTCCTCTTGACTTTTACAGTGGTCTATTTACACTCTCTGGGCTTAATGGCAGAAAAAAAAAAGAGTTTCAGGTGGTACTATCTTTTTTCCCGTCAGAATCTGTGCCCGTACCTGCAGTGTAGAGAGCTGGGTCTGCTTGGACAAAAGGGCTTTCTCCTGTTCAGAGGGGTAGGCGTTGTAACGGTGCTCATACAACCAGTCCCTGAGGATCTGAACGGACTCCTTGGGCAGATTTCCCCGCCGTTTTCTCTTCCCACTGCTCCCCGCGCTGGACGACAGATCCAGAGGGGCGTCCACGCTGTCCTCATCGTCAGTCTCGCTGCCCGACAGCATCATCAAACCTAAAAACCACGAGCGAGTGCAAGAGAAGGACAAAAAAAAAAAAAAAAAAAAGAGCGTGTGAGGCCAGGACAAAGAAGAATTTATATCCTCTAATGTCAAGCCACCCCGTTGTCAGAGCGGCTCTGCCACAGCCGCTCAAGTTGTCTGGGAGGCAGCTGATGTGTCAGAAGCAAGCTGTCAAGTTCAGCCATGTGATTCATATAAGGAGCCAGGGAGGGTGTGAGGAGGAGGAAGAAGGGGAGGGTGGATGTAGAAAGGGGGGACGTCACAAAGGCTAGCCTGATGCTGTGTCAGTTATAAAACCTGCCTCAACAAATACAAGCCAGGTCTATTCTAGACAGGCTGATAGCTGGCACAGCAACAATCTCTGTGTAAAAGGGGAGAGTTTGTTTTGAAGAACAGGAGCGCTGAATCTGAAAGATTACAGAGTCTGTATTTTTAAATGGGAGGCTTAGGATCTAATCAAAGTCAATCATGATCAAAGGAAGTGCTCTGAATTGCTTTGAATGTCAAGAGTACAGCCCAGGCAAACTGACGTGCTTTTGAACTGCTTTTAAATTTGTCCCATTTTCCATCTGGCATATATATTACATTTTTAGTCCCATTTAGTATCTAACCAATATAAAACCTTAATATGCGTCCCTCGTCTTTAAGATAAAGACACACTGAGGTTTATTAAAGACTGGCTCCTGTGATTTTAGGTCAATATTTACACCTGGACACCAGCACCTAGGCTACTGTACGGGAAGCCAAGCGGTCATAGCGAATAAAACAGGCCAGGATATTTATTGTACAACCGTGAGCTCCCGGGCAAACTAGTGGGAAAGAAGTAAGAAAGTTCCCAAGTCAAGAGTGGCCAACAGGATGAGGTAATTACGTAGGTTGGAGAGGCGAAGGGGGAGGGGAGACCTGTTGCAAATAAGCGTCTCCAGACTAAACAAAAGAATCCAGGGCTGCCTGCTCCTTTGTACGCGTTTCAAAAGTTTCTGCTCGCAAACAGCGACTTTGGCGCAAACTTTCCACCAGCCGAAATACGTCGCTTCCACAGAAAGGCCAGAAAAAAGACATTTTAACCCGAGAAACGCGACAGTTTTTCTAAGTTTGAACAACTTGTAAGAGGGTTCTTTTGTGTGCGTGCGTGCGCGAGCGAGCTGCACCACGAGGTCCATGAATGTAACAAGGCAACAGCAAGTTCCCACAATGAGGTCAGGATGAACATTAGCCTACATTTGGATTTTGGTCATATTTTAAAGGCGCTAGGGCTGTTTCCGTTCGCTGTTCGTGACTAAAAAAAAGATACAAAATATCGAGTTTTTTTTTTTTTTTTTTAAAGCTTACAGGCTGCCAAAATGTAACAACCCCTGAAGTCACAACAGTCGCACAACTTTTGACTTGTATCGACTATCACCACTTATTAAGAACCAAAAAACTTCTTCACAAATGTAGCTTATATGAGGTTTCCACCGTAACAGAAAAAAAGCGAAAGCGTCTTTTAAATCATTCTGAAAGTTGTCCCAGTTTATACCGCGACTAGGAAAACAATACACGGCGACACAGTCGTGCGTTAGCCTATTGTGTGAAAACTTGAATAAAGCACATTTAGATAACCTAAAACGGTGGCTAAACCTTGCTATTGTCGACTTTTGACATCGCGCCAACACATGGCAGAAAAAGCCCCCCTGTCATGTCTGGAAAGGAAACAATAGACTGCATGGTTTGCATATGAGGGAAACGGTTCTGTTACTCATTCTTTAACGCCGTCTCCGTCTAAAGTCGTTTCCCTTTTTCTTCCCTTCTACTTTAATGTTATTTTTTTTAAATCCCACCTACCCTTTTTGGTCTTCATCTTGAAAAATGCCCGCTTATTCCTCGGCAAGCGGAGAAGACAAATTCTCTGTCAGAGCTGTGTTTTTCCCCCTAGATATCCCCAGCGTGTATCCGATATCTCGAAAATCCTTGTTCATTAAAAAATGCTTCTTTTCTCCCGTTTTAGATGTTCTTCTCTCTTCTAGTCGTCCTTCTTTGGAGACTTGAGGTGGCAGGAGAGGGGGTGGGGGGTTGTGGGTTACCTGAGATCTCTGCGTCCCTTTCTGCTCAAAGCCCCTTTTCTCATTGACTGTGTGTTTGATCCTGAAACTGGGTGACAGCTATCTTTGACAGCTGCGTGACTAAACGCAAAGATCCTCCCACCACCAGTGGAGAACAGGAAAAATCTCTGACATCAGCATGGCTTGTTCCACTGACATGAATACAGTCTTGCTGAGCTTTAACTGCTGCAGACCCTACTAATAAAGTGAATATATATCTATATAGATATCTATATAGATATATAATATGCAGAAAGCGTTGTTTAGGCGGGCAAGTAAAATGACAACAATAGCAGACTGGGGGAAAGCACTGCGGACCTCGTGGTAACACCTACAGATTAAAAATAACTAAACTAACCACAGTAATTTAAAACATATATATAGCACATTATTGCTACAGGCTATGCCGGATATTTCCGAATGAGCGTCGGTGTGTTTTTGTGGCGCAAGCTTCATCGCCTTATCACAGTCTGTGGTTTATCACCTTTCGTATCGCTTGTTTACATCGTGAAGAATTACCTTCACGTACTCCCAACAATAATTCTTGTGCATGCGAGTGCTTTTTAACAATGTGGCTTCGCATAGGCTGCTGCAGTGTGTTACAATAGGGGCCTCGTGTTGTGTTTATTGTAATAGCAGCAAATCTCGTATTTATACTACTGTGCATCCCCCTCCTCTTCCTCCCGTCTTATCACTGTAGTAGTCCATTCTTCTGTATCCCTATAGATAGGCGTGAAACGTGTTTCTTATGCGCTATCGATGTCACCCCGATTGAATTGTAAACATTATATAAGGAGAAGCTGCTGTAATTTCTCACAGGAATGAGGAAATGCTTAAAAAATACAGTGTGGACATGGGTGTAGCTGCGGGATATATTGATCAAACCTTGCAGCAGCTGGAGGTTAGTGCACCAGCTCGGCTTACTAAAGACAACAGCAGCACTGCGATGAAAACGATCAATGCCTTCATTTGTATGCGGTGCACAACCATGCGACAGCTGCTGTAGCATCGTTTCTTTGCATGCATTTGTTCCAGACATGCATTCAAGTTCTCTTTGCGGAAGCTAAATGTCGCCTCCGCGTGCGCACAAGCGGAACTGTACGTGAATGCAACGCGGCGTGCAGACACGAGGTCCTCGGGGTCCCTCTGGTGGGGATTTAATTGCACTGCAATTCAGGCGTAGATAAGGAAGAAGTTGCTTTAAATGTGGAGATGTTATATAGTCAAAAAAAGATTAAGAATTAACTGAACTGAACTGCCCTTTTTTTAATGACATAGTATGGTAACACTTTATAGCACGGCCCACGACTAAGAGTGCAATTCTGCTCGAACTAAATGGAATTTCCACTGATTTTACAATAAATACAATGTACTTATATTTACCTACAAATAATTAGCAGTAGATACTCTAGAATAAGGGTGTGATAGCTTTTACAAAAGAGAAGAAATCATTGTAATGTAAACAATTTTAAGTAGTGTGTAATTTCTGGGTGTTTTAGTGGAAAAACCAACAAAATTTCCACAGCTTACATCGTAAATACGGTGTGCTTTTAGGGAGCCGTATTGTGTAGTGGCTTTACCTTGCCTTGTTACATTTCTATTATGCCTTACACTGGTGTGCATCATATTATATTCAACAAGTCCTCTTGTATTACATGTGACAATGTGATGAAGACTATTTCTCCCTTTCCTAATTAAAATTAAACACTAGCAAACACTGCAGGACATCTGCCCATGTGATCTTATAATGATGAAGCAAAATCAAACCTTATTTTTTTGCTTGGAAATAATGTAAGGACTGTGAGGAAAGGACTGTGAGGAAAACAAAACAAAACAAAAAAATGTATTAATGTGAAAGAAGAAAGACTCCCAAAGAATAATTTGGGTTTTATTTATATTAAACACAAAAGAAATGACAATAAACTTTTCTTATTAGCTATGAAAACTTTTATTTATACGTTTCTGTTTTATTTCTCTTTGGCTCGTTTTCTTATTTTCTCTTTTCTGCTTTTTTGCCCTTTTATGATGAAGATGAGGAGAAAGAGGACAGATCATTGTCCCTTCTCTGATGCATCTTAAAATACCTGGAAATTATGCACTACGTAAAATTACTTAGAGTATAATTTGTGTCTGATTTCCTGTTGAATACACTAGCCAAAATGAATGTATAATGTGTGATGATAGTATAATGATTGATGTAAATACTTGAATTATTACCTCCTTACTCTGTTGTATTTGTCGGTTAATGCAATTATATTGTAATTTCAGGTCAAATACATGGAAAGTCAAGGGGAATTTCACCTTTAGTCACAGGCCGTATTAGAAAGTGTTATTATGTTTCAGTATACTATTACAGCATTAAAACAAAACAAAAATAAACAGTCACCTTTACTGATTATTAATGTTAATGTTTTTTTGGGGTTTTTGCTGCTATAAATGTACACCCACTCACTGAAGTAATATTTTTATTATCAAACACAAGCAGCGTGAGTGTGTTTTCCAGCTCAGTCACTGTTAAAAATAGAGACGACTAAGTTTGGCAGGCCAAAGCCAGCTACTGTCAGATACTAGGTATGCTTCCCATCAGTTGTGACAGATCAAATGATATTTATTGATTGGCTGATTTTTGTAATTAATAATAGCAGTAATATTAATAGTCATTTAGTCTGATAGACTAGCTGTGCTGATGACTAATTTTGAACATTGAGCCTTTCATGCTTTCTGTATAATCAACACATTTGGCGAGCTTTTTTTAGTCATTTCTTTTATTAATATTTACACTTACTATGACGGGAATTCAGTGGTGATGTAAGACGACAAATAAAGCTCAGTGTTTGTTTTATACTTTCCAGACCGAGATAACACTTCACTTGTTTAATGAATGTTTTTATGTTTATTTTGTAGGATTAATAACAAGAGCCACATAAGTCTGTTTAGAGGGGAAACGAATGTTTAATGAATAGACACGATTATTAGCTGAGCGGTAGCTCTGCTGCTTTACTGTTGTGTCACTCGACTCATTTGACTGTGACGCATCAAATCCTTCACATTTGTCCACGAGCGTCGCGGCATCAGTCAGGACGACCGTGGAGAGCTGTGTGAAGTTACAGACAGCCACAACTGTACAGGAAACTGGTGGGGTTTTTCTTTCAAAATAAGATTGTTGTGGTTCAAATATCAGAATCGGAATACTTTATGGTTCAACCATAATCTGGTAAATTGTTCCCATATCCGGGATTTATGGGACTGCGTTTTTCCTTTGTTCCAGTTCATTCGCAATAAATCAATAAATAAAAATCACAGGCCTAATTACACTAAAACTGAGCTTTACGAACATCTGCTTCAATTAACGCTTTGCGAGTAATTGGATGTGCTGTTTTTATTTAGATTACCTTGTTATTTGAAGTGCTCATTTCATTTCAAGTCATCATGTTAGTAAAGAGGAAGAAAGTGTATTTGATGATTATGTGGCTATTTGAATGAAAGCAACACCACAATTGACTTTTTTGAAAGTAAATTAAAACCCAGTAAACGTAGCGAACTAGTTATGAGACTTCTTAAAACATAAAAATAAAAACGTTCACTATTTTGTAAGGATTTTTTTTTTTTTTGCACTTTAAAGTTAAAGCATCTTTTCCTGTTTATCAGCATGAAAACATTTTTTTCTGCCTTTTTTTAAAGAAACTTTTGCTCATTGATCTAAGGCAGTTAAGCATGATTGCTCATAACGAAGGCGCACGTGTGCGTAAACCATGGATTTTATTTTGAAATAATCCAACTGAAAAGTGTTTTTTGGTTTTATTTCGTCGGACTTGATTCTGTCGAAGAGGACTGGGTCCTGTTACAGTTTGGAGTCTAAAATTAGGGAGGCACCCCAACTGCAAATGACGCAAGAGGACTAAACTGGACAGTCTAGTCGTCTCTGTGTGTCAATGACAGCGGGACTCAGAGCCATGGAGACCTTCCCTACAACTTTGCTGTTGTTGATGACATGGAGAGTATTTTTAGCTATTGTTGTCATCTTTCCGTAACAGCCCAGCCGCGCCGTTCAGTATAAAGGACTCTTTCAAAATGCAGTTGTACAACAGTGTGCTGACACACTACCCGAGGTCGTCTCGCAAAGTTACAATAACTTTGTCGACCGCTTCTGCGCGTTTGAACGGGGCAAGTTCCTCTGAGGCTGACAGGCCGGGATTTACTCAACCAGACGCAACTTCAGCGACCAACGGTGATCCGGTGAGCGAGTCTGTGTCTTCCGCAAACATGCCTGCCTTGTCGTGTTACGAAGCCTCAACCATGAGGCCAATTTACTTCACCTCGACTGCTGAAATTTTAATCCGGAGACCTGATGGAGTGGAGAGGTCTGTGCCTGTGCATGTTATGAGGGAGTCCAAAGTCAAACCACCTTCCCCAGACTCTCATAGCGGTGAAACTTTGCACTGTAATGACTGCGACCCTGATGTGATAGTGGACTTGATAGATCAATTGAGCAATGGGACAGATGAGCTTTTCCCAGACTGCCCAGAACTCACTGGAAATCAGCTTACCAACAGCAACAACACCAGTGGACCCAGAATAGAAGAATACAAGAGAATGGTGGAAACTTCAGGTGGGGATGATGGAATTTCACTGACTATTACCCCCTTCAGAAGCAAGACGTGGGCCTCATTGAAAGACGAGGAGCTGGTTCCCCCCAAGGCAGTACAGCCTAAGGGTCTCATAAAAGAAGACTTTAGCTTAATGAGCACGGCCAAAGCTGCTCCAGCAGCTGAAGAGAGACGGGCTTTTGAGCTCAGTGTTCTGCAGGAGTCCCCTCCACAGAGAGTCCAGGAGAGAGGGGAGATCAACGACAAAGTCGCCCGATACCTGGCTGAAGTGGAAAAGCAAAATAAGTACCTCCAGGAGAGGCACAAATACAGGTATCAAATCATTCCAGATGGCAACTGTCTGTACAGGGCTGTGTCTAAAGCCACATACGGGGACCAGTCGAGACATGCAGAGCTGAGGGAGCAGACGGTGCACCACATCGCTGACCACCTTGACGAGTTCAACCCTATCATTGAAGAGGATGTGGGGGAATTCCTGATCAACGCAGCGCAGGACGGCACTTGGGCCGGTTACCCCGAGCTTCTCGCCATGAGCCAGATGCTGAATGTCAACATCCACCTCACAACAGGGGGCAGCTTGGAGAGTCCCACTGTCTCCACCATGGTGCACTTTCTTGGAGAGGAGGATCCTTCCAAACCGGCTATCTGGCTGAGTTGGCTGAGCAACGGTCACTATGACGTTCTCTTGGACAGGTGTCTGCCCAACCCAGAGTATGAGGACTGGTGCCGAAACTCGCAGATGCAAAAGAAACGGGACGAGGAACTGGCAAAGTCGATGGCAGCCTCATTATCCAAAATGTACATTGAGCAGAATGGGTCTGTGTAAACGAAATACAGCACATTACAGAGGAATAGAGATGAATGGTTCTGCTTTGTTTCTACGTGCTTTAAATTATTATTTTTTAAGGATTTTTTTAAGGAGCAAAAAGACGTGCAGTGCACATACTTTGGTTCATGTCTATGCCAGCGTTTTGAAATTAACGCTAGTTGTCTCCGAAAGAGTTTGACAGTGTGTGAGTCTGTTCTTGATAGTTTGGGTGATGTTGACATGAGTGAAATTCTCTAATGCTGTTCAGATGTGGCTGAGTGCTTTTGGAGTGTACTATTTTTATTTGCCCGCTCTCAGCTGACCAGTTATTATTATTTTTTTGTCGTGCTTCTCATGCTTTGGCAACTGCCCAATATTTTCAGACAAAGAGAAATCTGGTTTGCATTTTCCATGTGTTTAGCTACTCATTTGCACAAAATTCCTCTAAGAGTAGTTCACAGTGCTTGGTTTGTGTCTGCGAGAATGATTCAACGGTTCATTTTCCATTATTCCAGTACTTTTTTGACATTTGACAAAGAATTTCAAAATAAAGTTAAGAAAAAAACCACACTAACTTGTAGTGGCTTCATTTTTAATTTACATGCTTGTTGTCCCGCTATTTGTTTATCGCCTACATTTTCAAAAATTTGTTATTCAGTTTTAGCGATATCCACTGTTTCATCTTAGGTGTAAGGCAGTCCATAACCACCACATCACCACCACAGTTCATGCTGCAGCCACTTGCCGGTCACTTCATTAGCTACATCTGTTCAGATGCTCACGGATACAAATATCTATTTATCAACACCTGAGTGCATTTAGGCATCTAGACACAATCAAAAACCTGCTGAATTTCAAACTGAGCGTCAGAATGGGTAGAAGTGTCTATGAACCTGGCACCAGCAGCCAGTCTGCTGGTGCCAGACTGGCTGGTCTCGGTATTTCAGACTTGCTTATCTAATGGGATGGGATCGCTGGGGTTTACAGAGAATGCTCTGAAAGAGAAAAAAGTCGAGTGAGTTTAAGTTCTCCAGCCAAAATACCAGAGGTTGGAGGAGAAAGGCCAAGGAAGGAAATACACCAGTCACATCAAGGGGTGTCGAACTCCAGGCCGCGAGGGCCGGTGTCCTGCAAGTTTTAGATCTAACTCTGAATCAACACACCTGAATCAAATGATTAGTTCATTACCAGGCCTCTGGAGAGCTTCAAGACATGTTGAGGAGGTAATTTAGCTATTTGAATCGGCTGCGATGGATCAAGGACACATCTAAAACCTGCAGGACACCGGCCCTTGAGGCCTGGAGTTCAACACCTGTCATTACAACCGAGTAAGAAGAGCATCGCTAAATGTGCAAAACCTTGAACCTCGAAGCGGGTGGGCTACAGCAAACAGAAGACAACACTGGGTGTTATTCCTTTAAGTTAAGAACAGCCAAAAGTTACACGGGCTCACCAAAATGAGACACAGCAGAAAACTGGAAAAACACTGCAATGAACGAATGCTATGAATCTCATTTTCTTTTGCTTCTGCCGTTTGGTGTAAACAACATTAAAGCATGGATCCATCCTGCCTTCTATCAACACTTCTGGCTGGTTGTGTAATGGCGAGGGAGATGTCTTCTTTGCACACTTTGGGCTCATAAGTACAAACTGAGTGTCATTTAATTGCTGCAGGCTGCTTGAGTATTGCTCCTGACCATGTCCATCCCTTTATGATCACAGTGTGCCCGTGTCCAGTTTCGTGAACATGACAAAGACATATAGAGAAACTTATTCAGCTGCTTTTTAAAGCCATATGTGTAATTCATGAAAAACTCATGTACTGATAAATATTGCGCCTTCCTTCCGTTAGGTGGCACTGTATGCTCCCAGATGCTCAGACAAGGTATCAATGAAGGTATTTGTATTCTTTTAAAAGCAGATTACAGCGTTGGATTATCGGATACAATACGCAGAGTTAAAGTGACTGCGCAGTGGTCTTCAAAAATGTGAAATGGCATGTTTTGGTATCACGGGATGCGATGACTGGGAGAAATGGTGGAAGAGTCGCTTTTTAAAGTTTTGCATTTATAATTTCTAAGACCACCCAAGTTAGATTTTGAACACTGATTAAGAGCTTCCTGACCATGGCAGCTGGAAAATGTTCAAAGTGTCCGAAAATATGATATGTGGTATAAAAATCCAACATTATTATATTTGTACAGCCCCCGATTTAAACTTTATCATGAGGTTATTATGGATTCTTTACAGTGATGACGTAACGCTGCAGTCATCGTCATTTGTGTGTGTGTGGAAAAGTTTTATGATTTTTAATACGGGGGGAGGGATAGTGCCTCTCCCTGCTCCTGCGAGTCTACTACGTTCACAAGGCTTCTTAGAGCAGAGGGGCAGGTGAGAGTTGGACCGAGCTGGCTGCTTCACCGCAGTACTGGCACACAGTCAGCTCAGAGACGCACAGGGGGCAGAGGGAAAGTCATCCACGGACGCCCCTCTCCGGTGTGTAGTGTCGAAGGATTCCCACGCGCAACACGGACGGCGACGCGGTCACCTCGACGCGGTGAAGCCTCCCCACCCCACCAGCCCCCTGCTCGGAAGTTGGCTGTTACTTTTAAAACAACACAGAGAAGAGCGGTGAAGTCCTGGAGCTCTGACCTGAGAGGCTGTAACAGACATGTCGGGACACCGGGTGCAATTCGCGGACCTTCCTCCGAGTGATCATAAAGGAAGTCCCAAATCTCACAGTAAGAAAACAAATATACATATATATATATATATATATGTCTGTTGACCTTGATTTTAACAGATGCTAAGCCTAAATTATGAAAACTTTGCAGAAAATCTAAAGATGCCGTGTTTAAAGTTTTTACTCACAGTTAAATACTGCTGTTGCTTAACTTTAGTTACCCAAATAGATCCGTTACATTGCTGCTTTCCTTGTATCCTGTATCTGTGCCCCACTGTAGTCAAAACAATTGAGCTGCCTTCTCAGCGCTGTCTTGCATTGTATTACACTCCTCTTCATGATGCAATTACCAGCAGAAAACACAGTCAATCCTCGATGATTACATGTATTTTTATTTAAATATGAAATGTTACATGCTGCCTTTTCTGCCTTAAATAGGGTCATATTTTGTCTTGCTCATTGATATCTATGTTAATGTCATACCCCACATGTTATATATGAGTGACAGTGTGTGGCCTTTGTGTTGACCCCCTGCTTTGCTCCACTCCTCGGTGTGATCCCATTCAGTCTCCACTCAGGACACTTATCTGAAGTGGCAGTTGCCCTTTACGTGCTGCAGCTAACTTTTTCTCCTCAGGCCTCCTCTCATTGAGTGTCATGCTGTGTCTTAGGTAAGGTGACACTCAGGTTGGGGCGCATTTATTGACCACTACAACTCACAGCACAACGCTATTGGCTAAAGAACAGAGCCGGATTTGTGGACTTGGATTTAGTGCTCTTTATTGCTCTGCTGGTTTAAAGGCGTGCTTCTGATTGCATGTGAGGTGTGACAGAGTCAGCGGTGCTCGCCTCTGCTGCTGTATGCTGCAGTGTATGCACTCCAGCATGAGACACAGCTCATCTCCATGGTGACAGGTTGAGTGACAGAGCACGTGAAAAAGGATGCAATGGAAAATTGCCAGTTTGCTGCAAACCCCTCCAGAAGGGTGGCATCTATAACACACTGTGGTTCCACAACGGCACATGTGCACGGCTTGGGATTTATATCTTCGATGGCAGCTGTACTAACACCATGATGTGTGTGTTTGTGTCACATTCAGTAGTGTGCGTGTGAACAGCAGAAGTGCTGATGTTGTGTGCAGGTTAGGCTCAGCTTGTATGCAGGGCATGCTGGGTTTGATGGTGGAAGGACACAAAAGCAGCTTCAGCAGCAAACTACACATTCTGACTCAGCCCATCCATGTTTTTTGTGGGTTTTCCCCCCCGCTGCTTGCTTGGAACCAGGTGATAGTGGGGTCAAGTTTCAGGCTCTTCTCTTTTTGTGATGTGCAGACACACAGCATCCACATTCCACAATAACATAAGCAACTTGACGAGTTTATTGCGAGCAATCATCTCTCATTCAAATATTGTATTAGCAGCATCAAATTAAAAAGAAAAAAAAAAGTACCTGCATAGCAGCAGAACAGCAAGTCATTCATCACTCTGTTCATTTTCACAGCTATGACAGCTAATGATCTTGGCATCATATAGAGGGAACATTACAGCAGATGCGAATATGTCAACTCACATTACTGGTACTGAGGAAGCATTGTTGCTTTTGCCGCTGTGCAATTTGCATGAGTCAAAGAAGGAATCAGCAATATGTTTTTGTCGACATTGTCAAAAATACACTGTTGTTGCTGCGGCGTTTCTGCCCTGGATTTATCTTTCCGAAAACAGGCAGCATTGTGGAGTCTTTCTTCCTCGGTTATTTTATATTCATAACGTTTGCTTTGCTATCCAAGCAGACTTTTCAGTTTATAAAACTGTATACGATTGCAAGTTATTACTTCAGTTTTTAGAATTATTGAGAATCTGTGCATGATAGCATCCGTTTTATCATACCTATTATCCACAGAGCTATGTGCATACAATGTAAAGTATTTAATTTATTTGAAAACGCTAAACACATCCACCCCAGTGGTCACTTTTGGGGGAAATTCAGGTTATGCTAGTGTGTATCAACAGCAGCAGACATGTTTTCAGATGGATGTGGTCTTGAAGACAAGGTCACGCTCTTAGTTAGTCCATAGGCTAATGTTACTAATGAAAGCATGGCCCACTAATTTTGTAGTTCTGTGCCACTGCCACTGCCATCTTTTTGGTACTATCTTTAGCCATTATTATTACTGATGATGATGTTTGAAATTTAAATACATGGAACATTTTTCTCTATATTATCCACCAAAAAATGGCATTGCATTGTTGAAAAGAAGTAAAACCTTAAATCTATTTCTAGATGTCTTCACCTTTTCCTTAGTAAACACTTAATAGAATCTCTACGAATTTCAATGATCAAAGAGTCTTTTAGATTTTACATTGAAATATTACCACCATTTATCTTTTGTCTTTCAGAAATTTCACAATGTATATGATCAATACATGCTTTTGATTCAAAGACTCATCTGTGTTTTAGAGAAGGATTAACTGTGACTAAGATGGTGATATGTCTTTCAGTGAGCTATTATACCCTGGACAGCTGCACTCGGGACCATGATGTGCATCATCTCATGTTTCCAACAATATTTGCAGATTATGTCAACAGTCTTGGGTGGTGAAAAGAAGATATCTCGTACGGAGTTCCCATCAAAGTTCTTATACAAAGAGAATTGTTTCACTATTCATCTCAGTCTTTAACTACGTCTTAGGTGGTCTATACCAACATGTTATGTTAACCAGTGCTGTTATCCTGTAAGGCTTCCATGGCATAACAAACTATGACCATATTCCTCTTCATGCCCATTACTGATCATCACTAATCTCACTTTGACAAAGCTTATCCGGTCGTTAAGTCTGACGTCACTAGCCGTGTCTGGGCCTAAACTCCGCTGCAGGTCCATATATCAAACGATCACTATGGCATTACCGAGAGTTGAAAAACTGTCTAAAGTCTTTCATCTTTAATAAAATGATCAGCGTTCTGCTCTACCAGGTGTAACAATTGAGTTTAACATCCAGGCATCCATGAAAACGGAATTTATGACATTTAACGGAGTTAGAAGTTAGCAGGAAGTTAGCTCGCTAGCTTCTATCAAAATACAATATAGCATGTCCTGACTGCGGGGTTTTGGAAACAAATTAAAACGTACAGCTCTGTTATCACTTCCAACATAAATGAAGACAGAAAACTAAACAGCAGTGACGTTTGTAGGGTTACTGAAGTTTGGCCAGCTGGTATATAATGATGTGCTACGTGACCACTAGCGACACAGCTATGTTAGCATAATATAAACAAGCGAACTTTTTTTCCACTTGATAAAAGTTAACGTGAGTGTTCTCGGTGGTCAGGAACAAATGTAATCACATGGCAGGATGCTGTAAAAGAACCAAACTTCAGCCAGGAAAACAACTGAGATAATCCATCCACAATACGAGGTTAGTCATAGTGCTGCATGGGCTGGGCTGTAGTTACATCCTAAGCTATTAAAAACTGAGCGTTTGCTATCTTCTTTTTCCCATCACCACCAACTGGTTGTGGCAAATAGCTGCCCCTCCTTGAACCTGGTTTTGCTGGAACTTTCTTCCTGCTGAAAGGGAGTTTTTCTGTCCCACTGTTGCCAAGTGCTTGCTCATAATAGATCGCCTGCTCATTGGGTTTTTTACTCTAATATATTAGCGTCTTTAATCCACAATGCAAAGGGCCTGGGGGTGACTTTATTGTGAATTGGTACTTGTTATGTGCAGCAGTGAATGCAATGTTAGGTTTGTTGTAGTGTGAATGTGTAAAAAGCTGCTTTAAATTAAAAGAGCAGGAAGACAACTCGAGATGTATAACCAGTGCGTCACATTTGCATGTTCAAATGCAATAACTTATCAGATCTTGATTTAATTACTTTACTAAGTTCTGAGCAGATGGCAAAATTTGCTTCATATAATGTGAAAAGTTGTTGTTCTCACATAGAAGAAACACAATTTAATAACAACAACACTGTAAAAGAAGAGGGTCAAAGCAAATGAACCAAGAAATATTCAGTCATAATTAAAAGGGACCATGCCGTGTTGTTTAATCCATTAGCCCATTAACTTTTTGTCAGGATGTCCATGGCGGCATGTTATCATACTTTTGGTCTCCGTGTGATCGTCTTGGGAAATTGGCAAATGATGTGTTGGTGCGATAATCCCAAAATATGCTTCTTTACCAGCTCAGGAATGCAGGCAGTGTCTGTGCCAGTGTCAGGCTTTTGAAACCAGTGGGAGATGCACTCTCTGCAGCTTAAAACACGCTGTGGAAACAAATCAAATGAATGTAAAGTTGAGGATGATGCATAGCTTTAATTTCCTCACACAGACTTTTTATTGATAGTTCACTTACTACTATATTAACACAATCTTTGAGTGAATGGCTGTCTAGTAAGGTGTGAAATGTAGCGGGCTGATCAAATTTGATGGTCACTTGAACGGACTCTTCTGGAAATGGCCAAGCTCCTGAGATGCATAACAGCTGTTTTCACAGCAGATTGAAAGTGTGTCCCTTAGGGGCTCTTAAGTTTCTTAAGAGAGTAAAACAAAGATTTAAGGGTATGCAGTGGCTTTATCTGCCAGACAACAATATATTGGTGCTTTTCTGCCTTTAACTGGGGATGCTGCATTCTGACAAAAGGCAGTAATCTTGAGTTTTTACCCACTGTGTTTATTTTTCCACTGAAAATACTGATACAGCTTTGTATCTAAGCTTATGAGCTCCATGGGTGTTAGACATTGTGACTGTTATTACTACCACAACATTACTGAACATTTATATTTTTAAAGCAAGTTTAATTCATTGATATTAATATGTAGTGCAGTCATATTCAGTTATTGTTTAATTCTGAACTCTGTTATCTCACCTGTGGACTTAAATACGAGGACACAGGAGTGTGGCGTTATCTGTGACCTTGCAGTGCTTTTGATGGGAGCATCTCTTATCCAAATAACTACAAACTTGACACTAGGATTAGATCTTGAGCAACACATGTGCCAAGTTTTGAATAGGATTGACTGGTGATCAAGATTGGCAAAGAGCAGACAGACTAACATATACAACAGGTACAGCAGGTTGTCCACTGCTGTTATAGATTCGGTGGTTTGATCTCTGACCTCACCTCACCTCAAGTGTCCTTTGACAAGATGCTGACCAAGTCCCTCCCAATACCAGGCAAGGTCCTCATGTGACAGCTCTGCAAACATTGTGTGTTTGTGTGTGAAAATGAGTGAACGAGAAACACATTTTAAGCACTTAAAGGACACGAGTACAGACCATTTACATACAGAGATTCCTTTATTTAACAGTGAGATTACATGTAATGTACGTGGAGTGCTCAGCAGTCTGTAAAATGTCCATTTATGGTAAATCTTTTCAAATATACTTGTGTGTATTTGATCTTACATTTCATCCATTTTCTGCTGACATTTTCACGTTGCTCACTTTGTTCAACTTCAATGTTATTAAGGAAAACTCAAAGCACTCTCTACATCTGAATATTGAAAAGGGGGAAAAAAACAGAAGCGTTGCATTCTGCTTCCTGACTTGTGATTTTTTTTTTGTTCCATCATCAAGTATTTGTGAGAAGGGCGAGTTAACATAAAGGTCATTTTTGAGAAATGAAGTCAAAGGCAAATATTGTTTTGAAAAGCCCCCACCCCCACACACACCCCTCGCCAAAAAAAAAAGGAAATACCACAAGAGGAGTGCGACTTATTGTACAGTAGATTGTGGCTAGAATTACTTTTGGTTGAGTCATCACTGCTGTCTCACAGAATGGCTTTGCATCATTAAACGTTGCGTGCCTAATGAATTATCCATCCTCTTCTGGCTTCTCTGTCTATCCAGCAGCAGGACGCTGATTTGCTGCAAAGAGGAACCAGATGTTTTCTCTCCTTTTTTAAAAAAATTCTGTGGGGTTTTTTGTGTTTTTTAATGGTTCCTTCTCATGAGTTCCTTCCTAAAGAGGATGTAATGAAGTATCTACATTTTTCTCTCAGAAGCAGTAGAACTTTGGAAGTGCAAAATTTGACAACGTCAGACGAGACGAATGGCAGGATAAGGAAGTATACCTGTGTTCCACGGCAACAGCTGCACACAGGCCGCTAAGCACGATGCAGTTAAAGCTCCTCATTGGCTGCTGCAGCTTAGAGCTCGCAGACTTCTCAACATTGTTGTTCCCGTCACTGAGTTTTCGTCGCTTGTGGAATGAGTTGAGGAGTAAACAAACACGTCTATCATGTTTATAGTCATCTTAAGTCTGGGAGGATGTAAGGCTTGATAGCACACAGGCAGGAAAGTACACTGTTAAAATGATGACTCCCGAACGCGCCATAGCTCCCTGCACAGCTGTCATTCATCCACCCCGAGCAGTGGTTTTTGAAATATCTGGACTTCTTTATTGCTGATTAGAGACAATCTGGTTGCCTTTCTGTGCAGTTGGAACACAGAGTGTAATAACATTCTTTGCATGTTCTCCCCCAAGCACTAATGATGCATGATATCAGGCCTTATGACATTTTTTTTAGCAAAGGGAACAAAAAATTGACTCGGACACAGATGAGTGAGAAGTCAAATAGCCTCTCCTTTGATGCTGCAGCGAAGTCATGTTCAAAGGAAAATATCAAATAGGTAAGTTGGGGAGAAAATGAGCCAGTGTTCATGTGAGTGAGGCTGTGTGGTGATGCTTAATATTAAGTGTGTGTCTTTGTGTATATGAGTGTGCAGGGTTACCTGATAATTAGGCTTCTTTGGGGGGGCTTATCATCAAACTCCACGCTGATGATATGAAGTCACCAACTGGGATTTTAATGACTTTCCAAATCAATCAAAAGTTCTGGGTCACTGCCACAGAGGTCAGCCTAGACACACACAGACACACACACACACACACCCATGTTTGTGTAGTCTTTATTGTCTTAATTAGAAAAATACAGAGCCTTTTTTTAAACTGATTTTTCATGTTGTGAGAATAGGACACATTCTGGGCAGGAGGTCTGTTCCCTTTTTTTGCAACTAACTTTTATATCTGCTCATTAGATGTGAAGTTAAAATCCACAGCTAGTTAGCTTAAGTGATCAAAGACTGGAAAATTAGTGATGCACCAATTGCAATTTTCTTATCTGATTCCAATTTCCAATTTTTCTCTAAGGCTACGTTCACACTGCAGGTCTTGATGCTCAATTCCGATTTTTTTGTCTGCTTGTTCACACTACAAATAAAATGCGACAGCAAACGCGCTCTAGTGTGAACGCTCAAAGCGGCCCGCATGTGCAAAAGAAGACGTCACACACAGCGCGCTCTGTTTAGAACCAGAGCAAACAATATTGTTTGACTGATGGCCCTTAATATAAAGACTTCGGACTTTACGTTTCCCAATTTTTGCTTGAAGTTATTTTGTTATTTACATAATAATGTACATAACCTAATAATTATCCTTATTGCTGTTTTAAAGAGGAGCGGTGCTTCAAAGGATAGTTGCAGATTTCTGTCAGAATCTGCAGATTATACAGTACAAATAAAATGTTCAGGTTGTCTTCCCAACAGTTTGACTAACATCTACACTGGATGGCCAGGAAGCGTTCGCGATGTCTTCTCCGGAGCTGATATTTGGCGTCTGTTTTGTGTCAGTGACGTAAAAGACGGATTTAATGCGACTTGACCATTCAAACAGCAGTCGCTTTCCAAAACATCGGATATGTATTGGATTCAGTACCACATAAGAAAGTGACCCAGATCGGATTTGAAAATATCGTATTTGTGCAGCACGGTGGCACGGTGGTTAGCACTGTTGCCGCACAGCAAGAAGGTCCTGAGTTCAATTCCACCATCAGGCCGGGGTCTTTCTGTGTGGAGTTTGCATGTTCTCCCCGTGTTTGCGTGGGTTCCCTCCGGGTACTCCGGCTTCCTCCCACCGTCCAAAGACATGCAGTTTGTGGGGATAGGTTAATTGGATAATCCAAATTGCCACTAGGTGTGAATGTGCGAATGAATGTGAGTGTGAATGGTTGTCTGTCTCTGTGTGTTGGCCCTGCAACAGACTGGCGACCTGTCCAGGGTGTACCCCGCCTCTCGCCCTATCACAGCTGGGATAGGCTCCAGCGCCCCCCGCGACCCTGAAAAGGATAAGCGGAAGTGAATGGATGGATTTGTGCCGTTCACACTGTCATACCATGATCGGATATGGGTCGCATAGGGTCAAGGCTTTCGCCTGCAGTGTGAACGTAGCCTAAGGTGACCTGCCAATACGGATTTTTATCGCTTATCTTTCTAAGAACTAGAATAGAATAGAATAGAATAGAATAGAATAGAACAGCCCTTTATTATCATCGTACATATACAATGAAATTGTGGATGCTCCACACCAACTGTGCCAGAATAAAATAGAAATAGTAGACAGCAGGAATAAATAGCAAACAGGAGAAATATATGCAATCAAGAGACGCATTAGAAAACAAAGTTGTGCAAAGAAAAGACTGAATAAAGTCTGTGTGTGAGTGGCTGAGTGATGGGGGTTACTCAGACCGTGGCTCAGATTATTGAGGATGTGGGGGGATAGTGTTTATTGACAGTTCGAATGGCCCAGGGGAAGAAGCTGTTTGTGAGTAAGTACTGTAACTGATGTGCGAACAAAACCCGACTTCTCTTCAGTTTTTTTTTTCATAATAAAATAAATTGTTACATTTTCCCCCCCACACTGCAGTAAATTACAGGATCTGCTGTCAGTTAAATTTATGAAAATAAAGTAATGTTCTACTATAAGGAGGTACAAATAACTGAAAAAGCAGTTTCTTTACACCCACATTGAAATATGACATGACATATTTTACCTTACCAAACAACAGCAAGTGCATCAGATTTATACAATAAAACAAATGTCAGGTACTTACATAATTTTCCATATTTATAACTTCACTCATTTTTTTTCACTCATCTCTTTAATTTTCCTCAAATTTACTCTGATTCTCTGCTCATACCGAGGCTGTTGACTTGTGGCTGGCTCTGAGCTCTGGATAGCTTTGGCTTTCGTCACTTTGCCTTTGTTGCCTTCTTTAAAATGTCCATGTTCAGCTGGGTGAAGGTCATTTCAGCGTCTGATTAGGTTTGTTGTTAAGAACGTTTCCCCTGTGGTTTATTTTGGTGAGCTTTGTGTCTTCCTCACTCACAGTGAAGACACACTAGCGTCCAATCACCAGTCGGGGCCAAGACCGCTAAATATCTCTCGATTTGTGTCCCTGGCCAGTCAGTCTGTGCTTGAACAAATTCTTTAAGTTTTTGTTGCCTCGGTTTTGGTTCAAGTTCAATTGAGTCTTCTTCTTCATGTTTTTTCCAGAAACTAATATTTTGTGGTAAGTATGCGTTGCGTTGACACACGATCTGTGCAAACTAGGATGCAAAAGACACATTTCATCAGGACCTATAAGGTAAACACATTTTCTCACTTACATAGTCTCTCTGACAAGCCCCTCCTGGTTATACGTAATTTATGCTCACTTCGATAAAAACAAGCCATCTGACACCACTCATTTGAAATTCCAAACATTTTGCTTCAGTATCTAATTTGATAACTGAGCTTGTGGATGGGAAAATAATCCACTCCCAGTCAATAACCACAAGCCACTCCTGTCAGTGTGATAAATGGGAGGTTTAGCACGAGGCTACAAGTGGGGGTTTGTAAGTGGATGGGTTCACTGATTGGGTGCGGTCGTAGCAAAGGGCTGTGGGAGGAAAACACAGAAAAAAAGTTTGGTGATGACCCTATAGCACATTATAGGAGTTTCCAGCTGGTTGCTGGAAGACTGAAGGGAGAATAGGGAGTGACAGACTAAGCAGTGCCCTGTTGCTTTATCAAAAAACTTTATCAGTAATACTATTTCTCATGAGAGAAGGCAAATAATTATAGGCATTCTATGCGCAGTAAATTCTTTGCCTTCTTTTCACTTGCTGTGAATTTTCAGGTCAAGTTGGGCTAATCCACTTTGCTCCAGCATGCCAATAAGTGTGGTGCTGGCATCGGCAAAGGGCTGCTGATCCTTTGATTCATACTTTAATCTGAAGACAAAAGTTTTTGTTTTTTTTTAAATTAGAGCCCTTTCTATTATATTAAACCACCTACTGCATTTAAATCCAGCCATTCTCTATTTGAAAGATGAATAGGGCTCTTACAGAAACGTAATTCTCTCTCATTTCTTTTGTATAAATGCTCCCAATTAGAAAGGGAAAACACATTTGAAATCACTCTGTGGAGTTCATTCTTTGTTATGATTGATGACTGATGATGATTTTGCCTCAGCCCCGGCACCTTTCACCTTAGCTTATCAGAGTGCGTACAGCTGCTTTAGTGGCCGAAAAAATGTGATATTTAACGAGACTCTCTGTTATGCACTGTATGTGACACTGAATGCCATGATGATGCGGACTTGGCTGTCAGGAGCCACTGCAAAGGCCAGCAGTTGTGTAAGAGATTTAATGGCTGTGGCTGGGAGTCTAAAGAGAGGGCAGCAATCATCAGACCTTTTGGCAAGGTTAGCTCGGTCCTTTATTCTCTGCTTCTCTCTTTCAATCGCTCTGTTAGTCATCCTAAAGTAATACTCTGGTGCTTCCAAACTCTAGTCCTTATGTTGCCAGTAACTATTTAACAGAAATCACAAATGTAAGTTTGATGATATCTTTGATGCACCAGTGTAAGGAAGGATGAATTAAAGCTTTCATTTTACCTGTTTTCTTCTGTTTTCTTCTGTTAGATCTGCCACTTAATGAAAATGTTAAGTCTTGGAAATGGTCTTTTTATATATATATATATATATATATATATATATATATATATATATATATATATATATATATATATATTAGGGGTGCAACGATACACAAAATTCACGGTTCGGTTCGGTTCGATACTTTGGTGTCAGGGTTCGATATTTTTTCAATACAAAAAAAATGTTCATGCCTTTTTAATTTGTCATTTATTAAATTTTCACGGCACATTCTGCACCACATCACTGTGCGTTCATCATTTGTTTGAAGCCAGCTCACCTCCTGCAACCACTTTTCCGAGAATACGCGCTTCTTTTGTGGTTAGGACTCCTTCTGACATTTCTTTGGAGGTGGAGGAACACCAAAGTAATTGCTTAAAGGAGCTTCTTCGACATCTTTAAGAGTTCTAAACAAATGTCTGTCCTCCTCCAGAAAATCTTATGTATGCAAACACGCGTTGCAACTTCTTATCTTGTGCGCGTTTTTTATTTTGACAGTGAATGCGCACCTGCGGACCACTTATGTGCAGCCCTGGTTATTTAGCTCGTCATATTGCAGCCACAGAAATTCTTTGTCCATGAAACCATAAAGCTGCACTTTCTTTTTGCCTTATAGTCTGATTTGTCATAACTTTTCCGTTTTGTGGTAAGCTTTTCTTTGGCTGTCACTTCTTCACCCTGACCTGTCTTATTTGGCTCAGCAGAACTAAAATATATATCCTGCTGCTTTTACACAGGCACTCACATAACGCTCAGATTCTCTGCGCGATCAACCTCTCACATGTTTAAGCTTGCTGCGGGAGATTTCACTTGTCATGTTTGCATAGTAAGCTAACGATTGATAAGATGATGTCAGAGAAATTGGTGCGCAAATTATCATCACTCACCAATCAGTGCTGTCGCTCTCTATACACAGTTTGCGCGATTGCAAAGTGAAAGCAAAAAACAAGCGCAAATTCAAACGCGATTTCAATATGTCACATATTGACAGTGGCTCACCGATGCCAATGACATAATTACCCAGCTACATTTCCGAAAGAATGCAAAAGCATTGACATATATTTTTCCTTCCTATGATAGGCCGAAGGGCAGGGCAGAGATAGATTTTGGTAGCCCGACTGGAAAAATCGCTAGCCCCGGGACGTCGGGCTAGCGATTTTGGAGCCCTGTATCTGATTGAGGAATCACTCATCTTTGGAAAAGAGAGTTTATTACAGAGAAATGGCTCTTTCCAAAATAAAAGCTATACTATACGCTTCTTCTGGGCTATATTCTCAGCAGCATATTAAACATATCAGGTCCCCATACGGAGAATCATGTGCTAACGGCTGTCTAAATGACTCGGGTAAAGTTTGTAGCATGCATGCTTGTTGTTTTCGTCTGCTTCCACTTGTCTTTGCACTAGGATGATGTCGGTGTAAATGTGCAGTCATATTCGTTGTGTTCCCACTAGTGCTGTCAGCGTTAATCTGAAATGAGGTTAACGCCACAACACGGCAAATCTCTGTTAACGAGCTACCGTGGATCGCCTCGTGCGTGGGGCTGGACGGCCAACACGTTAACGAGCTAACTGCGCTAACACACTAGTTCCCACCCATGTAATTGAGCATTGCTGGCACATCCAACATACTGTTTTACTTTAGTCCATGACGCGCTTACCTTCAGGGTCATACGTCACATGAAAACCAAAATAGTTCCAAACGCCAGATCTGAATGAGGGTGGGGGAGGTACAATTTGCCATGTTGCAAGGAGAGCTTAACTTCTGTCTCGCTAGCTTGCCCTGCGCTCAGTGAATCTGCGTTCGACTACTCCGCCTAGGCTGCACTGTCGAGCACAGATCCACTGAGTGCTCAACACAGACAGCACCGTCAGAAGGAAAGTTGATAAAATAAATTAAAAATGTTGTATTGTTCGATACATATGCGTACCGAACCGAAAGCACTGTATCGAACGGTTCAATATCGATACGAGTATCGTTGCACCCCTAATATATATATATATTGTTTTTAATACTTGGATAAAAATGCTTTACAGCCAGTGACTGTTGGAAGTGTAGAGTCCATGGATATCAGGAAATGTTGAGCTTCCAGATGCTGCTTGTTTGATTTTGTATTTGATAAATAGAATTCATGCTCTATTGTGTTGAGACTGATTTGGACATTGAAGAATGTCTAATTTCTTTGCCTTGAGAAATGCTTATGCATCTCCTTTGACATTGCAGTGTGCCATTACATACACAATTCATCCTGCTACATTCCACTCATCAATCACATTATCAATAAAAACTAGCGGCCCTGATCCGATGGGAGCCATACATGCCAATGATGTAATCCAAAGAACTCCTGTCCAAAGAACTTTTTAAAGGCCTGTGTAGGTTCTGTTACATGTTTTCTGACAAAGTCTACTTTGGCCTTTGGTTCTTGAGTGTAGCCGGTGCTTTTTGCATTCACAAAGGCGTCTCTTGACTGTAGACCTTGACCATGATATGTCTAACTCCTTGAGAGTATTCTTGAATTGTTTAGAAGTTTTGAAGTTGTTTTTCTTAATCATGGAAATAATTCTGTCATCCTGCACGTTAGTCAACTCATGTGGTCTTTCCGGCCTTTTGGTGTTGCTGAGCTGTTGTTGTTGTTGGTGTTGCAGTGCATTCCTTATTTAAAAAATATACCGGATTACTGATTTTGCCATGTCTAAAGGTTTTGCTAGCTTGTTTATTTTGGTTTTTCCATGTAATGGCAATTATGATTTCCGATGAACAGCTATCAAATGCATATCCAGCACTCTGGAACCTACTCCAGAGCTTTTATCTGCTTAATTTCTCATAAAACGATAAGGGAACAGGCTTCAACTGACCGTGAAACTGGTTGTCAGTCAGTGAGCCTGTAAAAATGGGGAACTATGAATAATATTGGTTATAATTCCTAATTATTTAATGCAATACTTTTGTGAAAACCTTTGAATTAAAGCTAAAAGTTTGCACTTCTTGATATATCTTTTTTGATGAAATAAGAAAATCCACCATGGTGTAAAAAAGGCAAAACTACAGAAATTATGTAACTGTCCAGATTTTTATGGAATTAACCGTATGTCTGAAACAAGGTATTGTAATTCTGCTCACTTTAAAGTTGACTACAGTGACTTTAAGCTAACCTTTCCTGGCTTCTTGACTTTTCTTCACAGAGCTCTTTTGAATACCACTTGACGGAGATGACCATATTTAAGACATCCCCTCACTTGACATTAAGCTGAATCATAAAGCACAGAAGTTTGCATGTGTGTGTGTGTGTGTGTGTGTGCTGTAATTTATTCAATTAATTTATAAGTATTTCAGACTTACTTTTCTTTGGATTCATGCCTCACCCGAGCCAAATAAAACAGACATTGTTACTGTTTTTTGTCCCCAGTATCAACAACAGACGCTGCTGGTTGAGTCATTCTGGTATGATGCAATTAGAGTAAGCCCAGCTGCACATTTTGGACGACCAAGATCAAATGTATACTCATTAACTGTTGTAAACTGTAACTGCAACGTGCACTATTACGGTTAAGAGTCCATTTCTCTAACAATTAATACCTCCAGAATCTAATTTTACTGGTTGTTTTTTCTTTCTTGTGCGTCTTTTTTATACCTTTGTGTTTTTTTCTACTGCCCACACATTTTTTTACAGTGAAATTAGCAAATGTAACTGTAAAAAATAAATTACTTCGGTTAAATAAACTGATGCCTTGTCTTTGCCTTGAAGCTGGTATAATCAGCATTTTCATTATGATAAATAAAAAAAGTTGTTTCCCATCTTTTTTGAAAATGAAAACACAGCATACTGTGATTAGCATTCATTTCAAATAAAACGAAAAGTCACCAAGCGTTACCTCAGATGTTTACATTATTACTACCACTGCTATAGTTATCATCTGTATGGGGATAGCTATAAGAAGTAGCTCTTGAAGAAGTGACCTTGATACAGCTTCAAAGCGAGAGTATAAATGTTACTGGAAAGTAAAGCTGATTAGTGACTCACGTGCATGTGACTAAACCATTGTTGACTGAGCCAAGAATGTACTCCCAGCTGCTAGTTAACATTATTAACCCACAGCTGCTAGTTATCATGGCCGCCTACTTTTTCTGCCATCAAAAAGCTTTTTCACAGTAGGGAGTGACTGAGGTGAGGAAGAGTTAGCTCAAACTTTCCGCTGACCTTCATAACCTCAAAGTCTCTCTGGCCCAGATTTACCCGAGTCCCTGCGCCTTCCTCAGAACTTGACACTGAATGGCGCCCAGGACTTTTAATATCATGGCGTTTGTGGGTGCTCCTGACTGATAGAGGTTTGGGGTTAGTCTTTGATGTTCTTTGTGCTTCTTAATGAGGATCAGACTCGGGGGTTTTTTTTGGCCAAAGTCCTCCCTCCTCCCTTTTCCACTTGGAGCAGTGGGGCAGCAGAGATTGAAGAACTAGTTCCACCTCAAGAGAGGAGCATTTCTTCCCCCCTCCTTTCCCCCTCTATACATTTTATCCTTCCTCTCTCTCCCACTCTTTCTTTAATCAGCCTCTCTGGCACCCAGAGCGTCTCTGGGTCTCTGAGTGAGTTCATCATTTCATTAAGGAGGCCTTGGCCCAGATGAATCAGGGCTCTGAAGTTCTTTCATCAGCACCTTGGGGAAGCGGGAGAAACAGTTAGGGAGACCAAGTGCGACAAAGCGCAGGAAACACACCAAAGGGGGTTCAGCTCAGTCTGGACTGGGCCCGAAGGCTGAAACGTGTGCGTACACAAGCCTGTGACAAGGCAAAGGGTCAGGGCAGATGTCAGATGAGGGTTGGGCCCTGACTAACCTCTGATCTAACTTCTAAGAACAAAGGCCAACCAAAAACACGTGTGGGCTGGTGCTCTAGTTATGTTCCCTTTCCTCATGAAAAGACACGTTTGATGAATTAACTTTAGAAAACAAAGACCCACTGAAGTGACACTTAGGAGTTATGTAGAGCTTAAGCACAGCACAGTCTTGAAGCTTGTGAGTGAGTCTTGTCGGTCAGTGGTTGCAAAACATTTCACTTCTAAATGACACTGACAGAAACCCTGTGTTTTTTTTCCCCCCAAAGCTTCTCAAGACTGAGCAGATAAATATGTTGTTGCGTGAGAATAGATTTGTCCTTCAGTACATTTCGACCTAATGCACTGTTTCCCTTTAGCTTGGGCTGCCAACATTTGCTGCTAGCTATTTTGTATGCAATTTATTACAATTAGCCTGAAGCAAATGCTATTTCTAGCCCAGGAACTGGACTGTTAATTCAGATTATTGCCATAGAGGAAAACCATAAAGCTTGGGGGCCATTATTCCTGCAGAATTTCAGGCATGACATATTGAAGAGGAGTGGAGCTACTGAATATGTTTCTTTATGTCTTGAGAGAAAACCCTTAAAACTCAGCCTCATATCTTGCATGAGTGGCCCCTGCACCCCTGTTACTCGTCCATTCAGTCATGCAACTTTACCTCCATCCCATCATTCATAGCGCCATTAACTGCGATTTAATTTAACACCACCCACCTATCTCACACCTCATATTTAAACCCCAATGTGCCGCCCTTTGTGTCTTCATTCCTTTTGTGTCCCTCCTCGTCAGATGCTTATCTCTGTCCCGCGTTTATCCAGGCGGAGCCCATGCTGTTGGTTCAGCAGATCTCTGCTGCTGACTGAAGCCTTGCGTGTTTGTGTGGCAGTGCACGTGTGTGTATGTAGGTCTGCCCACTCGCATCTATGCGTACCGCTGGAGGACTTCCTGTGGTGTTGTGACATGGATGCTGGTGTTTGCTGTCACTGCAGTTCATGTGTCGCTTTGCCCCCACTGTTGCTCCCTTACTGCAGAGACTTTGGGAACTGCACACACGCACACACACAGACACATACATTTAGGAAAAAACATACTTATTATGTAGGTTTTTTGTCTTAGATCTCTGGCTCTTGAAAACTCTTAATGTTTCATCCTCACTAGAGTCAGTTCAATATGTAATATAAATGTGTAGCTGATACTAGCTTGTTCTGCACGTGGCTATTAGGTCAGTTGATACCTTTTTGATGCTACTGTTAATACTCCCTGTAGCCAGAACAGTGAGGATGGCTACTTTTGAAAGCTTATCAACCCAAGCTTAGCATATTTGAGGGTGTTTGGGTGTTGTGCATCTAAGGTCAAGAGCAGTTCTGCACAGTTCCTGCTAAGTTCAAACTTAGGCTAACTATATATAGGAGTCATTGTTCATTGCTATGCTAACAATTGGGTACAGAGTATCCTGTACCTAAAACAACTAGACTCCACTGTAATGCAGGGTCGTAAATCTTATATAAAAAATTCAGTGGCTACCCTATGAAATACTTTTTTTCCTTTCTTGTTTTTCCCGATTCAACAATCAAGAATGGGTTTGATTGATATCCTAACTGACAAAGATGGATCTACTGCTCATTTACCATATTACCATGAGCATGCCAGTTCAGTGGCTGTCATGATAAATCAGGAAAATATGCTGCACTTCTTGTAAAAAAAAAAAAACCTTATTCGTCAGCCTTTCCTCTGGCTTCTGGTTTTTATGGCCAACTACATTTTGAAATACATGCACTGCATTTATCTGCATTTTCATTAAATATAGAAAAGCAAATCCACACTCTGAACATTCTCCTTTGTCAGCCACGAATGGAAAGCACAGCACTAACAAACATCACTGGATGACACTGAAAACTTTGTCACTAGACAATTGAAAACATCAGATATGTTTGAATGAATTAAGGTTACATAAACACTGATAGCAGCACCACTATAAAATTAGTTCTTGTCGCCCATCCCTTCGAGTGACACATTGTTGCGGTACAAAAAAACATATTTGAAATAACTTATCAACATGATCTACACAGCATAGTTTCTGCCCTAAAATACACCCGAAGAACACCCTCAGTTATTCCCCATGTGGCTACTTCTTGTAACCCCCTATTCCAAACCTACATGTTGCTGTTGTCTCTAGTTTTAATTTGGCATACCTCAGCCTTTGTCATAGCTTTGTTACTTTGTTGGTTATGCTCAAAATTATTATTAGCTTTTTTTTTTTTACAGTGCTTTGTACCACGCTTATCTGCTGTCTGTTGTGTCTGTATTGAAAATGTGCATTGAGGATGGATGACTCATGACTGCAGACCAAATCTACCTACGGGTACAAATAAAGTAACCTGAACCTAGTTCAACTCGAGAGCCAGATTTATCTCCGGATTGCCGTGTCTTTGCTGGGTATGACTTTCAGATACTGTTCATAACTTTTTTTAGGCCTTTTACTTCCTTTGTTTTTCATTTACTTCAACTTTATTTTCAAGGACACACTGCACAGAATGCTGAGACACTCCACATTGCTAATTCTCTTTGGGAATCACTTTGTTAGTGGAAAAAAAAAGTATTTTCTGTTTCATGAACTGTGCTATTTTTTATGATTTTGCATAGATTGAATTTAAAAATTGGGAACTAATCATGTATTTTTGTGACAGGCTAAAAGACACAGTTTAAAATTGGTTCTTTGCTAAGTTGTCTGTTATGTGTGGACACAACAGTGGCACACACTTTGAGTGAGGCACCTTTTTATGCTATGAATTATTCATAGGTATGTGTAAGGTGGCCTGACAAACAACCAAACATACATCGGAAAATGCTCAGGTACTAGGTTGGGACTTAAAACGAGTGAAAAAACAACCGGTGTCCAAAGAAAACCTTTAAAAGACCTTCAGAAAGCCTGAAGAACTTTTGCTTATAACCACACAAAAAAGAAGGTTGGCTCGAGATTTTTTCTCAGTTCTGTAAGTCACATCTCATGCAAGCACTTTGCAGGATATACGGTTTTATGCACTGGAGGAGGCCCAAGATGCTCAATGAGGAATGGAAGAAATTTAATGCCACTGAAGCTCTGCAGAGCTCCTTGCATGGCTGGCTAGCTTAATCTGTCTCCCCTTTTCCCATGTAGGTATAAAGATTTTGAGATTAAAGCAAGCTTTGAAATTAATTACAGATTTTAATAGACACTGTTAAGTGGTGACAATTTATTACTGATGAGGTCACGTTGTAAACAATCCTATAATGTTTTATGCATGCCTCCGTGCCTTTACCACTGTAAAACTCCCATAGTGTGTTCCACATAGTCTGATTTACAACTTGTGATATAATTTAAATGACTGATATATTTGTGATGTGGTGCGGAGTGGTTTTTACCAGTGAAAGTGTGCAAAATTATGGGCTGGTAATCGCTCATTTGAAAGCTGTCAGCTCAGTTTTGAGACTGAAGCCATGAAAACCTCTAATGAAAATCTACTTTCTTGGCAAGCATGTTTACACACAGACATGCACACATGCAGGATATAGACACAGACACACACACACACACAGATTATTCCCAATCCCCCTGAGAGCGCTTAGACAAATGGCATTTTCACATGTTAAAGGTCACAAATGAAATAGCTGTTGTGAGCATAAATTTGGACACACTGCAGCTGCGACAGTAGAGAGGAAGTCATCGATATAAAACACTGGTTACTTCAGGTTGAAAAACCTCCTGAGTAATTGCTGTAGGATTTATGGTTGGCCACATTAAGGCTCATATTGTTCTGCCAGCAGATTCTTGAGCAGCAAATGTCAGCTAGGATGAAACATTTCTTAGCTTTAAATCATAATATCCTCACCATTGTCTGGAAAATATATATTTTTTGTTCTTTGCACCATAGAATTATATTCACGTGAGCTCACTGGTGAATAAAACAGGAGAAAACAAATAAAATGTATCACCAATCACCGATTGGCTCAACCCCAGATTTGCTGACCTTTGAACCAAGAACACGACACACACATAAGTTTATATTTCCATAAAGTTAAAGCTTGAATTCTGTGCGCTATTTTGTTACTCACGAGTGAATTTATTTTGTTACTCACGAGTGAATTTAAATTTAATTGTCTATATTTGAACGTGTGCTCGATCCCTCTTTCTTTAAGAGCCAAAAGCAGAAAGAAACCAAGGTTGCAGCTGTCCCAGCACGCCATCGTTCGTCCTCCATAATATATGATTCCCTAAAAGGCTCCTTTAGCTCCTTCTAGCTGTTTACATGCTGCTAAAAACAAGATCTAACAGGCCCTTACGGCTTGGATTTGTGTGCTCCTACTTGGGTGTTTTCATGTGTGTATGTTTTTATATTCACATCTAATTAAGCTGCGCTAATGACGAGCAGCTTGGAGATAAAATTACAGGTTTTTCAGATATCTCATCTTGGAGTTATTTGCTTTTGAATATGTTATATTTCCCCAGCTTGTAAGAGAAGAAGAGCCGATGGAAGTGTTTTTCCTGGGTATCCTTTGCTTTGGAGCATTTTCCTTTGACTGCTCAATCTAAAAGAGCTCAGAGCTGATGTTGGAAACCTCATCTGCCTAATTCCTTCACAGAGGTACTATTGTTTTCACAACATAATACATTTTTTGTGGTTTCTTATCACATCTGTCTGGTAGTTTTCCACCTTGACCAGAGACAGAAAGCACTGTACCACAGGAATCTATGTCATAAGAATCTGGTACTTTTTGCTGGATTGTATATATGCAAGTCCGTACTTTTTCACTCCCGTGAGCTTTATGATATCATTTGTTATGAATGTGCTCTGTCTTTGTTGTAAGACAGATGCTGCTCTTTCAGGATTTGGTAACAACACCTCTCTGTCTCTTTTCTTTCTATTGCTTTCTCCTCTTTCTGTCTCGGTCTGCAGCCAGTGATTGAACTAAAAATCAATAAGCCATAAAGAGAGCAGAGAAGCCTCTTATTTACATCAGTCTGAATGGAGAGGTAGTTTGTCTGTCCTCATATCCTCTTTATAGACTTCAGGCAGAAGCATTCAGTTTTCCTCCAATAACACACTCGACAGGCTGTCCAGATAAGAAGCTAAGCTCTGATAAAATGCTGAGGCGTAAAGGATAGGACGAGGCTGTGAGTTTAACGCTTAGCCGCTGCCTCTGGGGTAAAAGGGGGAAAATATATGTTTGGACATTTCCAAACTGTGTGTAAGGAGGCGGTTAGCATGTGACTGCTCACATGTCCGTGCCCGTCGAGGGTGGAGAGCCGGAGTGACTCATAAGGCCACAGGGGGGCCCCAAAGACAGGACTTGATGAGGTAGACTTCACAGTGACGCAGAATCAGCATTCTTACTAAAAGCTGTGTTAATGACTCTTCATTCAGCTCATTCTCTTCCTCTGTTACAAAATGACAAGATCACACCAAAAAGAGATGGTATGACCATAGAGTTTGCTTTCTGTTGGGGTCATTTTAAAGGTAGATGGTAGAGTCCATGCAACAGATCAGTCAGCTCGCATCAGGCATTGCTTAAGTCACATTATAATTACATGGAACTGCAGTTGTTTGACGATCTTGTAAACTCTCTGAACGTGCTCTAACGTGCTCTGAAATCATTTGATACGAGAAGATAAATTCATCATTTCCTTTTGAAGAAACTCCCGTTCTGTGCTTAGTGGCTCCAATGAGAAGTTTGAAGTTTTCTATTATATTTCTGCATATTCCAGATGTCCACACCTGGTACCACACCTGAAAAGTCTTGAAACTTTAAAAACGCAATTTGTTTCCAAGAGTTAGTGATCAGACACTTGAAGCATAGCGCAACCAGATGAAAATCATAAATTAAAAAACTTGTCAATTTGCCAAAGTAACAAAGACCACTGTGTATTTTAGGCTGTCGAGCAGTGGTGTCGTGTGTCAAATCCACCAAGAGTCTAGAAATCTAATTTAATCAGTCTAGCTGTACTTCTTTAACAAAAACGTATCATGTCATTTGTTTGGCAGGACAACTGTTGTGTTCTGTGCTCCTAGTTCTAAATCATATACACTCGCTGGCCACTCCATTAGGTACACCTGTTCAACCGCTTGTTAACGCAAACATGTAATCAGCCGGTCACATGGCAGCAACTCAGTGCATTCAGGCATGTAGACATGACTGCTGAAGTTTGAACTGAGCATCAGAGTGAGGAAAAATGGTGGTGCCAGACAGGCTGGTCTGAGTAGTTCAGAAACTGCCGATCTACTGGGATTTCCAGAGATTAGTCTCAAAAAGAGAAAATATCCAGTGATCAGTGAGTGTGCTGCTTTGAGCTGATAGGAAGGAAATAGCAATTGAAATAACCACTTATTGCTGATGAGCATCTCTGAACACACAACTAAAGCTACAGTTCACAAAATCTGCAACAGAACATTAAAAAAAAGACCATTGTCTTGATTTCTGCTGAACGATTCAGATGGTAGGGTCAGAATTTAACGCAAACACGATGTAAGCACGTATCTCTCCACAGCCTGACCCTCCTATGGATTCAAAAATCTGTGCCATGAGGAATTAAGGCAGTTCTGAAGGCTTTAGGTGCAACTAATGAAGTGGCTAGTGAGTATATATCAGCTCATCGCTCATGATGTACCAACATAACATATCCTACTTATTATCTGTGGCCTTACTGAAAGCTGCTGTGTCTTCCTTTAAGTTTCAGTCTGAACAGAAAAGAGTTGCGAGTGGACTGTAGCCAGCTTTAAAACATCAAGCCGCGCTCTGATGTTTAATTAGTGCACAGATGAGTCAACAATAATGTAGACTCACCTCCGTCAATTTTGTTTGTTTAAGCAACAGCTGATGATAATGCTCTAGACAGCGGCTCTCCTGACCGGGCAGTCGTCTCTGCTGTCTGTTGAGTGAGTGACAGCCCCTGCTGCTGTGATCAGTCCTGCATTTAATGTCTTGAAGCAGCAGATAATGTGACATGCTAGGTGACTTTCCCCAGGGAGCAGCAGAGCGTTGGGACTAATTGGTTCTGACTGTCAGTGAGTCTCATAGTCTTATAGACTTCTTTAGTTGCCTTTTCTTTACCCCGGGAGCTGTAACCAGTCCAACAGCTAAATCTAAACTGGAGAGTAAAGGATTTTGTGTTGGAAAGAAAAAGGATAGTTTTAAGTTGTTAATGCTGTTGATCAATTTTAAACAGAGTGTGAGGTCTAGACAGAGACTCATTCATTCATTTTATGAGTATGTAAAGTACGGAGAACAAAAGTGTGGTGGTTTGCTTGGCTGAGGAGCTGTTATTCTGAAGAACATTTACATTTTACTGTAGCTTCCATGAGAGTTTGACTCTCAGTGATGTGGGTTGCCTGGTTAAATCAACTAAACCCGTTCTACACGATACAGCAGTTTCCAATGAACTGTATGTTTAAAAATTATTCAACAGTATTTCTGTGGCGGTGTGTAATGCGTCGTGGACGATGACAGAAAAGCCAGGAGAGAGAGAGCGTTGCAGCCTAGTTTGAAAATCTGCATTTTTGCACATAGACAGTGTAGCACAAGTTGCCTCCCTGCTTGCTGTTGTGTCTGCGTGTGCCTGTGCGTTTCTGTCAAGCTTGTAGTGTGCCTTCAGTAACTGATTCAGCTGCTGATATTGAGTGAATGTTACAGTCAGTAATGATTCACGATATGGTTGGGAGGGAGCTCTGAGATGGAATGTAGGAAAAGAAACAACCAACCCCCCGAGGGCTTGGAAAACATACACAACTTACCCTCTCCAACCCCCGTTCCCTCCTAAATCCCACAACTCTCAGGTCCACCTCCTTGTCCTTTGTAAGTTACAGATACTGACATTTTGGGTTTTTTTTTACATTAACAGACAATCAAGTCTGTCTGCAGATACTTTGCGGTGATCCGCAGCTTTGATTCACTCTTTTTAGCTCTCATCAACCACAGCAGACAGCTGTTTCCAGGAAATCAGCTCTGATAAACCCACCTGCTCAACGCAAAACAGCTCCCAGACAAAGTTGCTGAACATACTGGAGCTTTTTGCTGATAAAGAGACAGGCGTTTTCCAAAATAGTGCTGTGCAAGTCGTGAGCCACAACTTATTTCTTCGTATTTGTTGTAAAAATGAGAAATAGGTGAAAACAATTTATTGAAATGTGCAAACATACACGGAAATACAAGGCAAAAACAGAGTTTGTACAATTCTAATGCGCTTGAAAGTCAATATTTTTCAACACAGCTTGGACTTTTTTAGGCAAGCTTTTGTGTCGTTTTTTTTTTTTCGTCAGGAATAGTTCTTCAGGCATCCTGAAGGACATTCAAAGCTCTTCTTTGGATGCTGGCTGGCTTTTGTCCTGTTCTCCCCAAGATGATCTCACACTGCTACACACTGCTACACGCTCTGGGGAGGCCAATCCATGACTGATATTGTTCCATTGCATGTTTTTTTTTACCTAGATATCCTTTTTAGTGCACTGACAGCGTGTTTGGGATCATTGTTAATGAATGAAGCCGCTGTCAGATGCTTTCCAGACAGGACTGCATGGCTAAAAATCTAACAGTTCTGCATTCATAATTTCACAGATTTTGACAAGCTCCAAACCATGACAGAGCCTCCACCCTGTGTTAGACATGGCGGTCACTCCTCACCTCTGTATATATTATTACCGCGGAAGCACTAGCTGGTGGTCGGGCCGTACGCGTGTCTTAGTGCAGTTGTACACAATCCACAAAGTCCGCTTGTAGTCGAAAAACAAACAGGCAAACATTTATTTCCACAGTGATCCACAAATACAGTGATCCGTTTGAATGTTCATGTACACTACAAACACGGAAAGAAACTGTTTTTCTCCACAGCTAGTTAAAGCCCCCGTTGCTCCACACTGTCCGTCGCAAACGCTCCCCCCGTGCACAGTTACCGTGTGTTAAAGGAACAGTACGTAAAAATTAAATAAGGCAAGAAAAAATACAATTTAACTGTAAATCTTACACTAAACAAATTATAAAGTAAAAACTGAAATTCCCCATTATCTTACACTTATCCTTATCCAAAATGATTCAAATTATTAACAAATATACACTCTGTGCAATCTGAGTAAACTAAGAGATGATTATACCTTTATCCTATACATATATCAATAATGATTCAAGCCAAAAATGTTTTGGATTTCCCGTTGTTAGGAATGGCTTCTTAACAGCCACCCTTCCACTGAGCCCATTTCTGATGACGCTTCAGTGAACACTTGGTCATCTGAAGGGCCAGATGCAGTCCAATCTCAGGTCTTTGCTGGAATTTTCCTGTTTCTTAAGGATATGATTCCTGTTCAACTGCTGCAGATGTTTTGTTTTTTTGTTTGTTTGAATCACCTTGTTGCTACAAAAATAAAAAATTTTGTCTGACAAACTGTTTTATTTTTGCAATTTTTTGACTATTCGACAAAAAAGAAATTGGAAAAAATATGTTTCTGCAACAGGCTGCAAGAAAGTCTGGCTCCTTTGAAGCAAAATATAAAGATTCTTGCATAGTAAATAAGCACTTTCAAGTTCATCATAAGCCACGTTGCTGATGTTCACAGTTTGTTTTTGTCATTATTCAATTTTAAAGGCATTTTACTAAAGAAAAATGTGCTTTGAAAGTGATGATAGGGATAAGAAAATAGAGCTGCATCTGGGTAAAATAAAAATAATTGGATGAAAGTCACAGAAAACTCCAATAACCACCTGACCTATTATGACAAAAATGTTCGTGATAGCAGCTTTAGACTATCTCTATCAGACGTTTGTCAGGTCTGACAGCAAGCGTTCTGCTGATTATCAAAAACTGTGCATATGCTGGAAAATATACAGGAAGCTGTGGCTACAGCTCAGTTAATGGGGAGTGAGTTTTTAACCTCTGCCCCCAAGTCCAATAATAACTGTCAGATTCTGAAGGCAGTTAATTAGAGAAATACCACAAAGGCACTCAGACAACCCTGCTGAGTCTTCTAACGTTCTTAAGTATGCCGAACAGCCCCTCCTACCCACACATATAAGCCATAAGCAGAAGTTTTCTAGGATTTTGCTCCTATAACAACCCATGCCACAGTGCCACAACTCAAACATAACAGTCCTCCAACTGCTGCCTACTCCCTGCTTATATTTGAAACATTGACAGTAGGGCTGCCACAAACGATTATTTTGATAATCGACTAGTCACTGATTATTTTTGTGATTCGTCTACTAATCAGATCATGCATCCATTGGACGTAAAACATACAGCTTACTGCACAAGCATGCATCTGCTCTTATATAACTATCATTAGCTTACAGCTTTAAGTGTTTAAAGTATGTGCTAACTAAAAATAAAGACAAAATGATAGTTTATTAAATTTTAATGAAATTTGCAGATTGTTTCGGTGAAGTTTAATAAACTCCTTGCTATCTAAAATATAACGGGACACCGGAGTATATTCTGGAGCATCTCACACGAACTGTAACTTTAATCTCAGCCAAACCGATTTACTCAGGAACAAATAAAATACTAAAAAAAGCCAAACAATAACATTTTTAAGTTATTTAAGTGACTTATATATATTTAACCTGAGTAGCGAAAGACGGCGGTGGGTTTGAAAACGATTTGCCGGGAGTCCGGTGTTCTCACAGGCTCTAGTGAGCCTTGCCCCCGGCTAGCTATCGAGCTAGTGGGTAACAGACGTCTCCAAAAACTTCGGAGCACTTTTGAAAATATGTGGTGTCTTGATAAACTGAGCAGATATTTGAGGTTTACACAGCTACATTCTCGCCTGAAAATATGTTAAACGTTTATTTTGTCGACGATTTTGATAGTCGACGTAATCGTGACTAGTCGACTAATCGTGGCAGCCCTAATTGACAGTTTTTGCTGTCAACACATCAAATAATCCTCTTTCACAAATAGTGTTTTCTGAAGGTAGAATACTTGTGGGTGATTGTTTTGCTCCTCTAGTTTGAAACGCACATCGATGCCATGTCTGGATATTGCTATTTTATGATGTATCACATTGCAAGCTCAATTGGGAAACTCAAATTACATTCCCATGCCTAAATACTATGTTTTTAAAAGCCTTTGAACCAAGTTCCCGGCGTTTGTCTGCTGTACAGTCAGAACTGGCTTCAAGCCTGGGAGGCATCCAGCCCACAAAGAGGGCTTTCATTTACTCCCAGCATACAGATGCACAAACAGCTTCAACTATAGTATGAGAGAGTTACCATTCAGTCACAGAGTAAAACCTATATGGAGTTGGTTTTATCACGGTCACTTTTTAAAATTTTTTATTATTGACGTAATCCTTGGCGCTACGGTTTCGTAAACATGGGAGAACTCTGCCAAACGGGTGACACAGAAATATAATCTGACACAATTCTGATGTTTAATCTTATGGTAATGTCTCTAGCTTCTTCACTTTTTCTCCCTTTCTAAAATCCATCTGACATACAGCAGTTCCCATGAGGTTCTTAGCCCTCAGATTTTTGTCAGCGAACGGTTCATTGGGAAAGTATGTAGGTCAATCTGCTTCGCTCTTTATCTAAAGCAATACAGTTATGTGGCCATATAATTATTATTTCATATCTATATGATGAGTAATGTTTCCCATCATGATGAGAGGGTTTAGTAGTGAAAATGGCAATCCGCTGGAGGGAGGAGCTTGAATCTTCTGTACAGAGAGTACATGTGTGTGTGTGTTTTACCTCTAAATTGCTATGTAAACTTCTATTGCACTATTTAATCATGCCATCCGGTTTAATAGTTCCAAGCATAGCAGTGGATGTCACATCTGGCTTTTCTGTATTGGGACTTTTCTGTGGTTTTTTTTTCCTATCTGAGTGGTGCAGAACCAGTTCAAAAAGAGAAATTGTCACTGAGCTCGTAGCCCAGTCCATGTGGATTGTTGCTCTTTTATAATGTGTTGCCTGGCCACAGTTGATCCTTTCGCTCACTGTAATCCATTTTCTAGTGCTTAGTCAGTACGCACGCAATCACATCCCTGTGCAATATATCACATGTCCATTTTGCATCTTTGTTAATATTACACAAGTGCCACAGCCTCAGAGCTAAAAAAAAAAAAAAAAAAGGGTGACCTGCTGGTAGAGTTAATGAGCCTGTCAGCATCAGCAAACTGTGTATATATATATATATATATATAGAGAGAGAGAGAGAGAGAGAGAGAGAGATGTATATACATATTAAATTTTTTTACACCATATAAACAGATAAAAATTAATGACAAGTGTTTTGCTTTTAAGATCGAAAGCTGCTCTTTCTCTGCTTGCCTTACCAACATCGATTCATACTTTTATGTGCTTGTCTGGCAATGATCACTGTGTGCTGTAGAAGAAATTTCATGGGTCAGCTGATTGTTTCAAGCACATTGTCAGAAAAAAAGAAAAAGAAATGTGTTTGCTTTATGTGAGAAAAGAGAGTATTTTGGGGGATTCGGAGAGAGAGAAGAGCTTGATGTTCCTGTCTTTTTCTCTCCCAGCCAACTTCTTTTCTTTTTTTTTCCCTTGTCACAGCCGATGTCGTCGGTGCCGCAGTTCAGAATAGCTTCACTGTGTGTGTTTTGCACACACACACACACGCTGTAACATTCCACTTCTTAGGGCTCTGTAATTCTCTGTAAATTCCACCACTGAGTGTGTTGTGTTGTGTGTGCGTGTGTGTGCATTCCTGCCTCTGGAAGCCGAACATCTCATCACATTGGGAAGGCTACAGGCTGACTGGATGTTAATAACTAGAGACCATCAGAGCAAAAAGACGAACAAAGAGAGGGAAAAGAAAAAATAGGACGAGGTGAAGTGGTGATTCTACCAGAGCGTGGCTCTGAGCGGTTGGCTGATGACGTGAAGTGCTGCACACACATCTGGAACAGCTTGAGCAGCTGCACCTGAAGAGCAGGGCTCCTCCACAAAGCCTCTGCCGGCACTTTTTCTGTATCCCCGGTGCTCTTTTTCCTCCCCCGTTTTCTCTCGCAGTCTCTAAATCTTTTTCTCTCACTCTCTCTGTTTACCGCCTGCCGGAGCGCGGGGATGGTTACCCGCTGTGCATCAGCAAAGAAGAGCGAGTGAACCGAAGCAAAAGGGAAGAGGAGAGACGAGGCGCAAGAGGATAGTGACATGGGGGAGAAGTATTTACCATGAAGTAGAAGAGAAGAAGTTGACAACCATATTATGAGCGTAAGTGAAGAAGAGAGGGGGCACGAGAAAAAGAGAGAGGGCGATGGAGAACGAGAGAGTGTGACAGACACGAAAAGAGAGGCAGAGAGGGGATTAAGAAGCCGGAATGCGCTGACACTGGAGACCTGACTTTCTGTTTGCATTTGGCACAGCACATCCTGTCACTCCACAGGTTTATCCACACACACACCCATTTACCAACACATACACACACTTGCACACACATCTACCGTTTGCTTTGGATGATGATCTCAGGAGGCCACGCCAGGAGAAGGCAACACCTTCCAAGGAGCTATTAACCTCCAACCACACAGCTCCCCACCCCCTCACCATCATTTTTGCCTCCCACCCAGCTTCCCAAAAGTGCCCTCCCTCCTGCCTTCCCTCCGTCTGCCCCTGTCAGCCTACCTGCACTACCACACAACACGCTGGAGCTAAAGAGTAACAGAGTCACACTCACTGAGACCTAAGAAACTTCTGGATTGCTCATGGGACATAGCTGCAGTACCATCAGCTGAGAGGGATAGAGAAGCTTTACTGATCCACTAACCTGCAGGATGTCTAAAGCCTCCAGGCTTTCGCGGCCCCCTCCGGCAGGGGGTGGATCCAAGCTGCCCTCCCCAAGGAAGGAATACCCCAGTGCGCCCGCTTTTGCAGGTCGAACCCGGGTCCTGAGCGTGGGCGAGAAGCTGATGAGAGCAGGTAGTGATGCTATCCTGAGCAGACAAAAGTCTTTAACAGCAGCTGTGGCACGGGACAAAGCACAGAGTGAGACCCAGTCTGAGATTCAGGCCCCTAGCCAGAATCCAGGTGAGAAGAGCCAAAATATGGAGGGGGTCCCTCCCAAAAGCAGGATCAGCCCACCTAAAGTGTCAAGTCACCAGCAAGGCTCTAAACACAGTAAGTAATAAACAAACCACACACCGCAGTAATGTTTTACGTGTGAAAATATGATCCGTTCGCAGTAGAAACTAGAAATTCCAAATTGATTTCAGCTTGCAAATAGTGCAGTCATTGCTACTGTCATGGTCCAAGTTGTGTTGTCTGCATCCTTATAGACTGTTTAACACTTTTGGTTTATGACTTTTATTTGCTGTCTCTTCCCTGTGTCGTGACAACGGATGGGTACAAGCATTTGCTCTTCGTAGGCCTTGAAATCAGACTGAAAAAAATTATATATTTTCACTGACGATGCCATGTCCCCACAGCCAATAAGCAGATCAAACAGGAATCAGAGCATCCACTTTGAATCATATGTCCATGAGTTTTAAGGATTTTTGAATGCCAGACTCCTCCCAATGAGAGCAGGATTAAAAAAGAGTTTTTGCTGGACACCATGTTGCATTAGTGGTGTTCAATGTTTCTTCTCTTGTGCCTTGTGTAGCCTTAACTCTGCTGTGCTGATGTATTGGTCTCACCAAAACAAATGGGAAAGGTTTGTCTTTGGACACTGAGTAATGATCTGTCTGAGCTGGGAGAAACAACTGTTTATGGGATCTTTTTTCACTATCGCACTGTGTTGTTCAACTCTGTTGGGTGCACATTTTTCTTTGAAAAAAATGAGGCAAGAAGGTTGAGCAAAGTATCGTTCCCTTTTGGCCTTCTCACTAGATTCACAGGTCTGCAGGGCAGCGACTTTCATGTCTCATCAAGACACAGTCACCTCACACTCTCAAAGGCAACTTGACCAAGATTGCACGAGGGTGAAATTTGTGTCCTCTGTGCATACAAGCTGTTACTATCTTTAACGGTCTTTTTTTCCCCTTATCTTTTAAAATGCGAACTGACAATCACTCTCGACTGCTCAGCCTGTAGTCAGAGGCAGCAGTTGAGGAGTGCGAGGGGGTTTTAAGTGTGGGGGGTGACGTCGATGTAGGCAACAGGGGTGAGTCAAGTAAAAGAGTGACAGAAGGAGGTCAGGAATGTAAGCAGGGCATGCTGGGAAATCAACAGGTCTGGAGCTGTTTCTGTGTGCGAATCCCTCCCTGCAGTAAAGACAGGTTATAAGGGGGGCAGTTTGTACTGGAAACCAGATGCTCTTTGTGGTGTTATAGAAATAAATGGCCTTTCTACACAGTGGATTCCTTTTTTAAGTGTTAAGGTCAGTTTCTACTCAGTTAATTTGCTTCCAATACAAGTAACTAAGCTACTTTTTTAAAAAAAAGAAGAGATAGGAGCAGGAAATTAGACCTAAAATCTAAACTGAACACACCATACACCTTCAGCTGAAGGACGTAGAAAGCATTATTCTACTTTTTAAAGTAATTATTTTTTTTTATCTTCTTGCGCAGTTCTGCTTTTTTCCCATCTCACTCATTATTTTTCTGTTGCTCACTGTCTTGTTTCTTTGTCTCAACAACACCCTCTTCACTTTTGTTTCTCCTCTTCATTCCTTTCTCTCCTGTCTAGCTTTGACAGCATTTGAATCGGTTATTGAAAGATGCCACCATCACCACCCACCCACCCCCACACACACACGTATAAACTCACAAAAGGCCATGAAAAAGAATAGATTAACTGTGTGTATTCTCTATATTTCACCCATGTCCCGCTGTGCATTTTCAAAAAGCTTTTTTTTTTTTTGAAGGCTGAGAGAACTCTACATTTCTGGACAGTAACTTTGAAGTTCTACACTGAAAAGCCAGTGCATCAGCACTTCAGTCTCTCTAGAAACTGGCTATACAGTGGAGTGATTCCTCTACCCTTTGATACATCACGCTTTATTTTTACAGGACATGGAACTGCTGTTCACTACATAGAGTCGTGTGCTGCCCAAGAATCGATATTAAGTAGGCCAGCACTATTAAATACCCTTTCATTGCAATCTAATGGGCAGCTCCTCGTGTTCCCTAGTCATTCATAGTCTCTATACAAGCCAGGCTGGTTAATGCAGGGGGTTCTGACTGCAGCAGGTCTCGATCTCCCAAGCTAATTGCAGTTATAGGGCATGACGGTAGCTAAAGCACAGACCCAGAGGGTCAAACAGAAGTGATGCACATAGGGCTGGCAAACAGTAAGTCCGTATGACAGGTGACATTTCCGCCGTGTGAAAGTTTCAGAGCTGACTGCTGCTCACCAAAGGGCCCAATTTCATCCTGTGAATGAATCCTGTGGCAGCTTCCACCAAAAAGCAAAATCCGTTTGACATTTTCTGTCCAGGGACGGTGTAATACAAGTGTCAAGCATACATTAAAGTCCAGCTTTCCCTTGATGGTGCAAAACACTGCAGCAAACCACTATCAAACATTTTGTCAAACGCTTTTTTTTCTTTAGGTGTCGCTCATCTTATATGTGCATTTATAGATTGGATTTACTTCTTATCGAGTATGCCAAGTTCAGAAAAACGGAAGCTGACACCCAGGCTTTAAACCTGAATGTGATTGTGAAACCTCCGTCTTTTGAGAAGGCTTTGAAAAAGATTTAGAACCTGGCTGTTAGGATTTGCAGCAACAAGAGCATTAGTGAGGTCTGGCTCTGATGTTGGATGATAAGGCTTAACTCGCAAAAAAATCTTCTCAAAGATGTAGGGTGGGATGGACGTCAGGGGTCTGTTTAGTTCAGTCGAGTCTTCTGCCATTCAAAACTAGAAAAGAATAATCAGACCAGGATTAATTAGACCAAGCTGTACTTTGGAGGTGATCTTCAGTTACAGTAAACAACGGTCACTGTGGTGAACAATCCATCCGTTTTCTTCCATCTGCTCATGATCACAGTGTGAGTTAGGTCCTATTCCAGATGTTGTAGGGTGAAAGGGGGTGACACCCTGGGCAAGTCACCAGTCTATCTCAGGGCTTTAGACACAACCAACCATTCACGCTCACATTCACACCTACAACCAATTCTAAAACATGAAAAATTAGTTACACACCAGTCGCTGTTATCAACCATTATTACTTACTGAGTGTACCAAACCAAGTAAGATTGTATTACCTTAACAGATGAAGGTATATTTTTATATTCCAACTTTTCAAGGCAAGATTACTGTTATTTATCCTCTAAAAGTGTAGTCCATTCATCTTCATGCTTTTATTTTCTGGAATTAAAGAGTTAACCATGAACATCAACCCGAACTATTGTGCAAAGCTAGCTGGGAGGTTGATAAAACTTCATGGAAAGGTTAAAGTCTGGAAAGACTTTGGCTGATAATGACTTAACCTTTCTCTAACTCACATCAGTCGTTGCTATCTTCAAACCTCGCAGACGCTTTTCTGTATTTCTTCTGAAACTTGAAAGTTTTGCTGCTTGTGAATAAGCATTTAAATCCTTTGATCCTTTGACCGATCGGGCAAGGATTTGTTCTCAAGATGCATTTGAGATAAAAGTCACTGCTCAGATTCTGGATGACCTCACCGTCTGGCGATTGAGAAAGTGTGTCAATAAAAGGTCGTAAATTATGTCTGCATTTGCTTAGCTAGTCCGGACATGGGCTGCACTCGGGTTTTGTTGAGTTTTTCTGCCTCACGTGGTTTTGAAATGTGTTACCACATCAGTATGTGAAGAGTTGCTTCAGCTTGTTTTCAAGTGTCAGAGATTATTAAGACTGCTTCCTGTTGACAACAGTGTTAGTAGCATATGGACGTGATTCACTGGGTTACATGTTTCTGCATGTAATTCTGCTCACCCTTCAGTATATTTCACAGCTTTGCACAAGCATTAATTGTTAATAATCTTGAGTAATAGGGACAGTTTGTATCTATGACTGGCTGTCTCACTTCCTTGTAGGAGAAACTGTTTTGTGTGATGGGAATGCGTTTCTGAATTGGGATGCAATCATCCATTTCTTTGAAACTGAACCCAAAAGTGGGGATTACAGTAATTGCAGTCTCTCGTGACTCTTAAAGCCACCAGTTGTCCCAGACTTTTTCCTCTTTGACAACCATCAGACACACAAGAGAACACAAAATGCTCCCACCACCACAACAACTGGCCCAGTAAAACAGATATGTCATTTGAATTCAGGAATCGGTTTAAGTGACTTTTTATATATTTAGTTTTCATTCTTGAGGATCTGTGAGCTGCGTTTCATTCTGCCAAAAGAGGTTTGAGTTCCATTTACCTTTTTCGCCATCCACATTTTTGTGATTTACTTGACAAATTGATGTCAGTAAGCAGGGGGTTGATTTTAAGCAACCCCACCTCCCACCCCCAGCACTCCCACCTTGAATCAAGCAATCACAATTTTTCATTGCTGGGATTTATATGATGAGTTGCTGTTTGCATTCATTTGCATACGACTGAGGAAAATATGTTTAATCTTTTACACCGTATGAAAAAGAAATGCACCGCGCTATCTCAGTAGTATTCGAGAAAAGACCACACAGCGAGAGCAGTAGCAGCATACCAGCAGAAAATTAAAATACTGACCATAAAAGTCAACATAATTTAAAGGAGGCAGCATTTTTTACTAAGGTTTGAGCTTTTGTGCCTCTATTGACTGAAGTCAATTAGCAGAGACTAAAGTTTTGAAAGAACTTTTCCTCCAAATGCCGCAAGGGAGGAAGCGACAAAGCCTTGGTGTTTTCTCAGCTGTGGGAGACGGCTTAGCTTTGTCATTGGCTTGTCAATAAGTACCTAGTGACTGAAGAGGAGTCCAGTGAGTCAGTCTGGGAGTAGGTGAGTTAATGGTGTGTGTGGACCCGGGGTCTGTGTTCAGAAAAAGAAATGTGACTCATCCGTCAAGAAAAAAAAAAGCAGACAATAATTGGGCCACTGAGCAAGAACAAATAGCTTTGGTTATGTGTTAACTCATGAGTGTGTACTGTTGAGTCTGGTGTGTGTTTTTCTTTTGGGGGTTTAGCTCGGGGCAGCGATGCTTCTTCCTGATTCCGGAGGCTGTGTGGTGTGGTTCTCATAGAGAGACAGCAGAGGGGATTGGGTTTTACTGCATGTCAGATTAAGGATAAAACAAAAGCCTTAATCTCTTTCGTGCCGGCCCTGTCTTCAAGTTCCAGCATTTTCACTTGTTGATGTCAAACTGGTTATCAGCCCTACATGTCTTTTGCATATGTACTTTCCTCTGTGGCCTGTCATTTGGCTTGATTACACAGACAGTTTCTTCAAAGTTAACACTGGAAATGGGGCATAAAATTCCTTCAAAGTAGACATCTCACTATTAGATTTTTTTTTCAGCTTGTGTGTTCTTGCCCAAAGCGTAAATGTGGTTAATTCACTCAGCTAAAGGGATGTAAGCGGATGCAAGGGCTCCCTCAGGGTTTTCTATCAAAGAGTTGACAGAGAAATCAATATGTCTCCCCCTCCCCCTCTTACAGCTTTTTGCCCCTCAGGCAAATGTGTATGTGCGCATAAGTGTGTCTGTGTGGTTTTCAGCATGTCTGGGTGAGCATGAGTGAGTGTGCACAAAAATCGCTGTATGCCAAAACTGCGAAATGTTCTCATACTTTCGTCTCTGTAGCTCCTGCTGTGTTTATTTCCTTGATGGTTCAGGGGAACTGGATTTTCATGAATATGTTTCATTAATCGATCGAGTTATTTAAATAAATGTTATGTCCATGTGCTGTACAGATAAGCAAAGCTGTTTTTGATTTGTGTTGAAGGTATGTTTGAAAGAAACTGTTCAATACTTTTTGGAAATATCTTTATTACCTTTCTTACTGGGACTGTTGTTGTGTCCATTCTCATGTCCATGTGGTGTTGAAGAACAGTGAGAAAATGGTCCTAAGTACAGACAGCTTTTCAGATTATCGTCTACATGCTGTAGGTATTTTCTGCCACCTGCCACCAGGGGGCAGGTTCATAAACAACCAGTCTGTGGGCTACTTTTGCTTTATCTGCTGTTGGTGTTTCATCCAGCTGCAGAAAAGAGCAAACTTGTACTGAAGGAGGTGAAACAAGTGTTAAAACAGTGAAAACTGTCTCTTGGAGCCACAACTGGCTTCAGCAGATGCCTGACCTTCACTCAGCCTGGTTTTGCTGGAGATTTCTTCCTGTTAAAAGTTTTTCCTTCCCACTGTCGCCAAATGCTTGCATGTAGGGGGTCGTCTGATTGTTGTTTTTCTTTGTATTATTGTACGGTCACGCGTGTCTCTTTGTGGCCACATCCGCTATCACGCCTTTCCCTGTTCTGGCTCACTTTTAAACCAGTAATCGCTCGACTAATGCACAGCGTCCTCTACGCTGAGCTACATGCTGTTGATCTTTTGAAGGACTGCGCACAAGTATGTTTGCAAATAGATTGCATAAGGCTCTTTGTAAGTGCTTCATAGGCAAATGCATACACAAACAGACACAACCATTGCACCATAAATCTGCCATGAGCACTAATCTTGTGGACTGAAAAATTACTCAACATGCAAGTGCTGGAAACTGCAGTGTCCCAAACAGCCACTTCAGCCCTATAAATATGTCTCCAGAGATTCCAAAATGACAAAAACCTACAGCAGGAATAAATATGCAACATCTGACACACACAAAACCTCTCACTGTACACTAGCTGATTTTTGTTCCTTTTGTTCCTCCTTAGTTATGCATGATTAAAAGAATGGCCTCTTTGAGAAGAGTGCTTGCATAGTAACTCTACCCCTTAGCTGTCTGCTACACATCACGGATGCTATTGTTAGCTGATGATGTAATACTTAACCCTGTCATTGAAATATCGTCACTTCTAGCCGGAGAAAGATGCAAGTGGCCACATTGCTAATGTCAAATGCCATCTTTTATATACAGTCCAATGTGGAGACCAATGGAAAATAAGTCTACTAACATGTCACATAGTAAGCTCACATACAACTTAATTTGGCCAATGGATATGCTACACAGTCAATAAAAAAACAAACAACAAAACCCAGTAAGGAAATATATAAACAAGCTTTTGCTGTGAAAACTCAAAAATGAGTTTTGTGCTGTAACCATTTACTGTGATCTTATAGTGATGACAAGACTGTGGAGGTCAAGTCAAAGCACATTTGGAGTGAAGTGGAATGAACATTTGATTCAGGAGGAAACCCCCCTCCCCCAAAAAGCTCTCTTTAGCATTGAGAAATATCACCAATCTACAAATCACAAAAACCCTTTAAAGCTCAGCAATGAACCTGGTGGGGGTTTTTTGTTTTTGTTTTTTACAAAAACTAAAATATAAAACATATAAAGCAACATTTTATTTGCGAATAGATTGAACAAGACAAATTTATTGTCCACCAGCCTTTATGCCTATGTATCACTTTCATGTTGATTTGGCATCATTTCCTCATTTATTCTGGCCAAATAAAGTGCACACTCATCCGTTTTCCTAACTGCTTGTCCAGTTCACGGTAGTCGGGGTGGGAGCTGAAGCCTGTCCCAGCTGTGAGTGTGTGTTGTACCCCGCAGCAAAAGGCAGGGTAGAACTTAGACAGGTCACCAGTCCATTGTAGGGTTAACACAGAAAGTCTGTCAGGCACAGGCTGTGTATCAGGAAGGAGTTGGACCCAAAATGCAAATGTCAGGAAATGAGAAATAAACTCAAAAGCAACATTAATGCAGAGCTCTCATTTAACACAAAATAAGGCAGGTCAGGATAAAGTAGTTAATCATTAACTACTTTCAAGTAATGACACCCTTTCAAGAAGTAATGTCACTCTTTCAAGAAAACTCGCACTTCGAGGAAGGACACAAGACATGAGAGAGAACACAACAAAGGACAAAGAAAGACTGAGACAATATATACACAGGATAATGATTGAATGGAAAACAGGTGGGAACACAGCTCGGGGATAAATAACGTAATGACTCTGGAGGAAGTTAACCAAGACACACGATACAGAGAAGAACAGGCAACGAAATAAAACAGGACGAGAGTCACAACTGGAAAGGGAGACAAAAAAGACCAATCCAGACAGAAAAACATAAAGGAGGCAGGAATAAACAGGGATACAAGGAATAAAGTATACACCAAACTAACACCAAGAACAAGTATACATCTACCACCAGTTACCAGATTGTGTGTACCATAGGATCCAATGTGGCTGCTAGATTAGAACATGATGTTGCTTTCAAGCCCCTTTTAAGTTTCAGTGTTTCGTTTGTGCTTCTTCTGCCTTAACCAATGTAGAAATTTGTCGTTCTATCGGGGAATCAATTTTCCTTCCCTGAAATGTCGGTCTCTTAGACACTGACAGTGCTGTCATTATGTTACACTGAGGCAGACATGAAAGTGAAACTGAAACTGAATTTCTGGGTTAAGCCCTGCTGACCTTTAGCTGACACTAGTCTGGTTAAATGCTCCTCATGCAAATCACTTATCAGAAACATAAAAAAAAAAAACAATCAGTCACTGTTTTGAAAGTGTGTCCAGACATTTGAGTGAAACCCCAAAGTTTCTGTATCTGCCAAGTTTGTTTCATTTGGCCTCTTTGTGCACTCTGTGTGGTCTGCGTTTGATAAAGCAGGATTTCTAAGCCCACTTACCAAATCAGAAACTTCCAAGATGCTCAGTAGACAGGCGGCCCTGTGAGATCCTCCATCAGGTCATACATTGAAGGTCTTTTCTTGAAAGTATATTTTTTGGTTGGTTGTCAGTTAGAGCTCTATTTATTCATGAGTTCAGAGAGGGTTGGCTTGGCGCATTTGATTTTTTAGTTGACCCTTGATCTTTGTGAAGGGGAATGGATACTTCGTGTTAACAGAATTCCATTTCCCCGCTGGAATAAAAGCCTCCTTTTGCTCAGTAAATGGCAGTTACAAAATCAAAAACTGAAGCATCATCCATGTCTGAAGCGCCACAGTCATTTCGGATTTTCCCTTTTGACTTTACCCTGTCGTCGTCTGTGCCCCTTTACTGCAACAGCAGCTTTTAGTGCCTCAGAAGTGCACTCTTCTGTTCCAGTTTCCTGCACTAAAAGTGACAGAAGACTGTGAAGATATCATATTTGGTGCGACAGTCACAGAGCTCAGCAAATAAACAAGATAAAAGGAAAGAACTGTTCAACTTTGTTCATTTGTGATCCAGATAGTTATCCATGTATGATAATTTATAAATTATCAGATGTAGATAATTTATACATTTCTTCACTTTTCGTTTATTTATTTCAAAGAAGTGAAATGCTGCCAAACCACCGAGCACACAGCCAGCATCCAGTCTTTTAATATCACCATATAGCCAGCTAGTTATATTATATCCTGGCTGTCTGGCTCTTTTTTAAATGTCTTTATGCAATTACATGCAGAAAATAAAGATGGAAAATGAGTTCCAAGATGCCTGATTGGGAGCGTGTGGTTCCAACAGGAAGGCGCTGGCTCGTAAAAATTATTGATGCTGTACACCATGTGATACGAGGGCTGAGCAAGATGAGGTAGCATTAAATCCCACTGATGTATAGGCCTCGTCTTCTCTCTTTATCACTCCCTTTCTCTCTCTCTCTTGTTCCTGTGAGAGCGGAAGACAGATGAAGAGGAGAAATTAAAAAAGTTGGAGCCGGGGGGAAAAAGCGGATATAGCTGGTTCGAACTTTGCTTTTGTATTTTGAAGGTTTTCTCTATATTTTCTTGGCAGCACACAGGACGTTTCTTAGTCACAGCACAGTTGTAGCTCTGAGACAGTTCATACAGGTACATGTAACAACGTGTATTTAATAAAGCTCGCTGTGAGGTGCGATATGAAAAAGGTTTGTTTACGCAGAGTTGTAGTTACCTGCGTGGTTGATATGGAGGTTTCCCCTTTTGGTGGGGGAAATTATGGGTACTCTACCGGATTCATTGCATGGATGATAAATAATGGTTAGAGTAGCGAATGAGTAAACAGCTCTTTCAGCAATAGCTTGCTTTGGGTTTGCAAGTTGAGACACATGAAGTGTTTTCTGTGAAGCCAACTGTTGCTCAGAGTGAAAAAAATCCCCCTTTTTCAGAGTCTCTCTGTGAATGTGAAACTGATAAGTCAGGCAATCCCCACTGCTTGAGATTTATTTCAACCCCCATCAGTGTTTTCTCACTACTAAAATCCCACCTCAGTTTATTTGCAAAAGCCAACTTTTTCAGTTTCTCCGTAAACCCTGCAGCATGTGTGTGGTTTTACTTTTAGGGGTGAAATGCCAGGAGTCAAGTGAGAGGGGCTTTCCCCCCCCCCCAGTCGTTAAATGTTTATGAGTTGTGGTGCTTCAGGCTTTTGATAATCAAATAGTTCATCAAAAACTTGGAGTATAGAGTGTGGATATAGAGTTGACCTTGGCTCATCACAGCACCACTGAGGGTTTAAAGCCAGAGTAATCATGCATTATAAATGAGGTGAAACAGTAGAGAATTATGTTTGTTTCTCACACTGTTCCCATTCACCAAAGCACTAAAGTACAGTGGCTGCTTGTAGTTAGAGTTAGTTTTTGTCTGCATAATTTAATAATTTGACATTTCTACCTAAAGTTTGAACCACCAAGGGGCAGTGTTTTACCAGAAAGTTTTGATGTAGCTGTCCAGTAAACAAGAAGTACATCCAATGTTTGATTCGAGATTGTGGTGGTAGATTAGCAGTGAGTGGTTTTCTGCTTCTTTGTGTCAGCCATGTTCACGGGGCGCTTTATGCTTGGATTGGCTCCAGTCATGTGACCCTAAGTTGGATGAATGGTTAAGTAAAAACTGAAAAGATGGATGGATGGATAGATGGTCCGGTACACCCTGGTTAACCGTTTTGTAGATGGTTTTGAAATGCTCATTGTGTTGTTGCTGCAAGCTGAACACTGAGCGTATAAGCATGAGGGATTTTTAACAAAATAACGCTACTGTTAAGCTAACATATAACCTGCAAGTAAAATTATTAAACATTCAAAAAAGCACCAAAAGGTAATAAAGAAGCTAAAAATAACTTAATCAAATATAAAGGAAACTACAGTTACTTAAAGCCATTTTCACCATTGAACTAATATTGTTTAATTATTTACAGAGAGCTAAAGCCTGGATTAAACTCTGTTATGGACACGGACAGAGAGAGTAATCATTCCTGTTATACTTCTTTGAAGCCCACTTACAGTGTGCCGCCTGGGCACAGGCGTAGTTGGTGCATAGTAATGAAAATTAAATGTAAATTAGTCAACATTCAGGCAGACACGTATCCTCACATTTACTGTCTGATGGCGAATTTGACATCCGTGGGACCCTGGTGGACTTATAATCCCTGCTTTATTCATCCATTGTTGTTATTGAATACAGTTAAATGGGAATCGGACCTCTCTCGTCTTCCTCTTCATGCTGGAAATGGGACAACCCACTGTCTCTCTCACCCACTGTGTTTGCACAAGAGGTGGCAAGAGTAGCTTTCTGTTGAGGTTTTCCAGTCATGCTAACCACACGCTAACTTCTCCACCATTGTGGACGTGTGACAGTCATGATGACAGTTTGTGTGAGTGTAGCCTTATTCCATATTCCATATACTGGAAACAGAGACTGTTAAATCTTTTGAAAAGTGTTGGCATAACTTTTACTTTGGAGGCAAAAGTGCTTGGTGTCACACATTTTCAGGTTTTCACTATCGTTTGGTTAGCGGTTGGTGAGCATTTGCAGACAAGTTAGCCTTTCCAATGAAAACAACAGTTGATCACGACAACCTATTAGCAACCAAAGCAATCCTAAAGAGGGTTTTAGTGCGACACCCTCATTGTCATCTATCAACCGCTTTGAGTTATTTGCCAGCCAGTTGAGAAGCGATCAATATTCTTTCACAACCAACAAGCGGACAACTCTTGAGCAATTTATGCATAACGTCGTGTCAGAAACCTCTGCCTATTAATTTATACTACAAAATTAACTTCATAATGAGGGTATAGAGCTACATTAATCATTTTCTCCGTTTTTAAGCTATTATTACAAGACAGACATTAGTTAAAATAGTTTTTACTGAAGTCAAGAAGATAAGAGAAGCATCCTTCAACAATGTAATGAAACATGGCAGTGACTCGCTATACCATCTATTACACAAAGCTTCAGTAAGAACCCATTTTAATTGCAGTTGACATCTCTTCGACACAATACATAGATGTGTGAGACATACTTGTGGATTGCTTTTAGCTATTATTTTAAACATATTCCTTACCTATCCAGTACCTTTAAAGGCAACAGCACTGATGAGAGAATATTGTCTAAAACGACCACTGGACTCAGACAGGCACTAGCTCCGTATGTGCAGCCTAACTGTGCGTTAACCAAAAATAATTGAGCCAATTTTCAAATGTACCACTTTTCCTGCAAAACAGATGTGATCTAACTGCCATCTCCTCAGCAGGGTCCCAATCAACCACATTTAGCACAGTGGCTGTACATGTTCTTTCTGTTCTGAAGCCATTAAGAGGACGCTAACCCATGAACCCTGAATTATAAACTGGTTTTCGGTTAATATAAGAAAATTAAAAGAATAGATTCATAACACAGACTACTGCTTCTATCATTTTGTCCTGAATTGTGTGTCTGACATGTCATTTTACTTGATTTTTGTTTCCTCTAACACGGCAGCTAAGTATATTTTTGCATCCAGCTTTCTTTGGTCTTTTGATATTAATATTAAATGTAGAAGTAGCATGTCTGTTCTTTACACGGCACGAGGAATACGTAGAAAAGGATCATATTATATTTGTTTCTGCTAAAAGAGAAGAGATTTATGCCTCGTGCATTGAATTTTAAATTGAACTTTTTTTTGGCTGGAAATAAAACAGACTTCCTGGTCAAAAATGGCACACGCCATCTTTTCCTTTTGATTCAGGTTTCCTATCACGCCACATAATTACATCTTACAGCACTTGAATCTTTGACTTAGGTGAAAGTGTCTTCTGCTTCACATACTCCTGCTGCTCAGTAGCTCCTGGCATGTACAGTAGTGCCCTCAGCTGTACAGCTAATAGGATTTCAAGTTGAACTTGATTTATTTTTCCCCACACTAGAGTTTCACTTCTCCCATGCTGTTTTGTCAAAGTGCACGATGTGACATTTATTCATTTTATCCCTGCTAGCACAGCTTGTTCAATTACAGTGTGACTAAAAACTTCACTTCTCGCCAAGTTTCTTTCCCCCTAAATATGAAACGCTGAGATGGGTTTGACAGCAGCCCTGTGCCTCTGAGCATCTTTGGTACATTCTTACAGTATTAAACACTAGAAACATTGAATAAGGGATCAAGTGCGCTCCTCCCCCACCCATATTTAAATCTGGGGATTTTTACAAAAAGGGAATAATACAGTTTGGCTGTGTGATGAAGCCATTGGTGAGGCAAGCGTGTTTTTCAGCTAGGCAGCTAAAGCTATCATGAGACTGACGCAGCATTTCAGCCTGAGCTTGCAGGCAGAGGATGAGGGGATTTCTGCTGAACGGGTGCTAACAGCTGGAGGTTTAATATTTCACAGAAAACTGGGAAGAATTCTGAGACAGTCGATTTCTCCACATTTTTTCACATTTTATTTTTATCTAAACTCCGAACTAAGACATTCCAGTTCAGGAATCTAATCAAAAAAAGGTTAATGTGTTGTCAGGGGTTTAAGAAGTGGAAACAAATTAAACATTCAGTGATTCAGTGCAAACTTTTCATTATTTTCATTCTGCACAAGTCAATTGTTCATAGCCATTATTTGTTGAAGCTGCTTCCTGACAACGATTGTCTCCTAGAATTACGCCTAGCCGAATGGCCATTTGTCTTGATCCGTCCTGACCAACGGCTTTGCAAGCCGCCCAGCAGAAAAATGTAGATGGCTTTGATAGGCATCAGAAACCCTTATCTCACATCCCATGTTATATAAGATTTGATTTCTTATGACCAGAGAGACTGGACGAAAAAGACAATGTAAGGCAGGACAAACAGGAGCCATCGTGCTGTTATACAACTGGCAGTGAAACAAGGACAGGATTCAGATGTGACTGTTTTGGAAATGCAGTAGAGTGTGTTTTTGCATGCAAAGAAAGTTTTGGAGTTCTGGTGTGAAGTCGTCTCTTTTTACCCGCCTTTGAACAACAACAGTTTCAAGACAAACAAATCCACAGGTGTATAGTGTCAGGAAAGATGGTTTGTGTCATGTTCCTGGATGGTGATGTATACACAGTGTGTGTGTGTGCGTCTAGCCCTGTTGCATTAAACCATCCTCTTCTGTGTTTGACTGCTCCCAGTTGTTCATCACAAGCAAGTGGTGGTAAAGTTAGAGTAAAAGTGAAGTCAGCATACCAAAAGCGGTTTGGTTTCCACTTTGTGCGTTTGCACGTGCACAGGTTTATCATGTATCTTCACACTGTGACCATACGGAGCTGCAAAACTGCCACAGTTGAGATGAGAAAGCAATAATTCTTTTGTTTTCTCTGCGCTGTCGTTTTATCTTCTCAGAGGCAGAATATTAATTCTTAGTGCTGCATCATAACACGTTTGTTTGCTGTTTTGTGATCCCATAAAATCCTTTGACAGGCAGACGGGGAGCGTTCTCATAAATAGGAAGTCAACAAGGGTATGCAAAGTTGCTGATTGAGGCCCACAGTTCACAGTGAGACAGCCAGCAGTTAATGTGATGCGTAACCAGCAATCATCAATTATTCATCGTTGAAACATTTTCCAGAGTACCAAGAAAGAGTGCTTTTATGGATAGGCAAATTACTTATATCTTTAGGGCTGCTTTATCTCTAAATTCCTTGCAGACATGCTTTGCATGTTAAATATTTTGCTGCAACAATGCTAGCTTTAAAGCCCTTGCTTATAGGGAATACTTATTTGTTCATTTTTATTGTGACATTACATAAAACATCTGATAAATATTTTAGTCTCATTATTCTTAGACATTATAAATGCATTTTATGAAGTCGGTAATTCGTGTCTCGCACCAGAAGGCACAAAAGTGCACTTATGGGGCAAACTCAATTAAGCTAAATGCTTTTTATTACTCGATAAACCTGATTAGGAATCACATTTCTGTGACAACAAAAAACATGCATTTACTGTTATTGTTTCCTGGGCTGCACTTGCTGTGATTTGAAAGAGTTACGTAACAGAGAGAATGTATGAGAGGTAGGGATGGAGGGATGGCCAGATGTAGACTCAGGTGGGAGAGGAAGAGAGCCTGACCTGACTGACTAACCCAGCTGGTGGCCCAGCATTTCCATCAGTCATCGCCTTTTGTCTGTCTCTCACTTCTTTGTTCACAGGTTAGTCTCAGATTTCTTTCACTTTGTAAACCTGCATGCCTCGGGTTAATAATCTGATTGATGTCAAGTGAACTCACCTGTTAACTGGGACATTTTTGTTGTGTCTTTGCAAAGTTCAGACCCAAACCTTACCAGAGTTTTGGTGTTAGATACGAGTTTTTAGGGAGTTTAAATTCTGACATATTTCCCATGATGGAATTTCGGTTCAGAGCTTTTAGGAAGTGTTTATGTAAGCATTTGTTTCCCATAACTTGGCAGTGTGTTGTGTTAATATACTATAAGGTTGCCAAAATAGGAGAATCAGGAAAACACTTGATATCATTCTGACAATAGCTTGGAGTCACCAAATGAATTTTTTGGTCTCTTTGGTCTTTGCACCTTGCTGCAGATTGCTTCCTTTGCTAACACGGATTTGCACAGATATGGAGATGTGAAAGGTACGGAGCCCCTCTGATGACATGGTCCAAAATATAAATAAATTGTGGCCACAAAATACTATTTATGGGCACGAAACACTTGACCAATAACGGTGATCCTTCCCAGGCTCTTGCAGTTGGTTGACAATAAAATCTATTAGCATTATACCCTCGAAATAGTATTTCGTGGCCACAAATAAGTATTTCATGGGCACGTTATACTATTTCGAGGGCACGAAGTATTTTGTGGCCACAATGTATTTATTTTTTGGACCATGTCATCAGAGGGGCTCCGTAGAAAGCAGTGTTCTGAAAGTGCGATAAAAATCTTCTTTTCCCACTAAAATCAGTGACTAATCTGAGATCTGATATGGTTATCGAGATGATCATTTTGGCCATAATCGTGTAGCCCTAATCTCCAGCAATGTAACTTCTGCAAACTAGCATGGAATGTACCAAAGACGCCAATATTTACTCAGATGTGCTGCGTACACTGCTACATGTGCTCCGAGCAAAGGACATGGTACTGCTCTACTCGATTTTTGATTAACAGAAACAGTTTCTGCATTAGGTTCTGTTGAATACATACATTGTATATATATATATAATATTATTATTATTATTATTATTAATATCAGTGGAAATTGAACAACACACATGGAGATATATAGTTCAATATTGGCCAACAGATCTGCAGACTTTCACTAAGACCTGTTGGTTCATGGGTATAGCAATTTGATACAAAGCGGATGTCTGTGGAGGACAAGAGGGTAATGGCATTACCTTATCTTTCAGCGTCCCTTGTGTCATTCTGACAGTTGCTTCATGCTTCACTTACGTTGCGCTTTAGTTGTCAAAATGTTGCTGCAGTAGCCAAAACAACAGGCTGCACTGTGTGAAAGTCAGAGTTGTATGCAAGGTCAAACACTGCCTAACATTTGAACATAACATGGACTTTAAAAGCATCCCTAAGTCCACTTTCAAAATACCAATGTTTTGTCAGGCCAAGACGATTATTCACAGTTTTTTATTAAAGCATGAAAAGCTTGGTTGATAAAGAACACGTGTTTGTATATCAAAGTGAGGATCCAGCTGTTTGCCGTGAGTTATTGTAGATTTAAACAGCGGGTTCACAGTTTTTCAAATCTGTCTTGAACCGAGCCATAAAGACTCCATCATACTTGCTCACAAGCCGAGAATCAGCAAAAAAAAAAGAAGCTGAAACTTGGCAGGGGTGTGTTGAATCAGAGTTTGGTTAATCACTTTAATGCATGAATGTCTCTTTGTGTTGTATTTGTAATACTTTGCTCACATAATTACACCCTACAGCACTGGAGTCTTTGACTCAAGTGAAAAGGGGGTGAATTGTTAAATTGAAAAAAAATTGTGGTTTTTAGTCATATTCTTTGCCCGACGGCTCTTATTGGACCTTTTTTCTGTATTTTATGGCATTACAAGCTGTTACATTGAAACCACTTCCAAAACATGCATTTAATCTTTTGCCCAAGTTGGGATGAAAGAGCTGTTTTTGTAATATACAGAAGATTTAAGATATATTAACAATTACAATATTAATGCTGATAGAAGCTGAGACCTAAGACATTGTCATTATGAGTATCAACCAGTAAAGATTTAAAGGGTGTGAAAAATTAACATAATTCTTTACAACTGCACATGGTTGTAAATGGATTTTCTTTCTATTCTGGATTCTTTTTTCCTCATGTAAAGCAGTTTTTAAGCCATTCTGACGCTTGCTCCTGAAGGAGAGAACTGCTTGTGTCTTCTCCTACTTTCTGCTACTCCCTTTAGAGGATCTTCCTGTCACGATCAGGTATCTGGGAATGGAGAGAGCGGACCCAAATGAAAGACTCGGCAGGCCAGCTCGGAATAGACACAGTCTTTATTAACTGGAGCTAGCTTAATAAACGATTGAAATAAACAGAGTGCATGCACACGAGGAAATTACGACAGCATGACCGGAAACAGAGACCAACTGAGTTCTTAAAGAGACAGGATAATAACAGGATAGGTAACAGGTGGGAACACGGCTAACTAATGAAACAGAGTAACCAAAAGTAAACCGCACATAGGACAAGAGACTTTCACAATAAAGATGGAAACCGACTCGAGAAACTAAACAATGACAAAAAGTCCCAGGTGCCATGACACTTCGTCTGTCTCATCCTATCCCTAGCATCCTCTTCTGCCACACCAACCCTCTGCATTTCCTCCTTCACATCCATGAACCTTCTCTGTGGTCTCCATCTTTTCCTCCTGCCCCAGTTCAACATACTTTGTCCAATATATTCACTCTTCTTCCTCTGCACGTCCAAACCATCCTAGCCTCGCCTCTCTAACTTTGTGTCCAAACTACTCAACCTTCTTCTCCTGACTTTCACTCCTCTTCTCTTCAGAGCATACTTCCATCTCTTTTCCACTTGCTCCCTGCTCTCACAGCGCACCACGTCATCTGTGAACATCACAGTCCACAGAGTCTCTTGCCTGATCTCATCTGTCTACCTGTCCATCTCCAGTGCAAACAAGAAGGGTGTTCAGAGCTGATCCCTGGCATAGTCCCACCTATACCGTGATCCTCTCTGTCACTCCTACTGTACACCTCACCACTGGCTCACTGTCCTCATACATGTCCACGTACAGTACCACAGATTCTCTTTTGGCACCTTATCATATGTTTTCTCTAGATTCACAAACACACAGTGAAGCTCCTTCCGACCTTTAGGTTAAGATTTTCGCTACTCTGTCTTGTGAACATCTCCATACCTCCACAGATATATTATAGCTGCCTTCACTTCCTTCTCAATAATCTAAAATTGTAAACTTCCTGATTAACCACTTATGTAATTTACTTTGTATTAACCAGTTTCTTTACTGAAATGTCTGTGCAGTTTTACATTCAGGGCTGTGATGTTAAAGTCACAGGCCACTTTTTCAAACCATTAGCAGGCTAGCTGACTTTGAAGTAGCTTCCTGTCTTAATCTGTGATGACTTCAGTGCCTCGCTCTGGTTGTCTTGTTCTTTGCTTCTGAGTTTTGACTCTGACAGATCAGTGCTGGCCAGTCTTCACCACAGAATGATGCACATAATGCTCTCTGTAGAATATAATTTCCGGTGCTGCCACTTTAATTCATTTATGCACGTGTGACTCAAGGACAGACAAACAGAAACAGAGTCATGTGACCCCTCTGACTCTTTGTGCTATGTTTCCTGGGTGAGTTATGTCTCATTGTTCCTTTCTGTCACTGTTGCAGTGGGCCACAGGACAATCAGACTGGCCTCATAGTGCCACATTCACTTCTCCGGCCAAGCTGTGATCTCACACCTCTCACTTCGCATTCTCATTATTTCAGCCTCTTATTAATTTATTTAATCAATGGCCGTTTAAGATCTCCTCCCCGGAAATGCATAATGGCAGCAGATTCATTGGGCTGCTACATCAAATTATGGGCTTGACTGGTAGGGTCTCTGGAGGCTCAGATGTGTGTTTGTGATGGGTTAAACACAGGTTGTGATGCCCGGTACTGTGCATTGTTTACATAATGATAGCTCATCATCTTCAGACAGTCCCTCAAACCTGAAGGGCAGTGAGCCTAAACTTCAATAAGACTTCTCCTCCTGTACTCTCAGAGTATCCGATGCTGACTCAGAGATCACACTCGTCCAGTGACTCCATTGTTGCCATAAGCTCAGCTCTGAAGCCTCCCTGTGGAAGATTATGAAAGTGGCTTTAAAATACAGAGCAGCAGCTCAACAGGGCTTTAGATGATTTCAGGCTAAATATATGTAAAAGGCAGCTCGGTCCACAGGGTAGAGTGGGATCTGGGTGGAAGGCAGCCAAGGCCTTTGGTGCCTCCTTTTTTTGCTGTTTTTGTTATGTGCTCTGTATCAGTTTGAAAGATGCCCTGCAAACTAAAACCAAAAATAAGAGCCAACAAAAACTGTCACTTTGAGTTCAGAGTTTTTAAGTTAAAAGAACTCAGCAACAATACCCCTGACTGTAAAAACAGATATAAACAGGTGTATTATTTTAGTTTATATACTGACTGTTCCATCTGTGCCACTTATAGACTCAACTTCATGGAAAAACAGTTGCTAAATACATCAATAACAATTAAAAAGGCTTAGAGTTTATTCATTGTTAACGCTGCTTAAATGTTAGAAGAGAAAAAACAAAAAAAAAGTACATTAAAATCATAGATGTCAGTGTCACCAGTAGGTTTCAAATGTTTTTTGGTTTTTTGCATTACATTGCAGTCCTTGTATCAGCCTTGTTTAACACATCCAGCAGCAATGCATCAGCTGGCTTAAAGCAAAGGTCACATGACAAGCTGTCCTTTTCAGATAAAAGGAGGTGACACAGTGTATCCAGTTCTTTTTCTTCGTGTGACTCATCTTTATATTGTTAAGCACGTTGGCCTAAAGAGGAAAAAAAAGTTAGCTTGCAAGCCTCCTTTCCCGAATCTTCATTTGTGCTATTGAAAGCGAACGGCTTGTCATTTCACTCTCTTTGCTTTACACGAGCACGGCTGAGATCAGCCTCTTCCAAGGCACACAGGTGGCTCATTCACTGGGTGACTGCAGGTTCGGCTCCTTGGTGGCAAACTGGCACAGGCTGAGCCGCCAGGCTGAATAGCCTCAGGTGTAATCCTCACCTGCTTCTTTGCCATTAAATCCCGAATATTTTGATTTATTTTGCTTCCACTTCTATTTTTCTGAATGTCTTTTCAGCACTGGAAGGATTTAGCGCTAGAGGATTAGTCAGAGTGGGCCCTGTTTATAATGTGCATGCAGTAAGAGAGAGTAAGGAAGAAGTATTTCCATTTTCTTATGGCAACACAAGTCCAGAAACATGTTCACGAGTACATGGGCATACAGTTACATATGTGTACACACCCATCCAAGTACGGCACTCTATAGACATCACTGCACCTGCTTTCTGTTATCGTGCACAGAGTCAAAAGCTCTTTCTCTGTCTTTATTATGTGATAAAAGCAGGAGAAATAAATGCTGACGTACAAAGCCTACATGCCGGCACACCTGAGCTGCTGAGGGAGTGACTGAGCACTTTTGATCTTTTCATGCTGTTTTTGTAATAACTGCTGCTTTGAAGTTTTGCCGTTTTGTGCATCTGAGCCCCTAAACAATGAACCGCAGTTGTGATTGTCCGGATCATGTCTGTCAGCGTGGGGGTTTTTGTGCTTGTGTTCACAAGAGGAGGGGTCCGTGAAGGAGAGCAGGCTCCCTGCTCCAGCACATGGTGCCCAGACTAAACAACAAGATGAATGTTTCCTGAATTCGACTTGGCACAGAGGCATCCCCCAATCTACCCATGCGGCTGAACTCTAAAAAGACTCGCAAGCCTAGCTGGAACAAATGTATTTGAAAGAAAATTGCGGAGTTACAGTAGCCTTATTGTTGAAACGATCTATGTAAACACCTCTGAGCAGAATCCGCTTTAATCTGCCAAACTTACGGTAGTTTGGTTTATTATTTTCCCCATTGGAGTGCCGTGATTTTTCACTTTACCATCATACAAAGTGGTTTAGATCATCTATGTTTGTCTCATAATCCAGAAATCGTAAAGTTTATCCTCTGAATGAAATGCTTTCTTTTTATTCCAGTGCAAAGTTTTACCTTAATAGCAGATTATAAGCGGTACAAAGTCGAAGTGCTTGCGCGGTGCCTGAGTTGTCTAAGGACTTCCACAGCCCGCATAGTGTTACCATCTTGTGATGATAGAACTGTTAACAGCGCCAACAAAAGCTCAGTGTGCCGCTGTCAACCTGTCCCCTCCCACACATCACCTTTCACCTCACTGCCCTGCACCCCCCCACCCCACTCCCCCCCCCCCTCCACACACACACACACACACACATCACACCTCTACTCTTTCTTATTTCACTCAGAGGCTGGAAAGAGCTGGGGATGCATGGGGCTGGGCAGCTATAGTGAAACTGTGAATTGGAGGTTGGCACTGTGAGAGCGCATACAGTACAGTGAAAACCTTTGGCAGGCTATGGTAAAGGGAACTTGCTGTGGAGACCAAGCTTTGAGGTCTGTGACGGGCTGAGCCTCATTGCGGTTTATAACAACAAGCTGTTGGATTTGGAGAGAAAGTTCCAGTCACGCCCCCCAGCTCTCAGTCAACACAGCCAACCCCCTTTTTACCCATGCCTGAAAAAGTGTATTTGTCTCAGTAAGACTGAAGCTGGCAGCCCCCACTGTGCATTTTATTTCCTATCCTATCCTATCCTCCCTCCACCTTCTCTCTTTTAGCTCATAGTTTGCGTCTCCCAAACTCTTCTTCTCGTGACTGAGGAGAGCCCAGCTCCAGATAGTGGCAAGAGGTTAAAAAACCTTAGTCATGAGGGAACACACACATACATAGACAGACGTCTACATGTGACAAGCCCCTGCCAAACAATCGCTGCTGGCTCAGAGAGAGTAGGTGGGCGGAGGGGCAGCGGTAGTTTCTTGGATGGCCTGATTGGAGCATAAACAGCAGCCCAGGAAGTCTAACAGAAAGAGAGAGAGGGAGAGAGCAAGAGACGGAGGGAGGGATCAGTGGAAGTGTAGATCTACCGGGAGAGAGCAAAAAGTTTTGGGACTGAGGCAGTGTATTAGTTTGTGTCACTCTCGGTGAGTGTGAAGAAAAAAAGACTTGGTTATCAGGACATACTTTACCACAGCCTACCAGAAAGAAAAGGTGAGTAGCTACATCTTGCACAAGAGCACACACCTCTCTTAACCGATACATAAATGCTCACAGGACTATAAACTCCCATCTTCATCAGTTTTTCCATCCATAGATTCAGATTGATGCACTGTAAGGCAGACATCCCTGCACTGTGAGAGAAGTAGCACGCTGTTACTGTTGCATGCAGTGTCATTTAAATTTCCAGACAGTTTTTTGGAGTTGCATTCACTATGGTGTTCTTGATATGTGTGTGTGTATGTGCTGCTTGCTGATGGTTTCCCCTGGCTCCGAAAGCTGCTTGTTTTCCATAGCTGTTTTCCTTTTTTTTTGCTGTGCCTTGAACCGCAGCCAACCATTCAGTGTGTGAAGCAAAAAAAAGAGAGAAAAAAGGGGGAGACCATCTAATGTGTGTGTGGCTGTGTCTAATTAAGCTGTTGGAGGGAGAAGAGTGGTGAGGGTCAAACCATGAGAGGGTGAACTTGGAAAAACAGCGCTGTCCCTCTTATAAAACGCATCCCTTGCACAAACTATCAGTTACATTAATTGTCTGGGATCAGAACTTTGAATAAACTAACAAGTTTTCTTAATCTTCTAAAATTCATCTGCCTTTTGAGATCACACAGAAATGTAATCTGTATCATCAAAGTGGCTGTTTGGGTATCAGCTTTAGTGCAGATTTTGTGATGCTGTTTGGTCACGTCAAGCAGATCGCAACATTTCCCATGCTGCTGCTTCTCTCCTCTCAAAGGGAACATCAGTATATGTCTTGCGACCTTTAAGTTACTGTGTTCTTCACACTACATACAGTAGATGTATTAACTAGGGAAAACGGTGAACTACTCCTTTTTACAGTTTGTCACTAATCTTAAAGCTGAGTCGAATTTGAAGCATTTTACTGTCTTAACAGGCCTATATTTTCCTGTCTGGATCTCTTCAGCACTGTGGGAATTGCATTAACTTTTTTCCACTGCTGAGTAGATTTACATCTGGAAAAGACTGGTCTGCCCAATCCTAGGCAAATGGGAAAAAAGTGAGAGTTAATTTCACAGATTTTCACATGCAACTGTGTAATCTCTATTTTTATTACCATAAAGTCACACAATAACTAATCAGAGGTTCTTCTTCTTTTGTTGTTGGTTTTGACAAATAAAGAAACCCTCAGTTGTGCTTTGTATTTAATCCCTAAGCCATATTGGTCCTTTAAGTTCCATCATCCACTTTTTACCACTCAGATGTTTAGTGATGGGTGTGATTTGTTTTGTCTCTCACCAATAAACACATCAGCTTCCCTCCGTCCGCAGGCGGGGAAGGTAAACGGGTCAGAGAGACAAATGAGCTCGCACACTCGCACCCCTTTACAGTGCCCCTAAACCTCATCTTTCATCGCTCGTTTTGGCACTTTCACAACGTTAGACTGTCTCTCACAAGTTTTTATCACCGCTTTGCTGATGTAGCAAGTTGTCAGTTTCTCACAAGACCAGAGGAAACTGTTATTAACGGGAAGGCAGGGGTTTGGATGCCAGTATAATTCTACCAAGCTATTTGTCTAAGTGATAGCATATGAGGTGCAGTGATTTTGGCAGTGTTTTTACAAGCAAAGGCACACAGTAGCTCCTGACCATATGCCTCCATTTGTCAAATATCATTAAGAGAGACTAAGGTTAGGACACGAGCACTTGATTACTTGGCTGGACTAGTCTGTTACATCAGTATCCAGACATAACACTGCAGATCAGAATCTCTACAGGAGATCAGGCATGAACCTGACCAGAGTTTGACGGCTTCCATGAGCTAGGGGGAAACACACCTGGGCCAGCGGCATGCGGCCAAGCAGCAGTGAGGCCAGTGGGGGTGGATGGGGTGAGGGGCCTAACCAGGTGTTTCTCTGCACTGTCATCCTTCGCTGGGCCTCAAGCCAGCTCACGCCACGTCTCATTGAGCTTCAAGGATTGATCAAAACTCATTAGAGAGCTTTCATTCTAGCTCCCATTGGTGGGTGAGTTATGGATGCAATAAAAACACACCCACGTAGTGGAGATCACCAAAGTGTTGGTGAAAAAGAAAGAATGATCGTGAAAGAGAGTAGAAATGGTGCTAATGCATATTTTTCTAAACTTTAGACGTCATTGTGATCTGGTCACATGGGGGATATTTTTATGGACAGGGAGCTGCAGTTGTTCACTCTAAGAAATAGAGAAATGGAGAGTTTTATTTAGTAAGCCCAAGTCAAACTTGTGACTTGCTGACTTTTTTGTTGTCAGATTAAAAATTCCCAGGTGAAAGTGAAACCTTGTAGCCATCTTGGGTTTTTGAAACCACATGTTATTATGACATTATAACTCAGAGGTCAAGAACACGACATCCTTACACTTAAGTCAATCACAGAGAAACCCCAGACTTTCCTTTATCTTTGACTATGAATTTGACTATAATTTGACTATAATTTACATCATAATTACAACAAGAAGTAAAAGAGTCAGTAAACTAGGGTTGAGACCATTAACTCAATAAATTGTTAATAAGATCACAAAGCAAGTGATCGTTAGAGGCGCTTTCTTGTAGACTTATTTACAGACTTCTTTGTATAACTTGGAGTTGCCCCATGCTGGCCATTAGAAAAGTAGTCTATGCTCAAACCTCAAATTTTAAATTGATATATTTTGTTCTTGTTCATCTTTCGACTTGCTACTGTTAGAGCTCATCACAGCGGATCATCTGCCTCCATCTCCCCCCATCACTAGCATCTTCTTCTGTCTCAACCAACCCTCTGCATGGTCTTCCTCTTTTTCTCCTCCCTGACAACACCATCTTTGACATCTCTTATCTAATATATCCACTGTCTCTTCTCTGCACATGTCCAAGCCATCTCAGCCTTGCTTTTCTAACCTTGTTTCTTATTTTGTCCATCCTGGTCACTCCCAGTGAAAATTATAGCGTTTTCAATCCCAGCATCCTGCACTTCAGCGTGTCTCTTTGTTATCAGCCAGCCCTCTCTCTTTACCAGTCATGGTCTCTAAATTTAAAGGCCCTGCTCTCACTTCCACATTCCTTCCTTTCCTTCTCTTTCGCTGCCTAAGAACACACCTTCCCCATCTCCTGTTCTTTTGTCTTTGACCAACAGTAGCGCACTTTCCTCCAGCACACGGCTGGCCAACAGCACCGGAGGTGGTTGTTGTTAACTTGGACCAATATATTGACAGATGTTACACCAAGCCATCCTGATGATACAATGTACGTGTATATAATTTGGATTGACCCTTTAGAGCTAAATATTCTAGTTTTTGTTATTCAAACCAAGCTAATCTCAATCTAATTCTTGGTATTAAAGTTGATAGAAAGCTTCATTTCTCTGGGACTGTGTCCACTGCTCGTGTAACATCCACAGTATAAAACTTTGTTTTATTTTAGTCATTATGCTTTAAGACTCTGACTGAGGCAGATTACATTCTCAATTAGCTGCGAGTAACATATCTCATCTTGCAGGAAGATTTTCTATCAGTTCAGCAGCTTAGACCAGAAGCTGTCTTTATGGCCAAAACATCTTGAGTCTAATAGAGGTGGGGATTATAAGAAGGTGTTATCACACAGAATCTCTGTCATGTTAATTGACTTCTACTTGTTGTAAATTAACCTCATTGTAAGCCAAATAATTTTCTGTAGAATAGTTAAAGGTGCTCTTTGAAAATCTTTCTTCTTCTTTTTTTTTAAATTCCTGCAGTAGCTGTAAGATAGTATAAAAACACCTTATCTTGCTGTTCTTTAAAGCGCCAGAAGATATGTCATTTTTTATGCATTCCTCTTAGTCACAAGTAAAAGGCGGCTGGTAATGGCAACATTTTAATAGAGAAATGTGACAAACCAGCAGAAAATGATTTAATAAGGCAGCAATGTGTAGTTAGCCTAACAATGATTCATTAACACCAGCCTTTTAAGTTTTTTTTCCTCATTTCTTTACACTCTTTGATATTATAATAGGTCTGGCTTGATGGTTTTTAGCCTTATAACATTTCTAAAGCTTTAGGGAGATGCATAGTTAAGCCACAAATAAAAATCTTGAGATGTGACCACACAGAGAAAACAGGAGTGGTATGGCAAATATCTTCCCAGTCTGTTATTGCGGCGCTATGGGCAATGGTAGAGGTCACTTATGTGGGCGGCTTCTATGCCAGGGATTATCCACAGAGGGAAATAATAGACTTGTAGTGACGTCAGATGCTTGTGGAGCTAACGGAGACTTTGCCAAGATAGAAAACTAAGTTCGTATGTACCGTGAGTCTACATGCAGGGAGGATCTTAGATCAAATTGGGCTTAGAGTAAGAGAGCAGCTATAAAACACCTGGCAACTGGTAAATACAGGTTTTGCTTCTTTTTTTTTAAGGCTGGCTTATTTGCCTTAACTCGATGGGGACAGCTGAAGAGACGCAGGGCTTACCATTCACTCAGTGAAGCCATTTTGTTGAACATCCTCTTCCTTTGGCAACAACGAGAAGGGGGTAGATAGAGGTGGGACACACTGCCGCTGACAGTTGCTGTTAAATGCCCTTTTCTCCCAATGTAAACACCTACGCCTGTCCCATCCATCTCCTCTGTTAGTTACTTGGTTTGACATAGTGCCTCCCACAACACACAAGAACATCCCCGGGTTTTTTTTTTCTCCTTCTGTTCAGTACCAAGCATGCTTTGTGTACACATGAAAAGGAGTTGTATGTTTTTATCTACAGGGTCTGGTCTCGAGCGAATTAACCTTGGGACCAAACTTATGTCAGAAATAGATGAAATGCAAAAAGTGCACTGATAATTAGAATTTTGTCTCTAATTGGCAACCTACAAATGCCCTAGAGTGTAAGGTCTGTCAGACTTTATTCGCTAACATCATTCTCACTCTTTAAAAGCATATAAAGCATTCAAGGTTTTCTGTCCTCATAAAGCGTTTTTTTAAGGAAAGTATGAATTTGAGTTTTAAAGCTGCCTAATCCTAATAAATATGGATGAGACTTCTGTCCACCACCCTGTTTAACAACCTGCAGTGTCTTGCCCTTGTCCCTCAGATGTTGGCTTTCTATTGTTTTCCATTGACCCAATTGACTGCTCGCTAATGACGCCATTATGGTGGCACGATTTTATAATTACCCCTCTGCCTGACAAACTCGGTGCACTTTCGTTTAGCTATGGTCCACATTACGAAACTTCAATCTCTGTAAATATATTCTGTAAAGCCTGTGACACACAGGATGTTTTTGTTAAGCTGGGATATTCTAGGAACAGTGGCTAAGTGAGCTCTGGAGCTGGAAGTTTTGAGGAAACCTGTCCTCTATCTGGACATGGTTTGTTTGAAGAACTCCATCCTGCTCTGACTGATAAATAGGCGGCACCATGTAAATACTGGAAAGAGGCCCGGCAGTATCAAATAAAAGCATTCCAGTCAAAAAGTAAGGACAGTTGTGCAGAGAGAGTTGAGCGAGTTTCTATTTTTTACTGTGTCTGGCTACATGAAGGCACAGAATCAAGTCCGTATACTCTGAGGACTTCATTTAAGTAGTAGAAGGATTATACAAGCGTGACACTGCTTAACTTTAAATCCACATTGCATTTCAGGACAGATTTTGTCACACGTACCAAGCATAGCCTTTGGTGGCAGTTTTGTGGCTGTTTTCTGTTTGTATAAAACCAACTGTTTTCCACGCTAGCATGGCAACATTTGTCTGTTGATTGGTTGGGTCGACCAATTTAGGTGACACTCGTTTTTGATGTATATGTCACTGCCATTAAGCTTAAACCAATCTTCTTCCGTAGAGCAGGAATGTTGATTGTGGAGATGCTCTTTCTTTAACATCCTTTCCTTGTGATGTGGTATAGTGGACACCTTTGTTTTTCTCCAGTTGTCTTGTCATCATATCCAATACTGTGATACATATTTGTATGTATGCAACATCAATACTCACTTTCTTCTTTCTCTTCTTTACTCTTTTAAATGTTCACTTGTCAGCCATTGTCAATGTGATCACTGAAAGATTTGTAAATAGCTAATGCTGGCCAATAGAATGAGCCTGTTTCCTGATTGATGCTTGTTTCCTGTTTAGCAGAGCTAAATTTCAATTTCAATTGAGTTAGGTGTTGCAAACGTTTGATTTACTAAGTCAAAGTTTGGAAATTTTGACTAATGGATGGCAAACAATGTGGCAGCAGTTACTGTTGTAAATCCTATGTCTTTTTGTCCAATCATACCAGCAACTTCACAGTGTTTTGTATTGAAATGTAAATTAAAAAAAGAAAAAAGAAAGAAAAAAAACTCATTAATAATGAGTTTGGTGCAGAGACCTGTGTGGTTCGTGTGCACGTAAAATAGGGTGACCAACTGTCCTCTTTTCCCCGGACATGTCCACTTTTCACGTTCTGTCCGGGGTGTCCGGGGGGATTTTCAAGATTGATGAAAATGTCCGGATTTCCGTATAGAGGGCCCAAATGTGTGACGTCATCCCCGAGCTGCTGCTTTGTGAGTTGTTGTTCTTTCTAAACAAATCCCATGAAAACACCAAAACCAGCAACAATCAGTTTGTAGTTGCAGCAGTCAGTCCTCTAAACTTGCTTAGCATCTCCGCGGCGTTCATCCTCAAAGCCTTTTCATTCTTATTTTAGCTTTTTATAAATGTCACCTGTTAACAAACAGGAGTAAATGGTGCATTTGTCGGGGATAGGTTTCAGCTAACGCTTTAGTGAGCTTGCTTGTATCAATAGCAATAAGAGCCCACATTCGCCCTAACAGAGAGCATGTCAGCCACTGCAGCTTGTACAGTTTGTTTCTATTAGTGGAGATTTTATAGACAAAACAAGAAGTGCAAGATAGGGATTAATAAGTAAGACTTTGGTCATATAGGCTAAATGAGCATTAGTGAAATCTATTTGTTGTTGCGTTTGGTCTTGGATCTGTTGACAATACAGATACATACAATATTTCCAAAGGCTCTTTGTATAAGAACATTTTCAGTTCCCTCCATATTTCCTGGACCAAGCTCTGCCAGTGAGCTATTCCACCCCAGGCTCCCCTCAGAGTAATAAAAGCCATCTTGTAAAACTTGACATTTTCAATGTATGAGTAAGTATTATACCTTTCTACTCCACCTCAGTGCCCTGAATGAGCTCTATAATATTATTACTTTTAATAAAAGCAGCTGCTTTCCCTAGGGTGAGAATATTTTAGTAATATTTTGCCATCTTTATTGCTGAAAATCACAATAGCCTTTAGGTATGCTTCAATTTTAGCTTGCCAAGTAGTGGGAAGGACTTTTTAAGTTCAAAAGCTCAAGATGAGTGCCTGTGTATTCTGAAGCTCATCTTTACTCACCATCTCCGCAATATAGAGCAGTCACAGGGTCTACCAGCCTATCATTACATTCTCCTTAAAAGCTATGGTGGAAAATATGGCTAGCTGTTGGTTTTCTTGGATTTTCCATTCACTCAAGATCCCAATCTGCTTTTACCTAAAATCCAAGGCCAAGAACATTCCTCAGAGCATTTCCATTAGTTTATATAAAAGGCCGGAAGAGCTAAAAACTGCGTCTTTACACACACACGTTCACCCACACAGCAACCCTCTCCTTGCGCCTTTTAGCACCATTTTCTTAGCACTTTGTTTCGAAGTTTCCTTCCCGTCCGGGTTTCCTTTCACAAGCATGTGCATCCTTCCCCGGCAGCAGCACAACAATGCCCTGCTTCATTTCAGCTCTCCAAGATCTGAGACGACTGGAGCCAATGAGCGGCAAGGCACATGCAAAAGCCATTAGCTAGTCGATGATGGTGGTAAGCCGCAGAGGCATCACAAAAACAACCGTCCCAGAATGTACATTTTGTGTTGAAACCCGGCACGCTGCCTGTTCAGCCAGCGGACCACCAATAATGAAACAAGCCCTCGAAAAGGAGGGTTGTGCCTTACATCCCTCGTTCACATGCTGAGCGATCAATTCATATTTGGCTTTGTGTGAATTAAAGCAAAAGTTCCTAAGTGTCTGCTCAGTCTGACAGATGCCTGCCATGGTTGTGGAACACTTTTATTATTAGACGCATCCCATTTGGCCTCTCAATGCTCAGCTCAGGCAGTTTGATTGAGGACTCTCTCTGGAGCTGCAGAACGACTTAATTACAGTCACGATCTCAATCTGAATTTACTGGGAGTGCATTCATAATGCATGTCTTACTTAGTATCAGTGGCCCCAGTTAGAGCAAACCAATGATCATGTCATCATGCAGATGTACAACCTTATGTCAACAACTGAACATCAGGGTTGTAAGGGAGGTTGATGTTCATAACAAAATAATCAGTAGATTTTTTGCTTTAATAACTGCAGTGTAGGAGATTTTAATGACAAATATTATGAGAAATGCCCCTCAAAATGCAACTGGGCATGCTTGTATTCAGGATCTATTTAATATATATTTCTCTAAAAATTCCATTTTACTTTATTTCACACTATTTTTAGATAAAAAATAGGGGTCGATGTAGAGAACATTTCATTTTGGAAGACTAATACATTTTCTGAACTTAACTAGCAAAATCGACCGTTCACTGACAGAAAGCATGTAAAACTAGGACAATAAAGTTGGCAGACTGAACCCTATTAAAAACTCATATACAGGAAAGTTCAAGCTTCCCAGAAGCTGTTCTAAGTCTCTAGAGAGTTCTTCATTGATAATTGCATCCTGCAACCTAGAGCAATTTCTGGCAGTTTAGCCACTAAATGTTCCTCTATCTTCCCCAGATGGTTGTTGTGCATTTTATTGCTGGGCAGGTGGGGAACAGTGAGGTTGTCATAGCCATTTCACCAAGAAAACAGCTGCTCAGTGCTTGTTGAGTTGCAGGGTGGGGTCACAGATCCACAACAGTGTTGCCAGTGGCTCCATATTTGCATGTTCAGACTTGAAACAAAAGATCTGCACACTATTTGGCTCCAAGGAATAATGTCATTTTAAAACAATTATACAAAAGGAACATTTGATCCAAAGAATCTTCCTCAGGCCTCATTCAAGAAGTGTGCAGGTCTTCCTCTTTTTTAGCAACACATTGTGTTTTTACTCAGGAACCAAAGAAAAACCCCAAACAAATGTTTGCCTGGATGTGCACACATCATGAAACCTTAAAAAAAAAAAAAAAAAAAAAAAAAAATATATATATATATATATATATATATATATATATATATATATATTTTTTTTTTTTTTACTTACTTTCTGTCAGGCTTATGAAATTAAATGACTTAAGCTTTTGCAGATCCAGAAAATGTTGTTCTGTGTTTCTGGGATTTGGAATTATGTTGTTGTAATCTCAGAATCAAAGATGTATCTGTGTCACCAGAGGAAATTTTCCAATACAATTTCTTTGGACTATTTCGAGTACAATTTCTAAGGCGCAGCTGACAGCTGCATGCTTCACACTTGATGGCTACACTTAGAGTTCAACTTCAGCTTTTTTTCTGATGAAATCTGTCATGACGATCGGAAGGACACATACAAAAAAGAAAAAAAAATATCAACTGATCCATTTAAACATCTTTGGTGCTTTGTCCGTGAGCCTGCAGTATGTACAGTATCACTTCCATGGAGGTTATGCGTTACACAGTATGCCCCAGTAAGCTGGATTCTGCGCTGCTTTGATCAGGGTAGAGTCCCCTCACTAATCTGCTTGAGTTCTGGATGTTTGCCCAGGACACACGTACACACATACAAACACTCTCGCAAATTGTGATTAAAAAAACAGATGTGAAGTCAAGCCAAAAAGAAGGAATAGTCTGAAAAAAAAATCAAATGGGGACAAAGTGACATAACACTCAGATGGCTGACTGCACATTTGCACGTACTTACAGTATGTGCCGGTTTAGGTTACTTAGATTTGATTTAAAGTTCACTACATAACATTATAGCACTGTGTCTATTCATCTAAGAGTACAGACTAGTCTCATGCTTTGTATTTACAGAGGTTATAACTAGAATCTAATGACGTAATGCACACCTGGGTTTTTTTAAAAGTCTTTACTCACACTCAGCTGGAATAAAACTGGCGTGATCTTTGATCCATATTTTAATTACAGCTGCGGGACACAGACAGGATTAGGAAGTGTAAATGCTTCTGTCATTGTTCCTTGTCTTTTTAGCAGCCGTTTAAAATCTCTTAATTGCTCTGGGCTTAACTGCAAATCTCCATGTCCTGTATTTAAGCACTAATAAACAGGTGGGAAAAGATGTTATCTGGCTAAAGCCGATGAGCTAAAATGGAGTGATCAAATAGTGAAGCTGGAAAAGGGAATGAGAAAGAAGAAATGGGAGAAAGAAGTTAGGCAAGGAAAGAGGAAAGGGGTTCTACTTGACTGTTTGCTATGGCCCTCCCTGCATTACATCACTGAGATGCTTCGGCACTGATGACATTGTTGAGCTGAGGAGAGGGTTGGTCCTGGAGATGATGTCATTAATAACCAATCAGGGGACTTGGGGGTGGTGGATGGTGGTAGGGTCTGGCTAGCTCCTTAGGCTGAAATATAAAGATCTCTGAAAATGTCTTTTCTCCCCTCCTCAAATCATCGAGCCTTTGTGTCCGGCGCACTTTTCCTGAGGTTATTTTTAGGCCTGTGTTAAAAATAATTTATATCAGAGGCTGTTTCTGCTGCTGCCACAGAGCGAAGGAACGAACTACAGCGGATTCTGCTGAAGAAGACAGACACGTTAATATAGCCTTAAAGGATTTAGCGTGAAACAAATTAATAGTAAATGAAGTGACGGTTTTATGTCTGTCTTCTGGAACAGATGAGTGTCTTGCTGCACTCTTTTCTTGCTGGTGAGGCTTTTGATTCCCAGAAAAATTTGAGATTTGGCGGCGCACGCTTGTAGCTATACTGTTAAGCTACTTTTGGTGTGGCCCTTATTTACAGACTAGCTCGGATTCTCGCCTTGTTTTGGGCAGTGCCGCACATATTAAGCACCAACATATGATTAATAAAAAGCGGTTATGATGTAAATACTAGCAATTAATTTGGAGTTGACACTTTGGCTTCCTAAGAAATCTAAATTTGTACTCTGTAGCTTGAGCTTTTAGGTCTGTTTTGGTCTTTGCTGCCTCCTGAAGTGTCTCTTTAGCTGTGAAGTGCTCTGCTGTGTCCACCAAGTACTTTCTAATTTTGTCAGTGTATTGCTTGCTGCTGTAAAGGGAGCATCTAATCTGTTTATCCGCGAATTTCCCATGGAAACAGATTTAAAACAAAGCAACAGGAACGCTGAAATCCCAGAACACTAAAGTTGCTGTCTGTGAAACCAAAACAGATGGCTGAAAGACTTAAAGCCCCTTTGTGAGTTCATCGCTAGGAGTGATAGCTTGCACGTTGCATGAAGTCATTGATCAGAGCACAGTTGAAAATCATTCGATGAATAACCATCTTCACTTTGCCCGTTGCGACTTTTAAACGGGCAAAGTTTTTATACTGTACAAGATGACACGATGAAGGTCACAGGCCAAAACATGTTAGTCAAGTAATAAAGCTGTTCTTTATACTAAGAGTGGAGCTTGTAGTATAAAGCTTTGACCTCTGTAGTGTCCAGTTGCTACAATAGCCTATTGTGCCAACAGTGTGAGCACTCAGGGAGTTTAATATAGTATCAAATCAGATTTAAATACAAATTACTTTCACTGTTGGGGTAAACCAATCACTGGCTGAGAAGCCTTTGCTCCCGTGACCTGATCCCGGCTTTTGCTTGTCACCACACTGTGGGAAAACTATTAAACTTTGCAGGCACTCACTTTTCTCCTGCTCTGCCATGGGAAAGCAACAGCATTTCATCATCCTGCAACCACACTACAATAAAGCTTGTGTTGTTTCTTTTCTTACTTCGCCTCACAGTTGACCACCTGAACTTTTGTGATCCCATAAAGCAAAAAGAAAGTCTCCTCTTTCAACTACTGAAAATATTTACAATATGTTTTCTGTGGTAAAGCAAAAAACTATATATCTTCAAAATGACCATTTTAGTGAGGGGGGAAGAATGCACTTAGCCTACAGCATTACGGTTAAATCACCCTTTGTGCATTAAGGAATTCTCTCCGTCACAGTGGTTGGGTCTTCCAGCCTCAGTACCTTCTGTTCCAGAGAGGTTTAAGCCTGGAGTCAGTCCACCACATGACTGAAACACATATACATACATCAATACAGGAACACACAGCCACAAACACGCAACACATGGACAGCAGGCAGCAGGCTTTACAGATAAAGTCTGGGACAGAGGCACTAGTGTTCTCTGGATCTCAGAGTGACTTCCCCTCCAACGGCCCGTTTCATATACCACCAGCACCTGCATCACTTATCAGCTCGAACAGCACTCACCTCTCCAGAGTAGAAACCCTTTGCAGCTATTCAGCTTCACACAACAAGCAGGGACGGCACCGTGGTGCAGAGGCCAACTCACAGTGAGGAGGTTCCTGGTTTGGATCTCCTGGCTAGCTGTGGGTGCTCTGTGTGGAGTTCCCAGGGGCTCTCTGGCTTTCCTTCAGGTGCTTCCTCCTAGCCTGCATGCTGTACGGCACTCCGCAAGTGCAGTTAAGAAAAGGGACAGATTGCTCAAATTCAGTCAGATTAAAACTACCTTTGTAATCTGCATTTTTAAAATGTCGGTTAGAAACAACCTTTAACGCCGGTTATGCCCTGCTAGCATGAGCGAAAAACGGAGAAGGAGAGATATACAGGGCAGAGGGGGAAAGTGAGGAGCATACGACTGGCTGGTTGAGAAAGTCTGGGCCCTAAGCTGCTTATCACTATGAAGAGAGTCAATTGCAGTGCAATCACTTTTTAATAAACTTGAGAGAGAGCTGGCATATTGAAAGGCGTATTTAAATGGATGCCATGTGCTTTCATTTGCTTAGGACTTTGCTGTACTCTAACTAGCGTATCTTCATCTGTCTTAAAATCTGTCTGAGTCTATCTAATAATCAGAAAAGAGTGCTTTGTCTCATCAATTTAAGCCTGGTTGTTCATAGTAATATATATGTATATATATATATATATATATATATATATATATATGAGTGTATGTGTGTGTTTGTTTGTGCTAATATGCTTGTGTGAGCTTTTGTATGCAAAAGTCGCACATGCATTTCTGCTGTGTGCACTTAATGGTAAATGTGTTGACGCGGAAAACTTGCCAAAACAGATAAGAGATACCTTATCACCAAGCACACAGTGTGTGAGAGGCCTGGCAATTTGACTTTTTATCACTTCATGCATTTAAACTTGCTGCATCACTTATGACTTATGAACACTCTGTAGGCAGACTGGGCGTATGTGGCGAAGTTATCATGAGATGCGCAGAATTCAGCAGAAAATGACATCTCTCTGTGTCAGGAGAAAAATCAGCAATGTAAGATTTTCATGGAAAAGCTGATAAAGAATAAAATTCACATGCAATGAAAGGGCATGGAAAGTGGCATCAGTTCCTTGCCAGTGAGGTATAGCTATGTCAAAAGATATTGAAACCCAGAGATCGAATCTGTGCTGCTTTTTGGATGATACCAAGCTCCAGTCACAATTGGTAGGGTATTAAACAGATGAGTCACGCTGGGGATCGGTTGCCATTCAATTAACTGCAATGAAATGTTTTCTACCCCAGCGCACTCTTATCTCTTTATCCAGGAAGAGAGTTCAAGACAGGATAGTCTCCGGAGATTCGGATACAAAGGAAGGATGACTCGAGATTCAAAAGAAAAAAGTTCTCTCAGACAGGCAACAAGAGGCAGCATATACCTCCCCTCTGACTCATGGGTAGTTGTCCTCCTCCCAGTCGCAGCTGTTGTCAGCGTCTCCCCATCCCTCACCCTTGGGACGCCACCAGCTTCACCGTTGGCCCAGAGACTGTTGTCACGGGAGACAAGCAGATATCTGAGCCAGTGGCTAGGTTGACTTACACCTACTCTGGCCAGGAGTTAATGAAGTGTGCACGCTGCTGGCGTTTCCTGGCAAACATATGTGCCTACACATTTATAATTGTGCACACAGGCACACTAACAAACACACCAGTTCATTAAGCAGCTCTTACTGTCTTAGTTAATAAATGACAAAGACAGTATTATAAAACCTGTTTCCTTGTGGGTGCCTGAAAAGCTACACAAACACGCAGTCTTCTTCCTGTTCTCTCCGTCTCATGCTCAGGCACATGTAGGCGCTGTCATTTTCTCCTAATCACTACTCAGCATCCCAGGCGCATGTTCAAGAGCACCCCCTGGTGTGAAGAACATGCAGGGCATGTTAAAAGTTACCACAACATATTTAGTTAGAGAAGTTTGTTTCTTGCTTTGAAGTAGTCCAGGGCTGATGTCTGTTAGAAAGTTGTAGCAGGTGGATGTGCCCATGAATGCAGCTTGCCAGTGAACACAGTTGTTAGTTTGAGCTGTCCTCTGAATGCTTTAGACGCCGTTATCTGAACTAATAGGCGTCCTCTTTCCATGGCTCTTTTCCTGGCCTCCCCTCTTGTTTGCTTTGTTAGATGGACAAGAAGTAACAAAATGTGTGTGTGTTATCAAGGATTTCATCAGGTCTCAAGTATTATTTCATTTCACAAGAAACTAAGACCATGTCCTGCTTATGTCATAGACTATGGCTCTGCTCACACCATGTACTGAGATGCATTTTGCAGTGATCCGATCACAAATGAGCAGCTCTAAGTGTCGATGAAGAGCCTCAGTACTTCACGCTTGATTTTTTAAATTTGTCTCGGGCCACATGGTATGTTTATCTGATTGCAACCAAATACTACTCAGAATTTAGATTACAAAAGAGATTACAAGGATGTTTACCTTGCCAGATTTGGCTATCAAAGAATATAAAATCATTCATAAACTACTATACCTGTGTGGATTCCTCCAACAGCTGTCCACTTATTCGTCGGATTACCCACGATGCACGTTGATGTCAGACCTGACCTGAGTTAAATTTTATTGAAGCTGTAGTCCATTGAGATGCCATTAACTCTGCACTTCAGTTAAAGATCTGCGAGTCTCATCCACCACTTGCGATAAGCCATTCCACTTCAAGGTAGTGTCTAAGCAGTAAAATCGGTTTGCCATGCTTCATTGAGTCCAGCTACAGCAATAAGCTTTACTTGAACGTTCTCAGCATATCCAGTTTGATAAATATGTATTTGACCATCACTTTGCAATGCTAAGCTGTCACATTCTCTGCTCTTCCATAACAGTTTTCACATCACATCCACTTTACCACACCGCTGCTACTTTTCCCAGCGCTGACAGCCACATACACACGAGACCAAATGTCTGTAACTCATATCTTTTGGCCGACTGCCTGTCAGGTTGGCAGCCCTGTCTGTTTATATGGCTTCAGCAGAGTGGAAAGTCTGGAAAGGCCAGAGTATCTGACTACGTACACTCAAATGCACACAACATCCACAGCGTCTGTATCTGTGCATACGTACGTGCATATATCTTAATTGAAAGAGAAAATTGTGATCGCGGCGCGCGCCGTGGAAGTTTGAGTATCTGCTCGTTTGAGCTGAGACAGATGTTGTGGTGGTCTTGGCTAACAGGGTGAAGAGCAATGGTCATTACTAGTGACACGGCAGCTGGGATATGCCTCATTAGGTGCGAGATAGCAATGGGAACAAGTGTGGGAGGGTTGAGGGGGAAAAAATGACAGAAAGGCAGAAAATTTAAAGAAAATAGAAAAATAACTTATATTATATTTCTAAATAGAGGAATCTATTTAAGAATTTCTTTGTAAGTTGTAATACGTTTATGTCATATGCAGTGTTTAAATCCTCCACGATGGAGTGGACTGTTTTGTATTCTTAATGGGAAGGATAGCCAGAGACATTTGGAAAACACTGCTGTTTATTTACTGTAGGGTGCAATATGACAGGCCCAGTGTCCCGTATGGACACCACAGCTATGGGTGAATGCGCTTCTGCACACAGAGGCTTTGTGGAGCACTCCTGATTTAACAAGTCACGCAAACAAAGGCAAAGGAAGAAAGAGGACTGTATTACACTAGCAACAAAAACAACACATGTATACGATAAAATTATAGAATAAAAATTTAAGTTCTAATAAGTCATGAATTCCCGCTAGATCACAGATTTTCTTTCAAATATAACAGCCCGTTGTTCTCTGCAGATTGGTGTCATCCTGACCTGAAAATGATATAATCAACCCCTTGAATCAAAACAACAGCCCACTCAGCCACAGGATTTTCAAGGGAAGGTTTTTGAGTCACTTTCTTCACAGAGCCTCTCTGATTGGTGTGCAGTTTCCTTGAGCCTTAAGCTACACTTGAAGTGGCATTCCTCCTTATGGAAGTAGTCTATCTGGCCCTTTCTCTGTATCAGAAATCATTTTGCATGTGTTGATTTGCTGGACAAGTTTTTGTTTTTCTGCCTCGTATCTGTAAAAAGTGAAACAGATACCCACACAGGAAGTCAGATATCCCCTGCATGCGAATGCTTGAATGCCTGCGTTTGTGTTCATATGAGTTAGTTTCGAAAAATGTTGCAGAGCTGCATTGCAAAGGGGTTTTATAATTCTTTATCACTTACCTCCACGGAAACAGCTTATCTATCAGATCAGCAATCAGCGAGATTTCACTGTAGAAACTGGTTTATTTTCAGAAGGTCACCTCCAATGGCACTCGCATTAGCCCGTGACTGCAGCTTGGCAGTGTCAGTGTGCAGCTCTGGCTGTGGGTGGAGGACGGTAATGTGATAAGTCGAGGACATGGAATCAGCTGGTCTTAACAGAAAAGGTAAAAGTGATAGGAAAGCAAATGGAAAAACAAAATTTTAGTTTTTGACAATAACTATTTGGACTGTTTAATTTAATTTCCAGTACTGTGTAAAAGTCTTTAGCATCCTATTTATTTATTTTTATTTTTCTAGGAAAATGGGAAATAGTCTATAGAATGGTACAGTTTGTACTTAACAGCCTGAACTCTCTTAGACAAGCTTTCTTGTAAATTCTTTAAGTAGTCTTCAGGAATAGTTCTCCAGGCTTCTTGAAGGGCATTCAAAGCTCTTACTTGAATATATGGGTGCTTTTTGTCCTGTTCATTGTCAAGATGATCCCATATTGCTTCAGTAATCTTGAGGTCCATGCTCTGGAGAGGCTAGTCTAGGACTGAGAGTGTTCCAGTGTGTGTTTTTGTTTCCAGGTATGCCTCTACTTCATTCGCAGTGTGTTTGGTATTACTGTCATGCTGAAAAATGAAGCCATTCTGAATCAGATGTATTCTAGATAGCATTGCTCTCTGGTGGATCAAATTTGATGGTGCTTTTCTGCTTTGATAATTCCATCAGTTTATACAATACCTCCAAGACCACTAGTTGAAACCACGACAGAGCCTCCACCTACCACTTCTTTTTTTGGCCTCCTAAAATACACTTTTATGTCTGTCAGACTTGTTTTTGGTATTTTTCATCTAAAGAAATGGAAAGTGTTTTTGAGACAGGTTGCTAATAACAAAGTGCCTGAAGATGCAATTTAAATTTGGTTCTTTGCTAAGATGTATGTCATGTGTAGACAAAACACTGGTTCATTCCTTCAGCATGGTGCCTTTTTTATGCTTGAATCATTGATAGGTCAATGTTAAGTGACTTAAAGATATATTCCTCTCAACATGGTCAGGTACAAAGGCTGGACTGAGCATGAATGAAGAAGCAGCCAAAGTCTAAAGAAAAACTCTGAAAGACCAGTCTCGGTCTTTGGGAGCAAACTGTAAAAAGATGAGGAATGGCTTTTGAACTGTGCTATATATCAATACGTTCATATTTCAGGTCACTGCCACTGTAAAAAAAAGAAAAAAGAGAGAGCGTTAGCCATAGCTAGTTGCCTACCAGATCTCTATCAGTACATTTAATTCAAAACCAAAAGGTTAAAACTCTAAGAGGATGACATAAGGGGTAAAGTAAAATAAAATCACAAAATACATTAAAATTCAGACTTAATGTTCAGAATTTGTGCAAAAGAAGAAAGAAAAATGAAAAAAATGAACCCAGGAGATGTTGAGGTAAAACATTTGTCTTGCCAGTGGCTGAATGAGAAGTCAGAGGAATTCATGCATGTGTGTGCAAAATTTTATATTAGGCCACTTGGCTAACAGATGACACAGCACTGTTATCCCTCACCACTAGCATGGTTAAAAATTTAAAGTGAGTCATAATCATTACACCCCAAAGGCAGTGTTTATTCAAACAAGGATTTTTTTTGTCTCTGTAATAGTCTTAATGACTTGTTAAAATGGATATTATTACAACATTAGGAGCCTGACTTCCTGTAATCATATTTAAATGAGATCCTCTGTGTATGCATGGCTCAGTTCCACACGAAGGATTAACTGATATTCTAACTCTGATAAGTTTTACATAATAAAAATGCTTTCAGATACTCGACAGTGGACCAGAGCGGTTACGTGCATCACCAGTCATGTCTTTAGGGCATTTCTACATGAACCCTACTTTTATTGCACACAACAGGGCTTTGTATCTAACTGCGTAGTTATGGGATAGTAATAGTAGGGGAGAGTGGGAGTGTGCACAGGGATACATTCCTCCATAAATACGTGACGGCGAGAAAGTAACTGCAGTAACAGTGGGACGCCCCTGCTCCTTGTAAGACCTGGTGTTCATGCACAAGTGCTTCGTGTTGTCTTTCAACTGAGAGGGCCATCATTTAGTCAACATGGCAGCTGTGAAAGAGAGAATTACACTCTTGAGCCACTGGAGTGAGAAGCAATTGACTTGAATATCCCCTGTGACATTCTTAAAGAAGCAGGTCATTTTTTGGGGGGTCTGGAAAGCTGTCAGTAAAGGAGCGCAGGATGTAATTGTTGGTTTGGAGGAGCTGCTTTAATTATGTGTTTGGTTTAGCCGAACTGACCTGGTGGTTGCCTGGGATGATGTATGTGTCATTGTCCTGACTGAAGAATTTTTCACACACGAACACTGATGTTACTGAGATGGCTAAGCTTGCAACAAAGCTAGTTTTAGTAAAGCAACTTAGTACTCATTTTGTCATTGCCAGCCAATAAAGGCTTTTAAATAACATTTTACTGCAAAGTTAAAACAGCAGGCTGCATTGACTCATTGTTTTTCCTACTTATCTGCAGTCACACTGGATGAAAATACTTCATTTGCACATATTTCTTTTCACACTTTGACTCAATGATTTCCCTGTCTACTGGCCGGCTAATTCTGACTTTTACAGTGAAGCGTCTGGGCACATGGGTGGGTGAAAGCAGACAGAAAGTGGGTGGAAGAAGCCTCGTCTCCATATGTTAGACATTATAGGTCAGCTGCTGCATGTTTGTTCGTGCCCTTGGCCTGGCAGTTTCAGTTACACGGCCCACAAGCTACGCTATTGATCCCCTCACGTCTTCTGTTAAGGTACATCAACTTTTGCCTTCCTCTCTTACATTTAGATCCGGTCACTTACATCAGCAGCTGCAAAGAAATGACATCGGATGTATGCCTTCCCTATCCCCCTGCTTTAAAAACAACAACAACAACAAAAAAAAAACAAACCCAGACACACACACACACACACACACACACGTATGAAGCCAGCGAATGTATTTGCACAAAATGTTGTGTTGCTGTACAGAAGCTAAAGATCAGGAGCCAGCGTGAGCCTCTGGTGTCTCCTGAGAACTTCCCAGTTGGAATCAACACTGCCTGCAGGAGTGATGCTTGTCTTATTCTGTTTTGCTGATCAGATAACTCGATCACATATTAGCTCGCTGCCACAGTCTGAGAGACGTTTGGATGTGGCTCAGAAATAGGTTATGACACATTTGGATGCATGCTAGCGTCTAGTGGGCCTCTCAACAGGGACGGAGAGCTAAACAAGAGACAGCCTGCAGACAAAGTCTTGATAAAGAACAGACTCTGTCTGTGAGAGTATGCATATGTGTTTGTGTGTCACAGGCTGTTTGACACCTCTCTCAGTGTCCAGTTTTAAAAAGATTTCTTGCTGCTTCTTGTCAGTATCTTCTTTTGTAGTGCTCTATATACCATTTGCTTTACATAGTCTATGACCAATGCGTGGCAGCAACAGTAGAGCTTTTAGCTCTAGGGGTGAGGGTCTAGTCACTCTCTGTCCTGGAATGCAGTTGACTTTCTAAATCCCCACCAGTCTATCCTGGGGCTGTGGGGCAGGGCCTATCTCAAGCCCCCTTTTCCATGTGAGCCATGTCTGGAATCTCTAAGCAAGCAGTTGGCTGAGTCCCCCGGCCTCGCTTTTTCACGGGCACTGAGCGCGTTGATCTCAGAGCGCGATGGAAGAAGAAATTGCAGATGAAGACAGAGATTGCTCACTTGAGGAAGGTAATGAGCTTTGTGACATGAAACCAGCAAATGAATTCACATCCTTTAGAGGGTTTGAGTGTGTTTTGTCTGCTGAGTGTAATTTGGTTAGCAGTGGGGAAAGCTGTGTTTGGGAGTTAAAAATAGAAATTGGAAATACATGAGAGGTCTTGCTGTTCTGAACTTGAGCAGGGTGGGAGTGTGGGTGCGCTGGTGACGGGCTCTGAGCGTGACGCACCACCGCACGATAATTATGAAAAAAATTAAGCCTGCCTTTTGTGCTTAGTGATGAAAGCAGTTTTATGCTTTGCAGATCTGCAGGTTAGAGCAAAACAGACACAACTCTAGATTGAAAGAAAGGTGGAAAGGATGTAGTAGATGCTGGAAGAAAACAAGCACTTTTTTTTTTAGATACAAATTACTCCAATAGTTAAATCTCCGAAACTAGTTTAGTCCAAACATGTCTGAGAAGAAAACGAGAAATTGCCTTTTCATCTGTGGCTCACAGCACGCTTTCAATCTTTCAAAGAAAAAGACAAGAAAAGCTGCGTTAAGCAACCTGCAAAATAGTGGCAAATCACTCGAAATTTCCTCCTTCAGCTGTTGAAGAGCTGAACTCTGTAAGAGGTCCTTTATTTTCCGTCATTACCCTCTGAAAGGTACACATTACAGCTCCAGCTACCTGTCTACAAAACAAGGCAGCAGATCAGCTTGCTTTATTGCTTTCCCCCCTCTTTTCCACAGTTGAAGAACCGCCTCCTTCATTCTCTTCTCTTCTCTTCTCTTCTCTTCTCTTCTCTTCTCTTCTCTTCTCTTCTCTTCTCTTCGTGCAATGATTGATTTAAGACATCATAACAACAGTATAGGGCTGTGTTTACCTCAGTTCCACGCCACATAAAATATGTGTCTTCTGCGTATTTTTAACATGTGATAAAGGGTAAAAAACATGTTCCTGATGGGACTTAAAAGGTTGAAAAATGCCTGGAGGGCTGCTTGCTTTTCTTTAATTCTGTGAACACATGGAATATTTGGGAACTCCACATGTGCAGGTAGCTTCTCTGATATTCATTTATTTATTTATTTTCATTCCTGAAAAAGTTAAAATGATTGCACCTGGCAGCTTCTGCTTACTCCCCCAGTTTCATGAGGCACTTGATGCATAAACAGATGCTCTGGATATCGTCTCCGAGTTTCTCCATTTGTGCCTCCTTCTGTTACTGGGTTTCCTTGTGTTTCGTAACGGAAAGAAACCTGAACAGCTGTTTCAATTTAGCGTTTTCATCTTCAGTGTTGTGTCTGTCACGTTCAATCCAGGATTTATTGCAGAAATTTAAAACTGCATGAATATGTAATGAAGTGTGTATCAGTGTTGCTAACAGTCATTCAAATATGCATAAAATGTTTGTTATTCATATTCACACACAGACTTTGTTATACCAGGAAGAGAGAATATTATTTATTTCCTTTTCACAAAGTTACAGTTGGCTGATTTGCACTGACATGCCCTACTTTTGACTTATGGAAGAATGACATGCATGCACACACATGCTCTTGATGTCGAAACGTGAGTGCGTCACATTTGACCCCTTTTCTCTTTGTGTGTGTGTGTGTGTGTCCCTTCCTCAGAACAAACCAAAAGCAACCTAAAGGTAACGTCCCCAGAGGACGCTGAGCACATAAGCCGCAGACAGGCGTCCCCAAATGGGACTGCCCCTTCAAGAGGGGACGCCAAAGGCAGCCGCACAATCCCCCGAAGGCACACTTTAGGAGGAGCTCGCAGCACCAGAGAGATTCTGGCTATGCAGCCGCCAGATATGGACAAGAAGAGGGAGGCCTTTCTGGAGCATCTGAAGCAAAAATACCCCCACCATGCTTCGGCGATCATGGGTCACCAGGAAAGGCTGAGGGAACAGGTCAGTAGGCTGCAGAAAGATCAACGTGTGTTATGTTGTTCGACCAGGCGCACCTGGTTTGAACATAAAAAAAATATGAATAAATAAACAAAAACTAGACCTCTTGAGATTTCAAATGCTGGGAAGATCTAGTGTCCTGGGCCAAGGTGCCAGCCACAACTTCCCCAAGTTTGAACCCCCCACAGGTGTTATGCATTGAGCCACTATACTTTCTTTCTATACTTTCTTATCTGTGGAATAAATAAGTGCATCAACAAGCATTTCAGATCCTATTTTTTAAAAAGAAATCTTCTCTCAACCTTGTTTTGAGCTAAATTCATCTGTATGGTAGGTGCTGTTGCTGATGGCACACTTAACAGTTAAAGAACAAGACGTTTTCCTCTACTTCACAAACAAACAGCTTTACTGACTAAGTCCGTCTACACATACAAGGAATTGGGCTCTTTTTTTTTTTCATTGCTCTCAATGTACTTCACAGAATATTGAAACGGATAATCACAACATGTATAGCATATTTATTTTGATACGTACACAGGTGCAATGCGGTGCAGAGTGAGAAGATGTTGGAATAAATTATATACATCATGACTTGACAGTAAATATTGTCAGTAATAATATAATATTTATTGTGTACAGTGATGTATAGCTATGTACTTATCAATATAGTACATACAGGACATTTTAGCTGAACTAAAAGAAGATAGTAATACTGTTTTTTAGAATTGCATTAATCAGACTGTATTTAATGTTGCGATTTAGTTCAGTTCATTACAGCACGACCATATTCGACACGATAGTGCAAGTTAGGTCAAAAAGTAAATAACTAGTTTCCACAGAATTAGGTATAAACAGATATGAAAATGCCTTTATCCAGTCTTGGAATAGATAGTTTTCACTTCCTTTATAAACCGCAGTTTTATCTGCACAACTCTTTCCTTCCTGTTTTGTTGCTGCAGGTTAGATGTGAAATGTGTCCAATAAATCTGCCTGTCACATTTCCCTCCCACAGCTGCTGTGGAGCAATGAGGTTGTATTTTTATGAAGGAATAAAAAGGATCCTCCAAACCAGCGGGTCATACCTTCCTGTTTTGGTATCCAATATTTAATTAACAGGTGTTAGTATTAAAATATGCGTTTGTGTGAAATATGCCTTTCCCACTGTTATGTGGGAACTTTTAAAGGTTATAAATTCTCCTTGTGCTTCACCTTTCTGAAGTCAGTAAGGACGTAAGCACAAAGGGAGTCTCTAGGTGGACATTTGGCTCACCTGATCTGGTTTGTTTGCTCAGGGTCAGAGGAGATAAAAGATGGAGGGGAGGCTAGCTGGCTTTGTAGCCAAAACAATCGAGGTAATAGTGAGACTGGCACAAAGCCACAGGGAGCTCCAGGAAATGGCACAAGGTATTGTGAAAGAAGAAAGAATTTTGTGTGTGTGTGCTGTTTTCGGGCCAGCCCACATGCAAAGCAATGCCTTTTCATGAGGTGCAGCTTCAATCCGCTGCCTTGATTAGTAACTCTGTAGGTTTGCATATATAGCCTAATATCACTCGTCATGAATGATAGTATCGAATTTGCCCAGGTTGATCAACCGGTTTGTTTGCTTTCTGAATACGGTGAGCTTGCACTGTGCACATGCATTGTTTTCTCTTCCGAATCAATTACCGATTCTCATTGGTGAGAAAAATGGAGGGGAGGGGGTAAGTGTATATTTGGGTGGTTTTATCCTGCGCACGAGTGGGGATAAAAAGGAGGACTTCTGTTGTGAAGTTTAGATAGTCAGACAGGTAAGTTCGGCTCCCGGCTGGGTGGAGTCAGAGTTGCTATAGTGACTCGTGATGTCACAGCTGGAAGGGCTCAGTTTACTTGTAGGTGCCTGTCGGAGAGAGCTGGGATCCTGGCAGTGTGAGAGCTCTCTCTGTGTGTGTGAGTGCAGGAGCGCTCTTAATGCTGTGCAGGCTATGGACCGGAAGGTTGTTTGGAAGCATGGCTCGCTGTACGTGAAGCCCGCGGAAGAATAAGAATAAACTTTTTTTTTCCTTTTAAGTACAAAGGAATACATTTATCACAACGGAGACGAGAGTCCAGTCAGAGAGGAGAAGAAGAAAAGGTAGGATACATCGGGAAATGTACTGGTTTCTTTTTTTCTAGACGTCCAGTGCCTTTTCACATATTAGTGCGCGTGGAAGTACTACAAAGATGCATGGATTGTTGCTCTTATGAGCACACTGAAACGCCCTGGAGTTTTACTATTGCGCCAGAGACAGCGCGCACCAGGCTGCTGTCAGGTGCTGCAAACTTCCAAGAGGAAAATGCAAAACTTGGCGCACGAGTTTTTTTCCCCTTCTCTCCCAAGAATACAAATCGACACATTTAATTAGGTTGACGCCTTGAGGTGTAAATTATCCAAAATGTGCAATCCCGTGTGCAGCATCCCCGTAATTTTGCCACTTATGTAGCTATAATTGCAAAGCAAATGATCCATTGTGAACGGACGTCTGGGGTTATACCTTAATAACGTGCTGCATCCTGCGTGATAATGATGGTGATGATGATTATATGACAGTATAGCTGTGATTGCTACGCGGCTGGTTCCTGTTGTTGTTGTCGCTGCTGGTGAGTTGAGGTGAAGATTCATACCAGGCATGTGAGATCTTGTGTGTCATCTTATATTTCTTTTGGCTGTGTGTTTATGCGTAAAAAGATCCGCAATTGGAGCTTGTTGAGAGTTGCTGTGTTTTCCCAAACTTTGTGGCTCGTGCTTTAATGTTGCATTTAATATTTTATGCACTAATACGAGTAGACTAAAGCTGTGGGCTTGTTTCCCTGATTAGGCTGCCAGGACTGTTCCGGTTTCTTCTTTATCTCTCAGGGCTTTGGAGAAGGTTATTTACTCAGAAAAAAAATCAAGGCTGCTGCTTGCCGCCTGTAAACATGCTGTTATATGGTAGTTTCTTTTGTTTTTTTGATGAGCTTGTATAAAAAAATGTTATGGGTCATTCCGGAGTCACAGAGAGCTTACTGTCTTTATTTGTAGGTGACATAGTTACTCTAAAAATGTCAAGTTTTATGTCCTGTGAAGTTCTTCTCTCAGCTGCTGAAACACTGAACTGAGATGAGAGATCTGCTGGTGCTGACTGTCAGTTTGCAAAGCGTGACACCTTCAAGTTGATTTTTTTTTCTTTTGGAGAGAAACTGCATATGTGTTACTCAGACATGTGGGATGGGATTCGGGCGCTGATGGGTCTTGAATACATCGTGTCCAGGATGAAGATACAAGACGCTGTCAAAAAGCAGGCAGCTTTCGAGCACCAATGCCTGGCAAATAAATTCAACGCTGATAAATGAGAAAAAGATGAGTGAAGAATGCAGTTGGCATGATCCAATTCTGGATGTCAAGAATAATGCAATAAGTCACTGCTAACAGAAGCAGCAGAAAATGAAAATAATGACAAGTTTATTGAAGTGTTTGTCATTCGGTGTCCTGAGGGGTGTAATTATTCAGATTTAAAGGAAAAAATAACTGCCAGAAAATGTGTCATCTTGCCCACAACAACATTCTTGTGAAAGTGTGGGAAAAAAAAATAGACCTGCCACCGTTCTCACGCAGATTCAAACATGCCTACCATACAGGAAAAGCAACATCAGTGGCGATGCGTGCTTCAGAAGGAAGAAGCAGGTTTGAGTTACAAAGGCGGAGATGCTTCAAGGTCAACCAGAGGTTAGGAAGATGATATTGTGTCAGCCCGAAAAGTGATGACCCCAGTCTTTTAGGAATAATCACACAGATACCCTCACACATAGCTACAGACTGCTTGCCTCATGCTTATAAAAGGGATCCCTTGATTCTTGATTCTTCTGTGATCTTTAAATCCGCAACAAAAGCAGAAGCGTTTTAATTTCCTCTGCTCTTCATTGGGTTTGCAAAAAACCTGGATTCCACCCAAGGGAGGTGAGATAAGATCCCGTTGGCCTGACCGCCACCTATCCTCTCATCCCTCTCCCTCTGCCCAGGGGCTTAGACAAGCACAAACCGAGCTGCTCGACTGGTCACGAACACACACACACAATGAATTCCCTCCTTCCGCTTGTGTGCCAGTGTCTGTGTTTGATGAGCTGTGACTTGCCAGGCTCCGGGTTTCTCTCCAGAGTGGGGCGGCCATGTTAGGACAGCTGTCTGCAGCTGTGGGCATCATACAGACAGACAGACAGACAGAAAGGTCTGCACCCCCAAGCTGTGATAATCTGTTGGCCTATGTCTTATGAGGGCACATATTTCAAGATGGGCAAATGTTTTTGGGAAAGAGATGCTCATAATGCAGTTCTCCCGCAACATGAATGGTCAGAGTGTGATCTGAACAGTTTGTTCTGTTTTATGAATTTTAATTAAAGAGAAAGTTTTTAAACAAGACTTTTTAAGGCACTCAACGCACCCAAATATACCAAATATACAGGGTGCCATTGTCATGTTGTGTTCTGTGCAATTACCATAGGTATTGTATTTATGGCACACATGTTTGATAAAATGTGAATTAAGGGTATATGTTCGCATGTGTAGGTGATAGGGTAAAGTTTTCCAACCAGTCTCTGTCAGTCCACCAACCTGCGGTCAAGATATTTGCGCAGGGGTACAACAAAAAGTTGCCTCACTATATATTACAACAGGGGTGGGCAACTACAGGCCTCGAGGGCCGGTGTCCCTGCAGGCTTCAGATGTGTCCTTGAACCAACACAGCTGATTTAAATGGTTAAATTAGCTCCTCAACATGTCCTGAAGTTCTCCAGAAGCCTGGTAACAAACTAATCATGTGATTCAGGTGTGTTGACCCAAGGTGAGATCTAAAACCTGCAGGACATCGGCCCTTGGGGCCTGGAATTACCCACCCCTGTATTACAACCAACAGTGGACTCTATCAGCTACCCAAACACAGGTAGCTGATGTAGTCATCCAGTCGGCCAACCCTGCAACACATGTGAAACATCATGCTATGTCTAAGCCTCTTTTTAATCCATTTGTCATGTATTGGTGTGAAGGTGGACCCAAATGCAGATTCTTTAGACCGGGGTAAATGAACAAAAATCAAGCTTTTATTCAGGTAAAGAAGAATAACTGCAATAGGCAGAAAACAACATCCATAAATTAAATGGGGAAAGACTCGCAGGCAGGCGTGCAGGAAAATAAACAGTAAGACGCGACAGTGATCTAAGACAGACCGAGGCTATAAATAAACACGTGAGGAAACCAGGGAGATGGGAAACGCCAGGGTAAGAGACACAGCTGAAACAAATCCACAATGACAAAACAAGATACTAAAAACAAAAGACTACCAAAATAAAAACATAAATAATAGCAAAACTAATCCCTAAGCAAAATATTAACTGAAAACAATTCACTAATACCAAGAACTCAAGAGTAAAGACAGTGATCAAGAATAATCAATCTCAGAAGCCAATGGAGCATTAAGTCATAAAGAACAATTCAAAAGTCCAAAATGGAAAAACCCAGAGTCCAAAATCCATAACATTGACACTAATAATTAATACAAAATATGATTTCTACTAACAATTTCAGTGTCTATAAGATGGCAGCTCAGCAATCCATGTTGAACTCAGATGCTTAAATACACTCAAGTATACATAGAGAAAATACACTGTAAGCACTTCTCTTGAGTCTTTATGAGGCATTGCAACATTTAGGCACATACTTTTCTCTGTGTGGCCCTGCTACACTCTTGCTCCCTGAAGCCAAGGTCAGCTAGATAAATGCTTCAAACATGCATAGACTCCCTGAGAGAGATGTGACCATGATCAGAGAAAAGAAGAAAAAAACAGAAGAAGAAGTAGCAGAGCTAGTCTTGGGGGGAGTGTTCTTGCCCACACAAGAAAAGATCATTTGTCATTGTCCCTTCTGGCACAATAGTCGTGCAGTGACTGGGACATCACCATGCACACATTCAGGTGTTGCATGCTGAAATATTTAAACCCACGGATGTCTTTTCACAAGACACTCCCTGTGTTGCACCTTGCATCTGAAACCACACAAAGAGTCGGTGTGTCCTGCAGGTCTGCGGCAGAACATCTGTTTTTAATTATCAAACCCTGGAAATGGCTCTGGATGGCTTTTTAATAGCATCTGCCACCTCTGCATGAAGTAACACTTTGAGAGCTGCCTTCGGTAACACAAACAAGAACCGTTAATGACGGACAGGCACTGACCTGCCAATTAACTGGGGTCACGTGGCGGGGGGGACGCAGCACCCCAACCGAGAGGACAAGTGGTCTAAAGAGTGGCGCCACGGCTGTGTCTAATCCCGAGTGTCGTTGGGGGTTTGGGGTGGGGGGCGGTTAAGCTGCTCTGACAGAGGGCCCTGATGGACCTGCCACTGATCACTGCTGATAATGAGTGAAGCCAGACAGAATTTTGCACACTGTCTCAAATGCAATGCCAGTGTGTTAATCAGACCAGCTAATCAGGTCTGAGCTCTTTTCAGTCTTCTCTTCGGAGCCGTATTAGCCCTTCTTAAAGTCGCACATCAGCAGTTATCTTCAGATGCATTGTTGGCTTAACGTACAGGTAGTTGCTACAAGGATCTGCAACAGTCTGATGTATGGGACACGTTTAAGCTCACGCCCTTACATTCCTTTGTTAACATTCAGGAGCATTTCTAATACAGCGGTTGGAGCCCGAGGAGCCTTACATGAGAGTAACTGCTTATATTATTTCATTAACATCGCTGCCCTCTTACAAACCCTAATAACTAAGCTACAATGTTCAGGAAAGGGTGATTAGACATTTGAGTAAAGCACAGTTTGATATACGATGAGTCCCATATTAATTTGTTGTATTCAGCAATCTTAATGGATTCTCTGATCATTTTCTAATCCACCTTTTGCTGTTTAAGATTACTTAAAGATGAGCACAGTATCTCTGAGGGTCCTTTTTATAAGCATGCTTGACCAGTCAACTTTGCACATTCATGTACCTCTGGTATGAAATAACAAGCTCTTGGTCATTTGGTGGTATGGGGATTCCATCCTTTATTGGCCCTGCTGACTTTTTGTCCAAACTTGCAAACTTTTGTCTTTAAACTTGCAGCTTTATTAAAATGGAATGCTATCCTGTCAGTGCCACTATGTTGCAGAGATAACAAGCAAGGCTGCTCTTGTAGGGACTCTGTGTACAGGAGAAGGGACTCAACACCATGCTAGCCTTATCTCACTTAGCACTGACTTCATTATTATTAACACTGTCCCTGCCAATAATGTTAAATTACAGCAGTCAGTGTTTTCATATCATGTGGTCGTGCTAAAAATCAAACTTTCTGCTCTGTCTTTTTAAAATTGTATTTACATATATTCATAGAACAAAAAGGTTTTTGCGAGGTCTTGAATAATTAGAGATTCGCAAGTGTGGTAAGTTCAAAGCAGGACCCATTGATTACATCCAGCGAACTCTGCAGTGCAGTTTTAATTCTTCAATATTAGTAGTAATAATATAAAAATATGGCTTGCAGTAAAGCCACTCACATAATTTGCATCGCATCTTTTCCTTTAAAACTCCAAAGTTAGAATCATTATTATTTTAGAACAACTTTAAAAATTTAAGGTGTGCTGGAAATAAAAAAGAGGGATGTGAGGTGAAACAATCTCCTCTATTTAGCATTGCAGATTATTTTTTATTTCTTTATTTTTTACCTCTTTCATGCTGTAGGAAAACAAAGAAGGTAAAAGCTGCCTTTGTAGTGCTTCTCTGTTTTAAGAGGTAAAGTTGCAAGTCGAGTCGACAAGAAAATGTTCTAAAAAGAGTGTAAATTCAATCTACTTTTTATCTTGTTTACTAGTTTTCATTCTAACTTGATGCTGTAGAAAAATAAAAGGTCAAGGAAAAATGTATTTGCTAGATAAAACATTTTTGTCAGACAGACTCCCGGGCTCAGTTTTGCTTTGGGTAGAATCCTGAGTAAATGCCAGATTCATTTACAGTGTTACGCTCAATGCAATGTTAGTTTAACACAAAGTTAAAGCAAAGGCATTACTCACTCTGAGCAATCTTAACATAATACACTTCAAATTACAAGTAAGGGCATGTATTATCCATTGAAATGGATTTTGAAAACCATCCCAACACTACAATATAAAATAAGCAATATTACTTTATATCATAAATTGTTACTGTTCTTATATATAGGCCAATACATTCCAAACATCATAACTAAGCAAAAGGGGCTGTTTTTCCCATAGTTTTGGGTTTTTTCCCCCCTTTTTTGTGTCCTTCTTTTGCAAGCCTTTGCATGCAGCCCAGCATCTGGACTCCACCTTAGGCCAAAGGTATGAGCCTGATTTCAAAAGGCACACCGGGAGGATTTTTGCCACTGACAGGACCAGTTCTGAGCATCTGGTTCAAACTTCATTTTGATCTCCTGCATTTATTTCCACTTGGCCCTTCTCACTGAAGATAAAGGCAATGCAGTGTTAGGTGCACAGAGGAGAGCAGTGCAGCAACACTAGTCGAAGTCGGTATAGATGCAAAGGTTCACACAGGTTTTACTGTTGCTAAACAAGATGATAAAGAAGATAGGGAACACCTGGAATGTAAAGTAGTGTATAGCAGGCAAGTATGGGCAGATACTGGAATTAATAAATTAGCCGGTTTGACAGAAGTGGAGCGTGTGCTACAGATTCAGTTCTTTACCTTAGCTTTGGTTCGTGTTTATACAACCCTTCACACAGTCGTGCAACTCAGCCCGTGCTACATTGTGTTTAGCGGGCTGTTTAACACATTGCAGTTAGCGCTAACATGACAGCCAACAAAACAAGTGTGTCATAGAGTGGAAACATGATGGTGACTTAGCATCTTAAGCTTTAATTTCCACTGCTCTCCGTTGAAGAAGAGGACTGGAATCTCACATAGCAATTGCGTAACCTCAAGCTCATAGGCCAGCATTTTGTGTCTATTTATTTGTGTGAATAGCTACTTTTTGGTCTCATTTGCAGCTCAGCAGTAAGACGCTGGAATTAGAAGTGGATAACAGACACTGTATGCTACGGCCAGTCCTTGGTGAGGAGGGGAAAGACAGTGAAAACTAATGTGGATCAGGCTTACTGAAAAGTTCAACCTATTAGTGATTATCTGTCTTTTTTGTCTGTCTGTGCACACAAACACACAGACACACCAAAAAGCTCTCCTCTGGGAGAGCGGGTATAATAAACCTTAGGTTCGGTGGAGGAGCTGTGTGGTCTTTGGTGACTTGTTAATTAGGCACGAATAGCAAAGCCATTATCAGGCTTGCTTTCATGGGAGTAGAAGGAGACTTGACACTTGACAAAATACTGTGACTTAGAACCAGAAAAAATGGCCTGTTCATGGTAATCAAAAAAGGTGAGGTGGAAGAAAATCAAATTATGCTGCCTTGTTTCTATTAGATTATACAGTGTGTGTGACATCATAGAAGATACAGGATTAAAAGTGCCCTAAAGAGAAGAAAACCCTCTTTATCATGTTGACCACAGAGCTACACACACACACACGCATCCTCTGATGCCCAGATATACACACAGGGTGGCTTAAATTAGACCTGGAAAGTCCTTTATTTCCCCCCCCAGAGAGAGAGACGCTCTGTGTTGACAGCCCAGGACGTGGATGTGGTTTTTGGCCATGAAGGAATACTCTGTTGCTTTTGTGTTATTTTGGGATGCTCCAAGGGTTGGGAACTACGAAACCTGTCTTTCTGTTGATAAAGTCATATTGAAGAGCAAGTCTGAACAGAACGTGTCTCTCCAGCCCTGTCAGCAAATATTTTGCATGTATTTGTTTGGTAAGAGAGACAAGAGGGTGAGAACGGGAGATTTTTTTTTTATTTTTATTTTTTGCATGTACACATTTATAGATGTGTGCAAATCGTTGCATGCAAGGCTAGTACATGATCTGTCAGTCTAAGTTTAAGTCTGGGCCTGCTTTCTTACGTAACGGCTTTGAACGAGTGCAAGGCCTGAAGCACAACAAAGCTTTTTAACAAAGCCGCACAAATTGTTTTTGTAATTATCCCAACATTCAATAAAGCTTTCCCAGAAACACTGCAGCAAGGTGATCATACATATATTTTCATGGGTGTGTCCATGTGTTTATGCTACTGGATAAGGGCCTGCCAAGCCCTCGAGATCCTTGGAGAAGGGTCTTATCTCCTTGAGACACAAGTGTCATCTTTCTGTCTTCCATCGCACCCTCAGGCAGTGCGATGGAAGCTGAGATTGGGCTGAGAGTTTATTGTGAAGCTGCTGTTTTAAGATAAATGTATTTAGTTTTTTTTCCTTTTTTATCTCAAAATGGAAACATCATAGAATTTAAAGCTGTTTGCAGGAATCTGATCTTTTGCACCCCTCAGATGTTGGAATGGCCTGAAAATAAGAAATATTGAGCATCATGACTTGTGCAGATGTCCTTCACTCTCCGATATAGTCTTAGCGTTACACAAATGTAAAAAAGCACACAGAAAAACAATGGCTTCCCCCTGCTGTCTGCCTGGTGTGGACTGTGTGTGTTTGTATTGTGTTGCTGGATCGTTAGGGATGTGGGAGAGTGTGTGCATTGGACTGGGCGCAGGGGGGGGCATCCGCTGTGAGGTAGAACAGAAAGAGAAGGAAGCTGGACAGGGCAGTTGTACTGAGTGCTTCGAGAGCTGAAATAACACTGGAGGAAGAAACCCTGTTTCCCTTAGGCCAGGGAGTTTCCAGTCTCACATGGAAGTCACCTTCGGAAGAAGACTGTCATTTCTGAAGCATGGTAAATGCTGTCTTCACATATATTTATTTTTTAAATCTAATGTGGAACTTGATTTTTGCTTGATCATATTCATTTAGCTAAATCTGTACTTTTATTCTTGTATGCAAACTAAACGAATACGACACGAAACAACCTCGTGAAGTTGGCGTTCTCTACTTCATGACCACACATTGCCGATTACATCCGATGGGTTGCGCAGAGTTGCCGTTTTTTTAACCTTGCTTATTCAGTGGAGAGGGCGATGTCTGCTAGTGATAACGCTGGCTCACTTGTGTGTGAGCAGATAAAATCAGTTGGGGAGTGTTGCTCAGCTGTTGTCCAGCATGTCCTAAGTGGTGTAAGAGATAATCATCCTGCAGTGCACTGTGGTTATATTTGATTTTTCAGTGTAATATTTTACAAATGAGATGGTAACAGTCAAGGTTACTGTTTTGCATATACATTTTTGGAACTTTTTTTTTTTAAGTAGTAGGATCTTATCTTTTCACACTTCCATGGTCAGCTGTAGATGCTATAAATGAATGCAACAATTAAACAAATATAACCATCTCTGGAAAGGTCATCTGGGGATTTTGATGAGGGGATTAGAGGAGGAATGCATCAGAGGTGGGGGGAGGGAGGGATTCGGTAGCAGTGAATAGGAATGGATGACTGGGGGATTTTGGAATAATGTCATTTAGGCTAAGGTAGACAAAGGGTGATGGTCTGTCCACAGACATACAGACTGAGAGCTGACCAGCTGACTGACAGGGGCTTTATACTTCGGAGTTGTGTAGAACTGCAGCGGCATTAAGTTTTTGACTCACGTTTGCTAATTAGCTCTGACAATTTGGCGCTTCCAACTCTTTTCTTGATTATGTTTTACTACACATTCATTCCTATCGTATCAACTACGGCAGGTCCGATCTGCATGAAAGACGACGGTGGCTCGGTGTACTGTTAACCCTTCGCTCAACCTGTCTCATTCTGATATTTTGCTTATAGCACCAAGTTGAGCGAAGGGTTAACAGTACACCGAGCCACCGTCGTCTTTCATGCAGATCGGACCAGGTAATTACAGTTGGCTCTAGCTCTGCTCCCCAGAGCTCGAGCCAAATTAGCATCTTAAGTGGAAAGCTGTGCTCACAACAGTTGAGTTTGTGTTTAAAGCTTCAACCTCAACTCTCATGTTTACATTCTTTCATGTCCAGCAAGGAAGTATAGAACGAGTCAATGAAACCTGTTCCTCTGGTTGCCTGTGTGCATTCTGTTTGTTTACATAGGACATGACGCGTGAATGAACACTATTGTAGTCGGACCCTGGTAGTGGATGTTGTTTAGGCTAATACATCCACAGACGGGTCGACTTTGGCTTTTTGGGATGCTTGTGAAACCTGCATTGTGTCTTTTTTTAAAGATCTCCAATGTTATGCAGCCCAAAGGGGAAAATGATCACCATGACTAGGGATGGGTATTGATAAGATTTTCACGATTCTGATTCCATTTTCGATTCGGTTTAACGATTCGATTCTTTATCGATTCTCTTATCGATTCTTTTTAAAAGAGGAGAACACTAAGGTCTAATAGCTTAGAACTTTGTTTTATATCTTCTCTTTGAACAAGATAGAAATTTAGGAGTAGCATGGCCTTACAAACCCAACAGTGACATCTTAAGAGATCCACAGCCTATGGCTCTTCAATGGGGTGTCACAGGGTCCCCAGGAAAAAAATTTGTAAATGTAAAATAATAAAATAAATATTCTTCTGTAGCAATAACAAAGTATAACATAAATTATTCTGTAGCAATTACACAAGAATATCCAGCAATGTCCCTGCCTACAATTAAACACATTCACTTACCAAAAATCGGGGGCATCTGCTGTGGCAAATGGGTGCAAGGCTTTTACCACAAACTTAGTCACTGCTCGGTGACATTCGTCTATCCTGGCCTGAAAGGAGACGCTACCGGTAGACTGCAGCGACAACTGCCAGCATCTGAGCCAGCCAGACTCTGTCTCTCTCATCATGGTCACCTAAATGCAGCGCACAGTAATGGCAGGCTTTGTAATAAGGCAGATCGCGGCTGGGTTGTGTGACCCAGTGTTTGAGTTTTATGTATTTTTGTATCCATTTTTGATCTAGTTAATTTCTAGGTGGCTATTTAGTCCTTCATTTCTTAGTTGTTTCTGTCATCTCCCCCTGTACTCAGTCTCCCTGATTTGTGCGTCTACCTGTCATGTTTCATGTCTGTGTGGTTATGTTAAGTTCATGTCATGATTTATCTTCATGTCTCTGGGTTTCCTGTTTTATTTTGAAAGAGTCTGGTGTTCTTTGTTCACTGCATTTAGGTTTACTCTCCCCTGTGCTGTAATTATGTTTCATTCTAGTCAGCTGTGTCCTCATGTGTCTCCACTGCCCCTGATCACCTCATGTGTGTATTTAGTCCTCAGTCTTGCTGTGTTCAGTGTCGCGTCGTCTGTGTTCTCACCTCCATGTTTTCACGGTCAGTCTTTGCAGTGATCATCATAGTCTCTGAGTCTTCTTAGTTTGTCACAGTATTAGTTTTCCCAGTTTAGTTATAGTCTAGTTTAGTCACGCTATCCCCGCTTTGTTTGTACACTTTGTCTTCAGCCATAATAAAGGCTCGCTTTCTGTTAAGTTCACTACCGTCTACTCACTTGTGTACGCACCTGGGTCCATCACACACACCACCGCACGGCCTGTCTCCGCAGACCGTGACAATATGCACTGTTAGTTGATTATTTACCTGCCGCATTAACGGGAGAGGACGTGCAAACGTTACCGCTGCTGCTGGGTTGAGATTCATGAGTCCGGAGCGGAATTAAAAACACAACATTCATTTAAGGTCATCGCGTGTTTTGTGAGCAAATGCTTTTGCATATTTGTAGTGTTTCCTTCCTTAAATGAAATATCTACTTTTCAAGTATTGCAAGTTGCCCTGTTGTCATCTGTTCTCGTAAAGTATAAACAAACTTTTGAGCGTTTGAGCTGCTTAGGCGCCGTGTTTCCTGCCAGGTAAATGACGCTCCGCAACGTGGTGATGTCATTCGGGGCGACTGGAATTGATAAGGGAATCGTTTGCAAAAATGGCAAACAATTCCAAGGAATTAAAACAGTGGGAACCGGTTCTCAACAAGAACCGGTTTTCGATACCCATCCCTAACCATGACTACAGGGAAAGCAGACTAATACCCCTGTTTTTAAGGTGAAAGCTAGGCTAAGCTATTATAACACCATATTGATTCTATAAGAAGTCAAGCTCCAATCAGTGGGCTTTGTGTGGACTGGCAGCAGGTGGGGTGTATGGCAATTTTTGGACCATATCTATACTTAAATCTCAGTGAATGACACAGTAAGACTCTGATGGTGGCTGCCATTATTCTTAACAATTGTAATTTACTTTAATCGCTCCAGCTCAACTCCACATGTCAACCTGTCAGTCTAAGACCGGGAGACCGTGATATAACATATTCTGCTCTGCTTTGTGAAATCATGTAACATTGTCCTTGCAGTGAAAGTAGCATTGCAATAATCAAGACGGGTTACAGTGAAAAGCGCCCACACTGTACACGCATGATCACGAGGTGGAACTATAGTGAAAAGTGAATCGAGTGAAGTATACGGGGCATGGTATAAAGAGCACTGACCTATAAAGTTTTAATATTACATGTATTTTGTTAATGCAGACATGCAAGCCAACACTTGCTTTCTCATGACAACATACTGTTTGTCAGAGCACTGTTGCATAAATGTTTGCAGGATGTCCTGGGTTCGGGTCAGATTTTCTGGAACAATGGCCTGACTCACTCATGCACACACTGAGTCTCTCTGTGTATCCGTCTTTCTTTGGCTTTCAAACACACACACACACACACACACTGGGACAGACAGAGTTTGACTGAAACACTTTTATCTTGCATCTATTTTCTCCACAAGCATGGTTGTTTGCCTAATTATTGCTTGCCCACACTGTACAGTTTTTGACATCCATTTAATATAATCAAGCTCCAGCAAGTAGTGTTCAAGACAGTTCTTTTTTTTTCTAGCAAGAGCCTGAGGAAAAGGCTCTAAGCCACACAACATCAGCATTTAGATGAGGCAAATTTCACTGAGTTATTTCTAGAGCTGCTCTAACATACTCTAATCATGATGACTATTTGACACAGGTTTACTTTTAAAGAAAAAAGAAAAAGGAAAAACAGCCCACTGACACTGGCTGCAGCAGCAGACAACCAAGCCATCGTTGAAGTCGACATTTTCTGATTTCTTTGACAGATTCGAGCTTAATTTTCTAGACACATTCCTTCCCAAGGGGTTATTTTCATCAGTTTATGACTTGTCATGTTCCTGTGTATGAGCTAATGTTGATGTCTCAGTTTCACATTCATCATAGCTGTCAGACCCAATGTGGTGTACAGAGGCAGTCGCTGCTGAAAAAGCAGAATCACAGGCCGTTTGGTTTTGACTGCAGTGAGGGGAAATTGCTGCTGTGGAATGTACTATAGGTATGTGTGGGCAGAAGCAGGTTTTATACTGCTAATCAGCGGGCGGTCTGTGGCTTTCACATTTGGCCCTTAAGGCAGGAAGGGGTAAGCTTGGACAGGAAGCGTCTGTGGCTCAAATACTTCAGGACGATATGATATGTACAGAGATTTTGTGTTGAATTGAGAATCTATGCACGTATGCAAGTGAGGGAGAAAGAGACGAAGTTAATCTGAACTAAACTGTTAACCTTTTGAGGAGACACCTCATTTGTCAGATGTGGAATGGTGTGGAGTGGTTTAACTTAATTACCCCACCTCTCCACAGGGAGGTAGAAGGTCTCATTTGCAATTTTCTCCATCGTTCTGTTTGACTCCTTTCGCTTTAACAGCCTTTCTCTCCTGTGCAATAACTGTCACATTGTACCCATTGTAACATTTTCTAGAAATTAAAAAAAGTACATTTTAAATAAGACAACTTTCCCTTTGAAGTAAAATTTGAGTACATATCCAATAAATATCCTTTTCTTTTTTTTAGATTCTGTACTATCGAGGGTGTGCCATCCCAGCATTATCCACTGTTTAGTGTAAAGAAGGAAGCATGCCTTCCATGTGAATGAGATTCATTTTGGATGTCAATTTAATGATGTCTCTTCTTTTGCATAGTCAAAGTAGTCTACTGTCACTGCAAAGAAATGCTGCTGCTGTAACAAAGAAACGTGCCACCATTGTTTAAAGATCTTATCTTGAGTACTATGATGAGCCATGCATACTGTTTATGTCACTGAATAGGGTGTAATACTTTCACAGCCTGGTCGATTTGTTGAGGGTCTGAAATTATCGGCAGATATTCGATGGTCTATCAGATCCAACGTTTATAATGGTTGATAAATGAAAATCTAAAAAATTAAGAGACAGGAAAAACACCATTCAACCATGTTATTGTAGTGTTATTAGTGTTGAGTTGCTCGTTGACCACGAGGCAATCTGTAACTTCCGTTTTAGCAGCATGCTTGTTTGGAATGGCTAATGACTAAATGTGCTTGTATTTAAAAAAAAAATAAATATATATATATATATATATATATATATATATATATATATATATATACAGTAAGTACCAAAAATGATATTTTCTTACTTTAACCATGGTTTTGGTTTTCTATCATTTAAATTAATAGTTTAAGGACCTTCTAATTAAATATGCAGTTGAAGCCAGGAGGGGTTTAGCTTAGCATAGCATAGCTTAGCTTACCTTATCTTAGCTTAGCATAAAGCCTTCAATCAAGGAGGAAACACTCTGTATGGTAGTCACTCTTCTTAACTAAGTTACAGCAAAGAACAAAATGATCTAATCTTCCTCTACTCCCCTACATTTTGAGTTCCAGCCAAAACTATGAGTAATTTAAGTTTTTGTTTACTGATATCAGCCTCATGGCCAAGCACATCTGAAACCACGCTATCAATTCGCACAGCAAACTCAGAAATGTAATCCTTAAGGGAACTTAAAGTTAAAGTTTGAATGTGGCTGCCGCTTTCTCCACTTCAGTATTTTTAGAAAACACTGGATTACACTGCCAGACCGCTCTGACATAATTACTACCTACAGGTGATGGAAGAAACCAAAATGATTCAACACTCCCAGGGGTGACACAGTAGCATATGAGAAGCAGTGTGGGAGGGCCACCAACAGTGAATAAGGTCATGTATCATTCAGTGGTCAGATTAAATTCCAGACACATGACTGGTTTCAGTTGGCAGCCCAACTGTGTCACCTCTCTTTTTATTATTATTATTATTATTATTATTATTATTATTATTATTTAAGTGGCTATCGTCATGTATTAACAAAATAAGAGTACATTTTTATTCATTACTTTAAATCTCTGAGTCCTGCAGTATAAGCATATTTTAATGGAATTATAAAAGTTGAGTTGCGGCTCACCAATTTGCCCAGCTGCTGTGACAGTACTTCAGAAAAATGCTTCCATACTGACTCAGCAAACATCACACAGGGATGTGAAGTTTGATTAACTTAAATGGTCTTTTTTTTTTTTTTTAAAGGATATGGCATTGTATAAATGGCTGCAATTAATGTTATTGTAGACATTTTTAAGAGGTAGGATTTGTAGGATTATCATGTCAGTGCTAATTTTAACAAACGTAAGCATATAAAAAGTGATGATTTAAACTAAATACAATCTAACTTTTTAGACTATGTTTAACTTTTGCACTTAGGCTGTCTTTGCACTTTGCCTCATTCCTCTGTTCTATGGCCTGCCGTCGACATTGATTCGTTTCCATGGTTCTTCTGTTTTGTCGGATGAACATTTCTTTTCCATTTCAACCTCCCACTGGCATTTCTAAGCTTTTTGCTTTTTTGTTTTCTCCTCTCCTCTTTTTTTCTTCCATCAGTCTTTACAGGCCATGCTCTCCTCCCTTCACTCTGAGCTTGACATTCAGAGGTATTTGATGAAAATCCAATTGCCCCACAGAGTTAGTCAGCCTTTTATCTTATCTGCATCATACTGCAGTGTTGTCAGAGTGTGTGTTTGTGTGACTATGTTCGCACACTCGCTAACATCTGCTTTGTGACCATGTTCCTAAAACCAAGTGCCCCCTTGTCTATCAGTGTCTGCCCTGTCTCTGCCAGCCAGCCTTGGCTGTCAGGCTAAACTACATCTGGCTATAAATGTCAACGGCACTTATATTAATATGCTTACATTCTTTATTTGCCCTTGCGAGTATGAGTGTGAGATAATGGCAGCATGTGCAGGCTGGCTTGTTCAAGATAACCCAAAGGACCTGGCCTGGTAGTCTTGTGTCTTCATCTGCTATGGCTTTACATCACCATTTTTGATGCCAGAAAGGGGAGCAATTTCATAAAGAGCCCAGTGTTCAGAGTTTTCCCCCTGAGGTGGAGCTCACCTTACCTCACCGCACAATAGCTCAGTGGGCTCAGGAGTCAGGTCACAGATCTTCTTATTGTATCCCTAGCTCGAGGATGCCACGCCATGCAGATATGATTACAGAGAAGTGAACTGATCTTCACGTTTTGATGTCAGAAGTCCTGATGTTTAATCAGTGGTTAGTAGAAATTTCTCGTTCTGGAACAACATTTTAGGAATCTCTTTGAACTCCTTTAGGATGTTGTTACTTTTAGTAACCATGCATACCTGTGGGTGTGTATTTAATAGCAGCAGAAGATCCTGTAGTGCAATTAAAAATGTCCTCACGTTTGGTAACTATGAGGAACTTGTGGAATAGTGCAGAAAGGTTTTGAGTGTGTTAACATGTGTAAGTCACACACTGTATTAACACTTTGTTGCACATTTGCATGAGTAGACTCATAGTTTTTTGTGTGTTGCTGTAGTCAAAGTCAAAGTCACCATCAAAGATTTCTTTTTCTCGCTTTGCAAAGAATGCGCGTGAATCACAGCACACCTGACATTGTCAGGAAGTGTTATTTCTGCTCCACTAAATGCATGATAACTCAAAGAAGTTTCTTATACTGTGAAAAAAAAAACATTTTTTGTTGTGTCCTTGAGAGAATGTAATACGAAAGCATGAAAAAGTATCATCTTGTGTACACTTGTGTACAGGGTATTGCTCTTACGGTGTTGTTTCCATGTCCTCCCATTTCAGAGCAGAAGCCCAAAGCACGGCGCCAGCACCCAGCACAGTATCGGCGACCAGGTCGACCACCTGTCCTTAGCCTCCCTGGAATCATTGGACACCATGTCTGAGGCTGAAGCACCCACAACCTTCACCCGTGGCAGCCGGGTTCGTGCCAGCCTGCCTGTTGTGCGATCGGCCAATCAGACAAAGGACCGCTCACTAGGTATGCTGGATGTTATATTAATTTTTGTTTCATGGCAGTTCTGTTAGTTTGAGAAAATTCAGTTGACAATCTTGTAATGCTCTATTTCAAAATCCCCAAATAAATTTGCTATAAGGAAGTTCCTGTATCTGCCCTGTCAAAGACTCATAGCATTAACTAGCATTAGTAATGTTTGACACATTCTTTTAGCATAACCTTGGCATAACTCTTTGTAATAGCTCCTAACCACAGTATGATGTCATTGTTTCACTAAAAGTCCAAATTTGTTCCTCTCACTCCATCCGTCTGCTAGTCTCCACCCTTCCTCCTTTCTCAACCTGAGCGCACAGTTTGGTTTTAATTAGTATTCATTTCTTCTGTAGTGAAAGATAGGAGGAAAGCATCCACAGTGTGCCATCGTGGTATTGACAGGATTAGAAACGGGTCGTCTTATCAACGTGCACGGTGCTACATTTGCATACATATGCAGCAAAGGCTCAGAGCTGTGCAGAATTAGGTGGCTGCGTTTGGCTGAGAGGGATGCAAAGTCTTAGAAAACTCTCCAAACAAAGTGTAGCGTCAGCGCAGCTCACAGCTCGGCGAGGCGTCTGCCACGGGATAATAGGAAAGCGTCTGAGAGACTTTTGACCAAAGTGAAAATGAATGAAACTGCAGGGTGTCGTATTCCTTTCCCGTGCCAGTAGTGCCTCTTGCTTTTTCTGAAAAGTTTTTCTACACATGTCCCATCATTCTCTGTCTTTCTATCAAAAACATCAAGACAGAGTGTTAAGGCAGTGGGGGGTTATGGTGTGAGGAAAAAGGGGAGGAGGAAAAAAGGGGGGAGGTGGGGTGTACCACTTCACAACACTGTCCCTCCCACCACTGCCTCTCACACACATGCACACACACAAACAGACAGGCACACGCTTTGCTTGGTCCCAGCGGACATTTGGGACTTCTAAGTATCTTTTTGGTGTAGTAGCTTCTGGCTTTTTCAGAGCATCTTAACCGCGAGCAGAAAAACAGGGATTCCTTAAAACCTCAAATGTGAGTATCAAATTCATCCTTAAGTGTGGCATCAAGTGTATTGAATTTCAGTCTTTATTTTGCGGGTGTATTATAGTCGTCTGCCTTTTCGCTGCATTTCAATCGCTGCGATGAGCATATATTTCTAGACTTTATTTGTTTTAGACTTTTGTGTCTTACTGGAGAGATGTGGAAAAACTGTGCCCATTTGGTCAGAAAAACCCACTAGCTATTTGTTTCCAGTCCTCAGTGAAACCAGGTATTCAGGAATGCAGCTGTTAAAACTGAGCTATTCAACTTTGTCATAGCAAATAAGAGTAACTTTAAAGTACAGAGGTGTGCACGATGCAATCTCAATCAATGGTGCTTTGTCATCAAATGCTTTCGCCCTATTTCGAACATCTGGATGAAAACTACACGGCCGTTAACGTAACAGCTCTCAGGGGAAAGATGAATTTATTCTGCAAATGGGCACTTTAAGTTTTTCCAACACAGGAACCCAGACAGACCAGAGAGAGAAAGCAACGGATAGACTCAGCAATTTTATTTCCTGGATTTGCCCTCTCTCTCTCTCTCTCACTCTCTGTCTCACTCTGTCTCGTGGTGCATGTAGGATCTTGTATAATATTTCACCAACATCTGGTAGCTTTTACTGGCTAGCTCCTTTTATGGGGTTACACCAAGTAAAACCAAACCCTCCTCTCCTTAAAGCAAGTTATTTCCAGTGCACAAATGCACAAGTGACAATTTTGCCTCTGCAGCTAATGAAATGTGACATTTTGGATGATTTCTTATGAATTATGAGCAAAACAACAACACGAGCTGATTGAACTGCTTTGATCATTTCATTACGTTCTATTGTTGCCACTGATTGCCTGTGAAGATCAGCACAAAGCCGTTTGAGGTAATGAATCGCAGATTGAAAGTAGAAATTTTTTTTTTTCTGTCGCCCCCCCCCCCCCAGCACTGTTTATACAACTGCTCTGTAGGCGTGTCCATAAATTTTGTTCAAGAGCCATCTGTTTTTCTAAAGCACAGTACAAATGCCACACCCAGGGTTCAGAGGTTCAAGCTTTGGTCTGTTTGATGCACAACTTGTACTGATCCACCCCTAGTTTTGTCCTTTCTTCCTGACCCCACCCCCAGGCTCACTGCCTGTACCAAATAATTTATCCTGTGCAAGTGATAAGCAAAAGATTCAGCGCAGTGCATTACTAATATTTAGCAAAAACCTTCACACAACATGATTACATTCATGCACTTTTGTTTTTGATGCTTTCCAAGCCACAGTTCAACTGAGAATAAATGCTGAAGCCCAATTCAGGGGCAAAAATAATGGCTCTCTTATCCGTTCGGGTCTGTGCAGGAGTTGATCCAAATTGCACCAAAACAAAAAAAAGAAGAAAAAAAACACCGGGAACTTTTGAAAATTTGAGTCCGGCTAGTAATCTGCACTGAGCGGCCATGACCAGACGTGTCACATGGGCCCAACTCTTTTTACAAGGCTGGAATTATGCTGTTAGATGTTTTTTTTTTAATTTTATTTTTTTCACCATTGAAGGGTTTTTAAACCAACCCAAACTTCTACAAGCGTCCCTTTTTGTTTAACCACCACAGTTTTGGCATTGTTTACTGCACTAACATGAAATAACATAAGATTTTACTGCTATATAGTGAGCATTCTTTGCACAGTCAGTACTCTATACAGTAGCTCAACAGTAAAAGCAGACCACTGGTTTGTAATTGAAATAACACCGACACAATGTCAGTGAGCTGCGTGAAATGTTCTATTTGTCTTGACAGATTAACACTGCATGCAGGGCTGAAATTCTTCAGGCCTTTAGAAAACATATGGAAGTGAAACAATGCGTCACTGCTAATGCAAGTTATGGAATTCAAATAGGGCTGTCTTAGTCACGGGAAACATTTGAAAGGACTAATCACCTGGTCTCCCTGCTTCCTGCCTTTAGGTGTACTGTACCTGCAGTACGGAGACGAGACCAAACAGATCCGCATGCCCAATGAGATCACCAGCATCGACACAATCAGAGCTCTCTTTGTCAGTGCCTTCCCGCAGCAGCTCAACATGAAGATGTTGGAGTCACCCAGTGTTGCCGTGTACGTCAAAGACGACATGAGGAATGTGTATTACGAACTTGCTGATGTCAGGTAAAGATGCACTGTGTTTGCACATGATAAACATGGTAACAGAAACGGATCGGGAGCATGTATTTGGCATCGCATACTGTGTTTATTATTTCCTCAAGTCGATCTGATATTGTCGTGTTCGTGTTGCTCTTGGATCGATGTAACTAATGTTGCAAGTGACCAATCACACGTGATGTCAAAGTTTTAGGACATGGAAACAGCGTCACACAACACACCAAACCATAACCCCTTAACCATAACCGTAACTATAGTCCCGTAACCCTAACCCAAACCACGACACACCCTCAAACCTAACCCTGACCCTAACCGCCCCCCTTTTTGGATGTTTTTCCTGAGTGGACATTGGCAGTTTTCTTCCCCAAGTCACAAAGCTATGACATCATAACAATGTGATTGGTCAGATGCAATGTTGATCCTGTACAAACATTATTATGGAACAATGTGAGGATATCGGATAGACCTATTTCCATTTACCCACTGTGAACACTTTCCATCCTCTTCCTTCTTCAGCTCTCCCTGAACAGGAAATGTCACTGGTCAGGAAATGGGCTCACTTCCACTTTCCTTCAATGTTAAAGAGAAAGTTAAAAAAAAAAGAGCATGAACTGTAAACAAACTAAGGTTTACTTTTAGCTGACTTTGATACCTTTCCTTGTGGTTGTTGCCAGTCTTAATGAAAAAATTTGACTTTGCAAATCTTTAAGAAATATTTGCTTTTTTTTTTTTTTTTTTTTTTTGCATTTTTAAAGCAAAAGCATTGTGTGCTTCATTTATAAACATACATACCAGTACTATCCTACTTTGATATTCACCTGCATGTCTTATGAGTAATACAGCAGATTCTGTCTTCTGAGAAAGTAGGCAGCCATTTGTTGTAGTTGTTTTTCAGAAGGAAAGGCTTTACTCTTGAAGGCACACGAACTTTGCCCTTTGCCTGCAGAGCTCCTGCTCAAGTGCAATGTGTACTTTGTGAGTAATATTTTATCAGGGCTGTAAAAAAAAATTGTCTCGTCATAGCTTAAGGGCTGTACGAGCGACCATAATGCCATAGTTAAATTAAGCCCAGGACATGAAACAGCAGGTGTGCTCTCAGTTCATGTAGCAAGATAGTATTAGTTAATATTTTTATGGATTTTTAATATTTAGAGGGAATGTCGGATAATAGCGAACAGTCAGAGCCTCTGTCGGGGTATGTGCCCTTGGTGGGGCTGTTACAGAGAACCCGACTGAGGCAGGATCGGCCGCTGTCTGATGGCGAAATCTGGGCTAAATTCTTACCACTGAGCACCTCTTCCTCCTACAGGAACATCACAGACCACTCCTGCCTGAAGGTTTACCACAAAGATCCAGCACAGGCATTCAACCATGGACCCCGACCTACCAATGGCGATGTCAGGGTGAGTACTTTACTGTCCATAGCACAGCAGTGAAATAGTCTCATTAAAAGCGGCAGCTGAGTAGAGAAAAGATTTGCTGCAGATAGAATAGTGAGCCCGGTCTCCGGTTTCTCACATCTTGTATGCAGTAAAGGGAAGGAATGTCCCCCTGCCTCTTGTTAATCTCTTCAGAGGGGGTCTTGTATTGTTCTCCCAGGGGCCTGCGTTTGGCCGTCCTCTACACGCTCCGGTGCGACTTGTTTAAGGGGCAATTGGACTCAGCTCTCCTCTCTGAATTCTTCCTCCCAGTATCTGCTCTAATCTCTTTTCTTTTATTCTGATTCTATCTTGTTTATTTCCTGCTGATGTAACAAACTAAAACCCCCAAAGAGCCTTTTTTTCGTGTACTGTTCCTCCTCAGATCCGCTCCTCTAATCTGCCCTGACCAGTCATCTGTCCTCGCTTTGTCCGTCTGCCAGTTACAGTTAGCATTTTGGCACAATTGCATTGCTTTAAATATTAACCCCCGCTATACTAACACTACATGCAGTGCTGCGTATGGTCACCTAAGTTTAAAGTGAAATTGGTTAAGTTTAAAGGAGTGATGAGGCAGCTATGGTGATGGTTTTAAGAGCTCTTCATTCAGATGCCACAGTGACATTAAGGTGCTGCAGAAATTCGTTTTTATTCTTCGCTGCTGACAGGCAAGTTGCTGACTTTCTCCAATCGGGTCCTTCAAAGGGAGGCAAATAAAAGACGGCTCTTCAAAAAAAAAAAAAAAAGATGGCTAAATAAGATACTGAAAAAGTGAAAAGGGGAATCTTACTTTGAGAGCTTAAAAGTTTCAAAGTACATCAGCAGAAAAACTCCAATTGTGTAGAGAAGTTTTTCCCCAACTTCTTTTTTTTTTTTTTTTGCTGTTGTTAAAATTTTGGTTCTCGTAGAAACTGCAGGTGTTAAAAAAAAGAGCTTGGAACTCGATGAACTGAAATGTATGAAGCAACTTCTTAAAGGTTCCTATGCAAACACAGTGCAATGCTAACATAAAGTAAAAGAAAAAGATTGTTGCTGTCATTTTTTAACCCAGCAGCAGCTGACCCAGATACAGAGGATGGCTGTGGGGTGGTGTTTTAAGTGTAAACACCACAGAAAACTACCTAAAATGCCATTTATTGATTCCCACTCAAGAGTTTGCTTCTATTGCAGTCAAGTCGCTTTATTTAAATACAACAACAGAGGTTGATGAACGTGCTGCGCATCAAGCAAGCTGTTAAGCTGTTGGCAAACTTCCCTTCCCTACAATCATATTGAAAAGCTCTAACACTCCACACAGTTTTCAACTTAATATTTATCAGCCTCTCTATTCTTGGCAGTGTTAAACATTCAACCTCTTTTAGTGAGGAAATAGAAAATTGGCCGCACAAAGGAAAAAAAAGGGTGTCGCTAGGGCTTAATTAGCACCTGTTCAAACAGTGTTTCACTGAAGGTGCACCTCACATGTGTTTGGGCCGTAGAGAATGCCCTCGCCTTGCAGGGATGCCAGGCCTCAGATCTGATTCAAATTGAGATCTGCAGTCATCTCGGCTATCGATTTGAAAATGTCTGGCAAGCGAAACTTACATAGAGCTGTCTCTGGTTATAAAAACAACTGCTGCAATAATACGAGGTGGATAGAATGTACACAGGAATGGACATGTAACTTGATCAACTTCAGGCGGTCAAATAACTCTCCTGCAATTCCATTTCAAAAGTTTGACTCATTAGTCTTTACCAATACATATATTTATATATGTATTGGTAAAGTCCTTAAGCTTTGCTTTGTATTCATACAGTATAGTCAATAGTGGCTGTCGACAGAGACAGTATGTACACACCAGTTGAGTGGATGTTTTGGAAACAGTAGCTGAGTTATTAGCTAGCCTCTGATTTGCTCTCCTAAGAACAATCCACCATTTTTTCTTTTGTCTTTGTCCAAAAAAAGATGACAGCTCATCCTGTGTCAACTTACAATTAATTAGTGTTTTCTTTCACCAACACCATTTAGTACCCTACAGCACATCCGCATAGTACACTCAGCCATTCGATCAGCTCTTTAAATATTTACAACTTTCTTCATGAACATTGCAGCTCGACTCTTCTTTATCTGGCCTGCTTTGTTCGCTGTGAGGCTCTGAAACGTCTGTGAATTAGTCGGGAAACTCGCTCCAACTCTGACAGGCCAAGAGATTGAGGCAACTTTTGTTAACTCCTACTAGACATGCCGCTCTCATAATTGGAAGCTTAAGAGAATGATGGAGAAAGGAGGGAAAAAAGGTCTGGGAGATAAATTGCATCTTTTTTGCCTGATATGGTTTCGCGTGCGCTTGTTTTTCGAGCTTCTACCTCTTTGTTTTGTCACAAAGCAGGGAGATCTCTGTACTGTAGGGATATTTTTAGATGTTTTGGTCGGTGTTTCAAAGGTGCAACATCTGTTTTGGATTGAGAGCTGATGCCTTTTGGCTAAAATTGTTCTTATATGGCTTTGCAGGGATTGGAAAAGCAGTCAGATGTTATTTAGGGCTTCAGAGCAATTTCTACACGAGGACGACTTTTCTTTTTTTATGAGCGTGTGCACCTTAAAAAGTAGAAGTCTTTATGGTTTTGTGACGGTCAGCAGTGGCTCTTTGCGCTGAAGTCTTAGTGTTTTGCTGCTTGGTCGGACTTGTTGCAGTCATATTTACTGCTGCGTGAACTTTCCCTGCTACAAAGTTTCTTTCTTTTTACTGTTGTCACCACAGCCAAGCCTGAGCTCTTTTGTTACTGTACTCTCTGTGTGCATTTGTTTTCCAGTTCGCACCTACTCTGGCACACACAAGGGTCACACCCACTTTATTGTTCACCTCACTGTGCTAATCTTTGTTGGCACTCTGGGAAGTAATAAATAATGACGAGACTGAAATAACAAAAACTTTGCGTTACGTTTTTGACTTGTCTTGACTTTTAGGTGAGACCTGTGAGTCATACGTCGGACAAACAATAGTTTGTGTGTTTGACGGGAATAGAAAGTTAGACTGGAAAACAGATTCGATTCATACCCACTTGTGACACCCTGTAGGAGAGTGTGTATCCATGAATTCTGTCTGTGTTTATAATTTAGGTTTCAAATGTGCTTGTACATGTTTAGTTCAGTAAAAAAGAGAGCGAGAGGAAAAACAAACAAACTAAAGAAAACCCAATCTAAAATGAAATGACTTTTATTGTTTTGTTGCTTGTTCTTTCTGAGCCGATATCAAATTTCCATTATTGCTTTCACTGCATGGCTGGCCAAGGGTGCATGTTGCATATTAAGTAACTTTTTGTTTGCAGAGGAAATAATTTAATTCTTTTTTTATTCGTTAAGCAAAACACAGTCTTGCTTTATGCAAGGTGTCAAAATAAAAGTAGAGGAAGTAATGTAAAGACTGAACACTGTGCACCTTTAAGACTTTTGCACTGACTATTCTTCTATATCCCTTAACCAAGAAAGGTGTTCCAATTAATTGAGGTTAGGTTTTTGCACATTAGCCTTCAAAGAGCTTTAAGGTGGTTGAGCTAAAGAACTGTGGGCTGTATTTGCTATTCAGACAGACAGATACTGTTGCAAATTAGCCAAGGTACTGTCTAACCCCGAAGGCTTCCATGAACCTCTGGTAGAAAGCCATAGTTTTATCTCCTGGAGCGCATTTGCAACGCGTAACCTCACCTTCTTTCAAAAAGTAGAAACTGTGCAATTTTTTTTTAACAGGGAGAATAGCCTTGTACTTCATGCAATATTGTTTTATATGGAAGCCTCTGGGCATGATATCAAGGGCTTAGAGTGATATGCTGTGTGTCCAGGAATTGTGTAACTATTTTCTACTTCTGGGAAAATTTGCTGACAGTATACATTCTTTGAAAAGCAACAGTGTAAGATAGATAGATGTTTTTGTTTTAAGGGCAGCTCCAGTCTAAAGTTACAAGACCTACACAAAGTAAGAAGTAACTGAAGTTGACAGAAATATATCTTTAATTTAAGATTTTCTACTAAAAGAAGGAACTTTTTGTGTACTTATATATATATATATATATATATATATAAAATCATTTTTTGTGTGTTTTTATGATTTTTTTTATTTTTTTTTCTAGATGCACAGTGAAATGGCACTTGCCAGCCGTGATGGCCAGCCCCCTCTAAGGCATCCTCCCATGGTTCCCCCGTCCCACCACCCAATGCAAGCAGCACTCCCCCCAACGCCCCACTCTATGCCTCCATCCCCCTCCAGAATCCCATTTGGCCCACGGCAGGGCTCTTTACCTGGGAGCGCCACCATCCCAAGGGACAGAATCTCCAATGCCAACCCACCGGCCCGCTCTAACTCTCCTTGTCCCAGCGCCATCCTAGAGAGACGAGATGTCAAGCCAGATGAGGATATGGCTGGAAAGAGCCACACTCTTTCTAGGGGGAATGAGGGCTTGTACGCAGATCCATACCTCCTCCAAGAGGGACGAATGGGCATTGCTGCAGCACATGGACCACACCCCAGCCCTGGGCTTGATGGCCCAGAGCATGCCATGGGGGGATTTCACCGTGCCTCCATCCGCTCCACGAGTTCTTATGGTGGACCTAGCCCTACAGACACTATAGATCACCCCTCTCTGTACAGGCAGAAGTCCAGAAACAGCCAGCTGCCGACTTTGGGTTCTAAGACACCTCCGCCGTCCCCTCATCGGATGACTGAGGTACGAATGATTGACATCCATGGTGGACCTCCTCATGGCATGCCATCTCATAGTGTTACCATGGAGAGAAGCTCGCCTGTGCGCCAGTCCTTCAGGAAGGAAGAAGTAACGGGGACAAAGCCACGGAACAGCATGGGCTCACCTGTGGTTCCAGACCTCCAGGGGCCAATCCCAGCTGCCAGTGACCATCAGACACGGTAAGCTACCAGAGGACACAGTGTTGCAAATAGTAGCTGGGGGGGGGGGGGGGGGGGGGGGGGTTGTTAAAATAACTACCGAGACATTGCATGGGAGCATGGACTAACTCTGCATCCCAGTGTCACCCTAACCACGAACTGCTGCTTTCCAGTACCTGGTCTGACTCTGTTTCATCATCCATGTGTGAAGAATAAATATAACCTGCCCTCTCACTATCTTCAGCATAAAGATCTGCACATGAAGCACATTTTGATGAGTTTGGTTTGTGTATATATCCAGCTCTTGCTTATCTTGCTAACTCGAATTTTGGAGCTGATATTGTTGATGAGCGTGTAAGCCCAGGCATAGCTACCACTAGTGAAACAGGATAGTATCTAAAGGCTCTATTAATCAGTGTATATTTAAAAAAGAACACCCCTTACAGACTCTATTCAGTTTCAGTTAATCTACCAGATATTTTAGTACCTGGGTTAGGTTTGTCTTCTCAGACTGAGAGCACATAAACACAGAAAGGGTGCAAGAGGGATGCTGGCCTCTTAGCAATGCTTAACTAGAAAGGAGGGTACATGGGCTCTGTGTGTAACTTGGAAACCCAAAGCAAATACTGGCCAGGTTGAAAAAGTATTTGAAATGGCCAGTCATGCAGATCAGGCCAGACCACCTGGGAAGCCCAAAACCTCCATTAGAAATGCCCTGGGAATATCTGAAAGAGTGAAGGAATTTGATTGGGAAAGTCCCATACTTCACTTTCAAAATAAACTGTAGTTGTCATAGAATATACTCGTGTAAAATATTGTAGTCATTGTTGTATTCACATAGACTTTGTGTCTGCACTGTGTCCTTAACGTGCCCCGTGCCTCAAGATAAATTATGAATAGAACAGAATAGCCCTTTATTGTCACTGTACATGTGCAATGAAATCGTGGGTGCTCCAAATAGACTCTGCAGGAAATATAAATAGCAAGGCAACATAAATAAATGACAAAACAAGATGAAGGCACACTAAATAAGGCACAGCTTATGTGCCTTATAAAGCAAAAGCAGTTCTGTTGCCAGTTCCCTCACCTGCCTGCAGTGTATGCTTTCTTAAGGCAGTGTCATACAGTTCAAATAATCCTTTCACTCTCTTTTTGGCAGTCACCACATGTGACTCAATCAAAAAAACAATATGACCTGAGCACCTTGGATGTCAAGCTTAGGCTTGTCAAGAAGTTGTCCGTCTTGTTTATTCTATTTGGACACGAGCTTTTGGGGTTTTTACATTTTTTTTAATTTGTAATTCAGAAACGATTCATATTTACCAGAGACAACATTTACTTGTGGCATATTGCAAATCAATTCCAAAACAAAAGAAAAATCTCTGCTGTGTAATCATCTCACAAAATGGCAAAACGTTTCATGGTTAGGTGATTAAAAGCGATTGATTATTCTGTTTACAACCCTCCCCGTTTTCATTCTGAGCTAATATTTGCTCCAGTGGCAGCTGTCATATCCAATAGGCCTCGGTGTTGAAAGCAGAATTTTTTGATGTGTCTGCAGAGAACGAATGAAGGCTATGGAACAACAGATTGCCAGCTTGACTGGTCTTGTTCAGCATGCACTTTTAAAGGGCCCAAACACTAGTGGCACCAAGGAGCCTCTAAGGTAAGCAATCACAGTATAGGACAGAGTGGAGGCATCGGGTGAAATGGACTTTTCAAACGAAAAGCCTGGTGATTCAGTCAGAGGAGGAAGGATAAATTATCCCTTCAATAATGGCCATATCAGACACTCAGGTAAAATAGTGTCTGCTAAAAAGGAAATCGGTTTGAATGTGAATCTGTTATCAAAGCCTTTTGCCCTCTAGATAAATGGCCACTATTGTTCATCTGGCTGCTTTTCAGCTCTTTCTCTTCTTTATTTATATTGTTTGGAAATGTTTGCTTGACGCCTAGTCTAAAATGTCTGTTGTGAATTTGAATGTAGCTACTGTATGCACTGATGATGAAGCTTTAACATCATTAACATCATTTTAACCTTTCTGGTTTGTCAGTCTGCCCCATCATTCTTTATTTTACCTTGTTTGTCCTTACTAATATCGTGCTGTAAATCTAAAGTGCTGCAAAGTGCTGTTTATTTCTGTTAAACAAACTCTTGTCCGATAAATTTCTCTCTGACTGCAGCGAGAGACCCCCGAAGACATCATCTCCAGCCCACAGTGCTCATAGTTCAGGTTAGTATCTCTTCTATTATGTGGGATTTCTGGAGTTTTTTTCTTTTTAGTTGATATAAATGCCATAATATCATGTGCAGACAAGCCCACACATCAGTGTCAGTCAGCAGTCTGCAATGAACAGCACTGGAGGGAGGAAAAACAAAGTCAGGCTTCTTTGCTTGTCATCAGTTCATATTTCCTTGCGCTCCTTTACCCAGTTCATCCAGTTTAATAGGAGTTAAGAGACGAGAGCCAGCGCAGCTAACACAAGCCCCTCAAAGCACTACTTAAAACAAGATGCTATTACTTCTCAAGCCTGCCAAGATGATTCAGCGATTCAATCTCCGCGCCGCAGCGTTCTGCGGCCAGACCTTAGCTTGATAAAAAGATCTGCAACCTCACCAGTGGCGAAGCACAAACGCAACGCTATTTATGTGTCTTGAAAGCTAAGCTCGTGTCTCAAGAAACATTTCATGGAGTATGTAGTTTTCAGAGGGATTTACTTGTCATGTGTTTGAGCAAATCTTCAAAACATCAGAAAAGTTACAGGGTCTTTTTTGATCTCGCCAGACAGCCTCTAACATGAAAAAACGTGAGCATATTTGTTTAATCCCTCACATGCTTCTTGATTGTCACCACCCAGCGTGTCCTTCTTTCAAAATATACATTGTAACCAGTAGTTCAGGTCTGTTCACGCTGTAAATAGATTTGGGGGATTACAAAGACAAAAGTGTGTTCTTTCACTGCGCCATGGTATATGTCAAAAGAATTTAGAGAGCACTGGTAAGTTTCTCTTAACTAAAATGGATGGACACTACTTTCTTTGTATTTTTTGAGTTTAAAGGATTGGCTGCTCTTAATTACACAAGAAAATTTGTACTTGCCTCTTGTGGTATCCATTCTTGCAGATGGTTTTTACATTTGCCTCAAATATACAGTGACAGACATTCATTTCATAAATCTGATAAAAATACAGCACAAATGCGTCCTTTCTGAAAGAATTTCCAAGTTACTGTGGATAATACACAGACCTTGAAACTGCTCTCTACCAGAAAATTGGCCCTACTTCAACTATTTATATAGTGAATTAAGATCCCAGGTTAATTGACACACATTTTTGAAAAGATATGTTACTGTAAAACTGAATGCATGCAGTGTTAATTTAGCTACACAGGACACAAAGTCAAGCTCAGCTGACCTCACTGTCATCCCACATCAGCTGACACCTCTGCTGATATCCTTATGACTAGTTTCAGGTTTATTTAAAAAGAACAATGCACGATAATTAAGATGAGCACTTAGATCCTGCAATTGCAGTCCCTGATGGCATTCATATATGTTAAAAGAAAAAATAATGGAAGCACATCTGTGTATAGATAAGAGCTAGAAGATGAGGTCATTTCAGCTGTTTATTTCCCAAGGGGTCACCACAGCAAATGAATATGCCCTCCCATTTATCTAGGCTTGTTATCGGTACTAGCCTGTGAAACCCTGAGGCTGGATTTGTGTTTCCTCCCAGGCTCAATTTTTTAACTTTTGTAAGGCAAATGTGTTAACAACTAAACAACAAAGTCCCTAGATAAGAACCAGGAGAACATAAATACTAAAACAAACACAACAAGTGGGGTGCAGTATTAAAATTGCTTTAGCCGACCTACAGTTGGTGCTCATTGCAAGCTGCTTTGCAACCCACTCAAGCTCCTCCTTTACATGCTGTGTTTGACAAAACCAGTGTCGTCTGTTGTGACTGAACGTGTAGTTCTATAGGGTCATTACATTTCAATCTCATGGTGCAGTTTGAAATATTGCTCTTACTTTCTATTTAGGGACTTCCACCATGGATTTAAGTTACTTTGGTTTCCATGGTTTCAGCCTGTTCTTCATCTTTAGCAGTGACTGAAATAATTAGTTGACAGCCATTTCCAGCTGTAACTAATAAGGGTGTTAACATATCTATAGTACATATGAAGTAGAAATGATGCCACAAAAATTAGAAGAAATCTTTGCTGAACATTTGGGGAAAAGTGTGTTTACAGGCATTTACAATCTGCCTGCTAATACGTAGAGTGAGTGCTTGAAAAAGGGAAAAAAAATCTACACTTTAAAGCCTCCCTAATAATGTTTACTAGAATTTTTACAGTTCATAAGAGTTATTATGAGCTTTGATTTCAAAGGTTTTAGTATGTACATATGGGTCGTAATTTTCAGAAAACAAACTTAAGCTGTGCTGTGTGGTTTTTTCCTTCTTCTCTTGGTCCAGGTGGTTCTCCGGTCTTGTCTCCCAAGAACAGTGCAAGCCCACCAGACAAGGGCTCAGTTCCACTCAAAGTAAACCTCCTGCAGTTCAGGAAGAATGTTTCTGACCTCAGGATGCAACTGCATCAGATGAGGCAGCTGCAGGCAAGACTCTGTCTCCATTTTAATCAAATTAAACTGTTGTGTTTGTCCACATTTCCAGCTGTGTATATGCGTGTGATTAAGTGGGATACCCAAAAAGCCATATATCTCGGTTTACTAGTCCAGGTCGTCTAATAACTTTCACTTTGCTATGTACATCACTTCAGCTCCAGAATCAGGAGGCATTACGGGTGCAGCTGAAGCGGGCAGAGCAGGAAATCAGTATTAAACTTGCAGAAGCAATGCGGCGTATGGAGGACCCTGTTCAGCGACAGAGAGCTGTGGTAGAAGAGGACAGGCACAAGTACTTGGGTCTGGAGGAGCGTGTCCTCACACAGCTCAGGTAAGACTGCTCAGGACTCGCTCATTACCCAACACAACAGATGCTGTTTTGTTTAAATTGTGTCTAAAATGGATAGACACGTTTGTTTGCATTCAACAAAGTTTTTCAAAAGTCTGACAGTTGATTTAGTGCACATATCTGCAACTACATTTGCTGTGCCTTTGTTTATAGGAAGCGCCCAAAAGGCTTCGCTGTTATCAGCTCACCTGAGCCATTCAATCCTAAACACTTTGACAAGCCAACACCCTCTAAATTACAGCCCACAGGTTTATGCAGGCAAGCTACGCCTGCCTCTCAGAGACAGCGGTCTAAAACAATGGACTCAACTGTGGAGTAATTACTCACCGCCCTGCTCTTATTTGAATTCATTCGCCTCGTCTTGCCAACAGGGAGCAGTAATTGAATCCTTTTTATTTGGATGTTTACAGACAAGGTCAAACAGTGTTGTCTTGCTAGACAGCGGCGAACATATGCTCCAATAAACACAATCATAGCAGTTCTTGGATTCTGGGAAATGAACAGGAGGAAGTCGGGGCACTGAAGCTGTGTTAAGCCCTTTGTTACACTTGGTATGCAGCCATTTGTGAGTCAGCAAAACACAGCTCCTGGCCCCTTAAATAAGGCATGGCAATTAGGGCTGCTTGGCTTTAGAACCATTTGGAGTGCGTGGTGTGAAAACTGCTGCCCTCTTGAGAGAATTCAATCTATCAGACCATATTTTGTAACCTTTTTTTAAAACTCACCCCTTAAAATATGGAAAGTCATACCATAAAAACACAGGAAAACCTTAATGGAGTCACACAGAAAAAGAAAAAAAAACGTATTAAATCTGACAGTGGTCATTTTCAGTGGATGAAAGCTGAACAACTGCAGTATTTGAAGCTATTTTCGCCTTAAGTGGAATTCTTGGTGTCCCATACTGCCCGTTTCAGTTCACGAGAAAGAATTATGAAAGAAAGTAAGAAAAGTGCCAAATTCCTCATGCAAATGCAACGCAAGTGGTCTTTAAAGGCTGCCTCCTATACCCTGGCAAACAGAGGGATACATTATTGAACAAACAGTATTTTTGTTCTGTTGGAGGCTTCATAAAAAAGGAAAAATCCATCATTCTCACTACCAAAAAGCCTTTGCATAGAAGGGCATTTAACACACTGTCTCCTTGTTGCCTTTCCTAATCCCTTCAGGGGACTCCTATAAAAGAGTGTTTCTCAAGGGTACCTGGCCACAATGAAATGTGATTTTAGTTCCCTCTCATGCAATCCAACACTGCAGACAATGTTATCATACAGCACATTTCCCTTTGGAACAGCCAGCTTTTTCTAGCACCGGGATGGCTCTCAGGCAGGGTGATATGATTTCTATGTGAGGAAGTGCTTTCTCACAAATAAGCCCTCATTCAGTGTGTAAATATTTGGGGGTTTGGGATAAGACCAGATCCAGTCTAGATTAAGCAATATAGTGTAGACAGGAAAGAGGACTGCACAGTTAATATGTTTATTCGCAGCTTAAAATATGAATTTTACATATCATATGCACTATTGCTTTTCATGCATCAATCCCAGAGACTTTTTCTACCTTTCCCCAGTTTTGGCTTATGATCTTTAAGAAACATGATTGTGTCCTGCCCCCTGGTGTTTATACAGTGCAAACAATCATAATAAGAGCCTGTTTATGCAGGGTTTTTTGGCTTGTTTGTTTTGTTTTGTTTTTCAAGTATACACTCATTAGATGCCAATTTTGGGCCATAATGGCATGATAGCATCACACAGTTTCTGAGAATCTCCCATTTCACCACATCTCACAGGTGCTCTAATGCATTGAGGTCTAGAGACTGAGTACAGAAAACTCATTGTCATGTAAGAACCCAGCTGGAGATGATTTGAGCTTTGTGACATGGTGTGTTATCCTGTTGGAAGCAGTCATCACATGATGGGTACACTGTGGTCATAAAGGGATAGACATGGTCAGTAACAATAGTCAGGTAGCCTGTGGCGTTTAAGCAGTGCTCAATTTGTAGTAAGGTGCTTATACTATTCTATGCCATTAAACCACGTGAACCACTGATACAAAGCAGAATAGATCCATGTTGTTTATGCCCAGTTCTAACCCTAATATCTGAATGTCTAAGCAGAAACTGAGACTTATCAGACCAGGGATTGTTTTTTTGTTTTGTTTTTTTGTTTTAGTCTTCTATTCTCTTAATTTTGGTGAGGCTGTGCCAATTGTAGCATAATTCTGCTGTTCTTAGCTGACAGGAGGCTTCCAGAGATACTGTTGTGTATATCTTGGTCGCAGTGAGTGGTTATTTGAGTTATTGTTGCCTTCCTATCAGTTCAAAGCAGATTGGCCATTCTCCTTTGACTTCTGACGTCTTCAGGCATTTTCGCCCAGAGAACTGCCACTTACTGGATATTTTCTCATTTTCAGACTATTTTCTGTCACCCGTAGAGATAGCTGTGTGGGAAAATCTCGGTAGATCAACAGTTTCTGAAATATTCAACCCAGCCCGTTTGGTACTAACAACCACGCCACATTCAGATTCATTTATATCACCTTTCTTCCCCGCCCTGGTGCTCAATTTGAACTGCAGCAGGTCATCTTGACCATGTCTACCACCTGCAACGCGATTGGCTGATTAGATATTTGCAGATACGAACAGGTGCACCTATCAAAGTGGCCAGTGAGTGAATTTGCCAGGCAGTTTTTTTTAAAAGTCACTCAACTCTAGATTACTTTCCGTTTTTTTCTGCAGCGAGCTGGAACAGTATGTAGGTTCTCTGCAGAACGACTCAGCCACAACACACAGAGCAGTGACCCTAAAAGATGTGGAAGAGGGAGCGGTAACCCTGAGGAAGGTGGGAGAATCTCTGGCAGGGCTTAAAGGTATGGTGACTGCCTTCCCATCACATTAATGTTCCTTACTCCAGTATACTTGCATTATCATTCAGCTTTGCGCAGTAAAATCCATGCCATAGGAGTATTTTACAATTTTTTCCCTCTCTGTTTAAATTTCATCAGGAGAGTTCCCAGCCCTTCAAGCCAGAATGCGGGCTGTGCTCAGGGTGGAAGTAGAAGCTGTCAAGTTTTTGAAAGAAGAGCCCCACAAATTGGACAGTATGCTGAAAAGGGTGAAGAGCTTGACCGACACACTCAGCAGCCTGAGAAGGTAGGGGGGAAATGGAGAATGAAAAGATAAAGCAGGGAAAAATGAGAAGATGTGTTGGAATATGGGAGCTGAGTGCAAGAGGGGAAATTGAAGATGAAAACAAAAAGCACTTTGCGGGGCTCCTCGCTGGGGTCTATGATGTGGGAGATTGTACCGTTTGATTATAGTGGCAAGCTAGCCTTCATCCCATCAAAGAGGTCATTCTGTGCGGACAGAAGGCTTTGGCATCCAGATTTATTTCCATCACCTTCCCTCAACCGATAAGTGAATTAATTTGGTGGGCAATGCAGCACCTAATTTCCATTTTAATACAGATGCCAAACTGGCTCCTGCTCTCCCTCTGTTTTATTTTAACCAAAAATATGCCCTGTTGCCAAACCCACCTGTTGCATTATAGATTTTGTGCTGGTTTATCCCTCATGTCATTAAATATGTAGTATTATTTGTCTACTTTACAGCAAGGTTTGATGTAGTATAGTCCTAATAACAGTTTTAAAAGACCATAACTTGCGAATACAAATTTCTGAGCGTTGTTGCACAAGCATTTCTTTCGCCAGTGTTTCTGTATGATGTGTATTTCTTATTGTTTCCCTTCCCTCTGCAGGTGTGCTACTGAGTTTTCTCAGAAAGGGCCTGAGCTTTCCAGTAATGCCACAGTGGACAACAGCCCCGCAGTAGCAGTAGACACCCCTGCAGATGTTTCTCCTGCACCAGGCCAACCTGACTCAACCTCAGCCCCACTAGAGCCTCAGAGCTCCACCATCAAATCCGAGGTGATGCCTTCATCCCCGGTGGTCATCCATCATGTCCAGAGCTCCCCGGTCCACATTCAGCAGTCCCAGCAATCTGCGGCTTTGACATCTCAACCTAGTCCCCCAGCCACACCTAGCCCCACTCATATCTCCAGTCCCAACCTTGGCAAGAGTCAAGACCGTGAGGCTCCCAAAGCGGTTGACACAGATCCACCGAGTCCCACCCGCTACAAAAAGACTCATGGGAACAGTAATGGAACAGCCAGCCAGGATCTTGTGATAGAAGAGCTTCAGAGCAGTAAGGAAAAGAACAAAAGCAGAGCTGTTTCCATAAAGGTATGTTTAGCAACATTGTAATTTTCATTTACTTATATATGCTGACATTAGCCGTGCTAATACTCAGTTTATTTTATGAGTGTTCTGAAAATCTCTAATGTATTGTTTTTGTTTAGAAATAATAGTCCCTCATTTAGTTTGCACTTCTGACAACCGTAAACTTTCTCTGAATCTTTGGTATGTTTTTTTTTTTTTTGTCTGCACTGTCCAGGCGGCAGAGAAAGAGTGGGAAGAGAGGAGGCAGAATATGGGTCATTATGATGGAAAAGAGTTTGAGAAGATCCTACAAGAGGCTCAGGCAAACATGATGAAGGGAATTCCAAGTCTAGAGGTAGAAGAGAACACAGCACTGCCTGCTGCTGGTATTGTAGAAGAAGACATTCACAACCCTGTTGAGCTACCATCAGGTAGAAATCACACACAAATGTAACTTAAACAACTTTTTTTTTGCTTTAGCTACATACCTTAATGTTGTTTCCTATTGCCGTGTATGACAGAAGAGCCCCAGTCAGGCCCTCAATCAGACAAACCAGCAAAGAAGGGGTCCGAGAAACTCGCTAAGCCTCTGGTGGAGAAATCTGCCAAGCCAGCACTAGAGAAACTCTCCAAAACTGCCATCAAGCCAGCAACCACTGAAAGCTTGACAAAACAGGGGTCTGAAAAGCCGAACAAGTCCCCGCCACCGCCTCCGCCAAGGAAAACCTACCCCAGCTCCAGCTCAGGCATGACCACTACACGCTCTGGTGAGGTCGTCTACACCAACAGGAAGGAGTCTGTCTCGACTCAGGTTGGTGCTTTAAAAGGTTGGAGAGAGTAAAGAAAACCATTCTTGTGCCTGTGCGCTAAGCGTACAGCCAAGTGGGATTTACTTAAGCCACTGCATTAAAACTGGAAGAAAAGGGGAAAGAGCTATTTAGGCTTTCTCCAAAGTGTAAAGGTTGCCATTTTCAGGAGAGATACTGTTTAACTTTGCCTTTAACTCTGTCTTTACGCTCATCCAACATGAATGCAGTATCCATTTTCATTTCCACAAACTTTGCTGCTTGTTAAAAATACAAGAATAATTTCCCTCACATTATTTCTCACAGGAGGGCGAAGAGGAGGCCCCACCTCCCTCTCCCCAACCCAAGCCCACCAAGGTTGCGCCGGAGACCAAGCCGAAGCCAGCCACTCCCCCCCTGGTTACGAGAGAAGAGGAAGATGAAGGGGACAAGATCATGGCAGAGCTCCAGGTTAGATCCATATACAACACGCACACTCACACGCTCCTTTCAAACATGTGCAAATACAATCAATTTAACCGACATATGGAAATTAGGATGCTGGATTTGATTGATTTCTGCGTTGTGGGAGTGGGTTGCTTATCATTTATTCCTGTGGTGGGTGACTTCCTTGGAAGTGGCAAAGGATGGGTGCTGACAGCTGCCGAAGAAATAACTTTCATTGAACTTTACTGCACTTTTTTCAAATTGTGGCGTTTTACAGCTGTGCAGTTGTGAAGATACTCCTCAAAACCCTTGTCCCGTTGTTCCCCTCACCTTTCTCCACTCTTCAGGTTTTCCAGAAGTGCACAGTTAAGGATGTAGGGGTGAAAAATTTGGTAGAGCCCACCGCTCGAATTGAACCACAAATCAGAGAGCTAAGACCGGGGGCTTTATTACCCCTCAAAGAGAAAAAGGTAAAATATATGTCCCGGTGCAGCTGCCCAGCTAACTGCCTGCCTTTGCCAACTGTATGAAACAATCAATGGCTGTGTCTTAACACTCCTCTGCTCTTGCTTTTGCTCGAGAGAAACCTGTAGCAGCTGCCTCCACAAAGCTTCCTTTCCCTGCTGCCTGAGTTTTCCTCCTTCTTTTTATCCTGCTGGATATCAGAGCTTTAATTTTTTTTTTCAGGATTAAGTCTGCATAAAATTGAGCTTCTGAAAAGATGCTGTGTCTTCTGTATGCCTGGTCTAGACTATGATGTGTTTCAGAACTCTCACTTGTCTTTTCATCCAAATCAATAAAAACCTCAGCACTGTACCTTACAGGCTATTAAATCGTCTCGTGTCTTTCTTTAATGACATTTGACAATTGCTTGATATGCCCTAGACAATTGAAAGAACATCAGTAAAATGCACTGTAGACACGATCTATTTTTGCAGACTTGGTTCACTAGAGGTCAGCCTGACCACTTTGCATGCTCCTTCTCCTCTCCTCTACTTTTCTGAGGAATGACTTTTCCGTTTCTCTTTGCACAACTTCACCTCAGTTCGCTTTTCCCAGCTTTACACCTCCCTAACCAATCATTTGAAACATGTTGAGTATTACTTTTTTAGTCAAAATGATAAAGCAAATAGGACTAGGTGTGTGAAGTGCATCAACTTTTACTAGTTTTGAAAAGATGAACTGGAAGTATCCGCTCTCTGAGAGAAACATATAAGAGGTATGCTATTTGGTTAAGCTTATAATCACAGTAAATAGTACATTACATTAAAGTTTACTGTTTTGCTGAAATTTTAAAAATTTAAATTATTTCACTGAAAAAAAGAGAAACAAGTTAGGAACATAAGCTGTATTTAAAGATGTACATAGGCTCTGTGATGTCCTCCATTAGATTATGGGGTCCTTTTAAGCCGCCATACATTATAATTTTTTTTATTTGTTGTTTGTTTGTTTGCTTGTTCTTTGTTTTTTATTAGAAACCACAATAAGTGATGGGTGATTTTTAATAGATTTTTAACCCCTCCCCCCCCCCAAAAAAGCAACTTATCGATTAAAGGTTGCTAAGTTGATTAAAGGTTAACAATACCCTAAAACATATAACAATTTACAAAATAAGCTGCATGCACCATTAAAGAAGACTCAAAAGTTCCAAAGGAGACTAAGCTCATCATTAATGTGTTTAACGAGGTCATAAATTAACTAAAAAATAAGATAAATATGTCACAGACTTTTATTGAACAGTCACAATTTAGCAGTCTCCCCCTGTTGGTCATTAGAAAGAATGCAGGTTTAAGGCACTTCCACATTTTCCACTTTTTAGATGCTGAGTCTACAGCTGGCTTTTAAATATAGTATAATGATGTAAAGCTCGATATGTGAAATAAAAAAACAGAAAAAATATTCAATTCGGTTTTATATTTATATTATGTGATTTATATATTTATACATCCATCAACATGAATTATATTCTATTTTGGCTTTTTTTAAAAACTCTGTACCATGTGCGTTTTTATGTAGGATTTAATACTGTAACAGTATAAAAAAGCAGTTGTTAAAGGTAATTGACCAATCTTGTGGTTTTGATGCCGCAGATCGTTCTGCAACCAAATGTGATTTCACAGTTAATCCAGCACAGCCTGGCACGCCAGTTACACTGTAATATTATTCCCCCACACACTGTCCTAGCAGAGCTCAGAGCCCAGTCGAGAGGATAAAGATCCAGACACAGATGAAAATGGGAATACAACTGTTCGACAGAGCCAAGGGGTATGTATGAATTTTAACTACATATACTATAATCACATATGTTTAACTTATACTCTAGCGTTAGAAAGCTATGAAACATTGACACATTTTTAAATTTCACAATCACAGGTCATATATTATGTGACGGGCCAGATTCCCAAAGATCATCCACCCCCATCGCGACTGGAAGACACCAACGACCATCACAGAGAGCCCCCACAGTCTCCGACACAGGTGTCAAATGTCAATGTTAATGACATTTCTCCAAGCCAGCAGCAGCAACAACAGCAGCGGCCACCACTGTCTCCAACACCCAAATCACCCCCACCTATATCACCTAAACCTGTGGGACTTAATGCGTTTAAACTGCCAAAGAAGCATATTAAACGCTCTGAATCCTTGAAGACCAGTGCAGAAATGCAGAAGGGAAAAATCCTTAAAGTTCATACTGAAAAGAAAAGTAAGATCGTCCAGGAGCCTGTTTCGTCTAGTAAGAATATAGTAACTGACCCAGTGGTGACCACAAAAGCAGGTGCTGTTAAAGCAGCACCTAAACGGTATGGTGCTCCATCCAAAAAGACTTCGGACGAGAACAGCAGTCCACTTAAAAACACTATTGATGATCTTGATGGGGGTGCTAGTCTCAGTCCTGACTTGCCTGGAGAAGAGGCACCTCCACCCCCAGACAACATTGCATTTATGATCACCAACACCAAGGTTCAGCCACTGTCTTGTGGAGAGTACCAAGAACTGGTCAATGCCAAAAAAGGAAGTGTGCAGACTGTTACTGTAGGCAATGCAGCAAATCGAGGAAACACCACAGTTGATCCTTCAGTGCCGCAGGATAATGGCTTCAACAAGAAGCCTGTCATCATCATCTTTGATGAGCCGATGGATATCCGTTCAGCTTACAAGCGCCTTTCTACCATCTTTGAATGCGAGGAGGAACTGGAGAGGATGCTTGCAGAAGAGCGCATTGATGAGGAGAGTGAGGAATCCGACACAGAGAGAAGTAGTGGGCTGCCGGTCATCGCAGAAGGGGCTGAGATGGTTGGTGGCAAAAAAATCAGCAGCTCACAGGGAGCTACAGATCATGCCAGCCTATCATCTTCATCCTCTTCTTTGATATCTGAACTAACAGACAACGGGGTAAACTTAGATTCAAATGGAGACTCCAAGGATGGGAAGAAGAAATTCAAGTTCAAGTTCCCTAAGAAACAGCTGGCAGCACTGACTCAGGCCATTCGCACAGGCACCAAATCAGGCAAGAAGACGCTACAGGTGGTTGTGTATGAAGATGAAGAAGAATCCGATGGTACAATCAGGCAGCACAAAGAAGCGAAGAGATATGAGATTACGCGCTCAAAATCCTTTGCAGATACTCCCAGGGGAACAGACACTGCCCCGCTGAAAAAGCAGAACTCCGAAGCTCTCGGCAGGACGGATGAGATTCGGAAGAACACCTACAAGACGCTAGACAGCCTGGAGCAGACCATCAAGCAGCTAGAGACCACGATTAGTGAGATGGGACCACGCTCCCCTGATGAGTCGGTTAACACTGAGGAAGCAAATACAGGGAATGGAAAAATCTCAGTCGGAGTAGGGCTGAAGAGGGCGTCCTCTCTGCCTACCTCCAAAGGGTCTGGCCCTAAGGTACCTAGCAAAAATTCACTGCAGAAGAAGCCTAAACCTCAGCTCCTTCCACGCCCTGTAATCAACCCTTCTACCACCACCAACACCAACACTGTCCCCAGTGTCCCCAGCACCGTACAACAGGTCTCTCTTTAGCTCTTGTTGTTCCCGGAAGCTTTGGGTTTCTTCTCTTTCAGTTTTCTAACTTACCTCCACTCCCACCTTAACCACTGAAATTACAAAATCATTAATCCCCTCCTCCCACAGGTGCTTGGAAATGGAAATGACTCCCCTCTTCAGTACAAAATCATGGTGACATGATTGGGTGTGGCATTTTGTTTGGTTCCTGGCTACCATCTTTCTTCTTCAGTTTATTGCTAAAACTCAAGAGGTTTTCAGCAAGTGGCACACTCATCATCAGAGACACTGTCATGATGATCAAGCTCTAATTATCCTTGTTCTTGACTGCATGCCTTGTGTATAATGGCTTAATGGTCCCACTGGGTGCATGATCTTTCACTGGCGTTGATTGTTGACGTATTGAATGAACGGGGATTTTTTTTTTTTTTTTAAACCTGTTAGTGCCTCGACTTTTCATACTTCCTATTTGGTGTGTTTTTTCTATCTTTTTTTTTATTTTCTGTTTTGTTTTTCATTTGGATCCCCTGCAGAATACCAGTGTCGCTTCCCCTACTAGTCGGATGCCCGTCCCTTTATCTGCGAAGTCCAGGCAGTCACCGGGTACAACTGACAAAGCAGGAAAACAGCAAAAACTGCAGGACGCTCAGAGGCAGTTCCGACAGGTAGTTTTACTGTAGGGTCTTAACAGAGACTACAGGGAACAAATATAGGGAATCGAAAGCATGTGGCATATGAGGGAGGGTGGGGGTGGGAAGACTTCCAAAGCTGTGAGGTTTCAAGTGTTGTGAAAAAAAAAAAGTCACGATAGTGGCGACTGTGGATCTGTTCACGTTTCTCTCGAGTCTGCTCTGACACGAAGGCATGTTTGACTCTTGACTGTTATCCCCATAACATCACTGTACTGTATGCTTCTGCATGTCCACACTGCTCATGGTTTTCACTGTGTTGGTGGCTAAAAAAAAAAAGAAGGAAAAAAGGCGGAGACAAACGGAATCCTATCCTGTCATCATCTGAGTTGTCATCACATCTCCAATTCCCATCACAGCTGAGTTCCTAAACAGTGTTGCCAAGCCCTAAGATGCTTATGGCTATGTTTGATACAAACTTACCTGATTTTTTAAAAACATTTTTTGGCTATGCTCCTCCCTTCTCACAATGCACCTCTGCTCAAACCCAACATCACTGCACAGCTTACTTAACCCCAAGGTGATACATTCTCTTACCGTCAAGACTTCGGCATAACCCACCCACCTTGCATCGTCACTTTCACTGGAACACTGGCCCACATTTTCCCCTATCTGCTATCACTCTTCAAACACCTAACCCTATTACCTAATTCTCTCCGGACCTCTTACGCGTATCTATTCTCTGAAATGTCTCCAACAGCTCTTCCCAAGGCCTAACAATCCCTCTAACAAACAGCCACTCTGTAGAGAGACCCATCCTGTCTGCCATTGCACTGTCTAACCTTTGCCTGGTTCTGTTTCTTGGTAACATGTCTGTCAGTTCAGTTTCTCACCTTTTGTGCAACCCAGTAAAAAAAAAAAAAGACAGCTTTTGTATCTGGGTATTTTTATTGTTTTGTTTTTTTTGTTTTTTGGTGTCTTTTAGTTCTGTCTTAGTTATATTAATGCTTGTGTAGTCATAGTGTCTGTCCATGTAAATAACTTGTAGTTTTGTTTAACATTGTCTTGCCTTTTTTAAATGTATTATTTTGCAAGTTTTCTTTTTTTGACAACAAGTATCTGTTTTGGCATCTCTGTTTACAGGCTAACGGAAGTGCTAAAAGAGTGGGAGGGGATCATAAAACGACTTCCCCTACTATACCCATCTCTAAAATCCCTGCTTTTTATCCTAGCTCTACTAAAGGCAGCTCCCAGTCCACACAGAATTCAGATGCTACTAACCCCATTAACCCTTCTTCCTCTTCCTCCTTTGTGACAAAGTCCTCCATTCTGTCCTCTCACCCACCTCGTTCCAGCTCCCTACCTTCCACCCATATCCCCTCCCTGTCTAACGGATCCCTCAAACTTCCCACACCCTCACAGCACACAGGTAAAGCTCTCTCGTTTTCCTCGCAGAATGGTCGAGTCCACTCCTCCTCCTCTTCATTCTCCTCCTCCTCCTCCTCATCCTCTTCCCCCTCCCCTCTGTCGCCCACACCTTTGGGCCCAGGTGGAAAGAGCATCCGCACCATACACACCCCCAGCTTCACCAGCTACAGGTCCCACAACGGCAGCAGCGGCAAATCCTCCATCCCAACAGCCACAGCAGCTAAGGACACTACTTAGCCCCATTATCACCCCTCTGGCTTTTACAGCATAGCAGGTAGACCTGATCATATTTTATATTGGTTTTGGATTGTTGTTCATTTTCTTTTTATTAAAGTTTTTTTTTTTGTAAAAGTATTAAGTGATGCACTCAAATCATGTTTTTCCTTTGACACTGGCATTCACACACTGCTACTTTTATCTTCATTTTCACATTTTGGATCATGCTTACTTGGATATCGATTCTCTCTTGAAGGCGTTCCAGATGACAGAATATTTTGTAATGTAACTATAAATGATTTAGTGTTGCCACTTTGTAGCTGAAGTGGAAGGCTTTCATGGTGTTTAAAAATGTATTTTCTTGCTGTAGCTATGAGTAGGGAATAGAGAGTTGATGTACAATCACAAAATATCATGTAAAAAAAATTGTGTTATATTTTTTTGAAACAAGAGATTGAATAACCGTAGTATATTTAATCTTCTATATTTCCTATGTTGCCGGACATTCGACGCTGCCCTTGTAAATGCCTTTTTCTGAATGTATACACGATGTATACAGACATTTTAAACTCATTAGTAACTTTAGTTTTTTAAGAGTATTTTCTCATGTTTCCACCCATTTGAACTGCCGGTTTATTTTACTGATTTACAACAGGTATACTAAATAATAAAAGTTTTCATTTTATTGTGCCTATTTGCCAAAGTTGTTGTATAATGACTCACTTCAAGCCTAACTCAGTCATGACCTTTTAGGGGAATTTACATGCAATCTTGTGGGTGGCTGAAGTGTTGACCTCAGTGTTTGCACTGCTGGTCTCTGTTTGTTAAGTTAACATGTATTGTTGTTTAAATGTACTTAAGTCAAAGTGATAAACCTGTTCTACCACGTGTACATAAAAGCTTCTACTAAGAAAAAAAGTAGTTTTGTTAACATACCAAAGTTTATTTGTATGCATGCCTTTCGATTACTTTAGGAGAGTGGTGTAAAAGACGACGTTTGCACAGATAGATTTTGTAAATATTTGATTTTCTCTCATTTTTTTTGTAAAGCTTTAAATCATGCTATAAAGAAACTATGTAATAAAGACAAAAGTGTGTTGGAGTAGCAAAAAATAAAGACTTGCATGCTTGTAGTGCATCAGGCTTCCGTGGCTTTTTCAAGTTCTTTGTAGTTTCCTATTTCCTTGAGTGGGTCTGATTCACAGATGGTATTTGTGTGTAAATACAAAAGTGGATATGCAAAACACATGACTTCTCACTTCTTCTTCGCCCGTATCCTGTGCACACATCATTGCTTTTCGACTGGTGGCAAAACACGGCTCTGCATTACTGTTACAGGTAAGGAGATGATTTATGATTATTGCCAGTTTGGAGTTACCCTACATTTGGATTAAACTATCAAACATTTAGGTAATTCACTAACATATAAGCTCTAATAATTTTGTACTTAGTCATGTAGCCATGTTTGGTACACTTTATTGTTTAAGTGAACATGCAAATTAATTTTTCTGCAACAGAGCAAAGTGTCTTTGGCAAATGAAGTTACAAAGTTGCTAACTGGGTTTTAAAGGCAGTATCATTATCAGTATACATTTAATTAGATTGTTATAGTTTATGATTGGTTGACTTTTTTCATGTTCTGGTTGATTTTACCTTTTGCGTATGTACACACATACACATACACAGTGATATGTTAGTTCTACTATATAGCATTTTTATATGCTATACTACCAAAAAAAAGTACCTTTTGAATGTAATTATTCTTTTGTTGATGTTAATGAAAATGTAATCCTGCTTGCTTGTTACACTGACGTTCCGCAAGAGTAGTTCCTCTTTCTAATGTGTAATACACACATGATTCTGCATATGATTTCATAACGTTATGTCACATTTTTCTCTTTGCATTCTTAGTTTCATTATGATAATTTAAAAAGTCACTAAAACATCATGTGAGTGAACAAAGGCTATCATGTGGCTGTCAATCGTTATAACAGGCTGTTTGTGTCTAATTTGTGCTGGACCAGGCCGATCCTCTGCGCAACAACTATGAATGTTTCCGGGGAGGAGGGAGAGAGCTTCTATGGCACTTCTGGAGCTCTGTGGAATTATTCTCTTTCCATTTTTTACATCCTGATTTTCATCATCGCAGTGCCTGGGAACATCTTGGCTCTGTGGGCCTTCTTTCACCAGAAAAGCACATCTCCATCAAGAGTCTTCCTGAGAAACCTCTCTGTAGCCGACATATCTTATGTCCTCGTCTTACCCATGCGCATAATTTACCACCTATCTGATAACCACTGGCCCTTTGGACACATCATCTGTCAGCTGTTAGGCTTCTTGTTCTATCTAAACATGTACTGCAGCCTCTACTTGATGAGTTTCATCAGCCTGGACAGGCTCCTGGCTGTGGTTATACCTTTAAAGTCACAATCATTCAGGAAGCCTTTGTATGCAAATGTAGCGGTTGGCATACTGTGGGTGATGGTTATTGTTTGCATGACTCCTACACTCTTTTCTGGAAGAAAACAAACCAACTCATCTGGCATTTGTAACAAACTGTACTTAGAAAAGCCAAATCCAACAGCTTTAATTTCCACTATTGTGGCATTTGCAATTCCCCTCGTCACTATAGTGGTTTCATACATACTGATCCTGCTGAAACTAAGAACAGTGCAGCAAAATGAAGAACGACCGGTGAAAGGCAAAGCTATAAAAATGATTATACTTATTGTGATGAACTTCCTGTTCGCATTTGTGCCCTACCATGTGTGCAGGATAATCTACATTCAACAGCAGAGCCTTGGAAATATTACTGAGGGGCTGAGAAAAGCCAATCAGATAACATCTGCACTCACCTGTATCAGTGGTATACTGGATCCTGTCATGTATTTCTTTTTGAACCGTCTATACAGGAAAACCTTTCTTAAGCTGTTCTGTAAAAATAGGGAAGATGTCATATAAAAAATGCAAACGGAAAAAAAATGAAGGTAATGGTAACCATGTTAAAAACGTCAGCGTGGTTCCTATAGCACCTAACCGCAAATCAGATAAACTGCACTTCCCCTGATTATTATGAATCGACTTTGAAATTGTCAGAATTAGCCAGTACTTGTTTAGGGAACTATAATAGGTCAAAGATAATTTGTCAGTTTGGGACCTGTTAGCTTTCTGGCACTGAAGACTGAGACATTTTTTTTTAAATTTATTTACATTTTTTGAAATTCTGTTTTTATTTTATTCTATTTTTAATTTTTATTCTCTGAATTACTCAGAAATATTATCCAGAATGAGTGAAACATCTAAGCTTCTGCTTTACGATACTTTATTTGTCACACAAAAGGTAACTGAAAGTCTGTGACCTCATTTTCCGAATAAGAGCCCTAAACTTCAGCGGAAGTAAAATCAATTGTTGCCTCTTGCAGTCTATTTTGGTTCCAGAGTTCAAAGTTTGAATAAAGAATCCTGGTTTTCATGACAAAAACCCCTACCTTAATAATCACATTTCATTGTTAAGAAATAGAGTGTGTGTGTGTGTGTGTGTGTGTGGGGGGGGGGGTTCTGGTAAGAATGCCAAGAGGTTAAATCCACATCAGATGCAGAAGCGTTATTAGGCAACTGCATTATTCAGCAGTAGAACTGTGGACTGCTAAAGTTTCCTTCCTGCAGTCTAAATGCGTTACCTAGTGGAGCCACGTGGTACATTAGAAAATGAGACAGAGGGTTAAGGATATAAACAGTGTGGTGCTTTCAGTGCCTTTACTTAACACCTACAAAATGTTGCTAAAAAGAGATGATGCAACAACGTGATAAGCATGCCACTGTTTTAGCTTTTGTGATGTTGTTGGGATCAACACAACAAGAAGAATGTGCACATTTTCAGAAAAATAAATGGTGTGTTTACAATGGCCTCAGTAGTGTAAAATATGCAGCACAGCTGCTCAGGCCTCCCAGGTGAAACGTCGAGGAGCTATTTTACAGTTTTGGTTTCTTTGTGTCGGGAAGTTGAAGGTTCTCTGTGTGCTGTTGGGGTTTTTGTCCACTTTACAAAAAGTGTACCTCATTTAGAAGCTTTAGCACCTAATTATCGCTTATTTTGAAAATAAAATTAATCATCTGAATATTAAATAGTTTGCTCGTAACTTTCTTCAGAGTATTTGTCTAAGATTGAAGAAGTTTGCAGCAGATCAAATCGACCACTTGATGGTGACAAACACACAGAACAGTTGATTTTGTGATTGTAGATTACGTCATAGTAAAATAAACAATATAAATACCTTATTTGATATTTGACACAAGTAGAACATTGAACCAACTGATAGAGTAGTTTTAACACAGTTTTTAAAAGATCAGACCTGATGATGTAGACTATAAAGTAAACCTATTACATGAAGTAAAATTTGTTTCAGAAAGGTTTACAAGATGGTAGTGAGACCTACTTTGACCTGGTCAGTCAAAGTGAAATGCGCAGAGGAGGCATAGAGGATGTATTTCTTGGGCACGGGGTGAATATGGGAGTGCCAGGCAAGAGGAAAAGAGGAAGACCACAAAGAAGATTCGTGGACGTGGAGAAGCAGGACATGTAGAAGGTTAGTGTGAGAGAGGAGGATGCAAACTATAGGGTGAGCTGGAGGCAGATGATCCACTGTGGCGACTCCTAAAGGGAGCAGCTCAAAGAAGATGACGATGATGATAAAAATAACAATGTTTTAAGAACTACGTGTTGGGGCAGAATCTATTACATCATGAAACGTAATTCTTTGATTACCGAGAGATGGGGTAATTCCCATACCTTTGAGGGGTATAAACTTCTGTTGTTTTTGACTTGTGCGGGTACCCGTATTTTCTCCTTGTTACCAAGGCAGCCAGGAAGAAGCTGTGAGGGGAGCGGACCGTGAGTGTAGTTATTTGTTTAACCTTCATTTGCCAAACTTGGGCGTGTAGGCAGTTGTCTTCTCAGCTAAAACACTTTACTGTGCCGTTGCTTTAGTTTTTACATTAATAAATGACGCCGTTAGGTGTTGAACCGCTCCAAAACTTAATGTTAACGAAGCTAACTAAGTTCATCTGGATTTGTTGCTATTAGTCGGGTATGCTTAAACCCATTTCGATAGTAACTGCAAACGCGTTGCTTTGTCACTTTTTCAGTTCTTAATAATAAATACATGAATAAATAAATACAAATAATTCTAATGCTACCTGTTGCTTTTGTGGAAAGAGCTTAGCCCTTTGGTTGTTGTTGTTTTACGAGACGGCCTGGAAAAAAACGACTTAAAGATCAGAAATGCCAGTGACAAACCATCCAAAAAAGATTTCCTTAATTGACACTCCATCCCCGCTCCGTCTTTTATTACACAGGAGCAGCTATGAGCATCGAAAAAAGTTGAGCAGTTCTTTTTCTCCAACTTATTTGGCCACCATGGGCACCGCATCCTCTATGGTTAGCCCAGGGGAGGTTATCGAAGACGGGTATGGGGGTGAAGGCGGGGAAGCCTGTGAGATACCCGTCGAGGTGAAGCCCAAAGCCCGACTACTGCGCAGCTCTTTCCGCCGAGGACCTCGTGTGATTGGGGCCAGTTTCAAATCCACAGCATCTGTGGATCTAGAGTATGCTGCAGAGTATGAAAGACTCCGTAAAGAGTACGAAATCTTCCGTGTCAGCAAGAACAACGAGATCTCATCCATGCAAAAGAAGGAAGCAAAGCTGGATGAGGAGAATAAGAGGCTGAGAGCAGAGCTGCAGGTGATAATGAACAAAATGCACAAGGCTTATTCTAACCTCACTGAAAAAGTTGTGGGCTTTTGGATGATTTAATGTGATGGTGGGATGCTGCTATTTTCAATGTCACTACAGGCTCTGCAGAAGACCTACCAGAAGATCCTCAGAGAGAAAGAGAGTGCTCTTGAGGCAAAATATCAAGCTATGGAGAGGGCTGCCACATTTGAACATGACAGGGACAAAGTAAAACGTCAGTTTAAGGTACATCATAGACTTAGGCAGATTAATACCAAAGTCGGTATTGTTATCAGATTGATACTAGTGATCAAACATCCTCAAACAGTGCCCACTATGGAAAATGTCTAAATCTTAGTGGTCATTAAAATGTGTTTGTATAGAATTTGTAAATTTATTGACACATTGCTCTCCGCTACACAATCTGGATTTATAGGTTAAAAGTATCAGAAATACTGACCCTGTGTTTATTTGGTATCGGATCTGTACTAAAATTTGCAGTATCCCACAGCACTAGTACACCGCATCACGCCTCATTTTACAAGAGGGTGAAAGTTCACCCTAATACCTCACATGTTTTTCTTTTACAATCATCAACAATAACCAAGCATAAAATGATCAAATTTGAAGTAAAAGTCAAAGTATGATAAAAGTACAATAACATCCATTCATCTTAGTTGACCCAAAATTTTGGCTCTGGTTGTCCAAGCCCTGACACAGCTCTGTGCCCCACAGTTTGAGAACGATTGTGGCATTGCATTCTTTCTAGTGCAGCTTTAACCTTTTGGCAAAATCACCACCAGATTTTCCGGGAGACAAAAGAAAAGGAGATACAGGATCTCCTGCGGGCCAAAAGGGACTTGGAAGCCAAACTTCAACAGTTACAGGCTCAGGGCATCCAGGTTTATGACCCAAATGACTCAGATTCAGATGACAACCAAACCACTGTCACTGGTAAGACAAAAATTCACACTATTGGGAACTTTTTGTTATTAAGCTGTCAATCTGTTCTGCATAAGTTTTCCTGTCCAGCAAATATGATGATAAAACACCACAATGATTTATTAAATGTCTTCAGCTGCAGGAACACAGTGTGAGTACTGGACTGGGGGTGTGCTGGGAAGTGAGCCCTCTATGGGCAGCATGATGCAATTGCAACAAACATTCAGAGGACCAGAGTTTGCACACAGTTTAATAGATGTGGAAGGGCCCTTTGCTAATGTGAGCAGAGGTAAGGAAACTTTGAGAGGGAAGAGAGTGTTTCTGAGAAACTGACCTCTAGATGACCTAGTTATTATGATTTTTTATTAACATATTCACTTATCTCTTCATGGGCATGACTTGTATATTTTACCATATGTGTCTGTCTTTGTCAGATGATTGGGATGCTGCTGTGGCGAGTCTGTTGCAGGTGTCACCTCACGTTCCCCAGGCACTGTGGAGCAACACAGTCCGCTGCTACTTGATCTTCACCCAGGAAACCAAAGCTGAGCTGGATATTTTTATAAAGGTCGGTAAGATGAACACTGTAAACACTGTAAACATTCTGTTTTCATGTGATGTTGTCGTACCACCATAACGCTGCCCACTTTTACGTGGCTGTTTCTTGGACATGGCTTAAAGTAACACAGTGATAGGACCGTAGCGTTATATTATGAAAGGCTGAACTAAGCTCAGATAAAAATGAATGACTCGATAAATATACCAATAAAATCATTATTTGGATTTTTTTTTCTTTTTAATTTTGGACATTTTGTATTTCATTGAGTCAGATCCACTCATAGAATTTTAATTAAATCAAATTAAAAGATAAAACAAAACTTGATTTTATCATTGAGAAAATCTGTGTGTGGGATTGTGGGTTTAAAATGGCAGTTTTTGTGAAAAATACCTTTAACCTTATTATAACCTTATACCTTATTATTAATCAGGTCTGGGAAAACTGTGCTTAATGTTTTAATTGCAGAAACACACCTCTGTATTGCGGCGAATATGTGAGAGTCTAGGCCATTTCTACCTTAATGTCTTCTTCCCAGAGGAGAATGCGGCTTCATACGCTGTAGAGCGCAAGCAGGAGATTGAAAGGAGTTCTCTGTGTGTTCTTCTTCTCAAATCTACTGTGCCTAGGTATGGTGAGTTTAGGAAATTGATAACCTTATAATAAAGATTGCACACAAATTCTTTTTTTTTCTCCAAAGATTAATGAAGGTTTGTGTTTAATATTCACGCATAATACATTGCCGTAGCTCTGTGGTGGAGGATTGTGAAGAGGCTTTTGTTAAGAATCCAGATGGCCGTCCATTGGTGCTGTATCTTAGGACCGAAGAAGATCACAATTTAAATGGACCCATCAGGCAACTGCTCGAACGGGTCAATGCTGCAGACAAGGCTGCTAAAATCAAGGTACTTATATGGTTAATAATTTTAGAAAAGTTTTTTTTTTAGTTTCAACCCATTTCATGCAATGCATCAGTATAAATAAAATAATAACTGTGGAGAAAAAGCTGATATTTTTCTGTTTATTGTCTTTAAATGCAATCGAATACTGTGTCTGTCCCAAACCTGTTTTGAACATTACTAGGTAGTGGATCATAGTGGCTCTGCAGAGGAGGGGGCCAGCCTGATTTATGCTCAGCTAGAGAAAATCATCAAGCAGGTACAGACTGTCTTTTAACATCCTTATTTTTATCAATTCACAAAGCTTAAAGTCTATGGTATAAGAATTAAAACTGAAACCTTTTTTTGTCTGATTTTTTTTTCTTTCCTGTTTCGTCCAGGAGTTGCTGGGTCTTGAAGTAGCAGATGTTGAGTCTAAGGACTCTGGGATAGACGAGGGGTGCGAAGAAGACTCTGGAGATGTGCTGTGGGACCTACATGATGAGCAGGAGCAGATCGAGGCCTATCAGCAGGCTTGTAGCGGCACCACCTCACAATTAAGCTTCCAGAAGGTACTTCAGTTCTTACTGATCCCTTCAACCTTATGATTTTGTCTTCAGATCCTACTTTTCATTGATATTACTAATGCTGTGATGCATCAATGACCTCAGTATATAGATCGTTTGAATGACATGATAGCTGCTCCCCCTCCAACACCACCTCTCCTGGTATCTGGGGGTCCAGGCTCAGGAAAATCTCTTTTACTCTCCAAATGGTAAGAACTAATTTCTTCAGTTAATTATAACATATACGTCATGAATTCCTCTTAAATAAAACTGTTGTAAGTCTTTAATAGGTTTCCAAACTTTTAAGCAGTACATTTAGAAATGTTACAAAGTAATTATAACCGTTCAACCTTCTCTGTTTTCTTTGTATTGTTGTAGGGTCTTTACCTTACAATATAAAGCGCCTTGAAGAAACTGTTGTTGTGATTTGGCGAAATATAAATAAAACAGAATTGAATTGAACTCTCCAATCACTTCAGGCCAACACTCTTGCACCCTTGGAAAAAAGAATCTTGTTTTATATTATATATTAAATGGACAAGTATGTTCTTTTTAATGATCTGGAATATTCTGGACCTTTTGCATGCTTTGCCTGCTTTGCTAATTATTCTTGAATTCTCTTCAGGATCGAGCTCCAGCAGAAACAATCCCCCAACACCTTGTTTCTGTATCATTTTGTTGGTCGCCCACTTTCAACAAGCTCAGAGCCAGTTCTCATTATCAAACGCCTCACAGTTAAAGTAAGGGATATCTCTGATTGCTTCTTGTTAATGCTTTCTTACACTGATGACTCTGCATTATTAAACTACTGAAAGAAACAGCTTTTATTCCTGTCTGTTTTCAAACAGCTGCTGCAGCACTTCTGGTCCATTTCCGGCTTATCCATGGAGCCCAGTAAGATCTTAGAAGAGTTTCCCCGCTGGCTTGAAAGACTGTCAGCGCGCCATCAAGGAAACATTATCATCATCATTGATTCCATTGACCAAATACAGGTTAACAGCCTCTACAACTATATAAAATTCAAAATTCAACTCAGCTGGGTTTACTCTCTGCTGTATATTTTTGTCTGTACTACTGTTTGTCCCCTTTTGCTCTAGCAAGCAGAAAAACACATGAAGTGGCTAATTGACCCTCTGCCTGTCAATGTCAGAGTGGTGGTGTCTGTCAATGTAGAGACTTGCCCTCAGGCTTGGAGGTAATACACAATCGGTGAATTCCCAGTATCCCAGTATTGGTCAAAATGGCTATTCATATGCTTTTCTGCGACTTTGTGTGTTTAGGTTGTGGCCCACACTCCACTTAGACCCACTGAGTCCCAGAGAGGTCAGGAGTATAGTCAATGCAGAGTGCCAGAGCATGGATCTCAAACTTACTAGGGATCAGGTCAGTTGTGACCCCATCACAAGGTCCTTCAAAGACATTTAAAAATCCTTAGCGGCAGTATGTTTGTTTGTTTTTTAAAGATTGTGATACCTGAATGTGTGTATTTTGTTTCAGGAGAAGAAGCTGGAAAGGCACTGTCGCTGTGCATCGACATGCAATGCATTATATGTCACACTGCTGGCAAGGATGATCACCAGGTTCGCCACCTCTGCTTTCACAATTATAAATACATTATTAAAAAAAATAAATAAAGAAGTAAATGAATGAAAAAAATAAAAACCTTCAAATCCAGCACGTATCCTCTGCAGAGTTGGACAGCCTGTTTGACCCTTTTAAATTTTTTTTAATTTGCTTCCTAACAGTAGATCCTGTGGGTTGCTGGAGAAGAGCCTGGAGCAGTGTCTGCAGTGTCAGGACACCATGTCACTTTACCGCCTGGCACTCAAAATGACATTGAACTCTTTCAGCACGGACAGAGAGCGCCCCATTATGAGAGAGGTGACTTAAACACAGATTTTCCCGTCCTTATTGCTTTTAGTTTGAAATATGTGTGTAATTTAATTTGGCATCAGAGAAACACATACCCTTTCTGGTTTTAATGTGAATGTGAAAATTTTTCTTTATTTGATGTTTTTTTCCAATGTGTAGCAGAGGAATAGGTGATTGTTTTTTGTCTGCCTTTAGATACTGGGCCTTGTATGTGCCAGCCATAATGGAGTGAGTGAATCAGAGGTACTAGATCTTTTCCCAGAGGTAGAGTTGCCTGTCCTGTGCTCTCTGCTGTACCTCTTGAACAGACTCTGCATTGTAACACTCCGTTGTGGACTCATCAGGTTTCAACATCTACAGGTAATTAGGCTTCTTAGTCGGTAAAATGATACAGCAGCATCAATAAAAACAAAATGCATAATAGAATTATGCTGCAATTTTGCATTTTTCATCTTTCTGTTTTTCTGACAGGCTTGGGAAGCTGTGAGGCTAGAGTTTCTGACTGGAGGAAGTAGCTCCACCACTTATAGAGAGAAACTAATTTATTACTTCAACCAGCAACTCAGGTCCTGCAGAGATCCACACAAATCACACAGCTCTGTCATAACAACTCATATCAATGTATATGTGTGTGTGTTTTTAGCCAGGATCGAGTGACGTGGCGTGTCGCAGATGAGCTTCCCTGGCTGCTCCAGCAGGAGGAGGACAAACCTAAACTGCAGCTCAGCCTCTTGAACTTGTTTGTCTCTCAAAATCTCTACAAGAGGTACATGTTAGTGTTGCCTGAAAGCATGCATACATACGAGGCATTGTCACAAAGCCTGATGCATTTCTTCAGCTACTTTGCCAAAGATGTGTGTTTTGTTTTTTAGGGGTCATTTCTCTGAGCTCTTGGCCTACTGGCAGTATGTCGGCAAAGACAAAAGCTCCATGGCCACCGAGTATTTTGACTCTCTGAAGCGCTACGAGAAGAGCTGCGAGAGTGAAGACAGCATGACCAGGCTCGCAAATCTGTATGAGACTTTGGGACGTTTCCTCAAAGATCTGGGCCTCCCTAGTCAGGTAGGGTGAATGGCTGTAATATTAAAAGCACTATGTTTATTCCTCACCACACATCTTTTCCTGCCTAGTCTTAAAAGGCTTAAATTTTGCCTACATTGTCTGAAGAAGTCTAATCTTTTTTTTTCCTGCTAAGAATGAGCTCATGGTAATTGTGTATATGTCTGATTCTGTTTATTTTTTATTTGTTTAGGCTGTAGCACCTTTACAAAGGTCTCTTGAGATTAGAGAGACAGCCTTGGATCCAGACCATCCCAGTGTAGCTCGCTCTCTGCACCAGCTGGCTGGAGTTTATGTCCAATGGAAGAAGTATGGAAATGCTGAGCAGCTGTACAAGCAAGCCCTTGAGATAAGCGAGAATGCCTACGGCGCCGAGCATGCCAGTGTGGCTCGAGAACTGGAGTCACTCGCCATGCTCTATCAGAAGCAAAACAAGTAAACAGGACTATCTTGGGGCTAATGTTATGAAATTGCCGTTAATAGTTGCAGGTGTTTCAGTCAGGCTATATCTTCATTAAAGACAAACACCAGCTGTTGTGATTATTTAAAAAATTCAGAGGACTAAATCACACTCTGCCAAGTCAGGATTCAATTAAAGAAACACATTTAAGAGCTAACATCTGGTGCTTTTGTTCAGGTATGAACAAGCAGAGAAACTCAGGAAGAGGTCTATGAAGATCCGTCAGAAAACTGCTCGACAGAAAGGTCATATGGTGAGTGTCGTTCTCAGATTCCTACACACTTAGTCATACTCCTTTAATGAGAGATATTGGATGTCTTTTATCTACTCCTCCTTTCAGTATGGCTTCAGTTTGTTGAGGCGCAGAGCCCTGCAGCTGGAAGAGTTGACCCTAGGAAAAGACTCTGCAGACTGTGCCAAAACTTTAAATGAACTGGGTGTTCTTTATTACCTCCAGAACAACCTAGAGTAAGGAAACAGCACCTAGCATGTCCACAGATTTTGCTTTATAATATTATAGATTCTCAATGCCCTCAGTGTATAGTTCCAGTCTAGTACCTGTACTTCAAATGATCAGTAATATGTGTGTTTTTTTTTTTTGTTTTTTTTTTTTTTAATTCCATCAGCTCAACTAAAACCCTTCTCTTTGCCCTCACCAGTGCAGCCAAGGTGTTTTTAACCCGCTCTTTGGAGATGCGCCAGCGGGTCCTCGGTCCTGATCACCCGGACTGTGCTCAGTCACTCAACAACCTGGCTGCACTGCACACTGAAAGGAGAGAATATGAAGCAGCTGAGGACATGTATGAAAGGGCTCTAGACATCCGCAAGAAAGCCTTGTCTCCTGACCACCCTTCTCTGGCATACACACTCAAACACCTCGCCATGCTCTATAAACGCAGAGTAAGACAAATGGCACTCACATGATACTTTCTGTTGATGTTGTCTTGAATTAGGCAAATGATTTCACTTCATGTGTTTTGTTCAGGGGAAACTAGAGAAGGCTGTTCCACTTTATGAGCTCTCGCTGGATATCAGGGAAAAAAGTTTTGGCCCCAAGCACCCCAGTGTAGCCACCGCACTGGTCAACCTGGCAGTAATCTACTGCCAACTGGTGAGACTTACCCTGCTTCTGTTGTCTCAACTGCGCACTGCAGAATTGCATACCTCAATAAAAAAAGGGATCATCTTACTTAAGAAAAAATAGCTATATCCGACTTCAAAACATTACATTAAGGAAAATGTAAATCAAAATAGATTATTATGAACATTTATTCACAAAATTAAAGTACTTCTTATACATTATGGCGATTGGCAACAGTCAGTCAGTTCTTTCTACACAGTACATTGAAACAGTGATCGATGCTTTTATTTCATCCCATCTGAACTACTGCAACTCACTTTATGGTAAATGGACTGGTTCTTATATAGCGCTTTTCTACTCATCTGAGCACTCAAAGTGCTTTACATGTGCATTCACCCATTCAGACCCATTCGCACAAGCACATCTTTCTAAGTGCTTTTTTTATAGCTAACATTCACACACATTCATACTCCGATGGATGCATCGGAGAGCAATTTGGGGTTAGTATCTTGCCCAAGGATATTTGGCATGCAGACTAGGGGAAGCCAGGAATCGAACCACCAACCTTCCAATCAGTAGATGACCTGCTCTACCACCTGAGCTACAGCCACCCCACTTTATGTGGGAGTCAGTCAGTCATTGCTCTCGCATCTGCAGCTGCACAACTGATAACAGGAAATCGTAAAAGAGAGCATATGACCCCTGTCCTGGCCTTTTTCTTTTTTATGTTTTTTATTTATATCATATGTATTTATATTATTTAGTTCCACTGTAAAGCGCTTTGCATCAGTTGTGGTTGCTTTAAAGTGCTTTATAAATAAAGAGGATGATGACTTACATGGGATTTTTACAGTTACTAATGCATGTGAGTACTACTCTTGAGTACTGCATCTTAGAAACAGCTGGTTAAATTTTTAGAACTTTATGTTTATTATCTATGTTGTGATCCTATCAAATGTTATATTTACATTTTTACTCTCACATTAATAAATGTAAAGTACAATTTTCTTCCCCCCCGACATATTATGATGCACATAGAATGAGTATGTAAAACAGTAATCGTAAATAAAGGCATGCAAGGGCAGTTACCTCTGCTAGCAAGTAAATTACTTATAATAAGCATATTTAACTTGTATTGAACCAGTGAATTTAAATGATTTGCATAAATTTTTATTTGTCATCTCACTGACTGTTAACATTTTAGGTTATGCAGAGCAAAACTAACTGTGATTTCTTTTGTGTCTTTGGCAGAAGAAGCACAGCGATGCCTTGCCCCTTTATGAACGAGCACTGAAAATCTACGAGGATAGTTTGGGTCGCTCTCATCCACGGGTTGGGGAGACCCTCAAAAATCTGGCTGTGCTAAGGTACATTAGTGAGTGAGATTTAGCAAAGGTTTAATTATGAATGTTATTGGTTTCGTTATAAATTTTATTTCTTAATTTACATTTCAATCTAGCTATGAAGAGGGTGACTTCGAGAAGGCAGCAGAGCTTTACAAGCGTGCAATGGAGATCAAAGAGGCAGAGCCATCATTAGTGTGTGGTAACGCCCCATCTCGCCATTCCTCCAGCGGAGACGCATTTAGTGTGAGAGGACCTGCTCCCCTCCCACATGCTCAGAGGTGACCCTGCTTAGGTGTACTTTGCAGCTGATTAGTAATGGCTGTTTGGACAGCTCTAACTATTATACAGTGTTACTGAAATCCTTTGATTTCACTAAAACTAATTTAAAATTCACACATGCATCACATGTGGTTGAAGGTACATACTGTACCTGCCAAAAGGAATGTGAACTTTACAGTATTCATGTTAAAAACCTGGATATCTGTCAGTGGTGTTTTGCATGCAGTCATGTGTAATACACTTCAGAAATCAGTTCTTTAACAGGCTTTAAACTCAGGTCTACGCTACACTAAACTTAAATTTCAGCTTAGCCTAGATTTATTTGTGGGTATGAAGTCACTCCAGCCATAAAAACATGCTTAATTATAGCCAACATCGTATGGTACAACAGGTTATATTATTATATTCACATTTTAAATGTTAGTTTTTCAATCTAGGCATTCAAATTGTTCTGTGTGAATCATGCCAAACACCCAGTACAAAAGGGTGTTAGTGAGAACGTGCAGAAGAAGAAACATTAGAATGTGAACTATCTCCTGATGACGATTAACACGACTGTCAGATCCCAAGCACTTTTTGTTTTTAAATATACATTGTTTACATTATGAATTTTATATATATTTTAATGTTTGTTACATGCAATGCATATCCAACAGTGTTTTGAAAAAGGAAAACTTGGACCATTAAGTAAAACACATCTGAAGAATCATTATCTGTAGCTGATTTAAGGCTGTGTTTATGCAAAATTAAGTACGCATGCATTTATTCATTTATTGAAAATATTTAAAGGGTCTTACCAAAGACATCACTGTGACATATAAGGCTTCAGGTACAATACATTAAGGCCAAAAGGGACACATTGTATCAAAACCTATTGTCTTGCCACGTATACAAGATACAAAATGTTTCACTGCTTGCATCTATTCATGTATTAATACCATGTTAATAACATCTGTAAAAGCTGTATAGGAAAATAAAAATAAAGTCCAACATGTCCATCTAATAAATATTTTATTGAGACAACTTGAACAGGAAACATTTCTTCTATTTTTGTGGATGTTGAAAAGTTGGGACACACATTCGGTAAGCAAAACACTAACTGATATCTTCAGCTTTATTGATATTAGAAAATGTTCCCATTTCAAGTGCTAAACACTTTACCATGTCAGCAAATTACATATCTGATGTTTGTGTGTGTGTGTGTGTTTTTTTTTTTGTTTTTTTTCCCCGGCGTGTGAAATACCACAAGCAGCATTGCATTCCACGTCTTCAGCGATTAGATGAACTCATTCTTTAACTGGTTGTATCGTACAGCAATTAGCATTTTCACAATGATGTTGGAATGCACAGGCAAGAAAAGGTTAGTCTCATATTAACAGGAGAAATGCACCTTCAGATTGTTTCCTACAGTTTTTTCATCTGAGCCATTAATTCTTCAAGGCTCTGTTCAGTCTCCTCCACTGTCTCGCCATCTGCTTTTTCCTAATTCAAAGACGAGAAAACAATCCAGAGAATGTAGAATCAAAATTGAGTTGAATTGGGTTCATAGTCAAGACCAAACACTAAAACATTACAACAAAATGCCGCTTTTTTAGAAATTATCTTCAAGCCCAACAGTACTCTCCACAGTAATTTCATTTAAAAGCAGTATGGAACGAAAGTAAAACTGAAGAGTCACTGAAAGTCACTTAGTGCTGTAAATATTTGACTTCACCATTATTACTTGAGGCAAAAAAGTATTTGATATAAATGTCAGTATATTTTTTTTAATTAATGAGTCTACCCATACAGGGCTCCTAGTTAGGCATTTCAAAGCTGTGGTATCTTAAAGCGTACTAACCTCAGTTGGAATGGTATAAGCCACTGTGATGCCTTCTGGGAGGTCGGGCACAGTACCTGAAGCAGCCTTTAACTCTTCTTCAGTCACCTCTGATACCAGCTCAATACCTGCGCACCACATTTTTGTATATTAATGCACATTAACACAAAAAAACAACAACACAAAAACTATGTTACAGTTAGGACACTGTACAAGTTTCTTTTGCTCACCCCATTCATTGTCTTCATGTACAACCTCCTCCTCTTCCTGTACGACCTCCACTTTGGGCCGCTCTGCTTCTGTCCTCTGAACAGAAAACCAATGAGTAAGGTTAGCTTTTCTAACACTATATAAAAGCAGTGAGAATGGGACTTTAATCAGTCTTGTAATCCTGTTACATGAGCAAACAGTGAGCACACACACCTTGTACTCCTCCTGTTGTCTCCTGCAGTGACGGTCATTACACTGAGGGTTAGCTTTCATTGCCATGGCAGGGAAGAAGTCCTGCATGGCATTGTAGCCAAGATAATAACTAACAGTACCAAACTTTAGAAGATATCTGGAAGACAAAACATTTAATAAATAATATTGAACTTCACTTTACACTTTTAGATTTGAACCTGCCCAGAAAAACATGAAAATAAACCTACTTGAGGACATTTTGCACAAGGAGACCTGCCACAACACCCATGGTTGTTGGTAAGCTGGCAGCACACACACCCTCCCGTTTTAGGGTCTTCTCATCAATGTTGGCTGCCACCACAAGTGGAGGAGCACACTAAGAGAGAGGGTGTCATATGGTTTTATAATGCAACTACATTTTTCTGTAAGAGCTGGACGTCATCGTATTGCAAAGATATGTTGTTGTTATTTAAGTGTGAGCATACAGCGAAGCAGGCCGTCTCCCCAGGAATGATGAGCTGGATGTGTCCTGACACAGCATTCTCACTGACACCAGACTCCATCCAGATCTGACCGAGTTCATTGCAGGCCTGAAACAAACACCAAAATGAATTCAACTTGTAAGAGTGACATGTATTTTTTTTAAAATCTCTTTTTTTTGTGACATTGACATGTATACACACTCACTGTATTGATGGCCATTCTTGCCTCAAAGTTGTCCACACAGCTCAGGACCAAATCCACTGGTTTTCCTTCTTCCAGCCCTCCATGACTGAAAACACACATTATTTGCTGGTGCAAAAAAGGGACAGAGGAAGAAAACATAAAATATACAATATGAATCCTAACCTGATACGATCCATGAAATGTGTAAAATTTTCCATCGTAGTAATGTTGTAGTTATGGGTTTCAAATGACACGTCTGGATTGATGTTTCTGTTTGGGGAAAAGGGAAGTTACATATATTTGAAAGAAACTGAATGGCTTTGGTGAAAAAGTGGATATCTGTTGAAAACAGTGTACCTGAGTGTGTGTTCTGCTGCTTCCACTTTGCTGAGGCCTGCTTGGTGAGGCTGGAAGAACAACCTGTTCATATTGGCCAGCTCTACTTTATCATAGTCAAAAAGGAGCAACTGGGATGCCACAAAACAAGAACAAGCCACGGTAAGGGTAAAATCAGCACAGATGGACATGGATTTAAATTTAAATCAAGTAAAAGTGAAAGATAATGAAAGCTTCTATTACCTTACCAATGCCACATCTAGTGAGCATTTCAGCTGTCACACTGCCAACTCCCCCAACTCCAACCACAGCTACTGTGAATGTCCGAATTCTCTGTCAACAAGTTTATAAACAATAATTACTCACATTTCTCAACACAAAAGCCTCCAACTTTGCTTTGATAGCTACAGATGTGAACAGAAATTTACATACACTCATCTTGGGGATGAATGTCATTATGTTTGGGCTTTTCAGCTTCACCCCAAATCAACAGCTAGATGGCTGAACCTTGACAAAATTGGGTGTTCCAGCAGGACAATGATCCCAAACACACATCAAAACTGGTTTTGGAATGGATAAAGGAACTAACATTAAGCTGCTGGATCGGCCATTCCCAAAGCTCCGACCTCAACCCTGCTCAAAACGTTTTAGTTATATATACATGTTTAAAATAAACTCTTTTCTATCTCTCTATTTAAAATTAGCGGACTATGCCTAATGGCTGTCAAGAGTGGCCAAATATACAGTGAGAGTTATGGCAAAACCTGGTTGAGGTTCAACTGGCAGAAAGACAATTAACCAAGTATTAGTACTAGTAGTACTTATTTATTTACTTAATGTATGTTTTGAACTTGTGTGGATTAGACAAAATCCAACATGAATTCAATCTTATGAACCCAATTTTTGTTTTGTAAATGATTAAAGATGTATCTTACGATCATTCCACCCCAGAAAAAGAACAGATCAAAGAAATCAATAAAAGCCCCAAATCACCACGACATTCATGGCCATAATGAGTGTAGGTAAACATCTGTATGTAATCATGCTATTATGAATATCGGGTTTGGGTTTCTATAAACATATATCGCTAGATAAAGATAATTTAATGTTGTAACAGCAGTTTTCCTTTATTGTTTATTTTAAATATGAACACTTGGAAGGGAGAGCAATCAGAAACCGTGTAGTATTAAAAAAAAAAAAACTTTGAACATACCTCGTAATCATCTACGATGCCCATTCTCTTTAAAGCCATGAGGCGACTAAAATAAAAACACAGCTGAGATTAGCTTGTGGTGTATGACTCACAGGAAGGCGTCGGCTCTCAACATAGTGAGCCGTCTACACAAAAATCAATTGAAAGACCATATAATGAATACATTTAAAAAACAAACTTACCTGTACGGGTTGGAATCCACAACTTCGGCGCTCATTTTGTCAATTTTCGGTCTATTTAGTGCCTGACTGTGAGCATCTTCCGCGGCACATTGCTTCTGCTTACACTTTATCAGCTCATTCTCCAACTCTCTCACCCTCAACTTCAGCTCCTCCACCGTCGCCATCAGGAAAACAGTCAAAGGCTAAACTATGTAAAAGAAATAATAATGCTGTACACAAAAACGTAAATTAAAAAACCCTACAGGAATCGACACAGAAAGTACACGTCTTCGCTGCTCAAACCAGCTGTCAGGATGTGTGTTCCCGTTAACAGTGTTCGTGCAGAAAACGAGCACAAACACCCTACAGTGTTCCCACATCAACAGTGGATTGTTTAAACCCTTATTTTATTATTTTATTTTAGTATCGAAAATCTTCTAGTCATTAGTTTTTAAAGGTTTTATAATTTTATAAATTTGTGACAATAAATTAACTTTTAAGGGGCGTTACCTCGTTGTGCCTAGCGATAAACGGTCCGACCATCATATCAATAATGCTAAACGTAGCTAGTGCAACGATACATCTGACAATGATTAATCCAGAGTTATAACTGCGAAATGGAGGAACCGACAACTCCTGTACGACAGCAGCATAAATTCAATGTTGGCAGGCTTCAGAGATATCTGACTGCCAAGACACTTTTGTCAAACAATGACACCCTGACTGTAAGACAGTACAGGTAAGGTAGCCAGGTCTGTCTTCATTTTGTAGTGTCAAAGTTAATCTTGTGCAAATGTTTCGCCTGCTGATAACATGCTAAGGACACTCTCTTATCTTTTCAGTGCTGGTCAGTCAAACCCAACTTTCCTAATCCAGACGCCGTCAAACAGTTATGTTCTCAGGAAGCAACCCCCAGGTGAGCTGTTGCCAGGAGCTCACAAGGTAAGGCTCCCCCCACAGTTATTATAGTTTTGGTTAAAAAATAAATAAAATATTGTCAATGTCCTGAGTTAGTTTCCTCACTTAATTTCTTACTATTTTAAATGGATAGGTTTAGTTTGTTTTTATGTGTTCTCCTATAACTTTTATATATGCTTTATCATGTCAGTATTGATAAAAAAAAATCTCTGAAGAATGTTTCCAGCACCTTAATGACTTTGTGCCACAAAGAATTAAGGCAGTTCTGAAGGCATAAGGTCGTCTAATCAGTATTAGCAATGTGTACCTAATAAAGTCTTCATCGTTTATAGTTTGGTTTTATAATAACCTTGTTTTGACCACTGAAATAGTTGACAAATACAGACAAAACACAGTGGTTTTGTGCATCAGGTAACAAGTCACAAGTTTATTTTTCAACCTTGATCTTTTTTTTTAGTGAGAATTGTTTTTTTATATGGTTTGACTGCAGGATTTACGTATTTGACCAGAAATGGGAATATGTGAGTCAGGGAGCGCTCAATGATAAAAAAATAAGCTCAAAAGTTTTACAAAAATGTTCCTGGCCACAAATCTGAGCAGTCATTAGACGACCATGTAGCAGATTTCCTGGAAATTTATTTATTTATTACGTGGCTATGTTGAGTTTGCATATAGTTATTAGTTATAAAAATTAAGCTATTTTTTTAATAACCCAAATGAATATATTTATATCTAATGAAAGCTTCATACGTATTACTTATGTTTAATACTAAATGTTGCTTTACATTTACCATCTGTGCACAAACACTGTTTTGTGTGACCTTGTAACTAATTGGATTTAATCAAATGAAAGAGCTCACTTTTCCCCAAATGTTTGGGAAAGTAGCACGTGATCATATTAGCTTCACTCAGTGGGTGAAGTTTTCTCATAGAAGTGGATTTTCCTGCTTCGTTCACAGGTGGACAGGGAGTATCGAGTGCAGAAGGCCCTCTTCTCTGTTGGTTTCCCCGTTCCACAGCCCCTTCTGCACTGCGCTGATATTGAAGTCATTGGAACAGAGTTCTACTTAATGCAACATGTGAAGGTACTTAGGAGTCACAAGTCCCTGAATCTAATATTTTTTTTCTAATGGTTTTGCTTGACTTGGCTCTAAGTCTCATCGGTAAAAGGTTTAATTTGCCTTTTCTTGCCAGTGTATTTTAGTGCGAGCTTGTGCTTTCATTAGAGATGAAAATATTATTTTTGTTTGACGGCAATCGTGCAATTCTGTTTATTAGGGGCGCGTATTCAGGGATCTTCGTCTACCTGGAGTGAGTCCAGCAGAGAGAACAGCTCTGTATGTGGCTGCGGTGGAAGTCCTGGCAAAGCTGCACTCACTGGATCTGCCATCACTGAACCTTGAAGCATATGGAAGAGGGCCAGGTTATTGCAGAAGACAAGTGAGTTAACACAGCATTCATTAAATCGAAGTCATTTTACTGTTTATTTGATCTGGAACTCAGTCAAGATTTGTGAAATTAAAGGATGTCCTATTATCTGTAAAGGTTTCCACCTGGACCAAGCAGTACACTGCGGCAGCCCACAGAGACATTCCAGCCATGAATGAACTGTCTGATTGGTTGATGAAGAATCTACCAGTCAGTGACAATGAGGTGACCCTTGTCCACGGAGATTATCGACTGGATAACTTAATATTCCATCCAACAGAGGTACACTTTCTCTGATCTTTATTTTTAAACCTTTGCTACATTTGTCTGTGAATACTTCACAAAGTCTGTTTTATGTGATAAGGCGCGTGTGATCGCTGTGTTGGACTGGGAGCTTTCTACCACTGGACAGCCACTGGCAGATCTGGCCTACTTCCTTATGCCACAATACTGGCCTGCAAGTCTCAGCGTTATCAGCACGATGGGCAGTTTAAAAGGAATAGAGGGTAACGCCAACAACTGTTGATAACTCTGACAGTGATTAACATTTATAGACAGTGGAAAAACAAACAGATTTGTTGTTTTCAGAAATTTGTATTTGATTATGATTTTATATCTGTTATTTATTTGTTTATGTCTGCTCACAGTCTTGTCCCTCTGATCTTATTCCTCAATGAGCAGGTATCCCAACTGTGGAAGACCTGATCTCCATTTACTGCAGGTGCCGGGGGATCCCCCCTGCATTGCCACAACTGAATTTCTACTTGGCCCTGTCTGTCTTTAAAATGGCAGGAATTGCCCAGGTTTGTACCAAATTACAACACTAGGCTGATTTTCTTTTTTCTTTTTTTTTACTGGCATACAGTATTGTGAAACTCACAGCGCCATACCTCATTTCCTCATATTTAATTAAAAGTAATAGACAAGCACATAATGTAGTCCCTTAATCTTTCATTAAAATTAAGATCTTTTTAAATTATTCTTTGTTTTTCGTAGGGGATTTACGCTCGTCACCTCCTGGGTAATGCCAGTGCACAGAATGCAGCTCAGTTTGGCCAGTGTGTGGAGCCCTTGGCTAAGGTTGCCTTGCAGCTTGGGCAGAGGTAGGTTTCAGTAATGAATGAATTCCTTGTGCAGCAATGCACTGATATCCTTTGACACATTCAGACATAAGTTTAGCATAAACACTCTGCTATAGCAGGAATATTTTCAAAATCCTTCGTCATTGAAGGTCAAAAAAACTGATAGATCCCACCTGTTAATTATATGTAAGACAGCTGCAGTTGGAATTTGACACCCAGCTGTTGTTTCTGATATTCTCTGTTAGAATTTTAACATTTGAAATGTGTTTGATGCCAGGCCCCTCACAGGTCCAACAAAGGACCGATTGTTTTTCCAGACAGCTAAAGGTCGGGCTGTTCTCCAGCAGGTCAAAGATTTCATGAGACAATATGTGCTTCCTGCTCAGAAGGTCAGTTCCAAGAGCTGCCAAGAACAGAGGGGTTTTGTGTGCATTGATGAAATTTTAACTTGTGTACACAGCAGTTCGTTTCTTCACTGAAGGCTAATAAAGTAGAGTCAAAGAACAATGTGTCTCCTGGTTACATAAAATATGCTGCATATGGGCATCATCACATGGCAGGGCTTTGTAGCATTCTCACGTAAAGTGAAACAGATGAAGAACCACAAGCTCTTGCATGAAGCTATCTCTGCATGAATATATTGTTGAGCTGATGTTACCATTGAGTGCCTGTAATGCTTGTAGCATCAACATGAACTCACTTGACAATTCACTTTGTGGAAAAATATTGTTGTTCCTTAGGAGGTTGCACGGTATTACACCAAACACGCTGAGTCTCCACAGAGATGGCACACCCCTCAAATTATAGAGGATCTGAAGGTATGTAGGGTTGATTTCTTTTGTTTTTGTTTTTTAAACTTAGTAACTCAGTCTCTTTTTTACACAAATCCTACAAGTTAAAATGACAGCACATAAGGGGAAAAAACCCTTCAAAACAAAAAATACAACCACATGTGATAGAGGACAGTCTAAGATCAAGTATTAGTCCAGAAAGTTCAACACCCAAGTTTATTTGACTCTTGTGTAAATAGCACACCTGAGACAGCCACGCACTGCAACCCATCATTAGTATTTAGCGTTTGAACAAAATTACTATTATTTGTGTCTGCGTGGATCTGTTCCAATTTCTGGAGCTCTGCTTGTTATCAGCAAGTTATCTTGCATTTTCACTCTGTATAATAACATGTGTCTGTGTGCAGATTAAAGCCAGGGAAGCCGGGCTGTGGAACCTGTTCCTGCCTGCAGTCAGTGGGCTCACCCAGCTGGATTATGCCTATATTGCTGAAGAAACCGGCCGCTGTGTGTTTGCCCCTGAAGTCTTTAACTGCCAAGCTCCTGGTAAAATATCTACATCAAAGACCTTTGATAATATTACAGATCAATTTTATCCCTTACTTTGCTCTACTAGGATGGGCTTGCTCTGTGTATATAGAAGCTAGACTGCATTTTCTCTCCTATTTTTTTTAAAAAGACTCTCCAGATGTCAACATTTCAACCTCGTTTTAGTCATAACACTCCATTTTGGGGTTTTAAAAATATATCTTCCAAACCACACAAAAATCTCCAGATTCAGCTTTTTAAGGTATTTATTTGTTAGGAAAATCAAATCAGTCTTCCACGAGAGCATAAAGGTTCCCAAATTCAGCTAGTAATTACTGGAAGATTATGACTATATTTTTTTTCCACAGATACAGGAAATATGGAAGTGCTCCACATGTTTGGCGGTGAGGAGCAGAAGAAGAAATGGCTGGAACCTTTACTCAGAGGAGAGATTCGCTCCTGCTTCTGTATGACAGGTAGTTCCAAGAACTGGTCACAAAAAATGCTTAGAGAAAAACATACCAAAATCTGTGTTGGTGATTAAAAACAAAGTTTGAGGAATCTGTCATAACTATAAGCATAGCTTTCTTGGTGTCGTTTGGAACACTTTCTGTTATGAATTCATAAAATTTCTTCCCTTTTCCAAAGTATTTCTAATGTTCACTTCTCAAAATATGTGTTGTGGTCTTCAGTCACATTGTTTTCTGCCAAGTGCAGATTGTGGTCTTGATTAGGCTAACTTATAGAAGGCATGGCTGCTACTGACTGAGTGAAAGGCCCTTCACATGCCAATAGCAAACACGTGATCCCGATGAGTAATTTCTCCCTGTTTTGTTCTCCTTTGCTTTTAATGCTGCCTGGAAACAGCGACATGCTGCTGCCAGAGGTGATTACGGTGGTTTTGAACATCCTTGTTTTTTTTGTTTTGTTTTTTTATCAACACATAGAGATTAATAGTGTTTTGGATACATTTTGTTTTGCACAGCAGTGCAGTCATTTTCCAGTATTGAATAAAAGTACTCAGTCTGAAGTGCTGAAGGAGCCAGACATTCTTGTCATTTGTTTAAAGTGGTTTTGATGAGTTCTCAAGGTCTTCTGGAGGTCTTTTAAAGTTGTCTTCATTTTCATTGCAGTTCTTATACCTGACCATTTTCAGAGGAATCTTTTTTTCCTCCCTGTTTGTTTGTTAAGCCACTTAACACTGACCTATGAGTCATTTCAGTGCTAAAAGGCACCCAGTTCAAGGGTTGAACCAGTGTTGTGTCTACTCATAGAGACAACTTGGCAAAGAAACACTGTTGCTAGCAGCCTGTCGCAAAAACACATAATTTGTTCCCATGTCTTTATTTAAACATGGGTTAACATGGGTTGACAGTTTTGTTGTCAGATCCTGATCCACCATGAAATACCATCTGGAGAGCATCTGATTGGCAACTGCTTCACTTTTTATCACGACAATGATCCCAAACACACTGCCACTGCAACAAAAGCATAGCGGGATAGAAAAGCACACAGTGGGACGCTATCAATCCTGGACTGGCCTCCCCAGACTGCAGACGTCAATATTATTGAAGCAGCGTGGGATCATCTTGACAGAGAATAAAGGAGAACTATTCCTGAAGACTACTTAAAGATATGACAAGAAGGTTCAGGCTGTGAAGAAGAAAAAAAGAAAGTCAAATCAAATATTGATTTTTCAAACCTGTCAAAATTGTCAAAATATATTTTATTTCCATGTATGTTTGCACATTTTTAAATACATCACTGCAACCACTTTCCATTTTCCTAACAAAATCTAAAGAAATTAGAGAGCAAAAGAAGAAATTAGCACTTTTGCACAGTACTCGATTACACTGGATGATGAGGAAAACCCTTTGTCATGCACTGATAAATAATTTAAACTTCTGGTAACATCTGCTGTATATTTGAACCCTTTGGCCGTGTAGGGAAGCTTAAGATAATTTGGGTTACCAGACGTGTAAAAACATGAGTCTGAGTTGAGTTTCATTGAGTATTGTGATATGTTATCAGTATTGTCGTGGTACTTCCTGTAAAATAGTACTTCCTGTGGTCCCCTCCTCAGAACCTGATGTGGCCTCCAGTGATGCAACCAACATGGAGTGCAGTCTTCACAGGGATAAAGACGACTACATCATAAATGGGAAAAAATGGTGGAGCAGCGGTAAGTATTTGTTTTTTTAGCTGGCATTTGTTTGTTCATTTGTCTCCTGGAGACATCAGCTTTGGCAGAACTGCCACAAAAGCAGTTTGGAGTGTTTTTACTGTTTTGTCAACGATGCATCTATGTACGAAACTTGAATGGGGGCCAAGTTTGAAGATGGGTGTGCTCCAGCCCATGTGTACTGAGTTTAGGATGCTGGAAGTAACTGGTTTTGCTGTTAGCTCATAACTTTGTTCCTGTCGCCATGGCAAATTGTGGCCTTGGAGATTCTTAATGTTGCAGGGAGTACCCCACAGGAATTTTGTAGTATGCTGATGTCAGCTGGAAAATGTCCCAAGTTTGCAAGATTAATGAAATGTTGCAGGTGTGATTTGACATAAACAGCAGGACTGAGTGCAACTGCTACAGAGAAGAAATTAGTGCTGTGGCTCGTGCGATTTCATTGCATTTACTTTAGAGAGCCTAAAGTCTGTAAACAAAGAGCAGTTGTTTTATCACAATCCCTGCTTTAAAATATTTTAGAGCAAGTCCCCATAAACCAAAGAATGTTTTTAAAAGGGTGAACCTGAAAGTGTTGTTGATCATAAATGTCTTAAAGAGCCTTTCTCAGTAAGATGAGATGAGTTTATGCAATCAAAATGTTACTGTAGCAAAGCAGCGCAGAGATGCATGTCAAACCAAAGTGCGAACATATGGACAACAAAAAAGGGCAACAGACTCTTGCGGGAAGGATTATATAACATAAATAATTTTAAAAGTCAGAAAAATCTTGGCTTCATGCCTTTCTGAGAAACCTGGCTTCAGTTTTCCAACAGGTTGAACCAGTATAGGATCATGGATCAACTGGCATTTTATTTCTAAATGAGTCATCGCACATGAATCAAGTTTCAAAGACAACAAAATGGCCTTAAAATCCTAAAATAAATCTGCTGCTGCAAACGGTTGCATTCCCCCCAAAAAAATATTTGCCTATTTCCCAAACGAATGTGACATAGGTTAAAAAAAATCTTAAAGAGCAACACATCACCCCTACTCTAAAGAAACTCAAGAACAGCTGAGAAACAAAGTCATCAACGTCTATCAGTCTCAAAAGTATTACAAAGACATTTATAAGGTTTTGGGACTCCAGTGAACCACAGTGGGAGCCATTATACACAAATGGAAAAAACAGAATAGTGTGGAACCTTCCCAGAAGTGGCCAGCCTACCACGAGCACATCAATGACTCTTCCAGGAAGTCACAAATGAACCCAGAACGTCATCTAAAAAACTGCAGATGTCATTTCCCTCAGTTATGGTCAGAATTCATGATTCAACAGTAACAAAGAGACGAGACAAAAATAACATGTGTGGGAGAGTTCAAGGAGAAATCCACTGGTGACCAAAAATACACAAAGGCTTGTCTCACATTTAACAAAAAAAAAAAAGCCATCTTGATGATTCTTAAGACTTTTGGGAAAATATTCTGTTGACTGATGAGACAAAAGTTGAACTTTTTGGAAGGTTTGAGTACATCTGGCATAAAACTAATACAGCATTTCATAAAAAGAATATCATACCAGCAGCATGGTGATAGTAGTGTAATGATCTCGACGACTTGCCGTAACTGATGGAAGAATGAATTGTGCTCTCTAGCAGAAAATCCTGAACAAGAATGTTAAACCATCAGTTCATTCCCTGAAGCTCAAGTATCAGAAACACACCAGCAAGTGAACCGCCGAAAGGCTAAAAAAACAAAATGAAGGTTTTGGAGTCCTGACTTAAATCAGATTGAGATGCTTTGCTATAAACTTAAACAGGCAGTTTATGCTCGAAAAACCTCCAGTGTGGCTGAATTAAAACAGCTCTGCAAAGAAGAGTGGGCCAAAATTCCTCCACAGTGATGTGAAAGACTCACAGCCAGTTATAACAAAAGCTCGATTGCAGTTCTTGCTGCCAAGAGTGTCCAACCCAGTTATTAGGTTTAGAGGGGGCAGTTACCTTTCTACACAGGGTTAGGTAGGTTTGAATTTAAAAAAAAAAAAAGTTTAAACCTTGATAAATTAAATTTACTTGGTTTATATTTGCCTAATATTCAAAATAGATTGATGATCTAAAATATTTTGCAAATATGCAAAAAAATAAAAATAAAATCCGGAAGGTGCAAATGCTTTTTCACAGCACTGTAAGGTCATGGATCCACTAAATCAGCTAACCTCAGCTTACTTCTAAATGAGTCATTATATACGAGTCATAATGAAACAGAAATTGGCCTTAAAATCGTAAAATAAACGTGCTGTTGCAAACATTTACAACTGTTGGGTAAATCTTACTAACACTGCATTCATGCTCGTAGGCACGTGTGCGTAGGCCCTCAGTCTGTGTGTTAATGCTCTGGAGGTTAACACAAATCTGTGACTCATGTGTGAATCACTGTTCTTCTTGGTCATTTGGACTATCTTTGTCTTTATAAACAAGCTTGGTGTTTAATATCCTGTTTGACTTGATTTGATGGTGATAGCTAAATGTCAAAAACTCAGAGTAGTGGTTTTGTTTTCCGCGTAACCTCCTTAGACCCGAATGACGCTTGCAGAGTCTGTGTACTCCGAGGGCTTCGCTTCCAAGTTAAATGAAAGCAGCGGCTTGTTGTTTTTATTAATTGGAATTTCTTTTCGCAACTGAAAGCTTGAAATTCTGCGGTTTTTAAAAAATAAATTGAGCAGAATTTCTGCAGCTCATCATTTTTATCTAGTGCACAGTTTGACTTTATCATTCATCGGCGGTTATGTTGGCCTTTTCGAATGTTTTTCTTTTGACTGGAAGTGAAAATTCCATCAGGAGAAACAAATCTTCTGGGGTTATAAGAATTTCCTTTCCTCGCATGAATATATCTCTCTGTCGGAAAAGAATGTGGGTGTGATTGCGGGTTCTTTCATACTTTGTGTGACCCCATTGTCGCTTTTGTTGCAAAACGTATGATACTTGAGTGGAAATCAGTCTCTTCTTTTCTTTTTTTGTTTGTTTTTTGTTTTTGAGTGAGACAAGATTTCCAGATATTCAATCCAACTTTAGTTCGAACAAAAGTAGAAGTGAAACCAGTGGTTATTGTATTTAGGTATTTTATTTTTATGGAAGGTGTTTCTATGGTAAAACTCATTCTTTCCAATCACAAAAGTAATATGAACTCGCAGTTCCTCACTGATGTGCTATGGGTGTTTTCCACAATATGATTTCCAATAGTTGGGAATCCTTAAAGAGCTGGATCTCTGCCTTTATTTGTGCAGCACTGTTTCCAATAACAGAAACTACAGACTTTTTCATGCTGTATTACGTCATAATCGCAGAGCATTCCTAGTTGCGATCTCTTGACTGCTGCTTTCTCTTAGAATTACCGATCATAACTAAAAGCTACCGAAAATAACCCTTAAATTAAAAAAAAAAAAAAAAAATGCTGTCCATAAGCCACACGCACTTTCGCGTTCCCTTTTTCTCTAAAGCTGTGTGGTGCAAAAGGCAGTTTGTTGCTAGATGGAAGGGTCTATAGACATTTCCACTACAGCTTTGCGGTGTGGAAGCTATTGAAGCTGGTCCCATAGGCATGTTAATGCACTACAATGATTCCCAGACGTTTAGTGTTTTATCTTCAAGCCACAGGCGTTTGTATTTGCATACACACTCACGGAGCTGATATACATGCTTTTCATTATTAGCAGTAGCTGTGAGATTGTCAGTGGAATTATAGAAGACATAATCATTTTGGCTTCAGTCAGGCCACAATATGATAAGTCCAAAAAAACGAAGCAGTGTTAGCACTGTTGTCTCACAGCAAGCAGGTCCTGAGTTCAACTCCAACACCATCTGGCCAGGCTGTGTTACTGTTCAGGAAATAAAAAGATGAAAACACCTATCCAACCGTGTTTTTATCATAACTTTCAAAGGCATTGTTCAGGTAAGCGGAATCATGCAGGATTTGAGGCTTACTTTGGCTTATGTTGTCTTATGATATGCATCTTTAATACTCTTGTTTATCCAGTCGTTTCTCTGTTTAGAAATCATTCAACTTGTGTCCTAAGCATGTGCTAGACACACCTAGTTCGGGGATCATTCAATCACGCTTCTAAGGCATTGCTCTGGAAAAGAATGACTAACAAGAGGGAAAGAATGGTAAACAGTGAATTCATGTTTGTCTTTGGTGTTCATGAGGTACTTGTGGTAGTTGTGATCAAGAGATTTTGACTCTTCTTTGTTGCTGTGTAAAAAGGCTTGAGTAAACTTTGACCTCTTGGTTTATCACCCGTCCACAGCAAAGGGCTGAGCCTAGATTCTAAGTTTAAAGCATAATCTGGAAAAAGAAAACGGTGGATTGGGTTTTACTGCAAACTATAAAACTTGTGTTATTGAAAGGATAAAAAGAAGATTAGATGAAAACAGCAGTCGCTCTTTAAACTTCTCCAAACAATATTCAGCTTTGATAGCATGGTGGGGTGCTTCCTGCTGGTTGCTGTCCTGTCTTTGCTTGCCAAATGTTTTTCCACTTGATGGGTCACCCACTGTGCAGTCAAGTCATCCGTCATCAGAACCCAAAACCACGGGATGTAATGAAATGAGATGCAGATGAGCTCGTTTAAGGCGGTGTAGATTGTAAAGCTGTATTCGATTAGTTGCAAAGAACTCGAGAACGAGAGCGTCAGCTGCACTCAGTTGCGACAGATGCGTGTTATTGAAAACTTTGTTCTTTTATTTAACAAAATACATAATTTATACAAAATACTTTGCTGGTTAGTGCATATAAATTCACTGTACATATACAATTATTAAACCTAGAATTAACATTTATATTTATGGGGATCTGTCTTGCATGTTAGTAAGGGAACGTAAATATATTTATACTGTGTACATGCAATTTTGTATATAAGTTTACAAAAAAATAGACAAATATTTCGAGTCTTAAATAGTAAAGGTGCTGGTGTCTTGTTCTTCTGAATCCGACTGGGATTGGGTTTGATTACACGCTTGGAGCGCAATCTCCACGGGCTCTTCGTTGACGTGTCTCTGGTGCCTTCCAAGTCGCTGTCCAAGGTGTTTGGCAGTCTTTAGAACGTGACTCCTGAAGGACGACCCCATGAAGGCGTACAACAGCGGGTTAATGCAGGCGTGGGTGAGAGCCAGGCTTTCTGTCACCTGCATAGCGTGATCCAAGCCCTTGCTGACATCACAGTCGGTCACGAGCATGTAAATGATGTCCATCGCTCGGCAAAGCTTGACTACCGTGTAGGGCAGCTGGGTGAGAAGGAATACGGCCACCACAGCCAGGAGGACCCGCAGGGCTCGCCACTTTTTCTCTCGTCGCACTGCGACGGCCTTACTCAGCGCCAGTCCCACTCGGCAGTAGCACACCACCATGACCAGGAAAGGTATCACAAATCTCAGGATCACCTCAAGCAGCTCCAGGGAAGCCTTTGCAGGTCGGGCCATGCTATGCGGGTAGATGGCTGTGCAGCTGATCCTGTAATGGGTGTGCTTCACTGTGGAGAAGATAAGTTCAGGAAGGCCGAGAATGCTGGCTATAGTCCACAGCATGAGGCACACCAGGAACCACTGTCTCCTGACTTGGGATCTGGTGCCAGCTCTGCCCGTTGGATTTTTGGTTACAGCGCGGTAGCGATCCACACTGATGCACGTAAGCATCAGCATGCCGCAGCTGAAGTTGGTGCTGTAGAGGAAGGATGTGACCTTGCAGGCTGCTGTGCCCAGCATCCACCCGTGGACAGCATCAGCCGCCCAGAAAGGCAGGGTGAAGAGAAGCAGCAGGTCTGAAATGGCAAGGTTGAGGATGCACACATCCGTCAGGGTTCGCAGTTTCAGCCGTGACGTGTAAACCACCACTACCAAGGAGTTTCCCGCCAGGCCTACTATCAGAGCCAGGGCATAGATGACCGGAAGGAAAACGCCGGCAAAGGAACGCACTGTTTCCTTGTCACAGATGGTGTGTTCATAATTGTAGTCGTAAGTTTCATTTGAATCATCGTCGTGGTGATAGTCAAAGTCGGCCATACTTTTTCTGTGGGAAAAAAATACAAGAGAAACAAAGAGAAACATTTCTTTAAAAGCTCCACCTTTTTAGTTGGTAATGCTGTGGTACAGTTTACTCTGAGTACTAACAATTCAGTTCTTGCCCATCATTAACATGTATGGCATCATTTAACAGAACAAGAACGAACTGCCAGCCCCCCCCCCCCAACCAACCCCCCCTTTTTTTCTTTTTGTACCAGGAACAGGAAAGGCGAGTTCTTTGTGTGTTCTGCATCAGAGGAATCTTTCCTGCATGGTTTCCCTAATGGCTTTAGCTCAGCCTGTCAGAAATGAGCGTGTGGGCTTGAATAAACTCCAGTAGGGGAAAAAAGAGCAACAATAGAGTTACACATCTTCTAGTGAAGTTTTTGAATTGAATTACTTTGTATTCCAGTGGGTGCTGAGTGATCTACACATTCCAGAAAATGGTAGCTTTTGATTTGCTAATCCTTTAATTACAGGGAAAAATATGTTCTGCAAACTAATGATGTCTATTATGCAATGCACAGGACTTTTTTTTTTTTTTTTTTTTTGGAGCTTGTTAACACCAATCCAATTTCTGGTCTTTTTTTAAAGTTTAGTCAGGAGGAAGTATGCGGAGAAAGACCTGAGGATGTCATGCAAGTGCGGGATCTTTTTCTTTCAGATTAAAATCCAGGATGTTGGTTTTTACTGTATGTGGCATTTGCTGGTTCAACAGGATGTCCCATTGATGTGACCCTTTCATTCAGACCCATTGTTGTGTTAGCCAAGCTGTTCCCTGCCAGTAAGGATCTCACTCAAGGATTAGCAAGTGGAATACTGTGCCTGCGTGGATACTTTTACTGTCACCAATAGATACTTTTTTTTCTGTTAGATCCAATAATCCCTTGAAAAAATTAACTGAGCTCCAAGGACAGATTTTGCATTGTTCCCCTGTAGAGAAACCATAAATCCCTTTTCATTCAGGTTTTTGTTCATTTCCTGAGGAAGAAGAATTGAGGAAAGTGCGAACTCCGAACAGCAAAACGTATTACGTGGCGGATGATGTAACGTCTGGCTGAGGACCAAGAGGTGATGCATTGAATATTTTGCACGTCAAGAGCATTTTTGGCAACTCACACTTGTTACAAAGATGACAGCAATCCCTTAACGAGCCATATAACAAGTGTCTCTTTTCTGAATTGGGAGTAGTAGTTACTGAAGCAGATGTTCACTGGAACGTTCAGAAAAAATGTCAAATATTGACTTTTGGCAACAGATGGGCTTCGTGTGTCAGCTGGGTTTTTTTCTGATTTTTTTTTTGTTTGTTTTCACAGCAGCTATTTGGCTGTTTGGGTTTCACTAGTCAAATTAATTTAAAAAGATTAAAATGATTTTATTATCAATTATATGTGTACTGCACATACATGTAGAATAAAATGAATTAAGAAAATGGAAAAAAGATAAAAGGACACTCCAGGGAGGATATTTAAAAAAATTGAACCTATGCACAGTAGTGGCATTAGTGCAAATAAAGTAATGGAAGACGATGTAAATGGACATATAATAGATATACAAAATATTATAAATAAATAGAGCAGCTTATAATATATACATACAATAGCAGGTATGACACTAGGATATACATCTACAAATACATAGAAAATGTATTTAGGTGAAAACTTTTGTAGTTGAGTTAAGTTGTCAATATTGTTTTGGTAACATACATAACATACATGTGATACATCACATAATGATATCGCAAATGCAGGTGATTTTATTGTTGTATAAAGAGCCCTCGATCGAAAATATATGAATATTTTTCAGTCATTTTTCTGCATGCTCTGCTCAAAGGTGTCGAACACGGGCATGGGAGTGGCATTATTGTGTACACCTTCTATGAATTTGTGCATTTTATAATCTTTAGTTAAACCTAAAATCTATGAAACAAAAGTTGATATAGTCCAACAATGCTTATAGTAATAATGATATACTACCTGTATTTAGGTAGAAGAGTAAGAGAACAGTTTGTTTACAAAGAACTATGCGCTCAGGAGAAAAGCAAAGCAACACAAACCTAACACAACAGTGTTAATGAGGTAATATAAAGAAGCTTAGTCATAAAATATACTAAGCAGGACTTTGACTGTGAGTCAAAGACTAAAGTAACCGTTCACTAAGTAAAACAACAATGCACCACATATCTCTGTGTATAATAAGTATATGTAAAATGTAGCTATGTATTTAATGATGTAGTTTAAAGATTTAAAAGTGTAATATTATTTAAAAAAACCCAAAAGCTCAAGGAAGGAATATGAGGAGTATATCTCTTGTCAGCATACGTTACACTAAAGGGTATGAAAGAAAAGTCAAAAATGCTCTTACCGTGTTTCTGTTCCTGTCCAAGAACCGTAAAGTTAACACTGATCCGTTTATTGTTGTGTATTCTGAGGAAAAAGGTTGCATGCACTCTGGCACTGCAGTGACTAATCTCTGCTTCAGCCAACCCCACTCCCTTCACTTCTGACACTGTAGGAGCGTGTCCCTTCACCACGTAACACAGACGTAGCATTTGTCAGTGTGAGTGCATGTGCGCACACACGTGTGTGTGTGTGTTTGAGTGTGGATCAGGTTCAAGGAGAAATGTCTAAGACGAATACAAATTCCTTGAGTCGTCTGTTTTCTTATGCTGTGCTGTGCAATGCACCATATAAAGAGAGGCTGTTTTACACACAGGGAGTTCCTGTTGGTGGTTGTCCTTTTCTTTTCTTTTTTTTGTACATACTTCACCGGCCTCATTCCTAGTAGCAGCAGCTTTGGTAATTTGAAATATACAAGTGAAACTAGAGTAATGTTTTTTTTGTTTTTTTTCTACTATTTCCTTATTTCTGCTTCCTCAGAAACGTTCGGCTATTTTTTGACTCTCCCACACTCTTATAAATATATCAAACAAAAATATACAAGACAATTGGATTTGGGACAGAAATAAATAATGAAATGTATTCATAAAAATTCCAGTCAGACAAAGAAAAGGAACATTAGTTTTCATTAGAGGAGAAAAAGGGCCTTTAGCTATGTTAAAATTGCATATTGACTTGATTTCTTTCTTTCTTTTTTTTTTTTCTTTTTCCGGAAAAATCAACTGCATAGCATTCTGTCACGAAGTCTAATTACTGGGTTGGGAAGGTTTAAATTCATACCAGGAATGATATGACATGCATGGGCATGCTTTGGATCATGGACCCTTTTGTATGGGTTCACAGGAAAACCTCACCTGCCTCTGAGCCAAACGGGCTTTCCTAAATGTGGTTTATGGGTGGTGTCTGCTGTAAAGTTCGTGTTCTTTGCTACAGTCTGAGAATAATCAGTTACTGTTTGTTTGTGTTTCTGTAGCCAGAGAGTAAATGCAAAACCTCAACCCCTGTCAAATCAAGTTTAAGAATTCACATGCTCTCACACGTGGTTCTCGTGTTGTGAGAGCTCTTAAACTAAAGATGTCTGCTGCTGTCTGGTGTCCATATGTCCTGTCTGGAGGGGACAGTTCTGCCAGCTGAACCAAAACCTAAACAGGAAGGCGACACCATCAGTTGGTCACCCTGTTTGTGCCCTTAGGGTTTGTCTCAAAGTGGACTCTCAACCAGGGAAATTCCAAAGGATTCTGCAATTGCTCCTTCACGCAGATAGGGCACATTTCACATTGCCGCTGTCACCACTTTTGTAATATCTTGTTTAGAGGATCTCTATGATGTATTATCTGCTCATTGAAGTAATAAAGTTACTGTATTTGAGGAGAGGAAAAAAAAAGACTAACTCAGGAAACCGGGTGTCATCATTCACATTATTAAGCAGCCACATGGTTGCCACATCCGTGACAGCAAAATTCGCAGTTTCCGGCCGCAATAGGGGTCATGGAATGGTTAAGGACGGAGGCAGTCGCTGAAAAGTTACCAGCCCCATTGTTTTATAGCACCAGAAAGCAACGTAACCTGAATGTAAATGACCCACAGGATTTTTGCCTTGTCCCGCCAGGTGCCGGCAATCCCCAGTGCAAAGTGGCCATTGTCATGTGCAGGAGCGGCATTCGGGATGAAAAAATCAGGTCAGCAGAACAGTTATGTGAAATATACGTCCACGTTTCTTTGTGGGAACAAACGCGCAAAGATTTGTTTCTGCCTTTTTTCCAGAGTTTTCTGATGTCATGTTTTTCACCACAACAACAGGATTTTTATTAGTATTGTTCATTTCTAGTTTTGGTTTTATGTGAGATTGTTTTGTGTGTTCCTTTGAACTTTTTTTTAAGAAGCCATTTGTCCCACTAGACTTCTTCTGTTTCTGCTGCCAATATAACTGAACTGGACTTTGCTTAGAGACACAGCCTACTTCCCAGCATGCCCCTTAGCACCGGTCTAGCTTTCTGCCCTGATGTTTGTATAACACATAGGGGGGAAAAAAGTCAGTCTAATGTTGATGCTCGTGTGTGTTAAATTTTGCTTGAAGTTTAATTGGCATAATTTAGGATATTAATTAAAAGAAATTCCTAACAACCACACCCAGAATATAATAACTCTTCTCCTTGGTTTGTCAGCAGTAAAAGGCACACACCCTTGCTTTCAATGAATGGAGATTCCCATCAGTATCATATTTATAGCTGCGTGAAAAACCTGTGAAAATGGCAACTGTGCTCAAAGTATAATTCCATCACATGCTTCGGCTGTAAACCTGTCTCTTAGGCACAGCCAGCACAATATGATCCTCGTACCTATGGACACAGCAGGTGTAAAGCTCATCAGACCACTCACCGTGTTCGGTCAGGATGGTAAGTTAATGATATCATCTGTCCTTGTTTATTTTTCCCACAGTATGGGCGTGCAGAGATGACATCTGAGCTTTCCTGACACGATTTAATCCTTGTATCTGTTCTCAGATGCGATCCATGGTGGCCACTTTGAAGTGCATTTTGAAAATGTGCGCGTACCCGCCTCCAGCATTATTCTAGGTAAAAGCCTTTATTGTTTTGTCTATATTCCCAAGAAACAGAATATGTTTGAACGATAAAGCAGTGTTGCCTTGACATATTGTGAATGAGATAATTACGGCCTCCTCTGTTATCTCTCTTTCTGTGTTACACTGTTGTGGTTTCCAGGGGAGGGCAGGGGATTTGAGATTGCCCAAGGTCGCCTGGGGCCAGGCAGGCTGCACCACTGTATGAGAGCTGTTGGACTAGCAGAGTTGGCATTGGAGCTACTCTGCCAGCGGGCTGCCACCAGACACACCTTTGGAAAACAACTGTACCAGCATGTGAGTGAAGCTGTATCTGAAGGAGAGCTTCTCAGAGCTTTGATGGCTTTCTGCCAGTTTTGGGGTGGCAGCATACAGGAGAAGAAAAATATCAGGAAATGGGGTTTATAATTGCAAATTTTGTGCGTTTTATAGTAAGTTAAATTCATTTCTGATTTGCCAGCATTGGGAATGTTTATTCTGCCTAAATAGAAGATATATGAATGACATGTACAGTATTGCAAAGAGAGAACCCAAGAGATATGCCACATTTAAATCTTGGGGCTGTGGCAGTATGTGCTGAGAGATGTCCTACTGTTGACACCTAGTGGACAGCTTTTTAGATGCAGCTTGATGGATCTCTGTGTTATCTGTTGTCCAGGAAGTTATTGCTCATTGGATAGCAGAGTGCCGTCTCATGATAGAGCAGACTCGCCTGCTGACTCTCAATGCTGCTCATGCACTGGATACACTAGGCAGTCGGGCAGCTCGTAAGGAGGTAAGACTATTTTTGACCCTCACATTTAAAAAAACCAAACAAACACATATAAATGTCCTGATATCTTACTTGGGATGGACAATAACATTGTATTTCTAAAACCAATGGCTTCTCTGTTGCATTATGGATTTTTTTTTTTTTTTGAAAGTCATTTCTATCATGACATACACTATATTGTCAAAAGTATTCAATCACTTCCCTTTACACATATGAACTTGAGTGACATCCCATAATAGAGGTGTTTATGGGAATTTTTGACCACTTTTCCAGAAGTCCATTTGTGAATTCCAGTAAAGTTCTTCTGCACCAAACTCGCTAATCCATGTCTTTATGACCTATCTTTGTGCACTGGTGCGCAATCATGAACAGGAAGGGGACATCCCAAAACTCACACAAAGTTGGGAGCTGGAAATTGTCCAAAATGTCTTGGTATGCTAAAGCATTGAGTTCCTTTCATTGGAACTAAGGCGTCCTAATCCCCCCTCCTGCAAACTTTACAGTTGTCACAATGCAGTCAGACAAGTACTGTTCTCCTGGCAACCACCAAATCCGGACTCATCCATCAGATTCCAGACACTCCAGATCAGTCCAGTCATCCCTCAATAACTCCAAAGACCAACCTCGCCACTGCTCTTGCACTGGCAGCGTGTTTTACACCACTGCATCCGACACTTTGCATTGTGCTTGGTGAACCAAGGCCTGAATCCAGCTGGTCTGCCATGGAAACCCATTCAATGAAGCTCTCTAGACACTGTTCCTGAGCTAATTTGAAGGCCACGTAAAGTTTGGAGGTCTGTAGCGATTAACTTTACAGAAAGTTGGCAACTTCAGCCTTTGCTGACCCTGCTGTTTTTTGGGGGTTTTTTTTACATGGCCTTCCACTTTGTGGCCGAGTGGTCATTCCCAGTCGCTTCTACTTCATTATAATACCACTAACAGTTGACTATGGAATAGTCAATAGCTCAGAATTTCAAAAATTGACTTGTTGCACAGCTGGCATCCTATTACAGGACCACACTAGAATTGATTTGAGCTCCTGAGAGCGACCCACTCATTCATAAACGTTTGTAGAAGCAGTCTGCACGACTAGGTGCATGATTTTATAACCTATGGCTATGGAAGTGATTCAAACACCTGAATTCGATAGATCAGTGAATACTTTTGGCAATATAGCATATGCAATCCCAGCTTGAAATCACTGTGGGATGGAATTGGGAAAGGGCAGTGGTCTTTTGAACTCTAACATTTATCTTTATCACTGCCTACTAGATTGCTATGATCAAGGTTGCAGCAGGAAGAATGGCCTGCAAGGTGGTGGACATAGCCATACAGGTATATGGTGGTGCAGGTGTGTCTGGAGACGTTCCACTAGCACAGATGTAAGTTTGGACCCGTCCCAACACATAAATGGGTATTTGATAAATGCCTTCCATGATGCCAATATTACATTTGTCTTCAGGTACTCGTATGTGCGGACTCTGCGCATCGCTGATGGACCAGATGAGGTGCACCTCTCCTCTATAGCCTATTTGGAACTCAGAGATCAACTAAAGAAGGCACAAGCAAAGCTCTAAAAACATGGCCACACCTTCATTACACTGCAGTAAACTATTACTGCCCCGATAAGCATTTTTGGCCCTAAAGTGAGATTGCTTGATTTTTATTCACTATTTGCAAAAACACTGAACTTGAAAAATTAAAAACCTTATTAAACATACTACCTGTAAAGAAGCACCCTTACATATGTGCCAGATGAAAATCAAATAAAACATGATTAAAGTGTCTGCCTCAGCTCTTTGTTTAAAAAAAAAAAAAAAAAATCACTTGTTTATTAGGAATTATTTTTAATGTGAACTACAAAAACAGAAAATGACAGCATGAATAAGACTATTGTCGTCACACTCTACAGGTGTGGTCTACCACATGGATGAATTCCATTTGGAGGTGATGGGGAATCAGGAAACACAAGCACATTATTTATTTTTTTTACAATATAAAACAGCAGTGGCGCCATCTATCCGGTACACCAGATGGAAACCCATGCAAAACCCTCCACACTTCATTGTCCTCACTTTAACATCAGGGCAGAAATCTTCAGCTGCCAAATCAGTCAATTTTTATACACATGGCGCAGAGAATAGGAGGGAGGAGTTGGGGAAGAAAAGAAAAAAAAAAGATGTCAGTGTTTACTCTTCTTTGACTTTTTGTGAGATCGATGTGGAGATCTTGATTTGGAGCGGGATTTCTTAGCTGATTTCTTGGGTGTCCTGGAGCGCGACCTCCTGGATCGTTTGGGTGTGCGAGGTGATGACGGTGATCTAAATAAGAAAAGGGCAAAACAAAACAAAAAATGGGAATACCCAGAAAAGCAAATATCCAATTTGTTGAATATTCAGGTCAAGGACTACATATGTAGCACTTTACTACTCTTAGTGACAACTTCAAGCACACTGAGTATGTTAAAATGTTAATATTAGTAGTGCTTAACACCATCTTACCTCTTGGATGACTTTCTGTTGCTGGATCGAGGAGAGTCTTTATGAGAAGAACGTGAGGATGTGTCTTTAGAGTATGATCGGTCGGAGCGCTCTGATCTTTCTGACCGCTCTGAACGAGGTGAGGACGACCGGCCTCGTCTGCTGCTGCTCCGCGTTGGGCTCGGTGATCCACTGTGACGACGCTTCCTATCAACCGGAGGGGACAAATATCTGTCACACAGGAAATTAAATAAATCCAATGTTCCATGAATGAAAGAAAAAAAAAACCTAAATCCACACTTTGAATCACTGAAAGCACGCAGCAACTAAACAAGTGTCTGACCTCTCCTTTCTGGTTGGTGTGTCCTCCTTCTCTTTTTCCTTCTTTAACTCTTTCAACCGTGCCTCAGCTTTTTCCTTCTCTTTCTTTTCCTTCTCTTTTTCCCGCTCCAGTTTTTCTTTTTCTTTTTCCTAAAGGGATCAAAAAAAAAAATCTCTTGTTAGGGTTTGATTTTAATTTTTCATGGCATGTAAAAATTATAAACCAGTAATAAATGATCAAAAGTGTGCATTTTTCATCCAAACTTTAAGCACACCTGATCCAATACACACCTTTTGTAGTAGTTTGTCCCTATAATGTTCCACCTGCTCCTGAATACTCTGACCAGGCTTCTTAGGTCTTTTCCCAGACTCCAGCTCATCCTGGAACTTCATGACTTTAACCTGCATGGAGAAATACAATCAACTATTGTCGTATACTGCCATGTGCAGTCTGAGATCTGTGGCATTTGTAAAGTACATCTATCTGGGACTTCCGGTAATGGCGTTTACTGGGTAGACATGTTTTAGGTCCGCTCCGCTACATGGCTCAGCATTTACCTAACGAACCTAATTCTTTGAGATTTTGATTCCCAGTGTTGCCTTTGTCGACTACCAAAGATCCAAAGAATGTCAAAGTCAAAGGGCAAACAAGACAGAGACCGAGAAACCTCGACACCTGCGGCACCTGTAACTGCAGCCGAGATTAGCTTAATGCTTGAAGAGCATAGAGCTGCATTGCTAGCGGACTTTAAGTCATCCTTTGAGGACTTGTCCTCTAAGTTAGACAATGTGCAGTCTGCAGTGCAGGGCCACGGTCAACGCATTAATTCTTTGGAATCGACATACACTGAATTACCCACGCCCGACAGCTTTCTTTTCTCAGCTCATCGTCGATGTTTTCGGAGCGCAGGTGCTTCCGTCGCTGCCCGAGCTGGACAGGGCGCACCAGAGTCCAGTTCCGAAATCGATGAAACCACGGCCGGTTATTCTGTGATTTCACCAGTACCAAATAAAAGACCTGGTAATCCGTGAAGCTTGTAAGAAAGGCGAGCTCAGTTACAACGGCCATAGGATCCGGCTATATGAAGATTACAGCCCGGAGGTGGTGAAGAACCGAGCTGAGTTTAAAGATGCAATGTCTGAACTTTATAAGCGGGGATTTAAACCTGCGCTCCTCTTCCCAGCTAAACTGCGCATCGTTCTGCCCACCGGGGAGAAAAAGTGTTTTACGTCTGCTTCAGAAGCCGATAGTTTGTGCAGGGTTTGAGGAACGAAGTTGAAGCTCAAAGGCCACAGTGACTGACAGCTGCGACTTGAATCCTTGTTGACTTACAAGCACTCGGACAATTACAGAGAATGCAGGCAAGCACTGTATATTTCTGTTATTTCATGGTATACTAGTTGTCACCGTTTTAACACCTGGTTCTTATGTTTCTTCTGTAATATTTTGAATTAATGTTCACTGATCCCTAGAAGGTTTGACTTATATTGGGATATACACTTAGTACTTTAAAGTTAAGGTTGTATGGAGTTTCTATGTAGCAGGAGTTTGGGCTAGGAGGTTGAAGTTGTTGGGAATATACTGCGGTCACCTTAGTTCAGAAATGGGACCTAGTGGGTGGGGTGGGGGGAACTATACATCAATACAGATGTAGCTTTTCTCCAGGAGACTCATTTGCGAGTCAAAGATCATAAAAGACTTAAACCTCCATGGATAGGTCATATGTTTCACTCAAACTTTGATATTAGAGCCAGAGGAGTGGCAATCTTAATTAGGAATAAAATACATTTTTCTCTCATTAAATTGAACAAAAATGGACGATATCTAATTGTTGTAGGGACCCTCGTGAATAACCCAGCTGTTTTAGTGAACGTCTATGCCCCAAACTTTGACAACGGTCTGTTTGCTAATAATCTTTTGAGGATGATTCCTGACTTAAATACGCACCTAATTCTCAAACACGTACCCTAAAGCAGATGACTCGTAATCTGGAGAGGAAATGGCGTGTCACAAATTTAGAGGATCATCATTTAGCCTGGAGAAATAGTTTGTTGCTTTATAAGAAAGCCCTCCGCAAAGCCAGAACAGCTTACTACTCATCACTGATTGAAGAAAATAAGAACAACCCCAGGTTTCTCTTCAGCACTGTAGCCAGGCTGACAAAAAGTCAGAGCTCTGTTGAGCCAACCATCCCTTTAACGTTAACTAGTGATGACTTCATGAACTTCTTCACAAATAAAATTTTTATCATTAGAGAAAAAATTACCAATAATCATCCCACAGATGTAATATTATCTACAGCTACTCTTAGTTCCATTGATGTTAAGTTAGACTCTTTTTTTCCAATCGATCTTTCTGAGTTAACTTCAATAATTACTTCCTCCAAACCATCAACGTGTCTTTTAGACCCCATTCCTACAAAACTGCTCAAAGAAGTCCTGCCATTGATTAATTCTTCGATCTTATATATGATCAACCTATCTCTAATAATCGGCTATGTACCACAGGCCTTCAAGGTGGCTGCAGTTAAACCTTTACTCAAAAAGCCATCTCTAGACCCAGCAGTCTTAGCTAATTATAGGCCAATCTCCAACCTTCCTTTCATATCAAAAATCCTTGAAAGAGTAGTTGTCAAACAGCTAACAGATCATCTGCAGAGGAATGGTTTATTTGAAGAGTTTCAGTCAGGTTTCAGAGTTCATCACAGCACAGAAACAGCTTTATTGAAGGTTACAAATGATCTTCTTATGGCCTCTGACAGTGGACTCATCTCTGTGCTTGTCCTTCTTGACCTTAGTGCAGCATTCGATACTGTTGACCATAATATTCTATTAGAGCGATTAGAACATGCTGTAGGTATTACAGGTATTGCACTGCAGTGGTTTGTATCATATCTATCTAATAGACTCCAATTTGTGCATGTAAATGGAGAGTCCTCTTCACACACTGAGGTTAATTATGGAGTTCCACAGGGTTCGGTGCTAGGACCAATTCTGTTTACATTATACATGCTTCCCCTAGGCAGCATCATTAGAAGACATAGCATACATTTTCACTGCTATGCAGATGACACCCAGCTCTATCTGTCCATGAAGCCAGATAACACACACCAATTAGTTAAACTGCAGGAATGTCTTAAAGACATAAAGACTTGGATGGCCACTAACTTTCTGCTTCTTAACTCAGATAAAACTGAGGTCATTGTACTCGGCGCTGAAAAGCTTAGAAATATGGTATCTAACCAGATTCTTACTCTGGATGGCATTACCTTGGCCTCCAGTAACACTGTGAGGAACCTTGGAGTCATTTTTGACCAGGATATGTCCTTCAACGCACATATTAAACAAATATGTAAGACTGCGTTCTTCCATTTGCGCAACATCTCTAAAATTAGAAATATCCTGTCTCAGAGTGACGCTGAAAAACTAGTTCATGCATTTATTACTTCCAGGCTAGACTACTGCAATTCATTATTATCAGGATGTCCAAAAAACTCACTGAAAAGCCTTCAGTTAATCCAAAATGCTGCAGCAAGAGTACTGACAGGGACTAGAAGGAGAGAGCATATTTCTCCTGTTTTGGCTTCCCTTCATTGGCTTCCTGTTAAATCCAGAATTGAATTCAAAATCCTGCTCCTCACATACAAGGTCTTAAATAATCAGGCCCCATCTTATCTTAATGACCTTGTAGTACCATATCACCCTATTAGAGCACTTCGCTCCCGCTCTGCAGGCCTACTTGTTGTTCCTAGAGTATTTAAAAGTAGAATGGGAGGGAGAGCCTTCAGTTTTCAGGCCCCTCTTCTGTGGAACCAGCTTCCAGTTTGGATTCAGGAGACAGACACTATCTCTACTTTTAAGATTAGGCTTAAAACCTTCCTTTTTGCTAAAGCATATAGTTAGGGCTGGACCAGGTGACCCTGAATCCTCCCTTAGTTATGCTGCAATAGATGTAGGCTGCCGGGGGATTCCCATGATGCATTGAGTTTTTCCTTTCCAGTCACCTTTCTCACTCACTATGTATTAACAGACCTCTCTGTATTGAATCGTATCTGTTATTAATCTCTGTCTCTCTTCCACAGCATGTCTTTATCCTGTCTTCCTTCTCTCACCCCAACCGGTCGCAGCAGATGGCCGCCCCTCCCTGAGCCTGGTTCTGCCGGAGGTTTCTTCCTGTTAAAAGGGAGTTTTTCCTTCCCACTGTCGCCAAAGTGCTTGCTCATAGGGGGTCATATGATTGTTGGGCTTTTCTCTGTATCTATGAAGCGCCTTGAGGCGACATTTGTTGTGATTTGGCGCTATATAAATAAAATTGAATTGAATTGAACCTCCTGATCTTCGGAGGTGATTTAAACTGCGTTATTGATCCAGCTTTAGACAAATCTGCCACTGGCTCTAAAGCATCATCTGTTATGTCCAAGGCTTTCTCACACTTTATGACCCAAAATGGATACATTGATCCTTAAAGGCCACAGAGAATATTCCTTTTTTTCAAATGTTCATCACACATATTCTCGCATCGATTACTTTTTTTTATAAATGGCTCCATGGCTTCTAAAGTTTGCAACTCTGAATATCTTCCGATTGTTATATCTGATCATGCTCCATTAGCCCTGGATATGGCCTTGTCTCCTGGCTATAGACCTCAGCATCCATGGAGGTTGAACTCTCTATTCTTGTCTGATTCAGCTTTTGGTGACTATATCTCATCTGCAATTGATAATTTCTTAACTATGAATGAGTCTGAGGACGTCTCAAATTCTCTACTATGGGAAACTCTTAAAGCTTACCTCAGAGGCCAAATTATTTCCTATTTATCTCACCTATCTAAATCAAAGAAAGCTAAGCAAAATGAACTTTCTGCCAAAATTCAAGCTCTAGACCGGCAACACGCTCAAACTCCCTCACCTGAAATATATAAGCAGCGTCTTAACCTACAATCTGAGTTCAGTCTCCTGTCGACCCATGATGCAGAACAATTGTTATTACAGTCCCATGGCAACTATTATGAACATGGTGATAAAGCCTCTCGTCTGCTAGCCCACCAGCTACGTCACCAATCAGCATCTTGCCAAATTTTCCAAATTAAAATGAATCAGGAACTTTGACTTCTGATCCAACGGAAATCAACTCAATTTTTAAGTCATTTTATAGTTCTCTGTATACATCAGAGTTCACCTCTAATTCTATAGATATGAACCAGTTTCTTAACAAATTGGATACCCCTACAATTACACCTTCAACAGCAGCATAAATTGATGCACCGCTCACTTTGGATGAGGTTATATCATCAATCACATCCTTACAGTCTGGAAAGTCCCCTGGTCCCGATGGGTTCCCCGCCGAATTTTATAAAAAAAATTCCACTTAAAACCGGCCCCTTTGCTGCTGTCGGTTTTTGAGGAGTCACTGAAACGAGTCTCTCTCCCTCAGACACTGAGACAGGCTTCTAATCTCATTACTGAATAAAGAAGGAAAGGATCCTACTTGTTGTAGCTCCTATCGACCAATAAGCCTTCTTAATGTAGACTTTAAAATCTTATCCAAACGGATTTTTTTCCTTTCCTGTTTCCCTGTTACAATTCACAGACAACCCTGTTCTAATTGGCCCTTTAAAAATATGGTATCAATTCCGGCGTCACTTCAATTCAGTCTCTGCTTCTGCTCTGACCCCAATCTGCAACAACCACCTCTTCCCCCCATCCCATTCCCCTAAAATATACCCCGGCATTCCTGACCTGTGCAACAGATGCAACGTCTCCCCCTGCGATTTAACTCATATGTTTTTTGCCTGCCCATCACTTCAATTATACTGGACTTCTTACTTTGAAGTGCTCTCTCATGTTTTGAGCGTTACTCTCAAACCATGCCCATTAGTTGCCATTTTTGGTGTTTCTGAAGATGCCACCCTAAACCTTAGTCGTAAGCAACTGGATATTATCGCTTTCACTTCACTGCTGGCACGACGTCGAATTTTGCTGTCTTGGAAAGCTCCTCACCCTCCAGCCCGATCACGTTGGCTGGAAGATGTTATATTCTTCTTAAAAATGGAGAAAATAAAATTCAGACTCAGAGGAAATGTTAATAAGTTCTTGCAGATGTGGCAGCCTTTTATCATTTACTTTAACTCATTGAAAACACTTACAACAGAATAAACGTTTGTATCATGGGGTTCCCTTTTGTTCTGGTTTTGGGGGGGGGGTTGATTTTTAATTTTTAATATTTTTTTTTTGGGGGGGGGTTGTTTTTTGTTGTAGTTGTCTGTGTGTGGGTTGTTGTTTTTTGTTTTTCTTCCTTTTTTTCTGTTTTATTGTTATCATCCGAATTTTTCGGTTGGTACTTGCTGTATTGGGCCTGATATGTCAAATTACATGTGCAAAACTTCATAAATAAAGAGGGGGGGGAAAAAAGTACCTCTATCTCTCTGAGCTTAGAGCGCTTCTCCTCGTTCATTTCAGACATCTTTGACTTAAAGTCAGAGTCATCTCTGATCGGGTTGGAATAGCTCTGATTATCTTCTGAGCGAGGGCTTCTGTCCTCATCACTGTCTGCATCATCCCTTTAGAGGTGAACACAATTAATTTTTTTAAACAAAGGCGCGTCATGGCATTCACAAAACATCAAACTCAAAAGGCAAACACACACAAACAAAAAAAACTTACTTTTTTGTTTCTTCTGGCTGCTCAAATATCTCCCACTTGGAGGTTGTCACAGCTGAGAAGCAAACAAAGGCAATTATATGAGTCAAGTAATTGCAAAACCCTCACGCCAACTATGATAACATAATGTAGGTAACAACTAATCTGACACTTTAAAAGGCCTCACCTTGAGATTCTAACTCTGCCTCATCCACTGCTTCCCATTTCGATGGTGCTACCTTGAAGGGAGCATCCTTGGACGGATCCACTATATTAATAGAAAGAAGAAAAAAAAGAAAAAGAAAAAAGAACTGAGTCGCTGGGAAATTGATGGATCCAACAACTCTTGGAAACATGCTTTGTTATTGTATGCACTACTCACAAGGTATTCCATCTAGGTCTTCTTCCATGGACTTGATAGGAACTCCATCTAGGTCATCCAGAGGGGCTCCATCGATTGGTGCCCCATCAATGGGAACTGAGTCAATGGGCACTCCATCCACGTCCTCCAGTGGAGTACCATCTACATAATCTCCAATAGGAGCCCCATCAATGTCGTCTGCTGGCTCAGGCTTGATACAAATGTAGAGCAATATTAATACAATAATTTTAATGGTACTGAAAAGACTAAATAATAAGGCCTCACTTACCTCCACAACAAGGCTTACAGGCTCCTTCTCCACAGCGAGGTTTACTAGACCAAGGAAGATGTTCTGCAGCTTGATAAGAAAAGGGTCAGGGTACACAGCCCAGTCCTCCCATGCCCGGAAACATGACATTACCCGTTGCTAGCACACACACACAAAAAGAATTAGGACAAAAAGAGCTAAGTAACCTGGATGTTTAACTATATAAATTATCAAGGCTGTGAAGTTTACTTAACAAGACTTGGTACCTTGAAGTTTTCACACTGAAGGTGACCTTGTATTGTTTTGTAAGTTGCGTTTAGGTCGGCAAAAATCTGGCAGAGTTTTGTCTCAAAGCTATTAAGAACAAGGAAAGAGCAACTTATTTCCTTGGAAAAAAGGAGTGACTAAGTGAAATTGATGATAATATGGTTCAAGTATACAAACGACATAACTTACTATTTTCTGTAGTAAGATGCATTGGCTACTTTGGCAGAAGAGTTATACAGCACATCAGAAACTAGATACAACCGTGCAATCTGAAACACATCAAAGAGCAAACAGGAGTTTATGATTCTGGAAGGGTTTTCGGGTAATTTTATAAACAGGTTGTTATCAAAATCTTTCTCTTCTTTTGGTCAGTGTCTTGCCTTCTTGGGTAAAGGGGTCTTTAGGATGGAGAGGGACTCTGTGATACACTCCACAATTTCTTCAGCAGCTTCAGCATGGCTGAGACAGAACAGCATGGCCTCTGCAATATCTGCCCTCCTGGGAGTCAAACCACGCAGCATCTCCTCTAGTTTGTCCCGCTCCCTGCAGAGATGAAGGACAGTGAGGACAGAGTGCATTTAACCCAGCTGTTGTCTGCACTACTGTACTTTTCATATCTGTCTAGGGCTATTCATATAACGATATATATCGGATGACGATATAAAAACATCTACCGTTTCATTTTACGCTATTGTTTGTTTCGTGGTGTCGCAAAATAAACTGTTTACGGCAACATTTTTTCATTGTTTTGATGGTCACTGTAGTGGCTATATTAATTTCTTCAAGTTCTCCCTTTCTCTTATATTTAATATAACCACACTACGGACGGACAAGCGCCTGTTTTTATGCGTTGTCGTTAGCAACAATGACGGTAAAACCATCGCGTGTCCGCTTGTTTATTTTCCACATAAACTTTTCACAATAAAGCTCAAGATCCTGTTGAGACTTTTCAAAATAAACTGAATCACGTGAAAGAGTATGCAGAGTGTTTATGGATGAGAAGCAAAAAAGAGCTGTCAGGTGCTAAAAAATAAACCTTAGACTCAAACGTTAGAACAGGTGTTTCCCCGCACCATGCTGTGTAATAAATACTCACAAAGAAAATGGCGGCCAAACAACTTATGTCTAAAAATGCATCCTGTAATGCATCGGTTAAAAAACTCGACTCCCGGTACACGACGTCCAGCTGGAAACACTTCATGCAAGTTGAGCTGCCCGAGATTCACAGAATTTACAGAAAATGTTAAATCTTTGTGATTTATATCGTTATCGGGACGATAGATGTCTTATATCGGGATATGAGATTTTGGTCATATCACACAGCCCTATATCTGTCACAATAATAAAATAAAAGCCAGGACCAAAATTAATTAAAGCTTCATTTGCGTGGCTGCTTTTTTTCTTAATACACCTAAAATTTTAACAATAAAAGTCAGTGTTAAGTAAAAAAGTATTTCTGTCCACTGAAACTGTAGGACTCCAGAGGGGGCATGTTGGGGTAGGCCTGAGTTTTCAATTGCAAAGCACAAGTTTATTCCATTACAGTTGACAATTCAGGTTCTCACTTTGTGTTTTTACATTTACTTTCATGTTAGATTAGCAAAACTGTAGCAGTGCGAGTGCAGGCGTGAGCTGTGAGTTGATGTTCAAATTCATGGATATGCAGATAAACTCGACTATCCTGCTGATTTCTAAATACTGAGTCACTACTCAGCAAAGTATTAACAGTTGTAACAACACTGGAGCAGGTGGGAACATCAACAAAGCCAATTAGAAATCAAAGCATGACTCCAGTGTTCCTTCAAGTAAAAACCTCAGAACTTCTGCAATTTAGCAAATACAACATAGATGTAACAGAATATAAACAAATATTCTTACTCTTCTTTTAAGCAGCCTTTCTTATTGGCCTCCTCTTCATCTTCCTCCTCCTCACCGTCATCATAGGGACCATGGAGGTACGGATTAAGAGGAGGTGGGCGCCACAAAGAGCCATTTTTAAACATCCTAAAGTCATCTGTTCGCCATTTGGCTGGTGATTCACCCTGAGGAAGTAATAAATCACAGTGAACACATTGATAAAAAGAAGAAACTTAGTGGAATGGCTGGATCCCCCTGAAATTTTGCAACTTTTTTCAAGATAGAAAACTAACCTGCAGTATGGAGTAGAGCTTCCATCGGTAGTATACATGTGCTGGGCTCTGGTTCTCAAATAAAAACCTGTCATAAAAAGACATACACAACCTTTGTAACTCAGCACATAAAGAATTTTAGCTAACAGAATAACACTACATGTCTATTGTGCAGCTAAGCTCACCTGTACATGGGATTGTTGATCTCTCTGTTCATGATCATGGCTTCAAACATTGGTCCTTCACGCACCACAAACTCGATCATTCGATGGATGAGAGAGAGCAAATTCCTACAAGAAAAACACAGTTAAAGCAAACGGATTCAGACTGGACGGACTCTTGAACACTACTAAAACCTCCCAATTAAAGATTAATTTATTCTTGGTGGTCTGACACACTCAACAGGCTGACTAGGCAAAGACAATTTATGTCACACAATGAAATGCTGCAAGCATAAATGCAGCTGTATTGACCTATATCCGAATAATAAATTTCTACTGTGACATTATATACTTGGTACAGAATGATGCCTAAATCACTCTAAAATCTTACCACAATACCCATTTATTATTTACTATGGCGACGGTTTAAATGACGGGGAATATGAGACAACAGATGACTGTCAGAGTGCGTCACATGACCAGGAATAAATTAACCATCACTGTGGCTACACCTCTGGGCCTACATATAACATCAATGAATACACGCAAAAAATAAAAATATGTATATAAAAACATTTTGTGACAGTACGACATTCATGTCAATTTAAAAAAAAAAAAAGGAAAAGAAAAGCTTTTTTTTTTATTGCGTCTACTAAGGTCATGCCTGTGTTCTTTGAGGCTACAGTGCAACAGCTTTTAATTACATTGCACTGCTCGGAACCTTCATATAAAATATCTTTAAGTTCAAATTTCACAATGTAGGGGTGAGTGGAATTGGGAACAACAGGAGCGAGACATTAATAAGACACCGCACTAACAGGAATATTTGTCAGTACAGTGCCTTTCAATTCCCACTCTTTCCTACTAATGTAACGTGAAAAAGCAGTACATGATCTTTGGCCTAAAACGGGTTATCTACTAGTGGAGTTGGTACCGACTTAAAACTGTGCAAATGGGAACGTTAGAAGTTCTTCTGTGATAATTTGTAGAGGAAATAAATTGTGCAGGCTGCATACAATTAGCCTAAAGTGGCCAACAAGACAAAGGATGTCTTTCATTTGACAACACAAATCACATTTACTTGTATTGGAGCCGATCGTACCAATGACGGGGTAAAATTCTGTATACTTTCCCAATCCATCCCATGATGCTTTTCAGGTCCCTCGCTGCTGCAGACAGTTCAACTTGTGCTGCTCACCAAGGCCAATGTCAAAGGTCATATATAGACTAATGATGGCAGGTTTGGATTTGTCAGCAGGAGCCAAATTTACTGAGCTCCTCATAGTGACAGAGGCCAAGGGGGGAGACGGTCTGAGTGAGCAATGGTCAGAGAACAGGTTTTTACAACTACGGATCTAGAATCAGCAGATCATGTATGTAGCAGAGTACAACATCACTAAAGTTGAGAAACACGATTTAATGTCTATGTATGGAGTGGGACTGTGAAAGTAATGATCTTTTTCTCTAAATAGCATAGTTATTAAGATCTATAATGATGTTTGGCTACACATGTAAAGAAAATATGAATGATGGAGGAATGTGAAACAAACGTCAGTCAGTATTATTCTAGGTACTAGTATGAAGACGCCGTGCAGCTGCCTCAACCATTGCTCATCCACACTGACCAGCCCCCTGTAGCATGCAGTGATCAAATGATCAAACTTATTAGTTTCATTATGGGATGTTTTTTTTTCTTTCTAAGTTTGTACACCAATTTAAAAAAAAAAAAAGAAAAACATGTACCTTTCTGTTGGGATAACCACTTTGACTATGGCTTGCGACAGAGTCTGTATATGAAGTCACATCAGATAATAAACATAGAATGTGAGTATTGTTACAAAGGCAACAGGTGAAAAATATAAAAAATGCATTTAAAAAGTGCAAAAAGACAATAACTTTCCTTTCCTGCTGTCAGTTTTACTAGTGGCCAAACAACCCTGATACTTTACCATAGTAACACCTCTTTGTAACACTGAGCATTTTGCACACATTGACATTTGATAACGACACTTTCTTACACACAACAACTAATTCAAAATCTAAATCCTGTACTGACTTGCTTATTATGACTAACATCTTACCACCACAATTAACAAAACATTGCCATATCCCATGAGAAAATCCTAGGCTGACGTATTGAATTACCTTGTCGAACTCCTCCTTGTTTTTAGGTGGAGGAAGCAGAGGAGCATTGGGGTTCTTTAGCCTCTCTCGGGGCTGTGCGTTGAATGGGAGGCCAGATGGAGGCGGGGGGAGTGTATGCTCCATCATAGAAGGAGGGATATAGATGGGATGGGGTGGAATGGGCACACCTTTTCCCCATCCTAATTTCATCTCAAAGTTCATTATCATCTTTCCTATTATGGGAGTAAATGTGCATTAAATTATACACGCACATGTGAACTGGAAAGAAGATAAAAGGATGTAATCTAACAACTTAATAAAAGAATTCGAGATTCGTACCATTTAAGTTTTTGAGTGCTCGCTCTGCATCCCTCCTGTTCATGAAAGCCACAAAGCCACAGTTCCTCTCCCGAGCCCTTTCCTCATCTGTCCTCGGCCACATGATTTTCACACTTGCCAGCGGGCCATACCGGCCAAACTCTTGGCACAGCATCTCTTCGTTCATCTATGAAGTAAATGATACAAATTGAGAAACACAGACATTGCATAAATATTTCCCATTCTGAATTAAGGGCATATGTAGCAAATTTCTAAGGAATAGCAACATGCTTAACCCCCTCCTTTTATGGCAAGCTTTACATTACTTCCATTTCATGCATGTTTAGATGCAAACCTGTGGATTGATGTTTCCAAGGTACAAGTTAGTAGTGGATGGATCTCCAACGTCATGGGAACCTGGTGCACAGTCATCCAAAACTGCAGACACAGAGAAGAGAAAAGAATTTCCTGCTGCTGTCTGACAGGACCAACATTATTTTCTTAGCAAGATAAAGGTATTCACGGTCACTATATTAAGTCAAAATTACCACTGGACGGACGGTTTCTTCGTGAAGAACCATCCGCTAAAAGAAGCAGAAAAGCAGTATAAATTTTGTTTCAGGGTAGATGTGGACAAAGGGACAGAGGGTGGCGTAAGGCAGGAAAGGGCCCTGTCAGGCCAAGTTAGTGCACGTATGGCAGTCATGTGACTTAAACAACACTTACAGGAGCGTCTTCCATCTGTCCCAGAGAGCGGTTCGAAGCGACTAACACGTCCTTTCATCTTGTGTCTTTCATCTCTCTCTTCCTGTATTCTACAAGACACAGACACATATCACAGCTGATTAAAATCTGTGTTTAATATATTACAACTTTAATAAAAACACCAAAAGTCTTAGGAACATCTAATCTCTGCCACTAAAATCTTTTAACACCTTCCTGTGTTAAAACTTACTGTTTAAGTTCTTCTTTGAAGAGCTCCAAATTACTCTTCTTCTTTTCCTTTTCACTGCTCTTCTTTAAGCCCTACAATGAGTAAACCAGGTAAGTGTTATTCAATGCAAAAGTTAGACGAGATGCTTCTCATTCTCAGAAACAGTACTTACATGCCGTTTGTCTAATGCTAAAAATTGTGGCGGGGTTTCCAAAGGCAGGATGCTTTTTGGTTGGGTCTCAAAACGTGACTTAGGCTTGTACAACTTTCCTCTCTTGTCATCAGCAGCCGCTTCCTCTGCAAGGAGAAAAAAATCTTTTCGTTTTCGCCCTCCAATCACATTACTATTTCAATTTCCGAAGTAAAAAAGGTTTGGTGAACTGTTCTTTAACATTTGCATATTTTGCAATCAGTTTGAGAAATATATAATGCAAAACGTATACCTTTCGTTGCATTTGCAATGCCACCACGGACAAAAGCTTTGACTTTTCCCTCCCCTCCTCCTTCAAAAGCAGCAAGAAACTCCTCATAAATTTCAGCTGCCGCTCGTTCATCTTCCTGAACACACGCACACAAAGACGTCAAAGTAAATAAATCATATAAATCTCTTAACAGCTATTACGCATGCAGAGAATATTGTGCAAAAGGAAAATCCATACTTACTTTTTTCTTTATTTCATCTTGTTCCTTTTTGCTGAGGGTTCTCTTTGCCACTGCCATCTTGCCAATGCTGAAAGACTTCAGTTTGCTCTCAAGCAGCGCCTGTACATGTCAACAAAGTATGGTTGTTTTCACCAGGTATTTAATAAGCACACATTACGACTATTTAATAACTGGAAACAACCACGACTTGTTCAAGTAATGTTGAGTCCTGCTATTATTATTATTTAATATGCCTATCAATTATCACGTAAACAGGTAACTTCAGCGCGGACTGTAGCCGCTGGTTTATAAAGTCGGCTGCATTAAATAGGCGCCTGCAACCGTTACTCAGACATTTAACACTAATTATTTAAGTATAATACATTACGCATTTACGACCAAGCTGCAGCTGGAGACCAGGGAAGATTAAGAAATTAGCTAAATTAACAAGAGGCCTAAGAAGTCGTCTTTTGGTGCAGCGCCACGGACTGAATGCATTACGCTAAACGGCGAATGACGGTTAGGCCCCAGCTCCCAAATGCTTAATTTACTATTTCCACACTGAAATATACAACCACTGTACGTCATCCAGAAGACAATGCATGTGTAAAGCTTGTGATTTGCGAACAAGTTTATTCCTGTGATAACTGCTTCCATTAATCCAGTTTATGGTGACCAACACATTAGCTTAGCTTAGCTAAAACCAGCCAGTGTGGCTGCGGCGCCTCAGTTAGCCGTAGCGCGGCAGTGTTAGCAGACACTGTTGCGCACACTCTCTGTTGTGGTATTTTACAGCAAACAGCTAGTGCTGTTCAAGCACAAGATTATTCGCACAGTTCTCATTACAACAGGTGCAAGTGAGCTAAAACAACTACAAACTATAAGTTTACCTTAGCGCTAGCTTTCTGAGAGCCACCAGGCGTTCGGTCCGCCATCTTTTGTGGAACTGAAATGAATCGATCGCCGAGCTGATGATAATGGCAACTGTAAAAAACCAGGCGTCGCAATCAATCACAGAATCGCCGACGCTTCCCTTCTCTCTTCTTTCAGTTTCTCAAGCGCGACACCAGGATTCAAAATGCTATCACGTATTAAAACTATAAATATGTATAAATTGTATAAATTAATAAAATTAATACCACTATTACACCGATCAACAGAGATAATGAATTGGCACAGAAATACTATGAAAGAGAAAAATTAACTAGGTCGACAGGCAGGTCTAACTCATTTGCTGCTCGAAGTGACTTCAATCTCACTCTATCCTTTTTGTTTGTTTTTGTCCCCACTGAAAATTCCGATGTGAATGGTGTGTATATGCCATAATCAGCATGCAGGTTCCGTATAATTCAAACTGCAGACTCAGACTAAGATATCAGGGTAAATAAACAAAGAATGAAGGAGCCTAAATATTACCACACGTGTACCAGTGCAAGCAAATAAGGTAATTTCACTATTCATGAAATTTTAAAACAAATGACATGGACTGAGCATTTCAAGAAATGCAAATGGACAAATAGGTAACATCTAAAATGGAAATAATAATTATATAATCAAATAAACAACATAATATGATGAAGAGAACAGCACATTTTTGAATTGGAATTTGAGTGATAATAAAATTGCTTACACCATAGTTTGTCCAGCAGGTGGTGCTCTCTTTCAATCCTCAGATGACCCCTTTGCTGCGCACAACTCTAACAAGCCATATTTCATGTAATTGTATTTTATATTTCAGTTTATAGACATATATAAAATATAAAATAAAAAAATAAGATTGGCGAACACAACACAAGTTGCCTCATTCACCTTTAGGCACATGCAGGTATTTGAATTCAGAAATATACACGTTGATCGGAATGTGAAACCATGCATAGATAACTTCTGGAGTCAAGTTTATTCATGCCATCTCCTTAAAGGTTTTTCGTTTTCAAGCCAACTAATGCAAGCGCCCACTCCCTCCCCTCCCAGCGCGTCTTTAACCCCCCTGAGGAAAAAAAAAGAAAAAGAAAGGAAAAAAAGAAAAAGAAATGTGCACCCTGCTCCCCGTCCCTCCTACCACGCAGAACAAACGCTATATTCATCTGCTTGCTTGAGTTTTCCGTTGCTGAAACTCCTTACAGGAGCTCCTGGGTACTTTTCCCCTCCGTTTTAGCCTGTTGAACACAATGCCATTCACGCCACCGGGTGAAAACAGGCGAAGCTCCTGCTCCGTTTTCCCAACAATGTGGAGAACATGCAGTATTTTTTGCGCATGGACTCTACTGTTCTTGACAGAAGTCTTTGCGCAGTCCCAGCAGAGGTACTTCTTTATTTACTTTTTACACCAAACTCAAATTTTCTTGAAAGATTTATTAGATTAAAAAAGTAAGGATCCCATTTAGCCTTTTGAAAATCACCGTCAGATGACTGGAGTTGGAAGAATATTGTGCAGTATGGGCTGCCTCGGGACATGTGGCGCACTGGCGAGGAACTGAATGCACTGAATCCAATGGATATTATCAATTTTGTTTTTAAATTTTGCTTTAATGCACCGTTATTATTTTATATATATGTATAGAAAATATCTTTCTCCTCAGACCAATCTTTACATGTGGCGGAAACATCACAGGAGAGTCTGGAGTAATCGGGAGCCAGGGGTACCCAGGAGTTTACCCTCCAAATACCAAATGTGTGTGGAGAATCACAGTGAGTCCAGTTGTGTTTTTCATTCATAGCATATGACGACAGTGATAAAGCATTGTTCATTAAAAAGAAATACAGTATGACAATCTTTGGCTTAGTCCAAACTCCTAATTTCCTTCTAAAAGAAGTTAACCACAGCCGCAGTTAGCTTGGGGCAATCTTTGCTGAGTGGCTCTGTGATGTTTCTGTACTTTACTGCAGTGAAGCTGATGATTAGGTTGGAAAAACGGCATAAGCTGGGTTAAAATGCACAATTAGGTTAAAATGTTTGAGAGTATTAAAGTAACAATATTTAGTATTTACTGAAAGTTCTATGCTCATTTGTTTGTCATGCCATTTAATAATAATAATAATTTAACTAAGCATTCTACAACTCCCCACCCAGGTCCCGGAGGGCAAGGTGGTGGTACTGTCATTCCGCTTCATTGATCTGGAGAACGACAACCTGTGTCGCTATGATTATGTGGATGTCTACAGCGGCCATGTCAATGGACAGAGACTGGGTCGCTTCTGTGGGACGTTCAAGCCAGGAGCCCTTGTTTCCACAGGCAACAAGATGCTCCTGCAGATGGTATCCGATGCCAACACTGCTGGGAGTGGCTTCCTGGCTGTTTTCTCTGCTGCCCATACACATGAGCGAGGTAAGAAAACATGAGGAGAAGAAGAAGCTTGGCATGCTTCCTCTTAACACAGCTGTCTTAGTCAAAGGTGGCAAGTTTGCAAGGGTAGCAGAACATCTCGCTGCTATCCAAGCATGTAATGCAGAAATATGTGGAGCTTCTGTAATGTTACTAAGAAGTAAATGTTACCTTGTTTGTATGCAGACACCCAGTAAAACAACAGGATGTATCCGTTCGTGTAGTGCTCAGTAAGAGCAGGTCTGTGGGCTAAAAGTCTATGTGGATTAAAAGAAACCTGCTTTTTAACTCTTCTTGCACTGTGATGTGGAATTTCTCATGTTTTTTGGCTATTGTGCTGCAAGGCAAATGTCAGAAATATCACTTAGAGCCTTTAGCGTTTTCCTCACTGGGACATCTACTGTTTTTAGAAGTTTAATGTCTGGTTTTCTGTATCGTAGGAGCTGACAGCTGTAGTGGACAGTGTCAATTAACCAGTCGGTCAGGCTCTTACCCGCCGGCAGAGAGACTGTTGCTATCCTGTCTTTAAACATGGTTAAAACTCTGCTATACCACGTGTCACCCATTTGTAGAGATTTGTTTTCTTCAATTTGCTAAATGGATTTTTTTTCATTGCTGGAAAGGCAGAATCAGTTAAAGTATATGTTATAAGGAACGCATCTTTTTAAGTGATTCGATCCTTTGAGAGTTTGTGTTTTTTCTGAACTGATGTTCCTCTGATGGCAGTTATTTTTAAACCCACAGATGACAGACTTGCTTTTTATGGTGTTCATAATGACAAAAAGGCAGTGACTGCCCCTAGACGCAGTTAATAACACGAGCACATTACTGACTCACCATTATAGCCTTTAAAAGATTGCTAAATAACATTTATTATTTCATTCAAGCAATAACAGGAGCAGAATATAGCTAATTAATTGTGTAATCCTAGCACTAACTTCAGTCATTTCTCCTCAGGGGACCAGTACTGTGGAGGCAGGCTGGTTAAGCCCTCTGGGACTTTCAAAACACCCAACTGGCCTGAGAAGGACTACCCAGCTGGAGTGACCTGCTCCTGGCATATAGTAGCACCAAAGAACCAGGTCATACATTAAAATTTTTACTTAAAAAAATTAGTAAATGCAAATGTTTCTTTCTGAATAACTGGCCTCAAATGAACTGAAATTCCGGGACATTGTGCAAAAGTTTGATCCTCATTCCCGCTGCTTCACACTCGGCTGCGAACCGCTCCAGTGCGAGCTGGAGGCCCTCACCCGATGAAGCCAACAGAACCACATCATCCGCAAAAATCAGAGATGAGATCCTGAGGCCACCAAAGCGAAAGCCCTCCGCCACTTGGCTGCGCCTAGAAATCCTGTCCATAAAAATTATGAACAGAACCGGTGACAAAGGGCAGCCCTGGCGGAGCCCATCACCCACCGGGAACGAGTCTGACTTATTGCCGGCAATGCGAACCAAGCTCTTGCAACGGTTGTATAGGGATCGAATGGCCCGTAGCAATGGGCCAGACACCTCATACTCCCGCAACACCTCCCACAGGACACCCCGAGGGACACGGTCGAATGCCTTCTCCAAGTCCACAAAACACATGTAGACTGGTTGGGCAAACTCCCATGCACCCTCAAGTATCCTCGAGAGGATGAAGAGCTGGTCCAGTGTTCCGCGACCAGGACGAAAACCGCATTGTTCCTCCTGCATCAGAGGTTCGACTAGCGGACGAACTCTCCTTTCCAGCACCCTGGCATAGACTTTCCCGGGGAGGCTGAGGAGTGTGATCCCCCTGTAGTTGGAACACACCCTCCGGTCCCCCTTCTTAAAGATGGGGACCACCACCCCGGTCTGCCAATCCACGGGTACTGCCCCTGATCTCCACGCAACATTGCAGAGGCGTGTCAACCAGGACAGCCCTACAACGTCCAGAGCCTTCAGGAACTCGGGGCGGACCTCATCAACACCAGGGGCTCTGCCACCAAGGAGTTGTTTAACTGCCTCAGTGACCTCGCCCCCGGAAATTGGCGGGTCATTCCCCTCATCCCCAGACTCTGCTTCCTCCTCGGAAGACGTGTCAGTGGGATTAAGGAGGTCCTCGAAGTATTCCTTCCACCGCATGACAATTTTCTCAGTCGACGTCAGCAGCGCTCCGCCAGCACTGTACACAGTGCAGGTAGAGCACCGCTTTCCCCTCCTGAGACACCTGACGGTTTGCCAGAACCTCTTCGAGGCAGTCCGAAAGTCTTTTTCCATGGCCTCTCCGAACTCCTCCCACACCCGAGTTTTTGCTTCAGCCACTGCCCGAGCCGCATTCCGCTTGGCCTGTCAATACCTGTCGGCTGCCTCCGGAGTCCCACAGGCTAACCAAGCCCGATAGGACTCCTTCTTCAGCCTGGTGGCTCCCTTCACCTCTGGTGTCCACCATTTGGTTCGGGGATTACCACCACGGCAGGCACCAACCACCTTGCGGCCGCAGCTCAATGCAGCAGCTTCGGCAATGGAGGCGCTGAACATGGTCCATTCGGACTCAATGTCCCCCGCCTCCCTCGGAATGCTGTTGAAGCTCTGCCGGAGGTGTGCGTTGAAGATCTCGCGGACTGGGGCCTCTGCTAGTCGTTCCCAGCACACCCTCACTACGCGTTTAGGTGCACCAGGTCTGTCCAGCGTCCTCCCCCGCCACCTGATCCAACTCACCACCAGGTGGTGATCAGTTGACAGCTCAGCCCCTCTCTTTACCCGAGTGTCCAGAACATATGGTCGCAGGTCTGGTGATACGATTACAAAATCGATCATCGACCTACGGCCTAGAGCGTCCTGGTGCCACGTGCACTTATGGACACTCTTATGTTCGAACAAGGTGTTCGTTATGGCCAAACTGTGATTAGCACAGAAGTCCAATAACAAAGCACCACTCGGGTTCAGATCAGGGAGGCCGTTCCTCCCAATCACGCCCCTCCAGGTCTCGCTGTCGTTACCCACGTGAGCATTGAAGTCTCCCAGCAGGACAACAGAGTCTCCAGGTGGAGCACCTTCCAGCACCCCCCCCCCCAGGGACTCTAAGAAGGCTGGGTACTCCGAACTGCCACTCGGCGCATAAGCGCAGATAACAGTCAGGACCCGTTCCCCGACCCTAAGGCGCAGGGAACAAACCCTCTCGTCCACCGGGAAAAACCCCAATGTACCGGCAGCAAGCCGAGGGGATATTAGAATACCCACCCCAGCCCGCCGCCTCTCACCAGGGGCAACTCCAGACTGAGACAGAGTCCAGCCCCTCTTTTTAAAGTGCCGTTTAGCAATACTTCTTCAGGCTTTCTGGAGGGTTTTCAAAGGCTTTCTTTGAACATTGGCTGCTTTTTCACTCATTTTCAGGCCAGTCCTTGTACCTGAGCATTTTCAGGGGAATGTCTTTGTTTGTTTGCTTCTTTATTAGGCCACTTAACACATATCTGTGAACCATTCAAATATCAAACACAGTTTGACAGGCAGAATATAGTATTTTTGTAACAACACAGTGATTCCCAAAGAGATTTTAGAGGAAAAATGTCATATCTTGACATGGTGTGTATTGTGTGCTTAGAAAATCTGAGGAAACTGGAGAAGCTATCCACAGCAGATAAACTGAGTTTTGTAAATAAATGAAGATACAGAAGTTTTTCATCTAGTCATTTTTCCGTGCATGTTTTCCCTCTATATCAATGATGAGTAAATGCCAGTGGCGGAATAACACTCTATTGAAATAAAACATTGCAAGTTACCTAAGCCGTTCTTTTAAGAAATCTCAGTGAGTCGCAGGTGGAGTATATCTTTTCAAAAATGACAGCATACACTTTAGTCAGAGGATGCACCCTAGGGCCTGTTATAAGCTTTTGCTAGAATAAAGAGGATTACTTTGTAACTTGTCTCCTGCTGCAGATTATTGAGGTGAAGTTCGAGAAGTTCGATGTGGAACGAGACAACTACTGCCGCTACGACCACGTCTCCATTTTCAACGGGCCGGAAATAAACGATGCGAAGAGGATTGGCAAATACTGCGGAGACAGCCCCCCAGCGTAGGTGATTTCTGTCATGCAGAAGATTTCATTTTCACTAAACCATCATGTGATTTCATCTCAGTTCATCCTCAGTCTGCTTTCCCGTGCTGCTCTGTAGGCCGGTGTTGTCGGAGGGGAATCAGCTCCTAATCCAGTTCCTGTCAGATCTCAGCCTGACTGCCGACGGCTTCATTGGGCACTACAAGTTCAGACCAAAGAAATTCCCCACCACAACAGTACTGCCTGCAACTACCACACAGCCAGTCACCACCAGGCCAATACGTAGGTAGCAGCTTATATTCAATAGAAACCATTAAAAAACTTCTAACATCCATAGACTTCTAATATCTGCATTAGCTGATTTGACTGTATTTGCTTTGTGCTGCTGGATTCTTTGATAACATGTGGGATTTTATCTCCTTCTTTCAACTTGAGAAGGATCTGAAATCTGCTTCCAATAGCAAATGTAGGCAAGAGAAGGAAAGAGCGAGGTGCTTAAGTAGTAGTACAGTGTGCTGCTTGTGGCCATGCATTCTGCTACTGTCCCCACACATGTGGCTCACATAAGAGCAAATGCTCTGCTCGCGTAAATAGATTATAGCAGTCAGCCAGTGAGTCAATAGAACATACTGGAAAGTGTAGTCCAATTACAGATGCAGCCAAGCACATGTTGTAACACAGCATATGCTAAAGCTATGTGTTATGCTCATAAGACTTTTCTCTTGTGTAAACCGTACACAACACAAGGGGTGGGCGTGCGTCTGCACCTGCAATCACAGCTCATTTTCATAGTCAGACTCGCACTCCCACACATTGTTGTGTTTTTCCGTCACTCAGGCCAGGTTATTTTGGCGCCCCCCTGCTATGATGTCATGCTGTGTCACTGCTTTCTGGTTGGCTTATCTCCCCCCCTCACCCGACTTTTCCCTCCACAGTAAGAAAAATATTTGCACAGTCACATTGTATTTTCTTCAAGCCTCAGTTCTTTCCTTCATGGATTCTCTTCTATCTTTAACTTCAAAAACAGACGTTCCCTCGCCACATAATCTAGCTATTGTCTGTGATACTGACAGCCATCCATCTGGAGAGACACTTGTGTTACCAAGAATACTCAGTAAATAGGCTGCAGCAGAAGCAGATGGCATCATAACTTACATGACCGTGTCACTGGCGGGCAAAATTACAGAGGCTGATTTTTGTGTGTGCGTGTGTGTGTTTCTTTTTTTCTCTGTGCAGCTCTGAAGTACTCTGTTGCCCTGTGCCGGCAGAAATGCAAAAGACAAGGAACGCTTGAGAGCAATTACTGCTCCAGCAATTTTGGTGAGAACATAAATGCTTACTGTAACTTATCAAAAACCACATTAAGCCATAGTCACTAATACATTCCAGCCATTTTTGTATCATTTAACATATCTGCTTTCACAAATTCTAATCCTAAACAGCTTGAATTGCAGATTCTCTGAAGATATATATGAGTAGACCCCATGCTGACAGCCAAAACTCCCCTTAAGTAGCAGTTTATAGTCCTGATTATGTTGCTATCTTTGCTCTGTGATTGTTTTTCCCTTACACATCTCAAAGACTTCCTTGATAGCCTGTGAAGAAGTGAATGATTGCATACAGTAGGGCACGGTTACCTGTAGTCTAAACACACACTCATACTCAGCCACTAACTGTAGGCAAAGTGGCAATAAATGAAGGCGTTTATTCAGGCTCGGCAATCTGACACATGCGGTTTGTGTCTAGGAAAAGGGGATAAAAAGGAAAGACGAGTGATGTGGCGGCGAATGCAGAAAAAGTCGCTTTTATCTGAATGAAACAGGGAGACGAGACATGACAAGGCTGAAAATAGCTGGTCCAATCACTGCTGGTATTTTAAAATAATCAAATTATGTGGCATCTACACATTAAATCATCAAACGCAGCTCGCTGGTTTATGTAACAGTAGCAACAGATATAATAGCACGAGTAAAACAGGCAGTCCTCTGGCTAATTTCATCCCTGTCAGGAAATGAAACAGGCAGCATGCGAAGTCCAGACGCATTGGTACCATCAGGTTAAAGAATCCTGTTCATGCCGAATGAGCCGTGCCTCCTCCTCCACTCCACCGGCTCCAGTATCACTCAGCTGTCACTGCTAAACATCACTTCTCCACCAGTCGTGGAAACAAACGGCAAAACTGTATGTTTTTCTTTTGTTCTCATGGAGAGCTGGTCTGTCTAAACAGGAAATGGCTGAAACTTCACCCCGCACACTGGTCGCATTGTTTAAGCAGAATCAGACAGGAAAATAAACCTGGAACAAAGTAGCAAAGTATCTCTGCTCTGAGCAGTTAAACTGTCAGATGATTTATAATGACGTTATCGCCCCGTTTTCTGTCGAGTGACCTCGGATTTCTTTCTGTCTGTGTGACAATAATGATGTCCCACATTCAATTTCCTCTTGTTTGATAGAGTTGGAATTCTTTGATGTTGTATTAAAGGGAGCTTTTACCTCATAAGGAAGCTTTACAAAAAGGTCACAAGGGTGTAGCGCTCACAGCCTGAAAGGAAATGTATAGAGTCTATGCTGTTAATCCACAGTGACATTTTTAAAGACAGGCTGCACTTCAAAGAAACGGAGTTGAGATGTAGCACGCACATATTGTTCACAGCTCTCTCAGATCATTAATTATAACTATGGGAAACAGATTTCCTCGCTGACAGCAGTTTCTGTGTTGGAAGCGTCCCTGTGTCTCACACTGCAACATTTCTGAGTGTTACATTTCTAAATCCACTCATCATCTGAAACGTGGACATCTATTTAACTGACTCCATGAGATCAGTCTTCCAGTTTCACATTTTTATTCATAGAACCTAGAATTAAAACTTTACTGCTTTTCCAGTTAAGCCGCAGTTGTGCCCATTTTTAAGATTTAATTTAAGAAGTACAGATGAGGACAAAATTATTAGCATTGCTATGAAAAGTAAAGTGTTTTTAACCCTCAGTCGCAAAAGGCCTATGGAGTATTGTTGATACATAAGATTGTGAATATGATAACCAAACGTGAATGTGAGGATGAGGGGCTAGTACTGGCAGTTGCCATAATTTATTAACAGAGCAAGGGATGTTCAACATAGCATTTCTGAACATTCTGGTTTTCTTTAGAAAGCATAAATTGTTTCTTTTTGCACACAACAATTTAATTAATTCATAAAAAACAAAACCCAAACATTTCTAGGGTCAGTATTATTATACAAACAGACTTTTTTATTGAGCCATAGCACAATCACTGCTGTGCAGTGATGTGCTTTTACTTTGTAATGCTCAAAACATGTACAATCAAGGTAAAACCGAGGGTTATCTTCCAATTTACATAGAGTAGATAAACCCCAGCAAGGGTTTGAGCTATCGCTTGAGAAAGCCTGATGCCAAAATCAAAAGATATCACTTTAGACTTGGAAAAAGAATTGTTGAGGCTCACTAAGCAGGAGGTGGATATACAAAGTTATCACAGTGTTTCCAAGTGTCTAAAACTGGAGTGAGAAGCATCATCAAGAATTTCAAAGAGAGCCACAGAGTACAGAACAATGTTGGCAGAGGTAGGAAGTGAAAAATTTCAAAGAATCTGGAAAGAAAAATAGTGAGAGATGTGCCCAAAGACCCCAGAACAAGTGCCAAGACCAGCAAAGTTGGATATTATAGTCTGCACAAGGTTGGAGAAAAACTCCACTTTTGCAGAAGAGACACTTTTAAACCAATTCAATTCAATTTTAAGGAATCAAATCACAACAACGGTTGCCTTTACATTGCAAGGTAAACCATACAATAGTAAAGAGAAAACAGTGAGAACCCAGACAATCAGATGACCCCCTATGAGCAAAACCTTTGGCAACAGTGGGAAAGAAAAACTCCCTTTTAACAGGAAGAAACCCCCGGTTGGGGATGAGGGGAAGAAGACTGAGGTACTGTAGCACTTGCGGGAGCCATTGCAGTTGTAGTTTTCTGTACAAGAAAATGTATCTGTGGATTTTATATGTATGTATTCTGTCTGTATAGGCTTTTTTGGGGAGTTATATACACTATTTTTCCAAGAAATGTTTCATGTAATTTTTCATCTGCTTTTTGTGTTTACAACAGTGATAACTGGAACTGTTATTACAGCGGTGATTAGAGGTGGAAGTATGCACGCCACCGTCTCTATTATCAATGTGTATAAAGAAGGCAACCTGGCAATCCAGCAGGCAGGAAAGACAATGAGCACCAAGATCGTTATCCTGTGCAAAAAGTGCCCAGTTATCAGAAGAGGTGAGTGTACAGCGTAGAGATGAAATTAATTTTTCTCAGTGTCCTCGATATAATTTCCCCCCCGGTTATTATCTGCAATATGATGACATTGTATAGATGCTGGTTGACTGCTTTGAATAACTTATGGCTCTGAGTTTGCCTCCTGTGATGCGCTGTCACTCTCAGTTGAGGCGTTAGGTGAGCGGCAGAACTCACTGTCCAAACAGTCAATTCAACTCTAAGTACTGTAAGTTTATATGTATGCATATAAACATATAGTATACGGACCTGCTGTGGGCAGATTCTCACATTTTGGCCTCCCTGAATGTCTCTGCCATTCTGCCACTGCATTCAGGTTTTTTTTGTGTGACCTCACTAGGCTTGAACTACATCTTCATGGGCCAGGTGGACGAGGAGGGCCGTGGAAAGATCGCCCCGCACCACTTTGTTATGGCGTTTAAGACAAAGAACCAAAAAGGACTCAACATTTTGATAAACAAGCAGTGCTGAGTTCCGGTAGCTCTGGTGATCTTCTGTTAACTGGTCTGCCCAAGGCTCATCTGTGGATGGAAATTATTACATGACAAAACCAAAGCAATCTCCTTCTCAAGAACACAAACTAAGGATATGAAAACAAATCTGAATGTGTTTGCGGAGCTGCCGCTGCAAATCGTGGAAACTACATGATTTGTTCAGTTGATGGAAACCTTGTGTGTTCAGTCATTTTCCTGTCCAGTTACGGTAAAAAGAAAGTACATCCTCTGTCACTTCTTATATTTTATGTGTTAGGATAATAAATACATTTAAAAAATATAATCAAATGTATTTATTTAGCAAAAAACAAGTCAAAAGGTAGAAGCCACTTGTAGAACAGCCGTGCTCAGTAGGTTAGTATGAGTCAATAGCTTTAAGAACCTATTTTAGCAGCAATAACTAGAAATTAGTTGTATGACTTTTCAGTCTCACATCCTTCTGGATGAATTCTTAAGATCCTGTCCAGCACTGGACTTTGATTGGGCCACTGTATCACCTTGATTCTTTTCTTTTTCAGCAGTTCTGTTGTAGATTTGCTGGAATGTTTGGGATCATTGTCCTGTGCCAAGTTTAGTGAAAACCAAACCCAGCATATAAGCATGAAGACCTCATACAGGCTGCCAAGTACCATAGTGGAGGGGTGATGATCACAGGACCTGGACACTGTGCAGTCACTGAGCTCACCGTGAGCTCTCTATACAAAAGGACGACCAGTTTCAGCCCCGCACTAGCTGTCAGAGAGATGGCCTCACATTTGACTGTAGAATATTTTGGGATACAAAGGAGCTTTGATATGCTGTGTGTGGTTTTTGACAAACGTGAGACTGTGGATTATGACCAAACACTCACTTTGGTTTCATGTGTCCAAATCATGTGTCCAGAAATCTTGTGGTTTGTTCAGGTATAGCTTTCCAAACCTAAGCCATGCTGCCAAGTACTTTGGATGAGAGGAGGCTTTTGTCTTGCAACCCAATCCAAATAAGCCACACTTGTTCAGTCTCTGTCTAATTGTGCTACCATCCAGTTTTACATTTACCGTGTTTACTGAGGCCTGTAGAGTCTGAGATGTAGCGGCCTGACCTTGAAGAGAATTAGCTGGGATGTCCACTCCTGGGAAGATTGGCACCTGTGAATATTTTTAATGACTGTATAGAACAGGGATGTCAAACACAAGGCCCGCGGGCCAGAATTGGCCCAGTGACCAGAATCGGCCTGGAAAGATTCCAATCTGGCCCACTGGACGGCTTTGGAAACAAACACACTTACACACACAAAAACATGCATCCTTGCCGTAGAGCAGCTCTCAGCAACAGTTTCTTCTCTAAGATCATCGCTGATGTCTTTCCTCTTTGGCTTTGTGTTAACACACAGCTGAAGACACCAGACAATAGAAAACTGCCAAAACGTGCGTGTCACATAGGTGCTCACACTCGATGACGATCAGTTAATCGAATGCATTGATTAGCAGCTGCTTTCTCCTCATTGGCCTCTTAACTCACATGTAAGCAGTAAGGATGTACATACTGCTTGTGCATTTAAGGGTTAGTTTTTGTGTAATATGTCATGATTTGTAGTCCATCTGAAGCTGTATTTATCTGATTTTGAGCCCTGCTAAGGAGCAGATGTTTTTTATTATGTCCTGATACATAAAACCTTAGAAGTCAAAGTGAGTGTACTTTACTTTTTGTTTGTTTGTTTTTTCTCTCTCTCTCTCTTTTTTTTATTTTTTTACCATGACTGTAAATTGGATGATTACAGAACAAACAAGACACAGAGAAATTCCCATCTGTCTTCAATTACTCAAGGTTTTCGCATTCATGTCATGATTCTAGCACAGGATTAAACTGACCCCAGTCACCAGTGTCTGAAATAGGCAGAACACCAATTTATTATAATGTTTCATAAGATAAACATTATTCATATTTTAAAAATTCGGTGTGCACATCTGTTCTGGCATTCCATAGTGGCAGTTTTCCTCAGAGTATTCCATATTCTGCCTTTCAGTTTTACCCTTTGAGGCTCTTGAATACAATGTGAATAAAGGATGGGACTGATGCATTAAATAAAGATGTCAGTTTGGCGGACCAGTCGTTAATTTAACAAGCTCGCTTAATATCCACAGGGGGGATTTGTTGCAGCTATTTGTCATAGCTTTAATGATGGTTTAGCACCTGCCATTAAATTCCCAAGTTCGGTTTTAATGGGAAGGTTTGGAAGTGTTAATTGTGGTGATTTAATGTGCAATATGTAATACATGCAATATTCTTTCAGTTCTTCTGGTTTCACGCCAACCAAGCGAGGAGCTTATTTGCTGAAGCTTTTTTCTCGAGCATCGTATTATGATATTTTCTTAGTGTCTTTTTTTAGAAGCAAAGGTATGAAATGAAAACTATTTTCTTATGGAAAAAAACTTTAATAATATTATTTATACTTTATTTTTGTCATCTGTCCAAATAAAACGCTTTCACCACTTTAGATTGTTTCTCTTTTTGTGTAAGGCTTTTCACCTGGGAAAATGCCACATAATATCTGGTCTGTTTAGAGCAGGCGAGGCAAACACGCTCTGCTAAGCATGAGAATGGATCAGATGTTTGTATGGATCACGTGGAGCGGACAGCTCGGGGATTGGCTGAATAGTTTTCTTGCTTTCAGACCTGTTGTAGCCAAAATGAAAAAAGCCATGAAATATCCAGTGTGTGTTTTTTTCTTAAATCTTTATTTATCTATTGAAAACAATGGCTTTTTTTATTTACAAAAAAGGTTACATAGCTGAGTAATAGATAGGAGGCCTGAGTCTGGAGGCTTTGGTGGAGGATACATATTTGTCTAGTTAAGTTCCAGGCTTAAAGTGAGGTTTAAAAGCCTCTGTGACTCAAAAGAGCAGAATATTTTTTTCTTTCTACTATTTTTTTTTTTTTGCACATGCTCGGGTCACACAGCAGCCCAGATAAAGAAGAAGCAAAGATTTTGTCAAGAGGACAGGAGGGGAAAGAATAACAAGTCTTTTTTTAGCTCCTTGGGTAGAACATGGCATATTTGGAGGTCCGGAAACCCAACAGGTCCCTCATCTCATTGCGAAACTTTGACAGGTCTTGGCGAAGGTCGTTCAGATTTTCCACCGTAGCCTGGTCTGTGCTCTGCATCTTCTGCCGGGTGGAGGTCAGGTAGCGGTGAACTAGACAGCACATGATCTTCTGGTAGTTCTCATCCCGCTTCTGCTTCAGGTTCTTCCACTCCTGTAAGGACAGCATTAACACAGAGGGTCATTTGTTGAAGATTAGAAGATGGGTTTGAATCAAACTTTTACAATATTGTTTATCTCTCACCTTCAGACTGTTCTGTCTCTTCACTTTGCCCTTTGAGGTGTGTGAACAGATCCACTTGCTCAGGCTGGTCACCAAGTAGCAGACAGTCTTTGGAGAAGGGAGGATGTTTAAGGGTGGAGGCAGCGTGCACTTGTCATCAAAGTAGCTGAGCCACAATTTGGCCCGGGCAAACTTCCACTCTTTATCCTCGTGATTCTACAGGAGTCCAAAAGCCAATAAGAACACTTAAGAACGAAGGAATGTTGGAAAACTTTCATGCATTTAAACTTTCACACACAGTTTTACAGGAGGAATGTTGAAAATGCAAAACCACCACACAGTGGAAACTTAGGGGAACAGATTTTTGTGAAAGATAAGTTGCACTTAGCGTAATCGAAATCAAGCAGGCCGCAAAGAGCGGTTCCAAGGAAAGAAAGTAGCTAACATCTGTGCAACAATTCAGGGCTATTTTGAGGAAAATTAAACCTTAACAGTAAACGAAAACCGTCGGAGATTTCAATGCCATGGCAAATTCAAACTGCCCGTGGCAGCAGTGAGACCATTAGCGCCAAAACTTATTTACACTTACAGCAATTTGCCTGAAGCTTTTATGGAGCATGGCCACCAGCAGCTTGGTCAGCACAATAACCACCACGATGTTGTAGGTGCCTATGATCATGGCGCCGACAAAAGAGCGCAGCTCCTCTGTGTAGCTGATCCGGGTGACGAAGAGTGCAACGTGTGCCAGGGAGAAGATGTACCAGAACAGTGCATAGCAGGTCCCCATAAATCTGCAAAAGAGATGAAGCTAGTACGTGTGCAGGTCAGATTTAAACATACAACCCTGTCTCCAAAAAAAGATGAGAAATAAATACAAACCTACATTTACATAAAAAGAGCTTCCTAGAAAGTCTTTCATAAAAACGAGAAAGGGTTCTTTGAAGCACTATGTGGGGAAATATTTTAAGAATAGCATTTACTGCCTGATACTTATTGTAAAAATGCTAGGGGGCATGCAGATTCAAGTACCTACATATATCACTTTATTAGAAGATTAAGAGAATCTGGAGAAATCTCTGTACACAATGAAAATGGCTGAAAACCAATATTCAGGGGTCATTATCTTTGGGCCTGCAGGCATTAAAAAACAAACACAATTCTAAAGTGCAACAATTAGTCAGTTTAACATGTGATTTAAGCAGAATCATGTGCCAATTTTTCTGAAATGTGTCACTTCAAATGCAAAACAATTTCTCCTTTGTTTTAAAATTTTTAACTGAATGTAGGATTTAAATGATTTGTTGTTAAGCCGCTCTAAACTGAGGTGTGCTCTGATGCACAAAATGTCAAAAGAGAAAAGCAAGCAGAGAGAGACAAGAGCAATCTGACTGCTGTGCAGACTTTATTACACAACCTGCACATGACTGACTACTTCAGAGCTTAATAAGATTTACAAAGCTTCCAGGGAACAAGGATATGCTTACCCATCTGTAAAAAAGGTGTAATGTGCACAATTACATAAAAGACTACTTTCAAATTTAAAAAAAAAAAAGGATTATGCGTCACGTCACCTATCAGTTATTGTTATACTTTTACATGAAGATGGAAGGTGAGGAAGAGTTTTCTTGTGATGCTTCTGATGTCTTGTCTCATCTTCACAGCTTGTGCTGCAAGCTTCCCCTAAAAATCTGACTTGAATAGCAACATTTACAAGTTTTACTCTATGTATTGTATAGATTTCTATGTATTTCTTGTATTTATTTAAACACACTATTTGTAAATCACTGTTTAGTTTCTGTCCAAATTCTGTCTAAATTAGTGTTTTCCATGTACATGAATTGAAGAATGTATGAGCTACACAGTGTTTATTTTTATAACAGTCCTTTCATATGCAGTGGCAGTGCCTCATAGGCTTTTTAAACTATGTTGACTTATCTATTTTTTTTTTTAGCTCTGAAGAAGGCACCCTTGTGCTTAGACTTCACAGTACTGAATAAAGTCTGTGCTGCATAACTGTCAAAGTGCTCCCACACTTTGCTGTCTCTGTCAATGTTATGATCTAATTTTACAGTATATAAAGATCATGTATGCATATAAACATATATAAAGGATATAAACATATATAAAGGTTTTATATAACCTCCAACATCCCTCAACATATACACTAAACAGTCATTGATGCCATCGCTGTCCAAAATGACAGAATGAGGTTTGCCCATACGTGTGGAATGCGTCATTGCTCTGCTGCTCGCAGAAGATGCCCCCGCAGTCCTTGGGTGGATTGTTTTCCTTATCTTTCTGGTCCTTCCCATAGAGCTGGGTGAGTCCAATGGTGAAGGAGAACAACACAAGCAGGAAGAGGCCCAAAAACTTTCCAAACTCCTGCAGCATTTGTCCCATGGAGATCTAGCGAGAGACATTTTCCCGTTAATCTTGTGCTGCTTGCTCTAACAGCTTTCTCAAAGACATCTCAATAATCTTCATCAGCCTTTAAGCAGCTGGATCGGATTAAACTTGACTCTGCTTAATGTCTGAACATCTGAACAACACTGGCCTGAAATGAAAACAACCAAGATATTGCAGTATCACATTCTCTGTGCTAACTAGATCTCCCTTTAAAACACCAATCAATCAAGTTTATTGAAAGTCTGGGTAATGCTAGAGACTTAGAAGATTTGATAAACTAGATTTTCTATGTTCTCTAATCAAATAACTTTTGTGTAACTGGACTGTGATATATTAAAGGTCCAACTACACATTAATTAGACACACTTGCAATTACAGTATATTAGAGTGCAACTCTCTGATTTTTAAAATTCACAGAAAGTGTAAATTATGTAAAAGTAACACTGTAGTACATTTAAATTCAACTACAGTCCAGCAGAATTTGTTTCTACTTTGTATACTGAATTTTTGCTCTAGTACTTCTTTTCAAAGCCATTCAGACTTTAGAAAGACGCATGCTTGCACTGCTTCACCACTCTCTGACCACTCATAGCGAGTTTTTTCACCCATGTTCAGATTTAGTAGTGGTTCCTCAGGGAAGAGGAAGAAAACCTACTTATTCTGGCTGCTAGAGTTCTCTCAACCTACCTGAAGAAACACGGAGACAAACACGGAGAAGCCAGAGAGAGGACGAGAACACAGAAATCTTCTTAAAGCATTGGAAACCCACTATTTACAGGCTTGTGCGGCATATCTGTTTATAAGGACCTCAAGATGGTCAAACAAGGTCAGAACACACTCCTACCCTTGCAAAACACAAACACATATAAAGTGTCCAGTGTAAGAGAAAACCACTCTGGCTGCATGACGAATCATGATGTTTGATGAATGGTGAGTACAGAGTTTGTGCTGGAACCCAGGGAGTCTATTTGAGAAAGTTTGGTCTGTTCAGGTGATTTATTCCCTCAGTGTATTCATCTGCCACTTTGTACACATCTGATTTAGGAGATGTGGGTGCTCCCTGCCTGACAGATATCCTAAACTGGTTACTGTACAAACAGAACAGAAATATAGCAGGTTATTACCTCCTCACCGTGACTGGAGGAGGTCTAATGCATACCTCAAATAAATCTAACCAAAGATACTCAATGCAGCACTGTTAGATAATGAGAGGAAATTTTATGTTATTTAATTTAGAGATTGAAAATTAAATGCATCTATTTATCCATCTATTTTCTCAACTGCTTGTTCAATTTTGGGTTCCTGAGGCTGGAGCCTATTCTAGCTGTCACAGGGGAAAAGGCAGGGTACCCTCTGAGCAGGTCACAGCACATCAGAGGGCTGATACAGAGAAACAGGCAGCCACTGAAAGCCCACATTAACACATACAATCAATTAACAATTTCCATTCCACCTAACAAACGTATTTTTGGAGTGTGGCAGGAAGCCAGAGTGGGCACAGGGAGAAAATGCCAACTCCACACAGAAAGCACCCAGCCAGTCTGGAGATGTCCATGACATGGAAGTGTATGAGGCCTCATTTAGTCAGGTCAGGATTCACCTACTTTACAGCGGGCAGAAGATTATGTTGGTGGGTCTCTACTGAGTAGCCAATTGAAACAGCCATATACCATTCTAGTTTCAATAGCAGTCTAGTTTCAGTAAACACTGACATTCCCGCAACAAAAACAGCTTTGCAGCTAAACCAAATGTAGTAAAGTAAATAACAAGGAAGCTACAGCTTTGATGTTGCTGGATTCATCCTGAGATTTGTTCCTGTTGATTTCACTGCAGAAACTGTGAAATCTGTGCAGCAGCTCAGCTGTTTTGGGCCCAGAAAACTGTTAATGTTAAATATAGTGTCATGAGTGACCCAGGGTCCATGAGCAGTTATGGACTTTTATATATCTTGTAGATATGTGTGCTGCACTGTGCTGCTGCCCGTGTGTTTTTTCTATGCTTGTGTGATAGGTGGGTGTGTGCGGGTGTGGCTGAGTTCTGGGGTTCAGTCAGGCCGGGTGGGTGTGGCCCTGTCAGGTGGCTGGCCACACCTGAAGATCATCACACACACCTGGAGCTGATCAAGCCTTAGGTTTTCTTAATGGAAACAGAATCTGAAAGTATTTCATAAGCTGTACGTTTAGGAGACAGACTCAGTTCAATTTAATCCTTGCTTACAACATCTAAAGTTAATCCGTATACGTTTAGCATGACTTATTTCTATTTCTCTTACACACACTCAAATAGCCCAGTTGACTCGCAGTTAGCCTATGGCACATTAATGATGTAAGTGAGGTTAAGTCTGGGCCGTGATAAATCCACACCACAGACGCATACTCCCACTTTCAGTCACTCTTTCCAAACTCAGTTGGGGGCAATACCCACCGGAAATATGAGCTGGCCTCTTCAGGGCGGACAGAATGAGAGAAACGTTCATTATTCCAACCCACATAGTATTGACTCACTGTCTGTGTGTGTGTCCATGCATGAGCAGTACGACTGGACTGAATCCTAGCATGCCAGATATCACAGGAGTGTGGAAATGTGTGGGTGCGTGTGCATTAGAGGAGAGGTGTGTCTGCCACGTGAGTGCGAGTACGGCTGCGAACACCAAACCAAACCAAACCAAGTGTATTTTCAAAGCTGTTTTTCCATCCTGTCAAGCCAGACAGTTATGTCACAGAGTGAAGGAGAAGGGCAAGAAGAAGAAAAAACGAGAGTGAAGCAGGAAGAGCGTAGCTGAAAAATGCTCATTAAAAAGCTACAGAGCACCCTGACTGTTTTATAAGTCAACCACAAACAGCACCTCGAAATAATGACAGGAAGGACTGACCTCACTGCGCACCTCGAGAGTTCTTTACACTTTAAAAGTCACACTTTGGGAAAAATGAACCTCACGTTTGCTAACAAAAATTCAGATAATGGCAGGCTTCATGATTTCCCTCTGCCAGCTGGATAATAATATAAAACCTGATATGATAAAAAGGGACACCTATGGCGCCTGAGTAGAAAATATGCAAAGCAGACTTCTGGCTTCTCTGGAGCTACAAAGAAATCTCCAATATTCAATCAAATGTAGTCATTTTGATTTTTTTTTTTTATCTTCACAGACAAAAGTAACACTACTTGGCTAATAACTTCTATAACCTTTTGCAAATGGCAAGAAAATGCAAGCTAATTCTAAACTAATGTTTGGCATTATAAGCTAAAACAGGCTAATCAAGAGAATCCAGTGCAGCTTTTCCAGGCTTCGGGAAGCTTAGGGAATATTTTTCACTTGGATATTGAATATTTTCCACAGTGCTCCATTGATATATTTTCTATAAGAGATGTTCCTTGTCAGAAATGTCAGACAATAAATCCAATTTTGATTTGAAAAGAAAAAAAAACATCCCACAAGTGTATTTAATAAGAGCTTCCCTTCTCCGCGCTGCATTTATTCGTATAGATCGCACATACTTAAATAAATCAACTGTGTCCAATGTGAAAGCAGTCATTCATATAGATGATAGCAGTATGGCGATGTATATGGTAAATAAGCTGCAAATCCTTTTTCAGTTTATTATGTACGCATTATCAGAGCAGAACACATTAATCTGCTGCCTCACTTCACTGTGCTTATACTTAATGCTTATGATGATGGTTATGCTCAGCACAGCTGGTGTGACGCTTAGAGTTGGCTCGCCCTGCAGTGTTCACATCCACTAACAGAGGAAGAGAGTGGGTGGTGTGTGTGTGTGTGTGTGTGGCATCCGGGACAAAGATAAAATAAAGAAATAAATAAATAGGCGAAGCAGTTTTATAATCATTGCATAACTATAAGACCATTTTTTTCTCATTAAAGGGCTTTACAGATATATCACTTAAAACCCTCAGGGATCGCAGTCATATCTCGTTGCTGCCTGCTTGCACTGAGTGAGAATCAAGCCTCTCTACAAAACACTCACAGCTACTTTAATGTATATGCCAACTGTTTTCCTACCTGTAGAGGGCCCAGTATGGAGCTCGTGGTGTACATGAAGAAAAGTCGCAGGTAACTAAGAACGTTGGCAAAGGCAAACAGTCCCTCGGCCACCAGGATGGGATGGAAGGCATCCCAGTCCTTCCTGTTCTGCTCCTGATCTTTAAACTGCAGATCAAAGCAAAGAGATTCAGAGAAAGATACATATCTGAATGTACTGTCACTGTCTTTAAATGTCACAGAAGGCATTATTTTTCCAAAGGACAGCACTATGCAAGTCTTGAGCCAAGTGGAGAAGAAAAGAAGTATTTATATCATGCAGATGAACAGTTCTTAAAAAAGAGGAAAACATCCAGCAAAAGACCTGATACCTTAATCTACTGGACCTTCAGCTCATCCATTTACTGTTAGCCAAAATATCATCAGAAATGGCACCAATGAAAAGTTGGCTGCCAAGACGCCATTCTTAAAGAAGGGAGTAAACGAATACCTGGGTAGAAAACCCACACATTTATGAACTGGCCTCCCTTAAATCAGACCTCAACATAATTGAAGCACTGTTGGATTGTCTTGACAGAGAACAGAACAAAAGGAAGCCAACACCCAAAAGAAGAGCTTTGAATGTCCTTCAAGAAGCCTAGAGAACTATTCCTGAAGACTACTTAAAGACATGAAACTCTAAACAGAAGTTAGACCTCTATTTCAAAACTGTTTGGCTGTGTGTGGTCTGTGCTCCGTTTACTGCCTTAGGTGAGGCACATTACACCTTTATCAGCCTTAATGGTGCATTAAAAAGCTCAATTCCTAGAATAGCTTTGCCCAGCTTTCAGCTTGATCTGAGATCTAATTGAAACAACAGATGAAAACACCTCCCTGGATGGTAGTGTTAATATGCACAATGATGAATCACAAGCGTTATTCCACGAAACCTTAAATCTAATTATCTATCCATTAAATGTAAGGAGTGTGTGCTATGTGTCTGTACCTTGCTATGAGCAACAATCTTCAGAGCAAAGGTGGCTAAGTAGAGGGAATTCATCACAAAACTCAGCTGGTTCCTAGACTCTTCCAGAAAGTCTTCCAGCCCCTCATACCACAGACGCTTCACATCTGACCACACCATTCCTATAGGGGGGGAAAAGAATCCACCATTACCACGTACACACAGACGTATACACACAGACCCACCACTGGAAAAAGGATGTCATCCACAACATTTTAAAATCCCTTCAAGGCTCAGCCATCAGTCATCTCACAGAGAGAGCCCGGGGGAAACAGGAATGTGTGAGACACAGAAATCAAGAGATTAATGTGCTGAAAATGTGTCATCTGTGGGATTCAGGGAGGTGCGTGGAATTTAATTAAGATGGGTTAGCGTCTTTTTGTGTTTAAATGGTATTTCATCAATTCTAAATGTACAAAAGGAATAAAAAAAATTACTCCAGGTGCCAAGTTAATGTTCAGTCCGATTTTTCTATGCCTTGATTCAGAAGCTGTTACAGTGGCCAAAAACGTGACTGAGGTTTCCTTTTGTTTTAACTGAAAAGAAAACAGATGAGCGTAGAGTTTACAACAGAAATCCTATTATGTTTGGTTTTTTTTTTGCAGGCTTGCGCGCACACACACCCACACACACACACTTAGATAGCGAGAGAAACATCCAAACACATATGCATACATGTAGCCTAGTGCACTCACAGTCTCATAGCATCTGAGTTTCCCATTAACGTGAGGCCTCTGGCCCAGGGGAATACCAGGATGGAGGGAAGAGGAGAAAGATGATAGGAAGAGGGAAAGCAAACAATGGAGAGCAAAAAGAAAAAACAAAAAAGTGATGCAACTCTAAGAACTCCCCTTCCCATTCTGATGACATAAGGCAGGAGGCTGTCTGAGAACGGTTAGCAATCTCATTCCTCTCATTTAACTCATCTTGGGTGATGTGTTGACGCTGCAGGGATACTGTACACCATTGCCTCTCACCTTGGAGTTTAGGCTGTTTTCAAAATGACGCAACCTTTAGAAAAAAAAATGCAAAGTTTATCTTTGATGCTGCTCTTTTGCAATGCTTAAGGAAATGTTCTCCCTCTAGTGGGCTATTGTAGCCCATGGAAAACCCTATTACGCTTCTTATCTAATGACTGAAAAACTGATGTCAATCCTGCAGCGTACAAACTAAACTGACAATTACCCCACAGCACAGCACAACACTTTATATCATTGAATAATAGATGCCAATTGCTTCTAAATCCTTTCACATCCTGTCACATGAAGTTACTGGGAAGATTTATTAAAGAAAGAGCTGAAACCTAGATGCTGTGGTCGTGATGCTTTGTCTCTGGTGGAAGTGGCTCGGATTTTCTGCAACAAAGAGACAAACATGCCTACTGCGGAAGCAGAGCCATTAAAGAGACTAAACAGCCGTGTTAATGGTTTCTTGGCAGAAGGGTAAGGTAAAGAGGCAGAGTCAATTTCCAGCTGTCACTATCCGCCCTTTTTCTGAAAAGATAGCTGGTGTATGTGTGAATATGTTTCCACGGCTGTGTGTTGAGTTCATTGATACCAGCACTCAGAAGGGCCACAGGGGGGAAAGAAGAAGCTGCAGTTTCTTTCCTATTGTGCTCAATTAGAAGCAGGGCTGACGGATTTAATCCGGTCAAGCTGGGCTTTCTGTCATTTGGTGTAGAAACAGCCGTTTGTCATGTAATGCCTGATGTGATTATGGACACGGGATACTGGACTTTAGCCAGATCATAACAGGAAGCGCTCATTTTCACTCCACCATGCCATGTTACCGTATTAACCTTTAGTTTGTGGGACTGGGTTTTGACTCTAGTTCTAGTTCCTTAAAGTGCATTAGAAGATAGATAAGTATTAAATTATCGAAGCACTAAAATATATAAAGCACAATAACTACATATAATGCATGACACGCCTTTGGAAACAGCATTATGAGTTATTTATGGGGTAAAAGTCTGACCTATGATCCAGAGGATGAGCAGGTAATCAATCATCTCAAGCGCGGGGCCCATCGTGTTCTTCTTGTTCTCGTTGTAGACCAGAGAGTACAGATTAAGCAGCAGCAGGAAGGTGAAGTAGGAGGCGCTGTGGATGATGAACTTAACGAAAGGGGTATGGATTATTTGGCCAACACGGGAGCGTGGCACCAGAAGGTAGCAGACAGAAAGGAGAGGCCAAAGCATGGCCACGCTCAGAACTGTGGCCATTTTTAGACAGGTGTGCTTGCGTCGGTAGCTGGCCATCTCTCCAAACCAGACAGTGTTGAGGAACTGCTGACAGTTGGACTGAGCCACAAACTGTAAAAGGGACATCAAGAGAGAACGGCAGTTAAAGCATTGGTGGACAGATGTTTAATGCGAAAAAAGAAAAACTTTACGAAAAATCAGCAAAGTGAAGAAAGAGTTCAAGATTTCGTGAGAACAATTCTTAGGTTTCTGGGCATGGGTTTGCTTTGATGATCATTTCACTGGAATAAATATGAAGCTACAGCCAGAAGATTAGCACAAAGACTGGATCAAGAATAAATAGCTGTGTGATGAGCTGTGGATAGCTCCAACACCCAATCTGCTTCCCCCTGTTTATAATGTAAGCTCTAATAATCCGTTGCAGACTGCAATTTATGATTTATCGCACAAACACGACAGCAGCATCAATCTCCTCTTCTAACTTTAGGCAACAGAACCAATAAACATTTCTTTTTTAAATTTCTGATACTCGTTAGGGATCGTCACAGGAGATTATCTGCCTCCCTCTTACTCTATCCCTAGCATCCTCTTCTGTCACATCAGCTCTTTGCACATTCTTGATTCTTCTCTGTGGTCTTCTTCTTCTCTCCCTATCTGACAGTTTTACCGTCAACTTTTTTCCAACATATCAACTATGCCACCTCCACACATGCTCAAACCATCTCAGCCTTTTCTCTCTAACTTTGTCTCCAACAACTTAAGCTGAGCTGTCCCTCTGATGGACTCATTTCTAATCCTCCCTCTCCTCATCACTCTAAATGAGCATCTTCAGCTTGGCTTCCTGTTTTTTTAGGCAGTGCCACCATCTACAAACCATACAACATAGCAGGTTTCGCCACCAACTTCTAAACCTTCCCTTACGCTCTTGCTGCTATCATCTGTCACAAATCAGGGCAGCCATTCTAACAATAAATAGGAGGTGGACTCATTTGTTATTAGTCACATTGCCCTTTTGCCCTATGTAGAAACCTTATGAGTGTCTTCAGCAGTAAACAGTATGTTACTACCTGCCCAGTGATGTATGCAAACCTCTTTTTGGTTGTACTTGATGGCCAGTTTAAGTCGACTGAGATTCATGCGCTCCTCCAGTAAGCCTCTCTTGTCAACATGATCCTCGGTGGATGTGTGGTTGAGAATCACTTCTAGCTCTCGAGAGTTTCGAGCCTGAGCCAGCAGGTCTTTGGCAAACATCTTGCACTGCTTTGCCAGTTCCTCATAGTCAGTTCTAGAGCAAATAAATTAGATCAAATAAGAGGATATTAAAAGGTTAAGATTCTTATCAATCTCAGGCTATAAAAGAAAGGATTTACAGCATCGCTATACGTATTTACATCTGTTTACAGGCAAAGAAATTGGATTAACGCTCTGATGCATGTGCAGCATGTTGACTCTACCTGAACTCCACTTCAACGAGACTGAGCTCCTTTATGGTCTTGCGCTCAGCTCAAAGGCCCTGAGTATGGGATCTTCCTCTGTCAGCATGATGAGGGAGGGGCTGGCTAGGCAGCGGTAGATGTCGAGACGGAACCTAACCCACCACCATCCAGAGAAACGAGGCGATTAAAGAACCCCCAAAGGGGATAGGTGGAAACATGACAGACTTGTGCAGACGGGAGAAGAAATAAGGAGAAACATTCAGTCCTCTATCTATTTCATTTATACCTTCTTTCACCTCTATGTTGTTTGGCAGCCAAACTGCAGAGTGATTCATTTAGTGTACTGTGTGGGAGGCCACACTGCCCTGCACAGAGAAAAAAAAAAGGCCCCTGCGGAAGAGATCAGCAAAATCTCATCTGCAAGTCCGAGAAGGTATCAGAAACCAAGAATTCCTTCTGGAACTGCTGCTGTTTTCCCTTAAATTAGAGTTTGTATTGATTTTGTATTTCAGTAAAATACCAATACCGACTCTCTACAGCTAGATCAGTCGAGCTTGACAATAACAGAGAAAATCAGGAGTCCTCTGGGGGACAAGGAAGATACTTTGGGCATTCATTGGACTGTAAAAAATGGCTAAAGAATTCCTAAAACCCAGTGTGTTGATTAAATCATCGACTTCTATGAGTAGCAGACTGGATTTTCAACCTGATGCTGCCATCGAAACAAGAGGCTGCAATTTTTCACTAGAGCAACTTTACTTGGAGCAAAACTGGGTTGATTTGTTGGGTCAAAACAATCAAAACATCACCTGCAAAAAAGAAGTGGTATTGACTATTCCAATTTAAAGTAATTGAGCAAAAAAAAATAGTCCTCTGGTGCTCTTAATGCACTCGTCTGCACAAAGTCAGTGCCACTTAAGTATTTTGTGAACTCTAGTTAACTGTACCTGGAGTGGCGTAAGCTGTCCTTCTTGTTTTTAACGTTGCAGAGCGTGCACTCACAGCCAACAGCGTGAGGCCGGGGGAGAGAGATGTCCTGCTTGAGCAGCATGGTCAGGATCTCGTAGTTGTTCCTGTGGGCTGCCAGGATGACTGGAGCCACATCCATGGTGGTGGAATACTCTGGATTCTGGATGCGCTGCATCAGTTTCTGACAAGAGCATGGATTTAAAAAAAATACTGTAAGTGAATTATAGAAATTGATAAGCAGTTTTTGCCTTAATGGTGTTTCTTTTCTTTGAAAAAGAGTAATAACAACAGACTTACAGCAATAGAGGGCTTAGAAGATCTCCTTGGCCTGTGGTTAAGGAGAATGTCCACGGCTCCTACCACCTCTGAGTCTATGGCCACCAGCAAAGCGTCTGTTGCCTGCACAGAAAGAAACGCACAATTTTAGTGATGTAAATGATGTCTTGTGTATATTATTTTACCCCTAATCTGTGCTTGCTTGTTACCTGGCAGCCATACTCCAAGAGCAGCTGAAGGATGTCCAGATTCTCGTTCTCGATGGCGATGGTCACTGCATCTCGGCCCAGCACGTCCACACAGTTGATGTTGAGCTCGCCGTGTCTGTTCTCCTCCAGCAGTTTCTTCACCATGTAGTAGTCACCTGAGAAGCAAGTCAAGGACAAAGCAGCACAGCATAAGTTCTCACAAAGGCGGATCCTTTGAAGAAGCGAAACATTAGTGTGAGCGCGGTGTCAAAACGACACGAACACACAGCGCCGGTTATCAGGCGAGCTCTTTCAGAGAACAGGCTCAGATCCAGCGGCAGCCCTTAATCTTGTGTAACAATAACATCTCCCTCAAAGGACAACTTCTGTTGCTGGGCCACGTTTAGGGAGACTTTATATGGTCACAGTGGCAGTTATTGGCTTAGCACACCTCTGCCTGTACAATGTTCTTAACTTATCAATGAAATATTCTCCTGCCACGGGGACTAGTTGAGAAAACCCATGCCTCTTTGTTATTTTACACTTACACTGTCTACGTCTTGCCTTGCTGGCATTTAGCTTTTTTGCATTAACTTTCCATGTTGGGGTTTGTGAAAAGTCAGGAGACCAGGGAGAGAAACTTTAAGTGGAGCAGACATTTAACTATTAACTGCCCCTTGGGCAAATTACCACAGTATCCAAAGTGTGGGCAGCTGTGAGTGGTATACACTGGAGTGGGGGGGATCTGTAATGATTGAGTAGTTTGCCAGCTGCTAAATGAGCCTGTATGACATCTGCCATGCTGTCACTGCGTGTGCGCTCTACCTCCTATATGAGACATGTAGCTTCAGCATCCCTAATGATCACAATAACGAGCTTCCTTCATTTCGTAGTCACGTGTTGCACGGACATCCCATTGCATTGCAAACAGGGAACAACAGCCCAGATATTAAATTAGACGAAACAAGGGCCAAACCTTTCTCGCATGCCAGGAGGAAGAGCTTCTCGTCCAGAGTCGTCTCCTCTTTCACTTCTCTCACGTCTTTCAAGGCCAGGAATTTGTCCGGAGAGGAAGCGTCCGTGCCATGGTACAGAGCTGCCATTACGACGGAGAGCGAGTACGGCAAGACGCTGATGTGCATCCCACTAGAAACCGACGACCATTACACGAGAAATCCCGTCATATGACATGCGAAGAATGCTTCTGTAGTTGCGCAGCAGAGGTTTAAAGCGGCCGACTTAAACCAGTGTCAGTAATCGCTGGCATTACCGTCCCAGCTCCGGTGCGTTCGCTTTTTCCCTTTTTTCGGGGTTAAAATATCGCCTCCTGTAGCCCTTTTCGCACCATCGATCTCAAACGTGAGGTTAAAAAGTGTTCACGGCGACGGCAAGTAGACGAAACAACGCGGTCATTTCTCGCGGCGTGTTTACAAGCACCATCTTCTCACTTGCATCGCAGTGGTCCTGATGCTGCTGGCGAGGCTTGCACTGCGCATGTTTCCTCCTCCACCTGCTTAATCGTTTCGCAGGCGCAAAGCCTCTTCTCCGTGATTACGTAACAATGCATCTTTGCCGTGTACAGTACACTGTGTAAATTCACAGCGTGTGAGCGTTCACTGTGACAGTGCATGCACATGTGCTGACTCTGAAGCATGAACTACACACATACGGTATGCTAAGCGGTAAAGACTGGGAGATAGACACAGAAATCAGCAATGGCTGTGGCTCCTGTTCAGGTCACTTCCTGCAGTAATGTGAAAGTCCTGATGGAAATGCTGTGTTGGGACATGCATGGGTGACATTCAGTGCACATGGATATGGATATGGCGGCATATGGGCTCACATAATCCGTGACAGACTGTTAGGAAATACATCTGGTATCCTGATTCAGTGAAATCTCTTTATAATTATGCTGAAATGTAAACGTGTCTGTGTTTAAAGCACCTTATGCCAGCTTCTGTTATTTAAATGTTCTATAACCTATAGATGAAGTAAACAGTGATAACAAAAAAACTTTTTCATAGTGGATTTCTTGGATATACGTTTTATTTCCAAAAAAGTATTTAACACAGTGAGTGGGCTATATTGCAATTAACAGATAGAAACAAAGTCATATTGCACTAGTATCTGATACTATCATTGTTTTCGAGACTTTTGCTATTGGAATCAATCCACCCACTTTTAACAACCTGCAAAGAATATTGCTAAGAAATGCTGTAACCAGTGAAGGAAAGGGTTTAATATGGACTGGAATACAGTTTTAGGGAACATGTACTTCATTCAGTTCAAGTGAAATCAAAAGAAAACACAAAATGTAACAAGCCTTCACATCCAACTCAATAAGCCATAATGAAGTGAGTCAGCATGCTTAGTGATAAAGCAGTGATAATTAATGCTCAGCTCTCTTATGCAGGCCGAGTTAAGACCAAGATTATTATTATTACGTTTTAAATCAGATGTCATTAAAGACAGGCTTTGGTTTTTCTATAATTGTAACACAGTTGGCTTCTAAAATGTAGAAAGGTCTTTGTTTCTTTCTTTTTTTTAAATAAGAAATTTGTGAATATTGAATATCGGCTTGCAAATCATCACCACACACATTTCTGATGATGTGAGCCAAATATATTACTTTACTCACCACGCTCAGCACTTCCACTGCCAAACAGAACAAATACCATGCACTGAAACAGAAGTAATTTCCTGGGCGGGTTTCTGTCACAGTGTGAATACATGTTGAAAATAGGGCGGGGAGGAAAACGTGCACTTTCAGTATTCTCTTCACTATTTGACTTGATACAAGAAAAACACATTCAATGACGGGCTCTTTGCTTTCCAACAGCACCGAATCCTAATATAGCTTTTGTTTTATGAAGTTTTATAAACATCTGTAAAATGCAGGTGGAATGAAGCGGTTGCACAGTAGGAAAGGTTTCAAATTAACAACAAGCTTCCTTATAAAAGAATAAGATTAAAAGATTTTTCTTAAACTAAGCGCTATTATCTATATGCTTGCACACTGAAAAACGAATATAAATTAGTATGTCACATGTATTTGTTCATGATGTGGACGTCTGCTGTTCGTTTTGAAGGGTGGGACCTCAATGCTCCAGCAGAGGGCAGTCTGCACAAAGGTATTTCGCTGTAGACACCCGCATTGGCTGAGAACAAAAATAAAAATGAAGATATATTGAAAGCACACGTTACCGAGAACAGGAAGGAAATACTGTATAGCCAACGCAAAGCCTAATATGTCGCACTTCAGAAGGACTCACACCACGCACAGCACTTGAGCGGAGCTTGATGAGAAACAGTATAGTAAAATCACAACGTGGATATTACCCTACATATTTAGAGGTTCCTCGCTGGGGAGGGTCAAGGGACTCGAGCGGTTTCAATTCATTCAGTCTATGCTCTCCCCACCCCGCTTGTTCAAGGTTGTAATCCCGCACAGGCAAGCCTCTTAGGAAAGATGATTTTCAATCTGCAGAGCATGTGTTTCCCTTCATACAACATCATGGCCTTTCCAGTTCCTGGGGAACAGCTGTCAAATGTCCCATTTCAGCTGATTCCACTTGAGAGGAGTGCTTGTCACTGCCGCTGAGTGTTTCTATCACGTCCAATGAAAAATTATTACATCCTCTACAATCATGCTGTAGGCCATCACTCTCAGATCAGTTTAAAATTCAAGTGTTTCTATTTTTCATTTTATTAGATAAATAATTCGGCGGTATGTGCATAGCTCTTTTGTAATGAAACAGGGGTTTTCTTTGCTGCTTTTAAGACAAACCCCGGGCTACCCTCTTGTGGCTGTCGTGAGGGGGGCTAATACATTTAATCTGAAATATTGATTCTCTCCTGCAGTCACGCACGATGAGGACGACATGCGTAAAAGGAAAAGTAAAGACCGGCTTTGGAATAAAATCACGGCCTTAAGACTTTTATTAAAGAAATACTAAAAACAGGTTGTATATTGAAAAAAGGGAACAAAAAAACAAAACAGAAAACTGCTAATCGCTTTCAGTGGGTACAAACGAGAGGCTGGAGCACGGTTCAGACAATGTGAGGTGGACTTCACCTAAACATAACAACAGCACCACCACCATCCATCCCCCATGCCCTCCTCATCTACCGTTGCTGTGATCTGTCGGAGCCACCATTAACGTGACAGGCTCGCAGCAGGTCCAATGACGTAAGCTGGCTGACGAGCGTCGACTCGTCGCGCTCCAATGCGCTCTCTCGGAGGGCGGGTCTTGGTCCTGCTATTCAGATTGAATCGGCCCAGTTTGTATTAGTTGGACGAGCAGAAGAACGAGACGGAGAAACGTGTAAGAGCCCTAACTGAGGATAAATGCGTTTCTCTGCTCCATCATGGCAGCTGCGGAGTAATTTAGAAGATCCGGCCCGTCGCGCGGAATCGTGAGCGACGCCCGAATCCACCGCATTTCTGAGGATGTTTCAGCTGGTAACTGCGCGAGGATGCTTCCGCTGAACGTGCCCAAACTGGGCGTCTGTTACAATGCTGAAGGCTTCTTGGTTTTTGTTTTGAACGCGGGCCAAACACAGAATCACTGCAAAGCCTGATATGGACAACTTTAACGCTCCTCTCTTCTGCCATTTCTATGACGAACATTGCGCAGTGCAGTGAAAAGGCTATATCGTTTAGTGGCTGTCGAACTGGTGCCGAATACATTACCTAATTCATCTGGGTGTTAATTCCCGTTGCAGCCCATAAACACACTACCGAGCGTGTTGGTGCACAGTCAATGTAAGGAGCTTCGTCCAGCGGTGAGAGCCACTCTCCGAGGGTACAGATGCGAGGCAAACAATATCATCAACCACTGAAGTTGACAGCGCCTTGGGAGAAGGATGCAGGCTTTGGAAGGAAGCTTAAAACATACAGGAATCATACCAAGATAATAGCACAGCCTGGGATCGTGATGAAAGTGCTACGCAGGAAGAGGATTGTGTTATTTATGGCCTATTTGTTACTGCTCGTGCTCACTATGCTTAACTTGGCTAATTATAAATGGACTAAGGAGCCGCAGCAGTGTAATCATCAGATGAGGAGCACCACTTATCAGAGCAGATCTGACATTCGCTTCCTGTACAGGCCCTCGCTGGCTAAGAAGAGGCAGCTTATCTATGTGCTGACCACCTGGAGGTCAGGCTCTTCCTTTTTTGGGGAGCTGTTTAATCAAAATGCAGATGTGTTCTTCTTGTATGAGCCAATGTGGCACATCTGGCAGAAACTGTACCCCGGTGATGCCGTGTCATTGCAAGGGGCGGCCAGGGACATGCTCAGCTCCTTATACCGCTGTGATCTGTCTGTTTTCCAACTTTACAACAGCCCGGGAGGTAAGAATTTCACCTCCCTCGGACTGTTTGGGGCCACCCTCAATAAAGTGGTGTGCTCATATCCCCTCTGCTCAGCCTATAGGAAGGAGGTGGTGGGGATGGTGGATGATAAGGTGTGTAAAAAGTGTCCCCCTCAAAGCCTTAGACTGTTGGAGGAAGAGTGCCTGAAATATAGCACCATAGTCATTAAAGGGGTCCGCATATTGGATGTAAATGTGCTGGCCCCGCTCATGGAGGATCCGTCCTTGGATTTGAAGGTGATACACTTAGTTAGAGACCCACGGGCAGTAGCCAACTCCAGGATCAAATCCCGACACGGCCTGATACGGGAGAATTTACAGGTGGTCCGCAGCAGAGACCCCAAACTCCGGCGGATACCTTTCGTGGATCCCGGGCACAAAGCTAACAAGAAGGATGGCTCAGACTACCACTCCATTGGAGCCATGGAGGTGATCTGCGACCGTACCTCCAGGACTTTGAGGACTGCCTTAAATCCACCCAGCTGGCTGAAGGGGAAGTACATGGCCGTACGTTACGAAGACCTGGTCGAAAACCCAGTTAAGACCCTGAGGAGCGTCTACCGCTTTGCCAACCTCACTACCAACCATGACATTGAGATGTTTGCTTTGAACATGACCAGTGGCTCCAGTTCCTCATCTAAGCCATTTATAGTCTCCTCCAGGAATGCCACACAAGCTGCAAGTGCATGGAGAACAGTGCTCAGCATCCAACAGATCAAACAAGTGGAAGACTACTGCCACCACTCCATGTCAGTTCTAGGTTACGAGAGAGTGAGAACAGCCGGGGAGGCTAAAGACTTGAGCAAATCACTACTGACACACTCCAGACTGTGAAAACATCCTCACCACCAAAGACCATTTAATTTAATGTTAATTTTGCATAGAGTGCCATTTCCTTATATTGTGGAAATAAAGCTTTACTTTAAGTCAATGTTCCTGGATCTACATCGGCCGCATTTGGAATGTACCGTCAGTCGAGCAGTTGCAGCTTCGTTGAAAAGGACCACTTCTTTTATACCGGAACACCAGACGGGACCTTAGACCTCGACACTGCAACGTCTAAGAACAATTGACTCAAAGCTGCAACTTTCAGAGAAGAGAAAAAAAAAAAAGGAAAAAGAAGCTACTGTATAATTCATGTATCTTGTTATGATGACACTTCAAAGTGGATGTTTTGGGGATATTTTTTGAATGTTCAAAAGAAAAAAAAATCTGTTTTCCAGTCTTCATACTGTCTGTAAAAGTGAAACTAGTTAAAGGAAGGGTTAAAAAAAATCCAACTGATTAAAAAAAAATAGAAAAAAAGAAGTTGACTGCTAATGTTAATATTTGAGACGTGTCAGAGACAATCACTGGATTGGATTCTTGTGCCATAGGTAGAGGTGTGATCAGAACAGCAGTAGTGTTACGGCTAGATTTTACAAAAAGGGGGACGTTTTGATTTGGGTTTTTCTTACATTTTTTTATTTTATTTTATTTTTTTTTGTCGTCACATCCTGACAGGATGATATCATACACTGTGGACAATGTCATAGCTCCAGATTTGGAAAAGTCTCTCTGTTGGTGTCGGCAGTCTGCTTGTTCTACCATTTCCAATGTTTACAATTGCTTGCTCTTATAAAAAAAACATCTGGGAATATTGCATTGAGTAAAGTTCATAGTTAACAATACAGTTTATGCATTTGTGTTGAACTCAGTTATTTTAACGCCTTCTTGGGGGGGGGGGGGGGGGGGGGGGGGAGTGGAAGTGGTTCACAAAATTGGCTGCAGGGAGTAATCTGGAAGTTAGCACACCAAAATAAGATGAAGGGTTTAATGCAGATTTGAATGATTCGGTTAAATTCAATGCAGTTTTATTTATTTAGCACCAAATCACAACAGCATTCTCCTCAAGGTGCCTTTTATTGTAAGGTAAAGACCCAGCAATCAAACACTTAGAGACCGTGGGAAGGGAAAAACACTTTTTAATAGGAAGAAACCTGAAGCAGAATAATAATAAATGTGCTACATTTATTTTAATTTACACTCAGGATGTATAACAAATTTTGTCTTTAAATGAATAAGCTTTATCAAAACTTTATTCAGTGCACACCTTTTGTCACTGTTTGAGAACCACTGTGCTGGAGAGGTGTCATATATTTGTTGCTATTTGCTACATAACCTAAAGGTGCCCTGTGGAGGTTTCTGGCAAACAAACTGTTTACATTCGGTGTTGCTCACCAGCATGAAGTGCGTGTGTGTGTGTATATATATCTGTCAGACAGGTTGGAAACAACTGCAAGCCACATTTGAAAAGTTATAAACCGAGTCTGTGTACTTCTCTATTGGTTTAGGTTTCCTGCTTTGTTTAGGTTTTTCTTTTGTGGCAAACTAATGCTAGTAAAGCCTGACGTAAAACAACTACTGAGTAGTATTTAAAACTCCACACGGTATCTTTAAGTGCATGGCTGAAAAACGTTAGTCACAATAGCTGGGGATATTTTAATAGCTGGGTGGAAGAAGTAATTACAGTTACTGTCAACTTCAATTCTGTTGGCAACAGCACCTTAGCAAAATTTCCCATTTCAAGAGTCACCTGTAAAAGTAACATCCAAACACATTCATTGTGCTAAATGCGTTTTTACACACCTGACTGTAGTTTCAGCCCTTTGCTCGGGATGCAAAAACGTCTAAAAATTGTACTTGAAAGCTCAATCGCTGGCGACTCCCACAACAACGACAAAGGAGACTTGAGAGAAGCTTCTTCCTCCCATGCGGAAGTAGATCCTGGTGAACACTGAAATTGGATTTACGTACCATATGGAAACTGACATGTAAAACAAAGTTTGCATCACCTTGAAATGCAAAAGAAGTTTTCTGCATCAAACGGATATGCAACAGAAGCAAACAGATTGTGTTATATAACAGTGATGTGTTGCTTCAAATATTAGCAAATAATAATAATAATGATAATATATAATTGCATTTATATAGCGCTTTTCGGGGCCCTCAAAGCGCTGTACAATCCCACTATTCATTCACTGTCACATTCACACACTGGTGGAGGCAAGCTACAGTTGTAGCCACAGCTGCCCTGGGGCAGACTGACAGAAGCGAGGCTGCCATATCGCGCCATCGGCCCCTCTGGCCAAATGACATAAAAAATAGTAATTGTGCACCGTGTGAAATATTCAGTAAGTATTTGTTTACTTTGATAGTTAGCTGCAGCTTTAAGAAACAGGCCTAATAATGGTGGAAAGCTGTTAATCATCATCTCTTGCTTGGAAAAAGCTCAAAAATTTAAATTTGAGTGCATACAAACAGGAACGCAATGTATACTTTAACAGACACATTCCAGAGACCCACCCATGCATTCACAACATAAAACGAAAAGCCCCCGCTTCAAGGACAATGGCTTTATTAATACACGTCGAACCATCTGCATATTCGCACAGCCTAACCTTCACAAATCGTATTTGTGCAGTAAACAACACCCCTGTTTGACTCAAGGGGGAAAAAGATGGGGCCCTGAGATTTACAGTGATGCACATAGAAAGCAGCAAAGTGCAATCTTTAATTAAAGCAGTTGGAGCGAAACTTCACATGCAAATAGTCTTTTTTTTCCCTCCTGAAAGCTGTTAGTACTTTTAACCATTTGGATACATTCTTGCACAGCAAAGAATGCTAAGGAAGACATGGAGGGAGATGGGGTGGTGGGGGTGGTAATAAATTTAGCAGAATACATTTGAATGAGTTAAAAGGATTGCAGCAGAAAACAGTGCAATAAAAGTTTAATAAGGGGCTGGGGAAGAGCTAAGCAAAGTTGGCAAGAAAATACCATTTCAGCTGATTAAGGGAAATACTGCAGTGTTCAATCACAGAGTACAGTGATGAGTAATTCTCCCTAAAGCTTGAAACCCGGGCATTACGTAACCATGTATCATGTAGCTGCCGTGCTTATAATGAATCTGTGACTTAACATATTACCTTTATTTATTTTTATGACTGCTGCTGCTTTATGACAAAGGTGAAAGGCACACTTAACATTTCTATTTCAGTTTCTAACTTCCCCAGTTTGAGACAAGGAAATCATCAGCGGTGCAACAGGAAGAGCGGTGGCCTTTGTAATTGTTTGTCTCCCTTCCTGTGTGAGTGTGTGTCTTTGCGTGCATTTCAGCACAGGGGGAGTGCATGACCTTTTGGGAACCATTGAAACTCTAACTCTCAGTCAGCTGTTGGCAGATTTCCTGACCAGTGACCTCCATTCACTGTGGGAGGTGGGGGTTTTGACATCAGGGAGCAATAGCTGATAAGACGAGGTTAGAGCTGAGTACTGGAGCCGCTTGCCTCCCTCGGTTGAGCTGGAGCAGTGCCGAGGCCCAGATCTCCGTCCAGCAGGTCCTCTTGGTGCTCGGATGCAGAATCGCTTTCGGACGATCCCCGCTGGCTCTCCGTTTCCCCCAAATCCAGGGTGTTTTTTCCTGCTTCTATCTCACACAGCTCTTCTTCTTCATCCTGAATTGCGAGTGGCAAATAACTCATATGTTCCTCAATATTTCGGGAATGTTGTAAACACAGAAAAAAAAAGTCTTACCTCCTGCACACGGGGGCTACTGAAGACTCTGGCAAATACACCACAACACTGTGGCAGTGACTCAGTCAGCGGGGGGCCACAATGAGTCAGCATTGGCTTTAGATATCTGTGACATTGTTAAAGGACTGTTCAAAACGTGTGTACGTGTCAGTGACTGTAAACAGGAGATAAGGTGAAATGGTCGGTTGTAGTCTAGCCTGTCCTCCAGCTCCACAGTCACAGTAATAGCTAACAACACTAAAGCACATATCAGATTTTTATGTATATATATATATATATATATATATATATATATATATATATATATATATATATATATATATATATTTTTTTTTTTTTTTTTTTTTGAAAGAATGAGTAGGACAGTGACCAGGTACGGTGTTTTACCTGTGCAGGATAAAAGGTCAGGGAATTTACATGTTACTGGTGTTGCGCTCCAGTAAAGAGTTAACTGGTATGGTCTGTTTTCTATTTTAGCAGCTGATGCTCGAGGGAAAGCCCAACTCTTTGTTAGAAAGAAGTGGTTAAAGTGAATCATTGCAGTTTATCATAAACATAATCACTGAGCGTGTGACTGCAAATTGTTTTAGATCAAAGCCATCAGACTTCCAGTTGTTTATATATGAAGACAGAAATGAGAGATGCAAATCTAAAAAAGTGTAATAAATCATAGTCCCCTTGTGCTCAAAGCAATAAAAAAAACATTATGAAAGTGTATTATTTCCCTTATGAGGTCACTGTCAGCTTACTGGCATTCAGTGCAGTTGGCCTTCCGTTTTGAAGATGGCACACTGCAGAGAGCTGGGATATTAGTCATTCAAGCTTTAGGTACTTGAGCTATTTTTGTTCCAGATTCTTATGCTGTTAGCATATTTAATATACATAGCCTTTGTCAGCTGAGTAGTTGTCTTAAGGAATAAAAGCTCCCATGCAACACAGAGAGATTTTCCAGGAGGGGATGTTGCATGAGAGCCAATGTCGAGATAAAAATAATTTGCTCAAGAAAAAAAAAGGAAAGGTAGCAAATGGGTCGTTATCTAGTTTCAGCAAACTGGGTCAGCCTTGCATTTGATTGAAACTAGAGGCAAGGTCACGAATGCCTTATAAATGTGATAAAGTGCAGATATGTGCATTTTGATTTTTGATCAGCGTTGAGAGGAGACGGTGGAAGCGAAGCGGTGCAGGTGGCAGGTGGTTACTAAACAATAACAGTGGCATATTTATAAGCTCTGGTCTGAAAAGTGGAGGTGAGTATGTTTGTGACATTTCGGAGCCCCCTGCTAGCATCTAATTTATAATCACCTTTCTGCAAGGGGTCATACTTTCCTCAATTTTTGCTTTGGAGGGGAAAAAACAACAAAAAAAACCGGACAAATTCCTATTTTACCAGTGCCATCAGTGTCAACCTTTGTACCTCACTGCCTTTTATGAGTAATGTGGGACTAATGTGGCACACAACTGCACAGTCCTCTGGCATGTGAACAAAAGAACAAGGGTAAGTGGAAAATAATCTAATATGGAAATTGGTACCAGCTCTCGCCATTCGGGTTCTGTTGTTGAAAATGTGCAAGAGGTTGGAATTATAAGCACCATTCTGGCAGCTAACAGGATTTATTCATAAAATGTCTCAAATGAGAAACAAGGGGACAAGGGGGGAGGGGTCTGAGGAGGAAGAAAAGGAGAGAATAATGTCTTCCTTGGGATGTGCCTGAGTGAGTTGTCTTCCTGTTGGCACTGCGTCCTCCTGTTCCATGCTGGCATGATACTCGACAGTGATGGTAATTATAACTGCTGGTTCTGCTTTCTGCTACACAATGGTGTCAGATTATATGTGTGTGCGTGTGTGTGTGTGTGTGTGAAAAGATCCTGAGTAGTTATGTGGGAGTAGAAGACCAACTGCTGCTTCAGCCACCATCACAGCAAGCACAAGTCCCACGCTGCACAACCCGCAGGTAACCTTTTACTGACCTTTCACGAGTTAGGGCAAGTATTAGAGGTATAATACATGTGATCAGCTACTAGAGTTCAGAAATTACAAAGCAGGTTAGTCTGGTTTGGTTAAACGCTTGCTGCGTTTCATGGGCTTCATGAAATCTTTTCATGCTATGTTTGCCAGGAAACCAACACAGATTTCAGCAAGTCATTCTAAGAAATAGTCTAGCACATAGCACGCAAAACGTCTCCAACAACAACCCACTGTTTTTGTCTAACATAAGTTACTTGTGCTATTTAGGAAATTGGTTGTAAATAGTCTGTTTAAACCTTGTGTGACATCACCTTGTGCTTTGTGAAGCCATGTAGTAAAGCTTCAGCTTGAGCTTTCTGTCAAATTCTGTGGTGACAGCCAGATCTGCATTTTTTTCATTCCATGCCAGTTTTAGATTTTTTATCTCTGACAAACTTTCCCATTGTTTTAAATCTGTTATCTATATATCTATATCTATCTCTATCTATCTCTATCTATCTCTATCTATATATCTATCTATCTATCTATCTATAGATAGATAGATAGATAGATAGAGATATAGATATACAAAATGAGAATTACAAAATGTCATGCTGTTGACAGCTAATTACATGTTAATAAGCAGATTTTGATTTTACTAGCAAACCATTCTACATTCATACTAATAATATTCTTATTCTGCAATAGAGATAAAATGCAGATAATGTAAAATCATCTTTATTTTAGTTTCTACAATGCAAAAAATGTTGCATCTGGGTCAGTGGTTTTAGACTTCCTGACATGCCCCACTTTAATGACCCAAAGGTTAACAACGCTGGTGAAGTTGTTCATTTTTCTTTCACTGAATTTCCCTCTATATTTCCCCTGGTCTGAGGCCTGAAGAGGCTATATTTGTGGCCCTGGAGGGGGTTTACCAGTATTTTAACATTTAAGCAAACGCTGTAGTCGAAAATGTCCAATACACGCGCTGTTACAGGCAGCCTTATTGATTACACATGAAATGCAAATCAATTAATAAACAAAAACGTCCAGTGGTACAACTAGTGAGGAAACAAGAGAACAAACAGAGGTCGCAGTTACCCTAACTCATCACACTCTCAACACCAATGCACAGTATTTTGATAAAACTTTGTAGGGGTGAAGAGTGGGGTCCAGGTAACAATCCATTAAAATTTCATGTACATCCACCAAGTACTTCAAGGCCCACTTATTTATTTATTTATTCATAGGTAGAAAAATGACAAAAAGGCTTATAAATTAGGAAGTATCTCACAAGTGTGGTGTGTACTGTCGACATAGAAATACTGTATAAAAATGTAAAATATCATGTCACATTTAACCTCTGACCTCGATCTGAATTCCAAAGTGATGATAATGTTATATAGAGCTATTTAAAACTATGTTTCTTGCCACCATTGTTTGTATTGAGAACATATACGCATATAGGGAATTCGATATGTGTATTACTTTGGACCTCTGACCTCTTCTTCAAGGTCAAATAGGGTCAAGCTGTCATAAAAAGTTTTTTATTTTTGTTTTATCTTTAAAGAAAATATTGTCAAGAGAAAGAGGATGAGCTGCCTTGGCAGTTTGTGCTTTGTGTTTTTTTTTTTTTTTAAAACTGAGTTGATAACATATCCCTAAGTTTATCTGTCAGTGACTCATCCAACCTGGAAGAGATAACTTTGTTAGACAGCAGCATCTACAACAGCGAGTGCAAAAGCACACAGGAGTGTGAAATGTCAAAATATACCTTACTGACAGTACAATTACTGTACATTTGTAGCTCAGAGGACTGAGTTGAATTGGCCTCCTTCATTAAAGAAGACTAAGACCTGCCGCATGAGATGCGTGGCCTTTTGTTAGCCCCTTCCACTGATACACCCACTGTTCTCAGTACTGCTTATTCTCCTAAAGACATGGGAATTTCCATGATTGCAGACTTTGATTGCATTGCATAATGAATACGTATACACGTCTTACATAAGATCAAAATGTAAGGAGGAGATATTTACAGTGGGTGCCACTTTGCTCTACTTGGTGCTTCTTTGTTGTATCGTATTGTTTATCCTCGTAATGCTAAAAATATGTAACACACCGAGACTGGATTTTCAAGCCACGGAACACCCATGTAATTAACGACATTGTTCTTCTTTAACACAGGAGAAGACATGGGTGGCTTCTGGGATTCCAGATCCAAAACAAAAACATGTGGTTGCTGGGCTAAAGCCACAGTATGCAAACCAATTCAGCTGGAAAGATCAAACAGGCTTTGATGTCCCCCAGAATGAGTGCTTGTCCTTATGAACCCTAAAGCCAGGCTGACAGGGAAATAGTTAAGGAAGCAGCAGTGTGCCTCAATGATGCAGATGGCGAGCCAAGTTGAGGCTCAATTACCTGGCAGCAGGATTCCGACCGAGGCTCCTCTCACCTGGTCCACTTCAAAGCACCTTCAGAATATGTTTTTCCTCCTCATCAATAGGATACATTGGTCGGGCCTTTCATCCTGCTTCTCTCATCTCCTCTTTTCTCGCCCGCTGTCATATTTGCATGCTTTACATGATTCCAAAAACCCATGATATATACACGAGGTCTGGTAAAAACACACAGTCTGTTAAAATGTGCAAGTTAATCCAATATTATAAGCTTTAAATATAGCCATGGCAGGGGTACAGTTCGTGCTGTTTTTTGGCTTTTAATTGTGTGTTGCAATTAAAACATTCGTACATATCATACGAATGTTAGCATGCTAGCACATGTAGGGACTGGCTAGCTGGCTCTTTAAAAATAGTGAAGAACAGTCTGTCTGTCACAAGGCTACTAGTGAAGCTATTGCATAAGACAGTAGACAGTAGATTACTATTATTTAAAATTTGGTCAGTGAATATAATTCTTTATCAAATTAACCCACTGCTCATTCTCAAGTCAATATTTAACATCTAAATATGTCTTAAACATTTAAATGGAAGCTGCAAAACTAGAATGAAGAAACCGTTTCCCATAAACAGAACGGAAATATGTCCTAATCAGATCAAAGAATTTCTCAGTACACTCAGCCACATCCACCTTGCTTGTGTTTTGTGGTTTAGCAGCCTGAACACTACATGTATTTGAATTTGATTACAACCTTTACAAACTTTATGGTTTATAATCTGTCTGAAATATAAACCAATACTGCCTGTTAAAAACAGTTCTCAGAGTAAAATATGTCACAATGAACTCCTTTGCAGTGATTTTCCAAGACTAAAACTTAAGACACAGACTTATTGAAATGTTAGCAAAAATGACCCCGTTTACACTTGTTTACATGAAATCAATTTAGTCAGAGCTCAACCAGTAAAGGAATTTTAAGACCAATACTTGAGGGTTTAAACATCTGCTAAATGTGTGCTCCTGCAAAATTGCATAATTTTTTCAAAATCTGCTGGGCAATTTATGCAAGACCGACAGACAACATGGCTGAAGAGTGTTTCTCGCATCTCTTCTTTAGTTTTAAAATTTTTGTTTATCAGATAAAAAAAAAAAAGATATGTAATATCATAATATTGAGGGTTACGTTCCAGGACCCCTGTGATAGGTGAAAAACCATCAATTAGAAAACATGTTTATTTTATTATTTTATGTACATCTAAAGGCAGGTGGTGCAGGGTGTTTTACATATAAAGCACCTTAAATGTGAGAATAATGCCTTGATCCATAGGCTGGATCAGCGATGTGGTGTTTGGTGGTAAGAACTTAATTTGTACACCTTCAAACGACATGTCCCTTTTATTTCAACTTAATATTCTTTTAATATAAGTTGAAATAAATATGTGATATTTTCATTTCAAATGTTAGAAAACAGTTATTTTACTGCAAAAATAATTACTAATTTCAGGCCATACATAGTTAAACGTGTTTGTTTAATCTAAGTGTCACACAGGAGGACTCAGGGTGTAGCTTGTTACTGTTAGCCAATATACCGTTTTACAGTCAGATCCACCCTCTCTCGTCGTATCTGGTTTCAGAACTACACATACCAGCTCTCACTGTTCATGAGTAACATATTTAATACCTCACAGTCTCAGGCTACTGTTTCAATGGGCCTCAAGATGTAACAAGAACACAGACTCTTAGGTGAGGTTGCTCCTTTTGGATTTTAGTTCCAACTTCAACCCAATCATCCCACAGACTGGCAGGAGTTATTGGTATAGTTGTGGAAATAGATCTCAACAACACCCTTACCCAGAGTGGTAACACCCTCAGCATCATTTAAAAAAGCTCATCAGCACTTGAATTTCTTGAGGAAGCTGCTTACTTCCCTTGTCAGACATTTACACTAGCAAATTATATATATATATATTCTTAGATATCCCTATAAAATTTAAATAGATAATTATATAACCCTTTTGAGTGTTTAGGAGTTACTTATGTTATTTATAACTCTTCCTGCTTTAATGTAAATTCCATCAAAGAGAAGAAGGGAAAAAACTCTGTATTAAACTATCAGTCACATTTGAACACACTCACCCATTCATTTTCATGGGTACGGTATAAAAAAATGTATTTAAATATATTTTGCATGCTGTCAAAATAATATTAACCTTGTAGCCTGATTTGTTTCATAATCAAAGGTCAGCTACGTAGCCGAGATAATGCCATTTCTGCACTCTCATTCATTTTAAAAGAACAAAAACCCCAAACAAAACAAACAAAAGCTCAATTACGCATTAAATGACTATTCTTAATGATGATGCCATCAATCCAACATTGCACTGTTTTGCAGAAGAGATAAAGCCCATAAAGTAAGATGATGTGCTCCTTACCAAGCACCAGGTCATGAAGTCATTAGGGAGCAAAATTCAATTAGCTTAAACTTAATGCAATCCTCGTGAAATCTTCCTGCAAAGAGTACAACTGTTTTCCTTCTCCAACTACACTCTCTGCTTACAAGAACATCTTACCATGTAGTTAACACCAACAGAGGCGGCAATAGTAAATCATTTTGGGAAATAACACGTACTCACTATTGTGCAGAGTTGGGGAGGGAAGTTCAACACCATTCCCACAGAATAAGATTGCAGCTAGTAAACCCTTAACTTTGGTTAGAATAAAGACTGACAGAGAAGCAAACTGTTAGCTTTGGAAATGAACTTTAGAGGTCCTGGCCAGATTTTGTTATCCTCAGACAGTCACTATAGCTGACTGGCCCTTTATTTATTGTTGCTACAGACAAGAACATCAACCTTTACCAAATGCAAATATATATATTTTCCAGATTGTTGCAAAATAAAATAAAGGTGGACAATGAAGTAAATTTCTGAATGCAACCTGTGAATTTATCTAATAACGGCAAAGGAATGTACAAAATGTATTTTTGCACGGAGCAAAGACTGTGGATTTTTGGTCCACAGAAATGAATTATAAATAACTTAAATATTAGATTTTAGATATAATATAATATTTGCTGCTTTTCTATCTGGAAAAGGAGTGCATTGTTGGAGTACTCTTTTAATAGTCACGATGTTCATAAGAAGTGATTGCTGAGAACTGTCACATGAGAGAAGTCACATGGATAATCGTGTTTCAAAGTTGACTTGAAAATGAAGAGCCTCTTAGATAAATGCATCCTAAAGAATCGTTTATATCAGGGAAACTACAATGAGAGCATGTGTGCAAATGGTCCTAATATAACTGCACAAAGGAGGTCATACACAGTTATTTTTGCTAGCAGGCCACACACATTCTTTCTGAACTTTCTGTTTGTCCTGATAGATAAGGGTCTTTCTTCAAAGTCTATGTAACGAAGCATTATTTTTTTCTTATACTCACAGAACAGTAGGGCTCCACAGAGCGCTGCGTTAATTATTGTGAGTGCAAGCAGATGCGAGAGTGCTTTGGAGAAAAAAGCAGTGAAAGGATACTTGTAGTCGAGAGAGTGCCACAGGCCCTGTGTTGTGTCTGGTCTCTCTGTAGCAATCTGTAAACCAGAAGAGAACCAATGTTACTCGCCGACAAACAAAGCCTGTCTGCGGTGGGCTGTATACGGTGCTTGATGGAAATGCTGAAAACCTGCAACTGTGCATGGTCAGCAGGGCCATATCACATGACCACAGCTTGAACAAGAGGGTCAGACCTAATAAAGGGAAAATCCTATTCCCAAAAACTGAACTACCAATAGAGATCACTCCCCATTACAGTAAGAACAACTGCTCTGGTCTTGCATGCATTCAACTGTTTTCATAAAAAAAAGAAATAAAAAAGCTCGTCTCCCCACCGGGATCCTCCTCCAGCTTTACTTGGCCACACTATCTATTTGGCTGCTTGATACCAGAGAGATGCCCAGACCTTGTCCCATTCATACCGTGCAGATAATCGTCAGTTCAAATAAGAGAGTGAATGGCGAGCCGCTGGGAAGCAGCGATGGCAGGGTGGGTGTATGCACAACAAAAGGCCACACTCAGAGGGCCTCTGTTGTGTTCTGTTCTGGATATTGCGCAGACTATCACTCAAAGTGAAAGCGAAACCGCATTTCCTCTTGAAGTGTTCTTCACTTTAATGCCATGTGGTCTTAAAATAAACAGCAGACCCAAGATTAAAGGCTGGAAGCCCATTATGTGTCAGTAGGAGAGGATGGAAGAATATGCTGCAAGTACAATATTTGCAGAAATTATACATATTATTAAATCCCTATAATGTAGAGTTCTCAATATTTAAATAAGAAATAGTGTGAAAGAAGAATGTGTTGACCACAAAACCACTCGAAGTTTTATAGTCATGTGACTGCCCTCTCTCACATGTTCAGCGAAGCTTGCTGCTTCCAGTGCGACCTAATGCGTATGTAGGCAGAATCACTTCTTGTAACACAGTGAAGTGTAAGTGACTGTGTGACAGTCAATATTAGAAGCTGTTGGGCCAATACTTGTTTTTTTGGCATTGAGCATATTCTTGGCAGCATTATTTAAGTTTAATGTGCACTCTTTCTAACTAGAGAAGCCCCCTGAAACAAATCAGATAAATTCGTAAACAGACTGCAATGATGTTCAAGCTTCAGCATGTTAAAGCACACGGAATGACAATTAACTCGCCGTAACCCATCGATAAACAGTGGCACTAATATACAATCTTCTAAATGGGATTGGAGAAGCGATGCCTGCACATCAATGCAAATTGTGCTGAGAAGGATTTAGAAAGCACTGATTAAAAAAAGGATCAATTTGGAATATTTAGCCGAATCCAGTTATTTGACAGTCACATAATATGTTGTGCATAAAGAAGGAAGCTGATAAACATTTCTATTAAAAAAGGCAAAATTTGATCCCAGAAAGAACAAAAACAAGAGGATGAATAAATATAGTGAATTTAGAAAAAAAAAGATTTATTTATAGTAGAAGCAAGTGCGCTTACCTCAAAAATGCGGTCCTCCTGGTTTTCATCTGGATCCACCCCCACTCTAGAGTGAATTAAAATAGAAGTACAGTGAAATCCTGACTCACTGTGCAATAATAATAAGAATTTCCAATGAGAAGAAGAATTCTCAGATGCTTTTGCGCTATAAGAATAGAACAAAGGTATTGGAGAAAATCTCCAATCCTGGTGAAACTATACATGTTTGAATAGTCTAATGCTGCATGCAGCTTAGCAGGGAAGGTGACAGTCAGTCCCGTAACACGGTTTAGTTCTGAACATGACCTTTCAAACAGTTTCATCAAAATCAGCCTCATCTTCCACATCAAACTGGGAAAATGTCAGCTGGGTAAACTTTTGATAAATGACAAACAGCGACGCAATTATGCTCGATATCATGCGCGGCTGCTGTTATTATCCTGTCAAGGTGTGTGGACCCCACTTTGCTGCGACAGGGCAGGGAGGAGAGGCCGACTGGCTGCTTGTTCACTCTGAGCTGAAATACAGTGACTCAACAACAGCCCGACACAGTCCCCATGAGCCACTTCATGTCGCAATGAGAGTGTTATTTCAGAGTGTGCGAGCATTTGCTGCTTTTAAGCCTAAAACTGTCAGACTTTCTTAAAGCCACATGGTGAAAATCTTGATGTAACGACGTACCACCTGCAATCATCTACATATATATGACTGCACAAAACAGTGCACCAGCAGCACCATCAGTAGACTGGGGGCTTAAAGAGATGCAGGGAGGGAGATGGCTGTCGATTCTTGTTCCTGCAGGTCAGCAGTTAACTCTAATAGCCTGGCATTACTGCTCGGGACATTTTGAAATAGCCGTCTGTGTGTTTGTGTGTGTATGTGTGCTTTTGCTTTTTTTTTTTTTTTAGTGTGCTATACTAAAGCCTTTTACTAAGAATGCAGTGCAATAACACAAAAGACAGGAGATTCTCATCAGAGCATTACAGCTCTGCGAATGGTTGTACAGATTGTGTCTTGGCAGCCGTTCTTCCATAATCCATCTCTTTGTCAATGTTTGTCTTGACTGTGCTTCAGTTTCTCCCTCTCAGATGACTGCTCATCTTGTTTTTGCTTCTCGAATTTCAGCTTAGTCTTTGTATTTTGTACAGTACAATGGAGGCTGCTTTGTGCCTCAGTGTGACACAGATGCTGTGGTTTGAAACTGTCATAAAGAAAAATCTGGACGTGAATGTATTTGTTGTCTCACCTGATATACACTGGTAGCACATCCTATTACAGAGTTTTCTCACTTTGTCACCTAATAAACCTAAAAGGTCTAATATTAGACAAAGATAACCCGAGTAAACACAACGTGCAATTTTTAAATGATGATTTCATTTGTTGAGAGAAAGAAGCTATCCAAACCTACTTGACCCTATGTCAAAAAAAATAATTGTCCTCTAAATCTAATAACTGGTTATGTTGCTCTTGGCAGCAAGAACTACAATCAAGCATTCGTGATAACTGGCAATGAGTTTTTCACATGACCGTAAAGGAATTTTTGGCCCACTCTTCTTTGCAGAATTGTTTTAATTTGGAGAGTTTTTCGAGCATGAACGGCTTGTTAAGTTCATGCCCAAACACCTCGATCTGATTTAAATCTTGACTTTATCTATGCCACTCCAAAACCTTTTGAATCCATTCAGAGGTGGACTTGCTGGTGTGTTTCCCAACATTGTCCTGCTGCCAGTGCGCTTGAGCTTCAGGGCACAAGCTGATGGCTGGACTCTCCTTCAGGAGTTGCTGGTAGAGAGCTGAATTCGTGGTTGCATCAGTCATACCAACTTGTTCATGTACTGACGCAGCAAAGCAGCCCCAAACCATCACACTACCGCTACCATGTTTAACTGTTGGCTTGATGTTGTTTTTATGAAATGCTGTGCTAGTTTTACAGCAGATGTAAAGGGAGTCAAGTTTCTCATCAGTCCACAGAATATTTTTTAAAAAGTCCTTAACTAAGGAAAGTGAGGCTTGCATTGCTTTAGATGCTGCTCTGGGTTCTTTTGTGACCTCCTGGAGGCGTCATCGAGTAATTTTGATAAACCGGCCACTCCTGGGAAGTTTCATCAGTGTTTCAAATTTTCTCCATTTGTGGATAATGTTCTCACTCTGATAGACTGTAATCACGAACCCCTAAATATGAATAATTATTCCTTTCCAGACTGACAGATGTCAATTATTTTCTTTCTGATCTGTTCCTGAGTTTCTTTAGACTGTGGCTTGATGTGTTGCTATTTGAGATCTTTTAGCTTACATCACTTTGTCACATAGGTGCTATTTAAGTGATTTCTTGATTTAACAGATCTGGGAGTAATCAGGCCTGTGCGTAGCTAGTGAAACTGGCCTCATATGATTAATCACAGCTTCTATCACATCATCAGTTTTTACCTTACATCACTTAACCCCAGCCGTCATTCTCCTCTTCTTTTTAATGTAACATTTTTCATATCGCTATCATCTCTACCCTTTCTTTCCCCTTTGTCTTCCAACCCCACTTCATCTTCTCTTTGCTAATTTGTCTCCCCTTTTAGCGTTTCAATATCCATTTCACTCTCTCAGATCGCTCTTCCTGTCATCACCACCTCTCACCTTCTCTCAATCCTCGTTCTTCCTTCTCACCACCATCTCTCTCTTCTCTATTTTCTCACCACCACGTGGATCAATTCTTTCTCTCAACAGGACCAGAAAGGGAACTGAGATCAAATTTGTGCTGAATTATTCTTAAATTCCCTGAGAACTGCTTTTATCATGCAAGGGCTAAAATGGAGCAATTTATTTTAGGGCTGTGGAAGAACCTTGTGGATGGGGAAGGCTGTGACAGGCACATGCAGCCTGCACTGCATGTGACGCATCCCCTTCAGCTGGTGGAATGCATTCTGTGGCGACAGGCTCTGTCGCTGAGCTGAAAGAAAGAGGAAAGGGCAGATATGTTGCGAGGGAAGCGAACGAGAAGAGAAAGCTGCGGGTGTGAGCAAAGAGGAGATGGCGAGTGCAGCAAAAAACAACAACAACAACAAAAAAAGTAGTTTTGAGTTTCTTGAGTATGACGGAAGAATATCTTTGCCGACAGTGTCAGAATGAGTGGATGCTATGTTGGAGAGTGTGTGTGAGAGGCAGGGAGAGTGAGTGAAAGATAGGACAAGACAGCCAGAGACAGACAAAGAGGGAGAGACATAAAAGAGAATGGAAAAACAGTTATGTGGGGCTCTCACTCAATCCCAATGCAAGAGCGGAACAAGGAGATAACAAGGCAGTGGGCGTTTGTGAGCCGGTGTCCTTTCACGGCCTTGCTTTTCAAATTGATACGCACCCTGTGCAGTGTTACCTTAACAGTCAGTGCACTGGGATTCAGACAAATCAAGTCCAAACTAACTACCCTGTGACTGTGAGTTCACATGAATAACTCTGTAAATGAATTAAAGTGGACAGCCAGGGGAACGCAGCGGGAGAGAAAAGAAAGCGCAACAGAGGAGGAAACGCGTGTAAACTTTGCATAAATTTATATCTACTACAGGAAAATAGGGGCGCAGACGACAGCTGAGTCATAGATACTTTTGTAATGAGCCTCCACAGGAATATGCGATCCTCCCATGGCCCACTTGTTTCTCCAAATGAGGCAGAGTTACCCCCATTCTGTAAGGAAATCACATCCCATGCAATAAAAGTCAGTCAAAAAGAAATTCACAGAGGAGCAACTCAATCTCCTGCAATCTGGCAAGATTGTAAGACTGAGTTGGTGCTCCTGTTGTGCAAGTCCTCAGCATTGTCCAAAATCAAAGCCTTTTCTCCATCAGTGCCTTTTTATGTGCTGATACAATCATGTGTCGCAATAAGCTCCAGTGCTTCTCAAACATCTCTGGACATATTCCAGGATTACACAACACTTTGTACGGGGCCCTTACTTGACGACTCATCCGGTTCTTTTGGGGAACTTTGCTATTAATAACAGCATGTTTTTAGGCCTGGGTTATTTTATGTAAGAGAACAAACTTTTTTTTCTTTACCTTATCTTGCGCAGCCATACATAAAAGCTGCAATTACACAGCAGAAAGCACCCTAACACACTCATAAATATCTCCTTACAAGTTAATACTTCCACTGTGCCTGAGAGAGAAGTGGAAGAGCGAAATAACTTGGCCTTGGGCAATGACGAAGTATGCGGTAGGAATGCGTACGCGCAAATGTATATGTGCTCGCGTCTCCATTGGACTGTTATCACTCTAGCTGACAGTAATGGGCTGATAAAGCTGAGCTCACTGTCTTGCAGGCACACTGAACATGAAGCCCCCTGAGAGACTACAACTGCTTTGCATGTATACCTCATTTATACACTGGGGGGAGTCTACAGGTAGTGTCTCAATGTGTTTGACAGAGATTTTGCCCCCCAAAAAAGATGTGCAATTGTTTATTAAGGAAAAGAAAATGAGATATAATTGGAAGCTTAAGTTAAGAACAATCAAATGAGCTTCTTTTTAAGTTCAAGAGCTCAAGCATGAAATACTTAGCAGGCAGGGTAAATTAAGTTACAGCACTCCTCCCTTGTGCTGCACAGGCAATGTACAAGTTCTTTTTTTTCACTGCTCCGACAGAGAGGCAGGGGATAAGGAAAACAAGGAAGAAAATCGAAATAGGGAGGGGGCGAGACGAAGACAAAGAGGCAGAGTCTCACAGGGACTGTGTTTGCACTATACTGTGAGTATGGACAAGAGGAAAGCTCATCCTTCCAGTTTCCTGTTTGAAAATCCCATTTGGCTGTTCTTCTCACCGGGGACACACTGATACCATATTTGACAGCTCTCGGCAACAGAGCCTGGAACCAAAGCTGACACATACGCAAGGATATTTTCTGGGTTTAAATTCTGCCCCACAGACTTTCCAGCTACAGCAAACACAATTTACCCCCAATCATAACTACAGAGTACTTCCAGAAAACAGAGCACTTTGTTTTGCAGTGCCGATCAGTCAATTTAGAAGCCATTTGCTGATAAAGTATTGAATGTAAGCGTACAGATGCTGTTACATATGCCATATCATATAGAGGCGACTGTAAGCTCAACGGAAGCAAAATACATGTACATGTGTGTATTTGAATAACAAATAATTTATCGCACTACAGTTAATTCATCAGTAAACGTGAGTAGATGCTCAGACAACATCCAGTAGAATTTGTGTGTAGATGCAAAATTCAAGCTACAGGTTATACGGGCTATATCGCAAAAAGGACGTATATGACTATACTCCAGCTCTGGCATTGAGCTAAAGAAATAAAACAAAATAAAATCCCCAAACAGTGCAGACATCAATACCTGCAATGACTCGTAGGCTGGTTTTAAGATTTCAATGTAGTGTAGGCTTTGCACTGACAATCGAAAAAAGCAGCAGTTCAAGTAAAGCAAAGATTAAATTAAAGACGTGCCCCCCTCTCACTGTGCGAGCATTACGTGTAAGTAAACACAATGACACACATGATTATGACTTCATAAGACGTGTAAATATATTCGCCTGATCCTTACATGGCATTTATACTTTGCTAGCCAATGTGAATTTAAAAAACCTTGCGGGCTGCAGGAGCTGCCGAAGAATAACACTGAAGTTATTGATATGCGATAACTAACCACAATCACACATTATCCGAAACAAAATCCTGAACTTGAACTGCAGATGTCATGAGAAAGTCGAGCCAAGAGCTCTCTCACACCCACAAAACTCTAGCACCCCACCGTGAGCTCTGCAGTGCAATCAGCTCCACAACTATGCACGAAACAAAACCTTCAAGTGCCTAAAAAGTCAAGCGCGACTGTTTAAGACATTACATATTGTGCTAGTTACTGCAATCTTGGATGTGGACATTAGAACATAATGTCTTTCCAAGCTTTAAGACAGACAAGTTCATGCGGTCATGGCCGAGCCCTGTATCGCTCAGTGTTCTGACTCTGCTGTGGATAAGGACATAAAACTGGAACACAAATTTCCCTTCCTGATACTGCAGTCTAGCAAAACAAAGCGTCATAAATGACCAAGTCCTCGACTGTAATATGTAGGTCGAGCTACAAAGACCCAGAATGTGCTTTAACCTAAATTTCAAATCACTTGAGCTGGTGTAAAAATAAAACTGGCAGGGTAGTGTAGAGGGACGTGTGTGCCTGAGATGCACGTGTACTGAAGATATTAGCGGGATGCGCAAAGCATTTACATAAGTGCACGGTTAATTGTCCTCTTCTTATCTCATCTAACCAGGCAAACTTTTGATATGCTCTGCCATTTTGCTCACTGATGAATGATCACCCACTCAGCAGATGTCCAAATATTATGTTATCTTTTCTGTTGTTTGAACTGAGCTATGAGATATTGATGGCCAGAAATAACTCTGGATATGTAATACCAAGTTGGACGTTTGGGCTAGTCATAACCTTGAGCAAATTACTCACAGATTTAGCACAGTCATTGCAATGGAATTTTTCCATTTTTAAAATACATTTGTTGTAACTTGGGCTGTATTTTTTATGCATTTAATTTGCATTTCATGTAGACAAAAGACTTTAATCAACTAAAAATTTAAATAATCTGCCTGAGAAGTGATAGCTAAACCCCTTTGCCTTCAAAAATGCCTTAATTCAGAGATTAGATAGATAGATAGATTCGACATGACGCTGGAAGCATTCCCCAGAGATTTTGGTTCACATTGACATGTTAGCATCAGTCAGTTGCTGTATGATATGAATCTCCCATTGCACCAAATCCCAAAAGATGCTCCATTGGATTGAGATCTGGTGACTGTGGAGGCAACTTGAGGGCAGTGAACTCATTGTCCTTTGAGTTTGAGATTATCTGAGTTTTGTGACATCATTTGCGTGCCACAGAAAATGGGTACACTGTGGCCATAATGCAATAGTGGTGAGCAACAATACTCATACTCAACTGGTACTAAGGGATGCAAGAGATCATCCCTCATTATACCACCAGCAATTTAGTTCAATTCAATTTTCGCCTCAAGGCGCTTTATATTGTGTGGTAAAGACTCTACAGCCTGGACTGCTGATACAAGGCATGCACTCCACCATCTGAATGTTGCAGCAGTAACCAACACTCATCAGACCGGGCCATGTCTTTCCAATCTGTTGTCCAATTTTGTGTGAATTGTAGCCTCAGTTTCCTGTTCTTCGCTGACAGGAATGACACCCAGCCATTCTCTTCTGACCTCTGGTATTAACAACAAATTTTTGCCAAGTCAACTACTGCTCACTGGCTATTTTCTCTTTTTCAGACACTAGAGATGGTTGTGTGTGAAAATACGAGTAGATCAGCAGCTTCTGAAATACTCAAACCAGCCCATCTGGCTCTAATAACCAAATTCAAAGTCACTTAGATCAATTTTCTTCCCCATTTTGATGCTTGGTTCGAACTTTTATGTTTATATTCAGTCTGACAAAGTAAAGAATCAATCAAAACGTGTGCTGTACAATAACAGAAAATACAGACATTCTGGAAATATGACTTCACATTTTTGCACAGATGAGATTAGGAGATTAATAGCAGTCTACTCTTCCAACAACAACACAATAATGCCACAGCAGTCAGCTGCACATATTTCTCTAAGGACTGGTAATAGGGGAAAACATCTACCACCCTAAGTAACATTACCATCTACCAGCAACTCTAAAGCTCACCAATTACAACCCCAATTCCAAAAAAGTTGGCATCATGTGTAAAATGTTAACACAAACAAAATGCAATAATTTACAAGTCTCACAAACACTCATTTTATTCACAATAGAATGTATAAAAACGTATCAAATGTTTAAATTGAGAAATTTTACTACTGTATGTTAAACATTAGCTCATTTTGAATTTGACAGCAACACGTCTTGAAAAAGTTGGGACTAGGGCAACAAAAGGCTGGAAAAGTAGGTGGTGCTAAAAAAAAAGAAAGAGCCGGAGGGACATTTTGCAATGAATTAGGTTAAATAGCAGCAGGTCAGTAACATGACTGCATATAAAAAGAGCTTCTTAGAAAAGCAGAGTTTCTCAGAAATAAAGATGGGCAGAGGATCACAAATCTGCAACAACAACCAAAAGTCCAAAAACAACGGTTGAGTATCTCATCATCTTGCATTAGTTTCTATCTAGAAAGACACCACTGATACTGAAAGGTATACACAGGTTTCAGAACAACACGTGCTCCCATCTAGATGATGTCATTTTCAGGGAAGACCTTGGACTGAATGACATATCAGACAAAAACGGGACAACAGTCATCTCCAAAAGGTCCAGCTGCAGGTCTCCTCAGATGTTTATGGGCGGAAGGGAAGAAGAAGAAGAGTGGATGCTGCACAGTGGCCATGTCCCAACTTTTTGAGAAGTATTACTGCCATCAAATTCAAAATGACCTTCAATTTGTCCCCTCATTTGATATTTTTCTATATTCCATTGTGAATAAGTGAAAGAAAATGGATCGATGGAAATTTCTCTCATTTTATTTGAGTTTGTGAAAAACTAATTTAAGTGGCTGCTGGCTGTAACTGTCATGAATTGTGAGGATCGAGGACTCAAATGCATACTTTATTTTAGGCAGAAAAATGCCCAAAACACAACGTCCATATGTACGCACAGGTGAATCGAATCTAGATAACAAGACAAAGGGCAAGAAAATCTAAGTGCAAAACGTATGATCAGTAGTATTACATGTGATCAGTTACAAAGGTGCTTTCTGCTCAAACTACTTTGTTCGATAAATCCATTATAGCTTATGTTTCAGCTGTTTTGAGTATAAAAGAAAGTGTAGGCGCTATCAGTATTTCCTCACTGTGTGAACTGCTGGCCATCAGTTTTTCAAACAGTGACATTTCAGCAGGAAGGAGCGTTTTTAGCATTATAGCCAGCTGAGTTGCTGGAGGTATCCAAAGACGGCTGGGAGTAGAGAAGCCTGTGTGAGCCAAAGATATTATTATTGTACAGAATTAATTTCCCCTCTTGCTGTCCACCTGCATGTCTCAGCATGTCATAAGGAAACAGCCTAAATTTAGTCTCGTGGACTTTGCGGGACAGTAACTGTCCAAAAGGATGCAACATAACATCCCAATACTGCACAAATCCAACATGAATTCTTTTTTAACAATGTTTATTTTAGTCTTAGAGGGTCTACATGCATAGTGATAATATTATCAATGCTAAAGAAATATGCATGCAAAGTTAAAGATGAGTTTGGCAAGAACTACTAGTGGCTGTGAGTTTTTGTGAAGTAAGTAAATAAGTAAAAAGTAAAGATGCTCAGATATTGAGCTGGGTTCATGCTGAAGGCTGAACTGCTTTATGACATCAACTTGAATAATGACTGTTAATAACTTCCAAAGTGATTGAAAATATATTATTCACCTCTTGCATTACTGCTGACAAGGCACCGCGTTGGCATCAGGGAAATCAAACCAGATTTAATCACAAATTTATTCATCTTTCAATAAGTATGTTACTAGTCTAGTGGCATCTGCCCGCAACTGCTACATCATTCATACCTTTGGGGCAGAACAGCCCCTTTAGCATGCCTTGATTTCTCCTTCCTTCCTGTTCTCACTCCTGCCAAACTACCCTCAAGGATATGAGATCAAGTGCCTTCTTTTGAGCCACGGCAGGCTCTAAGGGGATGTCTTAATCTTTGGTTGTCGTATTTGGATGCTGCCATCTCTTTCTTGTTGAGGATCAAGGGTGATAACTGCCAACACCACCTAAATACATCAGGAGAATCTCAGAGAAAGAAACCACTGGTAACAAGACTAACTTGACAAAGCAATTCCAATAACTTCATCCTGTTTTGTATTTTATATGTTGCCCAGGGAAATGGGCTTGTTTCTTTCCACTGCAGAGACGACTGTAGGAATGGTTGAATGGTTAACAGCACTCTGCTTTTAGATTATTCAGTATAGAGTACTTTGCTCCATAATGCCGGCTGTATCGTGTAAAATTTGTCTCCTACGACTGCAGCCAGCTGGTCTGAACATTAGTCAAATGTACCTGATAAATCGCACGTCCCAAAAACGGGTATACTGTCATGTCTGGAGACGCACAGATGAATGTGTTGCAGCCACACAAGTGGCCTGCGATAGCTGATTCTGGGTTTTGACAGGGATATTATCAACAGGCTATCTTCCACCTGCTCACTCATCTGCTGCCTCATCATCCTCTACTTTCCTCAAAATGCTGCTGCTGCTGCTGCTGTGGGGGAGATTGTTCTCTATATGTAGGTGCTGATGAAATTTTGAGGGCGAGTGGTGAATTATTTAAGAGGGAGGATTATGAAAGCAGTTTCTTGGCACGTTGCTGGCGGGTATGAATCGATATGAGTCCTCCCCAGCCCCAACCCTTCCTTTCTTTTTTTTCTTTTTTTTGCCTTTGCTCCCCCTGAAACCACGGACCCTCTGAACAGAAGTCCAGACACATGGCCAGAGGGCCGCGGCAGCCTGGACAGCCAGATGTACTGTGCCCCATGAAATACAGTAGATGAGAAAGCAAGCAGAAACAAGATGGGATTGTTTATCTCTGTGTGTGTGTCTGAGCGTGCAAGAGATCCAGAAGGGTCTAATTCAGACTGACCACATCCACGGGAACAGATGGCGCACTCAATGGCTTCCAAGACTGTTCTCCTTTTCCTCTGGTTCTGCCTTGGGGCAGGGGTCTAACAGTCAGGAGGCCGTACACTCAGATGCCGGGCACACATACACACAAACCCACATTTCTGTGGTGAAGTGTCACCCATAGCTATCTGCTGGTTGGTTTGCACAGATGTCTTCAATGAAGATTTGATTGTATGGGCTTGATTTGTGCAGTGCAAATGCTCGGAGGCTTTCGAGGTCGAATAAATGACCATGTTCCCAGCACTCATTCTCCTGTTTCACTTGATTGTCTCTCAGTGAGTTAGTCTGCATCCATTCCACTCTCTGTCTCTAGCCACCACCCCACACAGACACACAACTCCCTTCTATCTGCTGAAACAATACATTTTTCCTTCTTTCCTCATCTGTGTATTGGGAGTCCACATTTGACCAGCGCTTTTGTCCTCTCTCTGGGTGATGATTTCCTGACTCTAGAAATAACAGTTGGGACTAAGAGTGCAGATTTCGGATCAAATGGTCAGGTTTTAGCCTTGTGGCGAACTTTACTGAAAAAAAGCCCAGCTTTCATATATATATATATATATATATATATATATGTGTGTATATATGTATATATGTATATCTATATATCTATATATATATATATATATCTATATCTATATATATATATATATATATATATATATATATATATATATATATATATATATATATATATATATATATATCTCAAATCAAATGTTTTCTTTGCTACCCATAAGTCGGCCTTTTGAATTAGGTATCTAAAATTTTACCACTTCCTGACTCAAACTTAAAATAGCTCATAATTGAGGAAATAACTGTAATAAAATCTAGGCAAAAAAGTGCTGTGTAGGGAAATGAGCTTCCCTAAACGTTTGCATGCTGACGTAAACATTCAACTCGAAGCATCACTTTGGAAAGCTACAGCCTCAAAGAGACGTCCCAGACAGTATATGAAGATGTAGATTTTTAATGTGTCTCACCTTCTTGACTTCAGTGCTGCATTCCAAGTCTTGCCAATTAAACTGTGAGTAAAATGTTTTAATAATTCATAAAAAAACAAAGGCCCAAACTGTGAAAATAAGAACTAGGTTGTAAAGAAAATCATTTTCTTTTATGCAGTACAAAAATGAACTTGACTCAATTGATTCTTTCAATCTTTTCTGGCTGACTCTCTCTCATTTTCTTTCTCCATCTTTCCCTCCAATGTGCCTGCCGTTAATTCTTCAAGAGGCAGACGGCTGAAATTATAGAGGGCTAAAAATAATGGGTCTATAAATAAAAGGTACCCATTGCGAGTGATTGAGAGGTGAGGTCGCGAGGCAGCTGGGGATGCTGGGAAAGCTGAATTCATTAGCCCTCTCCGCTTCCAAAAGGAAGCTCCCACAATTCTCACACAAAAACAAACTGCACAGCCTCCTTGTAAACAGCACGCGCAGTGATGCAGCCCTGGGATCCGGAGTGCTTCGAACTCTCTTCCTCTCTCTACCTCTGCAGCTCTCTGCAGTGGTTTTGGCCCCGTCGGTACCATCCATCAGTCCTCATTACCGCTTTCATTCTGAGCAGTCCATGCTGTCCGCATTCTTATAGCACTGTTCATCCACCAGCAGAGTGGAAAAATGTGCACACATGTGCATTTGCATCTGTGAATACGTGAGAGGGCGTGTAGCAGAAGCACCCCACGTCTATTTTACTATTCAAACTCATGTGTGGATCCTCTTTAAGCCCACAGACACCTACCACTGTTACACACAAAACATACTGATCCAGTCTCAATATATTCTTCCCCACCTCTTTCCCTCTTTCTTTAAAAAGACCAAAAAAATGTTCATCCACAAACCCTGTGTTTATTCCATTTGCATATTTTGCATCCTCATATGAAATGTCCCTATTTCTATATTTATAGCATCATTGTTTCCTGAAACACTCACATGAATAGACACACATGTGGCTGCTTCTCTTGCCCTGATGTTCCTTTTAATGGTCCTCCTCCTCCTCCCTCTGTATTGACGTCATATCCATTAGGTCGTGCCTCTGGGCCTTTTTAGTGAAAGCTGAAGCACAGGGCTCCAGTGTATGAGTCCTCCGTCCAGAGTCAATCTCCACCTGATAAACTTGCTGTATTGGCCGATCTGACAGATGCGGTTACCACGGCAATCTGTTTAGTCTTTGCACACTGCTACGACTATCAATCCACTATGAGAGTAACCTATTGAACTGTGTAGGAAAACCAGCACACCAAGAGCAGGTTGGACGCTCCCCTCAAGCTATCACCTTTTTTCGTCTGCATCCACAAACACAGACACACACACACAGTGTTCAACTATCTACACTCTTATGTGTGTTGATAGGTAAGATAAGATAGGACTATCTGTATCTGGTGCCTGAGAGTAACCCTGGCAGGCTAATGTGAAGAGATAACATTTCATGTCTGATCAGCATCAGAATCATAATTTACCTTCATCTCCCAGCTTCCATCTGTCTCACGATGTTCCTCTTCAATAACATCCTTACCTAGGTCCCTACCTGTTCCAGGAACTAACCTTTTTTAAGACCTCGAATATGGCACTGAAGTCTCATCAACGCAGGTAACCTTACAAGCTGAACTCAGTGACTGCTTTCCTCCTTCATGAATACAGAATGAGTTTGAAATACAACTTCAGCCGAAGCATAGCAGCGATTGCCAGGCTTCACTGGTATCAGTGTTGTGTTGCTTTGCCTAGACAAAACTGGCTAATGCCTGCTTGAGGTCATGAATATTTGGAGCTGAGAGCTCCTGCTGGAAAGAGACCAAGAGTGTATTTTGTTGGCAGATTCTCTTCCCTGAAGAGAGTCATCTGAAATGTTAAGTTAAAACCCGGCTCTTGGACACTTCAGAAGCTTAATCAGTGGTTGGTGCGGCTGGCTGAACTCGCAAGTCCCCACTGTGTGAGAGCAATGAGACTAATACAATGAAAAATAAGATTTAACTTTCGGTACAGCAAAGGATGGGGAGAACAGGGGAATAAGAGAAGTAAGGATAACAAAAACAATAAGAAGAATAAGAAGTGAGCTGCCTTTTATATTGAAAAACAACAGTGACAAAGTGTTCAGGGCTCAGCATTGTAGCTCCAATCCATCACTGGATCATTGGCCTTCATTAATAATGAATGTGTTTTGTTGGCATACAAAGTGGAGTGCAAAAAATGGACAGATGCATGTTATGTGACAAAACAGACTGACAGAGAGACAGCTACCTAACCCCCTCAATCTATTCATTAAAAGGACTAAAGAAAAACGAGCATTCTTACAAGTTCTGACGTTCACAAGGCTATTGTACAGCTATGATTGAAATCTCAATACTGAATATATATTGCTTTTTCTAAGGGAAGAAATTATAGTATTTGTTCCCTGTCTAAATTTCAAAGTCATTCCTTGTTGTAGATTTGTTTTCTAATACACACTTTTCTTATGTTTTTCCATCTTCCTTTGTTGCAAAGCAATCACTTTGACTGAACAGAATAAAGAATATACCAATGATGGATTTAAGCTTCTGTCTCTCTGTCCCCGTTGTCTTCTTTCATTATCAGAAGGGGCAAACCTATGCAGGAGCCATTCATCTTTGGAGTTCTTTGAAGTATCTTCCCTCCGATCAGGTTGACGTCTCTTTATTATGGGCAGTGTGTATTTGCCTGTGTACATGAGGATATGTGGCTGACTTTCCTTTCTCCTTCAGCCTACTATGAAGAGGGAGGATCTACACGTGTTAAGTCTTGTTCTAATACTTGGATAAGACTTGAAAAGGGCAAAAACTGCAAATGTACATTATAATTTGATGAAAGCTGCTGTTAAAGCTCCCAATATTGACACTTGAGAGGCAGATGGATGTCAAAGGCACAGAAAGAGAAGGAGAGAGGGAGTGAGAAAGAGATAAGAGGTCAGTGGGGCATGAAGGAGAGTAAGTGACATCAGTTTTCCACCCGTCCATCTGTCCTCTCAAAACAAGCAGGCCAGTCATTAGCCAGACTCCAGCTGTTATGCCTTAGCTTCCAAATTTTGAATACTGCTCATTTGAATGCGCGCACACACACACACACACACACACACACACACACACGCAGCAGAGAGCAAAGCCTGGCCTCAATAGGCACCATGAAGTATTTTGAAATGGCATAATTTCACAAAGGGCAAATAGGATACATGGGAGCTTTCTTCTCTTCTCACATCCTCGATCAATCATTTTCACGACATGAAGAACGCAGGTTACACAAGTCTATAGCCGACCTAGGCTCTTTGTGAGGCTGTACAATGCAAGAGCTGAGATTTTAGTAAAATGCTTACAATGATACTGTTAATAGTGATAGCTGGCAGTTAATTTTCACTATGCTTTCTGTCACAAGTTAGCCTCCTTGTTGTAGCTATGCACAGAGCTTATGTTGATAGAAATAACCTGTGTTTCCCCCAAAATTTGATTCTTTGGGGGTATTACTTCAAAACTAATTAAAAATGAATGAATTGACTGAACTCACATTTTTATGGCAACAATTTTAAAATGTAGCCTAACATTCAACCACTCAAACTGTTTTTTCTGTTCAGGAATGAGGGAACTAACTGTAATTTAGGATATTAGTGAAAAAAAAAAAAGCTTTATTGTTTGTCTTATTTTTGTAAAACAGCAAATTTCAGCATTAAAACATTAAAAACACAGAGATGTATTCTGGTAATTACCAGTACTGTTAATTTAGGGCAGCTGTGGCATAAACCTTACATTGTGCGTTTGGTTTAGTAATTTTAAGCAATGTATGTTTTTTTGCCAATAAATACATAAGTATGCAAAGCACCAGTTCACTGCTAGTAATAGATGATCATAAATAATAACAGTGATTGAGGAAAATAATGACATTCAAACTGAAATGGCTTGAAGAGGACATGACTGGCTATTCTTCAAAGCCTACTGGCCCCAGACTGCTCACTGTGACTGAGTTTCAAATCCCCCAAGGGGCACCCTGCCACCTCCAGCCTACATTAAAGCCGAGGAGACGGACCGAGACTGTGAGCCAGAAGTGTGACACACACTATGCATCTGAGTGTGTCTCTGCGTTTTGTTTTTTTCCACAGGCCAACATATAATTATGTCAACTATTTATAGCTGTTATAATTATCGGTGCCATGCATCAGATGAATATAGCAAAAATAAAAATGATTTGAAAGTGACTTGTTCTGAAGTCCACTGCAATCTGCCCCAATGTTTAAACACTGGCTTCGCAATAACAATAAAATTCCTCCTGCTGTCAGACTTTACTGCACTGCATCAAGGTTGAGCTTTCATCTTTGGTTGGTTAGTTCCTCCTGCACTTGATTGCACTTCAGTGAAAACAGAACCCCCTTTTTTTTGTTCCTTTTTAATGTTATTTTTGGAGTCTTTATTTTGGGAGTTGGTCTTCCAAAATTTGTGTTGCACCTCCTGATGAGTACAACAACATCTCTGGAGGTTGCTGTTGAGCTTACGAAAGAAGCGCAACAATGCAGAGGAGGAGAACCAGAGAAAATAACGATTACACGGCTTTGCAGTTGTGTCCCAATATATCAATAATTACAAGGGACTGTACAATCAAGAAAAAATAGCATTTTCATTACCACGTGCAGTAAGGTGTAAATAATCAGTTTATTTTGTGGCATCATGATGAAACTCATGCTGCTGTGAGTGTGGGCAAGAATGTACCCTGAAATTGAGACTGAAATGGAGGAACTGTAGAGAGGGAGATGAGGACTGGGAGACAGTCTAGCTTTAAAAGCACATTTCATCAAGTGAAGTGTGATGTCTGGACAGTGAGCTGAAAACTGAGGGAGTCTTTTATTACACAGTGCTCATATGGTCCATGGTTTTAACAGTCTATCTAAGCATGCAGCACATGAATTTCACATTGCAGTCTAAAAGACTTTTCACCCCCTCTAAGCTCAACTCACTCGTGTGTAGCATGCATCAGTGGCTTTGTATTCGTATACTTGTTTGTGTGTCTGTGTAGCACAACGTGAACCTCTATAGATAGAAGAATAGAGGAAAAAAAAAAACAGTGCAATCAAATACATTTTTCCCCATTTGTGCCTGGCTATAAAAGCTACTTTCTTTGTCCTTCTTGAATTCTCGTGTCCACTTTGTGGTTAGAAAACTCCCAGGATATTTTATAATGAGAGATAAAATTCTGACGTCAGTTTGTAAGCAACCTTTACTGACAGATAATCTGGTCATTTCCTGTCTTAGGCAGTCATGTAAAAAAACGAAAGTTTCCTATGAAGTCCAGTGAACAACAAAGAAAACCCCATGCCCTCAGTATCTTGTTAAACCACCTTGAGCAGCAGTAACTGGAAGAAATCATTTTCTGTCTCTCACATGGTTGTGGAAGAATTTAGGCCAACTCTTCTGTACACCATTGTTTCAGTTCATCGAGGTTTGAAGGCACTCCTTTATGCACAGCTCTCTTACGGTCCTGCCAGAGCTTTTCAATCAGGTTCAAGTCCAGACTTGAACAGGGCAAAGGCAAAAACATGATTATTTTATTTGCCAGCCATTCTGTTGCAGACTCTTGGCTGTGTTTGGGAGCATTGTGCTGTTGCACAACTCAATCTGGACCAAGCTTTAGGTGATGGGCAGATGGTCTCACATTTGACTCTAGAATACTTTAGTATACAGAGTTTATAATAAACTCAGTGAGTGCAAGCTGCCCAAGTCCTTTTGCTGCAAAACAAATCCAAATGGCAACTGTCAAGTACCCCACCGTGCTTGACAGTTGGTATGAGGTGTTCACGCTGATATGCTGTGCTTGGTTTTTACTAAACATGGTACTGCACATTATGGCCAAACATCTCTGCTTTGATGTCGTCTGTCCAAAGGACATTGCTTCCAGATGTCTTGAAGTTTGTTCAGATGCAACTTTGCAAAGCTAAGCTGTGCTCCCATGTTGTTTTTAGATAGAAGAGGCTTTCTCCAGGTAACTATCCAAATAAGCCATATTTGTTCAGTCTTTTTTAAACTATACTTTCTGTCATGCACTTTAACATTTAAGGTCTGTAGACTCAAAGATGTACAGTATCTCTTCTGTTGTTGTTGTTTTTTTCTGTAACTTCCACGCCTGGGAAAATTATGGCATTTTGTTAGCACATACCTGATCGCTCCATACAAGCAAAACTGCCAAAACTTCTGTTTTATCGAGCTGCTCACACTTGCTGATTATCAGTTAATCAAGTGCATCTGATTAACAGCACCTGGCTGCTGGTTACCCATTTAATTCCCATGGAGGCCGTAAGGGTGTGCTTAAGTTTTTCACAGGTCTATGCATGTAAGAGCACTCTGATATGCTTTTATGCACCCACATATCTTTTCAGTAGCACATTACCTATAATAGAAGAGGATACGACATAAAGAAGTCAGATTTACAGATTTACATACAGATTTTTGTACCTTTGCTTTCTGACAAAGAGGCAGTGCAGACTCCCAAATATTTCTCCTTAGTTTTACAAGTTATAACTTCTTGTGTTTTTCAAGTTCTTTCTAACTCTGCACACCCTCTTGCACTGTATATACAGAAATAATTTTACACAGAGTACAACTTTCAAAGACTCCTCCACAAAACCATTTTATATTTCAAAGATGGAATAGGAGGTAAATTTGCTCCAGGTGAAGAAATGTAATGTATTATTCACCAAAATGAAGTCTTTCAAAATTGCTTCTTGTCCCTTTACTTCATGCAATCGGTTGAGGGAAGGGAGATGAAGAGGGAAGCACTCGTGGGAGTTTGGGATGGGAAGTGAGGAAAAGAGTTAGTCTCTGAAACATGACAGCCCTGGAGGCACGATGCACTGACGACTGTACGACTGTACTGTGATGCGTTGACGGAATGACTACTCATAAAGACAGTCATGTCATGTGGATAAACAGCGGGCAGATGCATTATTCAGGACAAATACCCACAGGTGCACATGTAGAGTATGTACACAGACACAAAAGCAAGAAGAAGGGAGGGAGTGGGAGGTATAAGAGCAATACAACTCAACAGCTCTCTCTAAATGTAAGGGTCTAACATAATGGATAATGTAAAGATTTACAGTGCATGCCAGTACAAATCAAATTAAAGAAATATACATGATTTAATAAAATACAGTATTTGTTACATTAGTGTATTAGTCATAAGGTGCTGTATGCTAACTCATATGCCCTGGAAACAAATTTTCATTTACAATGACCAGCTTGTTACCAGCTAGAGATGGTTGTGGGTGGAAATAAGAGTAGATCAGCAGCTTCTGAAACATTCAGACCAACCATTTTTTCTCCGTTGCGATGCTCCATGATGAATTCAGTAGGTTGTCTTGACCATATCTACATGTGTAAATGAGTTGCTGCCACGTTATTGGCCAATTAGATATCTGTATTATCAGTTAACTGAGCAGGTGTACCTAATAGAGTGTCTGATTTTTGTATATGTTTTTTTTTTTTCTACTTTAGCTGTACAAAAAGCTTTACAAAAAGTTTCTCATCCCACAAATGTTGGCAAATCTGCTCTCCATGGCACTGGCCTGCCTTTGGTTGCCACGCAGTGTCTTGCTCAAGGACACTTCAGCATGTGGAGTGGCTGAGGACTGAACTGCTTGATTAGTGGACAGCCAAATGCCTTAAAACCTTTGCAAAGCAGTTCAGCTTGTACCACACAAAAGAAGAGGGTTTGTGGATACAAATCCAGCATCCAGGGAGATCTCACACGGATACTGGCTCTTTCTCTGGTTCATAAACTGTAGAATTACAATTAAATGAAGCTTATTTGACTATAAAAGCTCAAATGAACAACTAGATTCAATTACAAAAGCCAATCTGCAATTCATTAGCAGCAGGTTAGCTCCAGGTTTTGCTTCTCATCACAAATTGTGCTGCTGTGTGTTTCAATTTCCCATCAAAGGAGCTTTTGGACCTACTGTACAGCTGGACTGACGCAATCCTACAAGCCAGATCTCATCCTAAGATCCTCAGGCACACATTCATTTAGCTCTTCTTTACTTACTGTATATTCTTTACTGTTTTGGTTTTTGCCCTTGATCAACATTTGTTTATGGTTGATCTTTCCCACTTAACAAAATTTGTCCATATTCATAATTTTTATTAATTTTTATTGAAGTGTCATTTATCCTTGAACAATCAGGACGTGTTCACTATTATGTACTCTCTCTATTATACCGAACACATTTGCTTTTAGTTGATTTGTAAGGATATCTTTCTTAGAGTTGCATCAAGCTGAAACCATGTATACCGCACAGCCTTCTTTCACAGACTGTGGGAGTCAATTATACCACTGTGATCTGGGCCATAGATTACCCTTTAACAATATAAGTATCTAATTACCGCCTTGCATCCTTTACGCCTCTTGTGCGCTCTTTAATCATTATCACCCACTGGCCTTGATCGCAGTATACAGACTTTAAATCTTTTGATATGCACTCCCATATATATATATATGTATATATATATATATACATATATATATATATGTATATATGTATATATACATATATATATATATGTATATATATATATATATATATATATATATATATATATATATGAGCACATATTTTACTATTATCTGTGTGGAGCACCTGTGCACTCCAGCTGTGCCAGTCACTAATGGAGGGCACGTTTGCACAAAGGCTGTGTGTGGATGGTGAGGAAGAAGAGGAGGGGGCATCAGAATTCAAATGTGCTCCTTTTACAAAGAGCTGTTGTATTTTGAGAGATAATACACGTGAGAGTCTAATTAAGTAAATTTGTGGGCACTGGCGGAACAAATGAAGAAGACACAGATGGGCAGATGGAGAGACAGGACGACAGGTCTTTCTCGCATCCCACTATCTGTATCACTCGACAAGGTGTTAGAACCAACCTGATGTCCAGACGCCGCAGCATGGGATCAGCAGCCGTACCAAGTACCCAGATGGTGAAGACAATCATCAGTAGGGTGGTGGTGAAGATGGTGCGATTCACTTCTCCAGCTGTGTCTTTTACAGCCAGTCTGAAAGCCACAGCCCCCCTCAAACCTGAGGCAAGAGAAGACATTTATGAGCAAACAGCTGGATTAATGCCTTCCATTAAACCACCAGACAACCATCTACCAACCAATTACACAGAAACTGAGCCAGTTAATAACTCTGTCAATGGGTAACAAATAACACCCTGACAGTCACTATCATTGACCACTTGCTGACCAGCAAATAGCCCTGAAACAAACTCCAAGATTGCTGTACAGTGGTGACATAATGCTTAAAGCCAAAACAATTCCCAGAGCAAATCCTTTTCTGCCACGAGGAAAAAAAAGAAGATGAGGGAGGTGATAGCGGCGACGGTGGGGGAGTTTTGAAAAATAGCAAGACAAGGGCTTTTTATAAAGAAACCTTACGTAAGACGTAAAGTGGGTCAGACAAGCAGAGAAACATGCTGCTGTGGCGCTACCCCACATCAAAGGTTCCCTTCTCCTGCATCATCAAATCATTCAGGGTGCCAACCGCTAGTCTCAGATACCTCAGATAAGTAAGACTAAGACTTCTATATATGCTTCCACTCACAGGCAACAAATAGATAAAAAGCTTCTTTAAAAAACACAAATCTCAAATTCAGACAGTATTGATTAATGCAAAAATTCTTCCTCCAACAAGGTGAATTATTCTAAACCCCGAGGTAGGTGCTGGTCTTTGTGTTCGCCTTAACTGACTTAATGCGCACACCAGCTCGCACTTGTTCCACACAGGACACATTTTCTCAGCATCTCTACTCATGCCATTAGCTGCAGGCGAAGAAGAGAGTGGAATAATTAGAGCTTTCATGGGATAAATCAGGCTGAAAGTTTTCTTCTTCTCCCCCCCAGTCTCTTGTAGCAAAAACAACAACTAGAATGAAAAGTGTACCTGCAAACATCATGAAGTGCTGGAACTTGCAAGGTATCTTGTTTGTGCGACCCAGGTTCAGCAGGAAAGATAAGGGGTAGATGTTGAATGCTCTTGAAATAAAGACGGACAGCTGTATGCATTGAATGCAGATTAAGGAGAACATTTATGAGACTTGCAGGTTTCACGGAAAGTTGATCATTCGGTCTTATACTGTCGAAAATCTGTCGGGGAATAAAAAAGTGCCGTAAATCACACTGGTTAACTGGGTATCATTGATAAGTAATCACATTTTTTGCTCAATTCTTTGCATCCAGAAATAAATAAATGCAACGCTGTGAGGTCAGGCTATAGACGTCCACCTGTGAATAACACTAAATATTACGCACGTGCGCAAACACGCGAAGAAAAAAAAATCTCTGGATATTTTCTATTTGGGATGAAAACACGGCAACGTGGCACCATGCCGAGGCATGAAGCCAATCAGGCTGCGCCAGCTGTCTCTGCCCTCCACACACACTTTGATGTCTCACGTAGGATGAGACTGAATGCTAAGTGTCCTGGGCAGAAGTTATCAAGATGATATCTGTACAATTACCAGGGACATAGCTGCCATCCGGGATACACATCACGTCATCGGTCATGCTTTTAGAAGAAGTTAGAAATACAGCCTCAGATCCTCTCATAGGTTTTTTTCCCCCCTTTTTGATAGTCTGACGTAAGTTAAGGGTAAGCTGAGTGAACCAAAGTGAAGAGGGTTTGGAAAGCTCTTTGCTCTTAAAAAAGAAAAAAAAAGAGATCCTCTTTGAAATTTGTTGCATAAAAACTAATCTGTGCAGACAGGTAACCCTTCTTTGGTATCAGAAAGAGAAGGGATTTGAGTTTATCCTTAGTAAGTCTAAATATAACGGTATAAATAAAGGGACCAATATTTTAGGCAGGGCAGCTCGGCCTGACAGGGCTATTACTAAAACAGTACTCCCTCGCACCCTGCAGTCAATATTACATCTCACGCACCCTATGGATTTTCAAAAGCAATATCCTGCTCCCAAAAGCAGTCATTTTTCTTTATCAAAGGCCTCTGAGCTATTCGAATGGAGGTAATTAAGCACTTTCATCTCAGCCTCATTTCCAATAAAGCCTATCTCTATTGTCACTGGCAAAGGCTGCAAGCTACAGCGATTAAAATCTACAGCATAACCAAAGAGCGATTAACAGGGTGGAATCACTGGGGTTATTTCTTTTTCATAGACACTTTTAGAGCCGTAAAACTGGAATCCGACCTCCACTTACTCATGTTTGGCCATCTGGTTGATCTTCCTGTATGTGTAGATAGCTAGCCGGAGCTTTTTAAAACTCCTGTTAAATTCCTGTGCACTCGTTCCCCAAATTTCCTGACTTCCATCTAATGAAGGCGGATTGCCAAAAACATATTTTAAAGAAATCAGACCAAATGCTCAAATCATTTGTTTATTTTCTTTCTGTCTTTTTTTTAAAACTGGGAGTCCCTTTTGCTGGACATAAGAGTACTGGAATAAAAAATCTGCTCAGTCAACTATTTCTACGGCCCCTTTGACCCTATGGTAGAAGATGGATTGTAATAATAATTGCTGGCCATCTGGGCACTGGACTGTGAAAGAACAGCTCCTTGGAGTGCAGCCACTAGAGTCGCTCCTCCAGCATACACTATGGTCGTGCCAGCTCTCAGGAAAGGACAATTGTACAGCAAGCAGCCATCAGTCCATCACTGCCCAATCATTTCTCTCAGAAAGCAAAGCTGACGGATACAATAAAGCTCCTGAACACGAGACATCTGTTATGATAGTAAGATTTTTCTATTTATCATTAAAGAGCAGATCGTTTTTTGATAAGATGACTCGAGTTCTATCGCCACTGTACTCTGGTCTACAGAGGCTGCTGCCAGGGGAGAAACGTATGCATCTCCTGCCTGTGATGGATTTTTTCCTGTATCATATTTGACACTATATGCAAAATATTAAATCTAGACAAAAGCTATGATCGTTGGATGTCTCCGAGCATATTTTTTTCAAAACCTGGCATTTATTTTTGATATTAACTGTGATTTTTTTCTGCTAAACAGCATAAATATCTAGATGTCAAGACTAGCTGATTAATGTAACAGCTTTTTGGTCTAACTTTAAACACTGTAAAGTGACAGAAAAGTAAGAAAAATGGCAAATTCTCTCATTTTCATTGCTATAAGATAAACGTGAGGCGGCACGGTGGTGTGATAGTTAGCACTTGTGTCTTACACCAAGAAGATTCAAATCAGCCAGGCAGCTTAGAGCTCGTTTGTGTAGAGTTTGCATATTCTCCTTCCCACAGTCCAAACACATTCATGTTAATTGGTGATTCTAAACTGGCCGTAGGCGTGAATGGTTGTCTGTCTCTCTGCATAAGCCCTAAAACTTGTCCGGGGTGGGGCTGCTTGCTCTACGATAGCTGGAATATTTTTGCTGATTAATTTTCTGCTTCGTTATTCACATTCACAATCTGATTCATATTTGAAATACAACCAATCAATATTTTCTCATTTTTGTGCAGCGTCATCTTCAATCCGCTAAATGAAAGAATGGTAAGATTATTTTAAACAGCAAAAAGATTTAAACGGTTTAATTACAGCGTTGCTAAAGAAAAACCAAACAAAAACATCAGTAACAATAAGAATCTGTAGAGATCTTGACTGCGGGAAACCAGCTGGATTACATTTGGAGAGCTCTCAAGATCACCCCCCCCCCTCCCCCAAGGACTGGGGAAGTCACAGTATTGCAATGAGGTAGCAAGAAATACAACAGGATAACCAGTACGATCTACTAAATGACTTGTCATTAAACTAATAGGACACAGAACTGAGTCCTATTCCTGAGAAGGGAGTGGAATTCAGAAGCTGCACAACAGGGGGTAAAGTCCTCTGTCATACAGCAGAAAAGGATACAAGTGCCCCAGAAATGAAGAGTGGTTCAAATTTATGGCAAGTGAACTTCAACAATATATATCCCATGTAGCCGAAGATGGAAATCTCCCCGAGGAAGTTGAAGACTTCAAAGAGCTGCAAATTATAAAAGGGATTGGGAGGATTGTGAGAGAGAAGGTCATCTGAGATCATCTGTTCGAAGTGCGTGTGTGTCTGCTTGTGTTGTTAGAAACACATAAATCTATTTACAGAGTCTCATTCTGGATATCTGCCTCCCCTTGGAGGACAAATGGGTCAAACAGGGCACAAGTGAGTGTTTATGGTTAGGCCATATTAAGGTTAAGGTAGGGGCCAGAATCAGGCGAGCACCGAGTACACAATGAGTGCAGTCAACTTGACATCCTCTGAAAAAACAACTTTGTGTGCCAAAAGATGGCTGAAAGTGAAGTAGAGGAATGGATAAATAGCATTAGATCTGTACAAACACGACAAATCCAGTGTTTATGTTATTCCCTTTGAGGCGGCAGCTGCAAACATCTACAGCTTGAGGGCATAATATGGTTTCCTGTAACAGCAGACATGGTCTTGTCATAATCTTTGTGTGAAATAATTTCATTTTAAGCATACTGGGGATAAAACAGCACATCTTTAGGGACCCAAAAAGCCATATGCTAATGAACTCTGCTTTTTATTAGAAGATTATTACAACTCATCGACTCAGGCTCCAGCTTGTCACGTTCTAAGCCAAGCTGAGGAACTTTGGTGTCATATACTATTCATGCAATGGCATTAAATTATAAGAGATGCTACAATTTCATTAACCATATTTTTTATTTCTTATATGATTTAGAGCTCTGGTTAAAAAAAAAAAAAGATATCCAGCTGAATAAGTGCACTTTTTGGGGATCATAGAAAGAAAAGTATCGGTCCCACTAGCTATTCAACTACTGCCTGTATACACTCAATCACATTTTACCATAAGCTGCATGTATAAACCCTAAAAAATACAGATAGAGGCATTCTGCCAAGTGAACATGCTCTCCTGCATAGCCAGTCCACTTTATAGGCAGAGGCTTCAACTGTGCTGCCTTTTAGGAGTGTCTGTGATAAACAGTCAGCTGCACTATGGTGCTGATAATGAATAATAAATTCACAGATAAGTATATGTGTGTACTTCTGATTTGTTTTGCTCCTCTATGAAGCTTGCTGGCAAAGTGTGACAGTGTGCTAGCCTCCATCTGTGCTCAGCCTTTTAAGTAGATAGCTGGAGACTGATGTCCCACACGGACGCCCGCTGGACAACTGAGCACTAATGGCAATTAATGATCGCTTGCACATGAGCGCGAACTGCAAATGCTGGCGTCAAGAGGCATTCTACACAAACGAGAAGACTAAAAATGACTGTCAAGCAAAAGGAAAACAAGTTTCTGTTGCGCTCTGTTAACCCACCTGCTTGATCCTTGCCCTGCCCTCAGAGGACAAGTTGAGAACTGTGTACCTTGCCTGACTCAAGCCACAAAACATCACTGCCACAATACCTGAAAGATAAACAATACTTCTGAAATGAATGAAAATTCAAAAATGATATAGCCCCCCCCCCCCCCCCCCCCACCACCACCACCACCACCTAAACAACCCCCCAAACATCCACGGCATCTTCTAAATGTGAGCATTTACATTTTGTGGACAAAACTCATAGATGAGAATCCTGTCAACAGCAGGGAGTTGATAATGCGCCGGATCTGATCAGCTGAAAGTATGCAAAACCACTTATACGTGCATATATTAGTAATCAGGATGAGAGAATCTGTATGTTTGGGAGCTGCTTAACACACAGAGGCTTGAGACTTGTCACGCTGAGAGTATGGTGTAGGAGGTTCTACCATCACAGGAGGATCATTTCTAAAAAGAGCTTTTGTCTCCATGGTTCAATCCATGGTTTTTTTTGTTAACAAGTCAGAGACGCCGACATTCAGAAAAAAGTGGGGAAATGAGGACAATGATAAATTAAATGAAAGCACTGTTACAGTAATTCATGAAAGCACTGGTTTATAACATCCAAAAATTAAACCCTCCTGTGTGCAGCCACTCATATAAAAATTAACCGGATCAGACCAGCCCAACCTTGCATCCACCCACTCTCCTGGTTCCAATAAAAATGTGCTGCCCAACCCAACTCAAGCATCTTTATATATCTGATAAAAACATTTACTTGTCCAGATACATGAGGCTCTGGAAACGATTAATTCTAAAAAAAAAAGTTTTAAAAGTGATATAATCACAATCACAATGTCAGTTGCGTGGGAGGAGATACTAACAAAAAACAAATGCACGACAAGCAAAGTACAAAAAGGAAAGACGTACAGACAGCAGCCTCTGCTCCTAAGACAGAGGGTGGAGAGAGTGATTAGGCTCACAGGGGAGGCTGGTTGGACCAGAGAGCTGGAGTTTGAAGCACAAAGCATGAAAGGTGGGCTGCTGCCTCGCAGGACACGCTTGGTTCATTGCAGAAATTCAATTTCACATTTTAGCTTCCTTCGCATTGAGCGAATCACAGAAGGTGGAAAAATGTGAAACTGCTGCGATGGGTATAGCAATAGGTAGAAGACAGGGTTGGCTGTAATAAATATGGCAGCAGAGACAAAATAGCAGCTGTGGTTCAGACTGCTAAATTAAGCCAGTCCATTAGTCTCTCTTCACCATCCGCCTTTACATCGGGACGCTGACATGGACCTGCACTATGCTAGTTCCAGTAATTCTTGGTCAAAATATACCTCTTAGCATTGTGCAACGACATCTAATGGAGCACAGTATCGTGGCAGATCTCATTTTGGTTCCATTTGGTTGGGGGCAACAACATCGTCCTTGGTTTACATAACACTGACAGCCATAACACATCACCTGTCTGCTGCATTAAGACTCTTTCTAAGTCTTTTCCACACAGAGCACTTTGCAACAGATTAGATGCTTCTCATAATGAGCAGTTGTGAGGGGCATAAGATTAATGACAGCAGGGCTCCCTGCAAGGCTGAGGGTCATTAGACACACCCTCACTAAACTCTAGCAATTAACAGAGATAGAAAGAGCCTCGATTACCAAAGGACACCAGGGAGGACTCGCATCAGTCATTGCATTCTTTGGTATGATGTGCTGCCTCATCTCAAAGCGACCATTAAACGCCTTTACCGTTAGTGCTGTATAGGTTATAGGGTACCATTCATCACCAAAACAGTAATTTTCACTACCTAGACAACAATATCAGCATTAAACTAGATTTTATAACAGTGAAGGTTTCAAGTCAAAACAAATTATTAAAACCAGCCCAGGAAATGCATGTAGAAATATACTTCTACTAGAAAACTAGACGCTCTGAGAATTACCGACTGAGGTTTTGCTGTGGTGCGACTCCCACACTGGGCAGTATTTAAAATGCACTTTATAAACAGGGCATCTGGAATTTAATGGACAAAGGTCAAGCTTTTTCATTAAAACCATCTTCTCTGCCTCCACAGGCCACAGGGAGCAGTGCCAAGGAAGAGAGAGCTCTACAGTATCAGCGAATCAAGTGGAACGGCCCGGGAACAATAATGTGCGCTAATGTATACTGGAATTATATTTCAAAACAACATTACACCACATCAGTAAAGCATCAGAAGACAATTCTAGGCAGCAGAGTCGAGAAATGGTCTTTTCCAAACATGAGCTTGCAAAGATACGTCATCACTTTGACTTTCTTAAAGAGCAGCCACTCTGGGTAAGGACCTGTAAGTGGTGTCATCTCCAAACTAAAACTACAAGCGTTCTCAGGGAGAAGCAGCTATTTTAAAATAAGAAGAATAGGACTGGTACTTCCAGTTGTCTGTGATGAGAAGATTCTTGGAACAATGCAAAACACTTTGTGGGTTAAAGAGTGCATCTGACCGAGAGATCACTGACTGTACAGGGAGTGTTGGTTGATTGACAAAAAACCCCAAAAAACTGAATCTTATATGCAAGCAGGGAATTGTGCAGATGGCCATGACTGGACAGCAGTATGTGCGCACATTATTTCCAGATTTTTGGAGTGTGAGTGGAAACAGAAAATGCCTTGAAGCCAGTCAAACAGATGCTGGGTGTCACTGATACTGTAGGGCAGTATGCGAGCCAGCGCGAGCAGTTGAGAAGAGACGCCTGAGGGGAGAAGGGCAGCTACCCAGAGCACTGACATGGCCACAGACACACAAACGACATAAGTCACACAGTGTTCACCTGATAGCCCGCAGGCTTCAGCCGAGAGGTAGCTGCTCCAGGACAGCAAGGAGAAGACTGACGTTTCCAGCAGGGGATTTTCATGCAGCCGAGTGAATTTGGTGAGGTGAAATGAAAGTTAAAGATACACAAGATAATCATGAAGTATTTAACACTTTGCATCAGGCCAGGGTTCATATTGCGAATGCAGGACAAATTTCCCACTGTTGCACAAGTGCATTCCAGTGCTACAGTCTGGAGATAGAGAAACTGCGGTACGCTGCCTGCAAAAATAAAGCAAATGCAAATAGTGCTCAACAAGCCAGGGGATCGGCCATACAGAGTAAACGCGGGCTGTGAGCTCCACTGTCCCACATCCCCTCCGGCAAAGCTTCGGTGCAAACCATAGAGCAATATTTTACACGGTGTTCTGGGCAAAACAGTAGACACTAGAATTTTCATATTTATGACAGCCACATAGAAAGAAAAGAAGGGTAAGTTTGGCTACTGGAAATATTACAAAGTTAGGCCTGAAGGGTATTTAAGAGGTTGCGCTTAAAATACTCCTCGGGCATGCAATAATAAAAATACACCTTCTTAAGCCTGATTGTTTTTGTAATTAATAAGGACAGGTGTGGTTATTAATTAAAAGATAAATGAGCAACTACACATCAAGGTGAATTTCTTTAACAAATAGCAGACACAAGAGCAGGATGCTGCTATGGTTAGCATCAGCAAACTCTAATAAATGCTCACTTTGTGGTTTGCCTACACCCAGAGATTAGTCACTGTAAATAAGAGCTGAGTCCTGGCCCAAACCCCTCATGACACATTCCCATTTTTCATCCTAAAGTCTAATTACTTGAAGATCAGAGAGAAACGCCGGACAACGGCGCAAGTCGAAACTTCATCATAGGCTATTGGCTTGATTGACGACCTCTCTGCAGCCATTAATGTCGCAGGAGCACTTTAGACTTTAGCTGCATCGCTTTTGTTGGTAAAAGTGGTACAGTAGGGGTTTGTTAGAGAAGCAATTACAGTGTTGAGGAACAGGATATACTGCGGCGGATGCTGAGGTGATAATTGAGTCTGGGGTGTAGAGGCAGAGATGGGACGGGATGAAAGGATATGAGGGCTGTTATTACCGTGAAAATGAGACCTAAGAGGAAGGAGCCAATGAGCACTCCGAGAAAAAAAACAAAGGCGTGGAGAAAGGCAGTGGGGTCGAAGATGAGTCCTGCATCCATCCGAGTGTAGGTGGTGATGGCACTAGGAGAAACATGAAGCAAATGCAAACGGAGCCGTTATGGAACAAAAACAAGCCAGAGGCATAATTACAACAGAGACAACTTTGATTGCTACAGATGCTGAGAATACAAATTTTAAAAAAAAATTGTTTATGACTCTGCAATAAGAACAGTCATCAGAAATATGACCAACTGGGTTCTTAGTGGAAAACAATGAGCATAAATTTACATTCCTATTATGCTGAGCTAAGTGCTATTTACTGGAGTCATTCCTTTTTTAGATTACATGGTTTCCCTTAGAACTTCCATCTTTTCCCGAAAAAGAAAAAGAAAAATATTAGGATTTTTTCTTTGTTTCAGAGACATCTCAGTGTAGTTAGTAAGAAACAAGTAAAAAAAATAAATAAATAAATAAAAAGATGGCAGCATTATTCACACTGCTATAAATATTTACTTTGTGAGAGGAAGGGAGGCCTCCATATGGAAGTCATTGAGTGCAAAAGAGGCCTCACAGGGAGGACAGAGGGAGGAAGAAATTGTGTGCATGTCTGTGTGTGGTGGGATGGAGGGGGTGCCTGTGGTAATGCAAGCCCAGACAAGCGACCAAGAGAGTGGCTGATGGAGCAGCCTGCCTTTGTGGAATGACACAATCTCTTTAGCCAGCAAAGACCCTCCCATGTACTCCCCCGTGGACCTAGATTGTTTTAAATGAAACAAACTATAACACAAACTATAACACAAACAAAAACGGTAGCAAAGTGGCACTTGTTTTTGTTTCCCTGCATTTAATGGGACCCAGAGCTACTGCTCACAGTAAAGAAACAAACACACCGCGCACAGCATCTGGTAGCCACTCATAAAAAGTTGTCTTATACTCCTACTAACATTAAAATAGTTTTGTTTCTGCAATTTCAGTACCATCAGGTTCGAATGAGCGAGCACACGGGAGGGGAAGAATCAGTCAAGCTATGGTAATGAGCTCAGCATGCTGAAAAGAGGAAATCTATTACCCCCCCCCCCCACCCCCACCCTCCTCCCCGAAAAGAAAGACTCCTGTGGTGCATTTGCCCACTAGTCAGTGATCAGAGTGACCTTCTGGAGACTGTAACTTCAGATGGTTTGGGCCGTTATCCCAGTTGGGATCCCAAGATGTTAAAGCAGGACCTGGCTGAATGGTGGCTGGGTCAGGGCTGCTGGAGCAGGACGTTCTGCAACTGTGAGATGGCACATCAGCGTAAGGTTGAGCTGCTCTGGGAGCTTGTTAAAATTCTAGTGCCAGGACCCCGCCTGGCTCACTAATAAGGGCCAGCTTTGTGCATGGGGCCAGGGCGACCGGCAGGCGAGTGACCAAGTCGAGTGAAAGGAGATGGCATGTAGGCTGGTCACGCCACTCTAAGAACAAACAGAACACTATCTGACTCTTTGTCTGGGAAGACTTGCAGGCTCCCTCCTCCACCGTTCAATGTACACAATGCAACAATTTGCACTCCGCTTCTAGGAATTGGCAAGCCTATTTATTCAATTGGAAAGTGAGATGTCAGAATGTCAGGTTCTATATATTTGCATCAGTCTTTTTAAAGATAATAAGCACAGATGCTCACGGATCATGTCATCTCTCCTCCTGCTTTATTTGTGTGTCTGCCTGCTTGTCTGTGACTGTGGAGATGTGAGTTTTTGCCCCTCTCTGTCTCCGGCTTGCCATCTGCTTTCACATCTACACGACTAGCTCTGCTCACTAGCATTGTGTAAACAGAGCAGACAATGACGGCTATGTGCGAGGACAGAAGCATGCATAGTTTTGTGAAAAGCTGGAGAAAAGGGGAAAGAATTAAGCAAATGAAATGCACGGAGAATGCATGACTGCATCCTGGCTGCTCTGAGTTTCCAAGAATTTTGTGTTGTATTCTTCCAAAGTCAACATTAGCTATGATAACCAAGTTCGCAGCATGGGACTGTCTCTTTACTCTGGCATTAAGGACCTAAATGAGATGCTGATAGTGCTTGGGGCAACTCACTGATGCAGTTCGCTGCATAGTATTTAAGGGATTGTTGCTGTTTTCCTTAAAGCTGGCAGCACCCACTCAGGCTTCCTTCCTCCACATCCGCCCCCATAATGCCATTTGGAGAAGTCTGAGCACCCACACAATTAAACCTTGAAATAGATTGCATTCTCAGGGCTTGGAGAAATACTAAAGCAAAATACTCACTGTGTCAGGACGATGGCAACGGCATCATTCAGGACACTCTCGCCAAACAGCAGCATGTGCAGATCCAAGTCCACACGCAGATCTGATAACAGGCCAAGGACTGAGACTTTAAAAAAAGAAAGAAAAACAAAACAGGAGAAGTGCTGCTATTAATGGCTGATGGAAGTAGAGCAACCTGAAAAGGAACAGAAAAACTTCTCAGTTAATTACACAGCAGAAGTGTCCTCCAGTATCTCCCGTGCTATTACAAAGAGCAGAAAGTACAAGAATTAATAAGTAAGCTGACAAAAAACTACAGTATGACGACAGCAGTGGGATAAAGACTTTGACAACTGGGCAAACTAAGCAAAGATTTGTTCAAGCTAAACAGGATGTAGAAATTACACAATGACTTGGGAAAGATAATATCTATGTTTGTTAATGATACATGAACAAATTAAGTGCATTGCTCATCATAATCTTTTCCCCCCCACTGTAACAACTGGAAATTGGAGTATGAAAGTAAAATGCAAAGTTTAACATAAGTGGAACTTTATTTCTTTGTTTTTTTTGATCCAAGCATTGAGTGATGTGAGGCTTTTGGAGTGCTCCACATGTTTGAAAACTCATGAAACTTTACATTATGTGAGTGGGCCTTAGCAAAAGAAAGACCCTTTAAAGTGTAAGTAACCAACATGCGATATTTCTTATCTACATGCATGAAATTATGCAGCCACTTTTAATATTCAAAGAAATAAAAACAGATTCTTAGATACATGCGTAAACCCAATAGGAAGCCTACCATTTTTAGTTTCCCCCTTTCCATAGACTCTACTCTACCCAGCTGCCCACCAAGAATGAAATGATCAGTTTTTACGATGTATCCTGTGATGATAAAGGTTAAGCCTTTTGAGTTGTAACCGAATAGTGTGTCATTTTCATGGTCCAATGATGAGTTTGGATGTTTTGCTACAAATTATAAAGTTGTTGTATCTCCAATATAAAAACTTCAATCTGCCTTAAACTTCCTATTCTGTTTAATAGTCTCAAACATGATAAGAGTTGCTTTTACATTACATTGAAATGGGCAATCTGCATATAGTAATGGTCTAAATCAACATGACATACAGTTACTTGGTGTTCTCTAATGCTACATCATGGACACAACACATATTGTTTTACACAAAGAAAAAGTAAATTATTTAATTATTATACTTTTATCATAGTTTTTGGCCTATATTGTGTCGCTGGATCAATCACCTGTACGCTACAGTTATGGGAAAAATGTAGACTGTCTTTCAATTCTAAGGTTTTATGTATCTGAATATAAGAAATATAATCTGGTCTTCCCAGGACTTAAAGTTTATGGCAGTGCAAGTAGAAAAATATTGAACTGAAACATTAAGCATGGCGTGTTTGGAAGGCTTGCCAGGAGAAAGCTTCTCTGGAAATAATGTGACAGCATGGCTTACGTTTGCAAAGTTGCATCTGGACAAACCACAAAACATCTGCAACGATAACCTTTGGACAGCTGAGACCAAAGTAAAGACATATTGTACAACAGCAGTCACCAACCTTTTCTGTGCCACGGACCAGTTTAATATCAGAAAACATTTTCATGGACCGGCCTTTAAGGTGTCTTAGATAAAGACAAAAAAATAAAATGATACCACCAAGATGAAAACAAAGGTCTTTTTTTCACTGTGTAATTGTGTACTTTATTAGCAGCGTCCTCCTGAAATGCACCAACAACATTGAGAGTAACATCCTCCTCTCTGCCCCTTAATGCTCTCTGGTTGCTATGGTAACTTGTAAATATTTCTTTCAAAATAAGGCTCACAACTACAACACGGGGGGAAAAAAAACACCCAGGGAAACGGAGTTAACAATAAAAACCCTGAAAACCATAAATTTCATATCCGAGCCTCAACTCTCATGGCCTGGTACCAAATGACTCACAGACCAGAACCGGTCCGTGGCCCGGGCATTGGGGACTGCTGTTGTACAGTCCCACGTTTGTTGACAACAAAACACAACACATCGGCATCAACACCATACTCTACCAACTCTCAAGCACAGCAATAACCAGTATTTAAGTTATTGCTTGTAAAGTTGGTTCTTTAAACTACTGAGTCATCAGGCATACAGTAGTTTAATAATCTGATTCCACATGTTGACTTAGTGTTTGTTAAATAAACAATGGATGATACAATACAATACAGTTTTATTTATATAGCACATTTAAAAACCTGAAGGCACACCAAAGTGCTTCACAGTAATACGGAGAAACAACATTCAAGTCAATAACAGGGTACAGATCGGGCACTAGCACAGACAGAATGGAGGCACCAATAGACCAGAAGAGAGTATCAAACCCCAATACAGAAAGAAGGTCAGATCGTGAATACAAAATATCTACTAAGAAGATAAAAACAGCAGTAAAATTAATAATAAAACGTTTAAAACTAAAAAAAGTTTAAAAAGGGTATTAACTGGTCAGGAAAGCCAGGTCAAATAAGTATGCTTTCAATCCTGATTAAAAGGATTGGATAGAGTCCAAGGCATGAAAAGAAGCAGGGAGGCTATTTCAAAGGTTGGGTGCAGCTGAAGCAAAGGCACAATCACCTCTGGTCTTCAGTCTAAACTTAGGTTGGGCCAGGAGTAATTGACCTGATGATCTTAATGCACGACAAGGAGTGTACAGATTGAGGAGGTCGGTGAGGTAACTGGGCGCAATATTATTCAGGATTTTAAAAGAGAGTAGCAAAATTTTAAACTCAATGCGATATTTGATAGGTAACCGGTGTAGATCAACAAGAGCCGGAGTAATAGGATCAGATTTTCTGGCTCCAGTAAGAAGGCGAGCCGCAGCATTCTGAAGCTGCAGCCTTCGAAGAGAGAAGGCTTGGAGACCATAGTAGAGAGAATTGCAATAGTCTAACCTGGAGGTCACAAAAGTGTGGATAAGTTTTTCCAGGTCCCTGTGTGGTATATAATGCTTAGCTTTAGGAATCTGGCGCAATTGAAAGAAGCCAGATTTAACTACAGATGACACTTGCTTAGCGAGCTTAAAGGAGCCGTCCAAGTAGACACCCAGGTTACGTATAGAATCAGAGAGAGAGTTAGCGAGGGGCCCCAGCAGGGGCCCCAGCAGGGCAACAAGCTGGTCGAACAGCATAACTTCAGTTTTTTTCTCATTTAAAATGAGAGAATTATCTGACAGCCAATCTTTGACCTCTCTCAGGCAATCGAACAGGAAGTGCAGTGATGCTGACAGATCATCAGTCAGTTGACAATAAATTTGAATGTCATCAGCGTAAAAGTGATAAGAAATATTGTATTTTTCAAATATGCAGCCCAAGGGTAGCATATACAAAGAGAATAATAAAGGGTCCAATGACAAATTAGTGTCAGCACAAATCAAATAAACAAATAGTTTTACAAAAATTACATTCATTTATGCCAAAGTTGAAAATCTCAAACATGAAAATCCTGTTTACATTTGAAATCCACTTACAATATAATTAAAACAAAGTCCAGAACCGTGTCTGTGTTTCATGGGTCACATTTCCTGTGTTTAAAAGACATAATATACAACATTACTGGTTTGCTGGGAGGAGTAGTGAGGGTAGACATATGAAAGACTGAATTTCTTGACATGATTCAGATATACTTAGCCACTCACAGTTACCAGCTGCTACAATTACTTGTATCCTTTTTTTAGAGCTGCAAGTGTTGCTGTTTCATATCATACTCATATTCAGTGACCGTGAATATACATCGACATACACTCTTTAGCTTGAGGCATTAATACAGTTTTCACTACAGAGAGCGATAACAACTAGGTTACTGGGAATCAGAGGAAGCTGGCTGTGAAAAAAGATAAGATTGTGTGGTGCTTTAAATAAAAGATTAACTCACTGCTAGAAAAAACTGCTACCTGAATATACTGTTTATACTGACCCTGCTGGCAGCTTTGAGCTTGTCTGTCCCTCCCTGAACTTTATTCCAGTTGAAGAGCTTTTGAGCATCTCAACAGGAACCAGACAACTTCAGATCTTTTTCATTTTGAACTCACAGGTTGACTGATTACTACGCTTCGGTACACTGTGCTTACTTCCCCAATGCGCAGTGTACTTACAGGTTGCAGTTGAGATTTTCCTGCATTCAAATGGATATGTTGAGCATTGAATTATAACTTCCTTTGCTCACTAGGTAGCATACAAGAACACTTACAAATTAGATGTCATGTCACCGTGTATCATGTGTGGAACCCACATTGAAAATTCCATATACACTGGATGATTTTCTAATGGTTCCAAATTGTCAGTAAATAAATAGTTTTCTTTAAAACTGTCAACTGAAACTGCACCAAGTGTGATGCAACTTTGAGCATGTTGAATGTTTAATGTTGAATGCAAAGCTCCAACTGGCAGTTGTGGTAAGGGGAAATGGGGGGAGGATGGGGGGCAGGTTTTACATTAAAGTAGTTATGAAATAAGTAAGACTTGAAGTAAAAGAAGGAAATTTTTGGAGGACAAGTACTGACTCATCTGTCAGACTAAAATGAAAGATTTGCCACAATTATGGGATAAACTCCCATAAATGGGAGAAAATGAAGGTGAATGCAATGACAGCGTGCATGCATGAATGAGCATTCTCCCAAATGGTGAGTTGTAGGGAAATTCAGCAACGCCTTAATGGCTTGTCTCACCACTCTCCCTCTCTTTAGATAGTGAACTCCTGACCACTGAGCTTTACTGAGGTGAGAGACGCCTGTCATTCTGTGCCCATTTTCATTGGATTTTTTGGTGACTTATTGGATATGTTGTCAGTATGCTCTTGGATGAATTATGGAAGGTTGTTCATTACTTTCAGTGTTCTCTATTTTTTACTCTTGTCTTCTCCATCTGTATATATTTGTTTCCTGCTTTGTAACATATTCCTAGCGGCTGGAGCTACTCTCCCAGTCTATCACAGGACTTATGGCTCCTGTTAGTACTGGTACCACTTTGGACCCTTCATATCTGTTTTGGTGGATTCTTTAACCCCTCTCAGTCTTCCTTATAGTGCTGTCACATGGGATTCCCACATCTATTACCGCTGTCCTCTTCTGCTCCTCGTCAACTACTACTGTGTCTGCTTGTTTGGTTGGCAGCTGCTTGTGAATCTGGAACTTAAAATTCCACAAGATCTCTTTTTCTAAACCACTTCCGGTGGTGCGTTCCATCAGGGCTTGAGGAAGTCTGACCCACAGTCAGCACAGATGCTCCTGGATACTATCCTAGGCACTATTAATTCCCCTGTGTGCTTGTTGATCTTACATATTACAACTACTGTCTGGATTTAGTGGCATCTTTACTGTTCTGTTGCATCAGGGGTGTTCTGACATCACCATGTGTCACCACCACTGTGCTATCCCTTAGGCCAGCCTTTTCTAGTGACTGGCAGTATTTATTGATGCCAGCCAGTTTCTTTGAATGATACTTCCAATTGATTCCTCTTCATCTTCTGCTATCTGGCACATGTAGGGTTCATTTTTCTAATTTAACTATGGATTTTCCTTCTATTATCCTAAATTGTAAGTCTGACACACATTAATTCTCTGGCCCTCTTTTCGTTGCTCATAGATTCTCAGAGTTCTTGACTTTAAATTGAATATAGCTGAGGACTTCTCATGTCTTGACATCAGTAGCTTCTATCTCCCCTTCTGTCCAGCTTACTTTAGGCAATTTGATGTAAGAGCAGAATAGACAGGTGCTGCTGACAATGGCTTCATTCTATTTAGCCATTTCAGTTTACCAGCATTTATAACACCAGGCTATCCATAGGGACGCTGAATCGTTATAAAAGTATGAAAATGAGGTAAATTATATGCTACAATATGACTATTGCAGTCGTCATATCTCAACCCACTGAACGCCAGTGGGCAACCTTTGATCACCCTATTAAAGCACGACTTCACAGCTCTCATTAAAGCAGAAATTTCTTTCAATATCTTTGGGAAAATCAGTATTTAGTTGTGGTTGGTTTCCTTTTAATCCTCATCACAGCTCTAATTTGCTCAAGGGATCAGGAGCAGGAAAAGAGCGGTCCTATATGTCTGCCATCCCGCCTTCTGGTCACTCCACCGTTTTAGTCCTGATTGCTTCCCCTCTTTCCAATGCAGCAACACTTATACAATCAGTGAGCAGATCCTGCTGAGGTAGATCGGTGAGTCGATGCCTCTTTCACTCCTGGGGTACAGCTTGAAATCATGTATACCCTGTAGGTGGCTGTATTTGTATCAGCAAGAGAACGGCTCATAACACACACAGATTTTTTTTAAGAGCCTTAGTAAAAATTCTTTATGAGATTTATGAAATCTGGCTTGCAGGAATCCTAATTTCTCATATCATTTGTGAGGAAATTCATATCGGTGGTGGAAAATACTAATAAACTGATTATTTACTTATTATTTAGCCAAACCCGTCTCAACACAGCATCAGCTGACTTGAACTCCACGGTGAGTTCACGAAGAGTAAATATCACGTAGAAGATGCTGAGCATATGAATGAGCACATGCACACACAGCATCCTCAGCTCAGCAGGCGACTAAGTGTCGACACTGAGTGACAGGCAGAATACTGACACTGAAGAGATAGTGACATGCCTAGTAGCTCCAGACTTCCAGACACCTCAAGTATCTCCTGCAAGATATCAGCTCTAGAATTGGTTCAATTACAGTAGATTAGATTACAGTGTTTTACATGAGATGCAGAGATAGGTGCACAAACTGACAGACTGATATAAACAGATAAATGCAGGCATCTAATAATGGACAGTAGTAACTGCCAGAGAAGAAGTCAGGCCAGGTTCCAAACAAGGAAAACAAAATTATCATAACAAAAAACAATGTCAGATATGAGGAAAGACAAGAGTCATAAACATACACATGCAAGGATATGTGCAATTCTGAAGGCCAGACATTATCATATTCAAAACAATAACAACTCCTGGTGGATTAGTATTCCACTTGTTGATTTCAAAATGCAAAAATAGTACTCTGAGTTAGTGATGGAAACATTCTGATGTGGAAAAAGAGCCAAGGCTGATTGCTAAGTTTTGCCCTGTGAACACACAGACCAACGGTGGCAGGACAGCAAAGATACGACCAGACTGACAATACAAGCGGTGGCCAGAGAGCGGCCTCAGGACTTGTTTTGACAGATCTGGCTCTTTGGTGTTTGACAGGTTTAAAGCTCTTTCTGGTTGGGGGAAATCCTTTATCTGGAGAGTGTGGGGTAGGCCCTGGAGTAAGGATTGCTCCGTCTCCCTGCTTCCATAATGCCTGGCCGATGACAGTATGTCATGCACTCCTCACACTCCAACACTAAAGGGAAAAAAATAAAAACACCCACCCTCGCTGCACACACTCACACACTCACACACTCACACTCACAAGGTGCTGGTTGGCTGTGTTGTCATGGAAACTCCATCCTACAGCTGTCAAGTGTTCATCAGTTTCCACAGCAACACCATAAGGTAGAGAGCCTAGACAATTATTTCAGACATAATACAGTTGAAAGGGTCGAAGGGAACTTTATTAGGTCAAATTACCCATTGCTGAGTTTTAGCAGAGGCAAAGCTTGCGACCATCTTAGTCAGAAAGCATGGGATTTGCTTGCTGATTTGACCAAATTAGGCAGATATAATACTCAAAGTGATGAAGGATTAGGAAGGAGTTAACAGCCAACAGGGAATTACTATAATCTCCCCAGCTCTGTAAAAAAAAACCACCCAAAACTGAGGCTTTTATAACGGTTTCATTTCAAGTTGGACTGAACAAGTTAACTAAGGTTCTCAGTGTATTTCCCAGATGTTTACATCTTTAAGATGCACATCAATTTGATATGCTTATACTGATAATATAAAAACAGCCAACCAAAACAATAGAAATTTAAGATATAAAAGTCACTGCTAAACAGTCACTTATTTCTATGTAAATGAAAGTAGTGCAGATATAGCATGTAAAATATATAAAAGTTATTCTAGATAGGAACCAAGTGATCTGTTAACAGTTCACAGTTCAGCATCTGGCAAGGGGCTCATGAGTACGCATAGCATGGGTAGCTTGCACATCTGTGAAGGCACAATTGATGCTAATTGTATACTGATGCTACTCATAAATTGAATTAAATACTCAACAAAAACACATTAAACATAAATAACACAACTGAATCAACAAACTAAAGAGGTACCACTTTTAACAATAGACAGTATGAGGTATGGATATAGCCACTGTGACATCAGCCACTATACACTGCATTTTGAAGCTTCATTGTGAACCAGTTAAAGTTATCTAATGTTAGCATTTAGCCACTGCTATGTTGATATTTTGGACCTAGGGAATTACCTCATATGGATGAAAGAGTGGAGTGTAAATATGTGTGTAAATGTACCTAAGCTAGCAAGTGTGGTTAACAACCTGCATTCATAAAGTTGCCTGTTAGCCTTTTTTGTTCACTTAAAAAAAAACTATTTTTTAATTCACTTTACTTAGAGAAATTGTCTTAAAAAATAATACTCATGGCCCTTTGAAAAAATAAAAAAATTATACTGAGGAAACACTTTCTGGCTTTCTCATTAAACACTTGTGAGCTAGTTTTTTTCAGGTTTTACTTCTTTTGCAGTGCCAGCTCCCCCATTACAATGTTGTGATGGTTTTCTTTCTCCACCTCGAGCTAAATGCATTTCCTTAGGTGAAACTGAGGAGTGGCAGAATGCAGACTGTTGATAATAGGCGCAAGCTGGCTGATTTGAAATGATTCTGACTGACTAAGACTAAAACTGACGGCAATTTTCTGTGTGAAAATTCAATTTTCTTGCCCAATAGCTGGAACTGTCTTTTTTCAACAAGAAAATTCCAAACCACATTCTGCATGTATCACAAAACAATGGCTTCAATGTGACTGAGTCTGGGCAATGAAAAGAAAAATAAGACAAAGGAAGCCCTGAATTTTTGACTGGATGAAATCCTACATACAGAAAGAATGAAAAATAAACCCACATTCCAAAAACCGAAGGGTTATTAAAAGAAGAGGTGATGCAAGACGGTGGAAATTATTGTTGTAAGTCAGTGTCAGTGCTCTAAAATGTGCAACTGGTAAAGTGTTTGTGACATCAAACAATGAATTATTGTATATTATGCACCACACCGGTCACAGAATTCTGTATTACATTACTTGTCTTAGCCTGTTATATATTAATAAAGACTGAACACATACTGTATGTGTGCTTAGTGAGCACCAATTGTGGCCTTCCATGTTTACCTTAATGTTGTACTTCTGCTCCTCTGTTGCAATAACATGCCTAAAATTCTGTGTTTGACGACGCTATGCTGCTGGTATATTGAGCCATACCTATGGTTTGTTTACTTTCTCATTTCTCTTTCAGCAAACCAAACTGCGTCACAACAAACTACATGAGAATGTTCACCTTGGTCATTGGGCAGATGTATCTGGGCTGGGAGCAACGAAAGCAAATACACGATGGTTCAGATCGGGACCTGATCACGTTCACACCATAAAAGAACCGCTCAGGAGTTCATTTGGAAATGGACCAAGACCACCTCCTCCAAAGGCTCTCGGTGCTCATCTCTTTCTCTGTCTCTCTGTCTGTGTGTGTGTGTTAGAGTATTTATATATCTTTTTAAAGAGGAAAGCCAAAATGGTAGCACAGAAACAGAAGTCATTCCTTTCAGAAGTTAAGTGAGGGTTTCACTGACCTGCCTCCATCCCTGCAGCTAGAGGATACAGCACAGCAGGTGTTCCACTTTGTGACCTGAACCATGCATTTTATTTTGAGTCTTGGAGGAACAGGTTTGATAGCTATGGTTCTGTGGTGGCTTGTATAGAACTAAAACATTTTTTTTTTAAAAAAGGAACAAATGGGAAAAGCAAGACTGTGGGCCTGGCTCTACTGCCAACATAAAACGATGAATAAAACCCAGAAGAAGCCTCATCTAATGAAACATTAAAGGTGAAATGTTAACAATGAGGTATTGCAAATTTACCTGCGTAGATATTTGAACAGTCAGCAGATAGACTCTACCTTTCCCAAGTGTGAATTTTCACAGACAAGACGTGAAAATGTACATTTGCAGTTCTGAAGAATAGGGCCCTGGATAAGACCCAAATATAATCTCTCTAGGTTTAGAGGTTACTATGCTAATCACACTTTTGACATGTTGAGTCATACTGAGCTTAGCCATGTGTTTGAAAAGAGGATAATACCAACAGAACACAGAAATATTCATATGACTTTCTGTAATAGTTATGCCTAAATGCTGCTTTGAAAAACCCTCCACACTTACAGGAGTATGACTTTTTTTTTCTCGAAGACGACGTTCTAAAGAATATCAGATTCATCTAAAGCTCAAAATCTATACTTTTCCTATACCTCTAAGATGGTAATTTCAAAAAGAAATAATACAGTAACATTACTTTAGTGTCCTCAGTGGTAGTTTCAGCATAAAATAAGCATCCACTTTAAGCGAGGTTGCTTCAGTTCTGCAGCAAATGCTATTACCTATCCCTCCACTTTATTCAACATAGAATAAACAGGAAAAAAAAATCAAATCAAGTATTTTGTATCACTTTTAAAACCGCAGCTATATTTCTGGAGTCATCTCCAAGCAGAAAAATACATTTGGGATCAGTCAGGTGGCTCACCAATGCTATTGTTTAATAAATATTTTTTAAAAACTCAAATAAAGAGCACTAAAGTTTTGTGCTTTACTGCATATATGTGGCAGTGGCACAACCAGAGAGCTGTCAAGCAAGCAAGGGTTATGACATGATGACACGTCTACATTGTTCTGAGAATCACTACGTCTTTGTCTTACAGCGTAACAGACTGAGCCTGTTTCGCTTGCGTTCTTCCATTTCAGCCTTGTGACTGAAAGTTCATGAGGAAGAGAAATGAACTGGAAAATTTGGACAGCTGCTTCTCCAAAAGTCAGAAAACCAGCGCTACAGAGATGGAAGCAGGTGAGGCATATCTGTGTTTCGGCCATCGGTGCATCACAGTGTGATTCAAATCAAAGCTACAAGTGAGCCGGAGTCGGCAGAGATGAACGCAGCATGGTGTGGCAAAAATAATGTCAATCAGTGGGACAGCCGCACCATAACCTACAGCTCCTCGCTGACACTCACCCCTATCAGCCACTTACCGTATAAATAATTCATTACCAAATGAGGACATTACCACAGGATGCCGTATGACACTCTACATGACTGCTCTTGAGGACCACTGATTTTATTGTGTGTACTCCACTTAGGAGAAAGGTGCACTGAATTTAAAGCAGTTACAGCTACTGTGTGGGTGTTGTGGCTCTGTTCCTGCATATACAGTAGCCTTAGCTGTCAATGTTTTTGTTATACAAAGATTCGTCTGTCAATCTCAATGTTACACCTTGTTACTTAAAACCAAACAAAATAAGGTGTGAAAGAACAGTGTGCACCAGGTTTGACATTTTGAAACATGTTATCTAATACGTTAACTGCTCAGTGAATCTGCAGTAATAAATAAAAACTCCCCCAAAAAATTGCAGAAATGAGCAATATGCAGCACCTCAAATATGCTCAACACCTATGGATTTTATTTCTATAACTAATTTGTATGTATACGGCAGAGCCTGGTGATGGGCCTATCGACTGTGATCAACAGCCAAACATTTCATCTTTTGCTTGTGGTAAGAAAAAAAAAAAAAGCACGTTTGCTTTACAAATTATAAAAACACATATGCATAAAACCACAAGATCAATGCTGCCACTGCAAGTGATGAGCTATTAGCAGAAGGTTATTTATAAAGGTTGACTACCTGGATCAGTGGCTGACATAATGGCACCAAAAAGGAGACAGTGAGTGAGGAAGATTTCTTCTTTTGGTTTGCTCAACAGTAGCATCAGTTTGGTGAAGCCGTACATGCAAGCCCTGGGATTGAGGACAAACAGACAGAAGGAAACACTGTGAGGTCATCAGGGAGCGCCAGCCAGAGCAGGTCTATCAGTCATCCCCCTAACCACAGCAGGGCTTCCCCTAGAGTAGTCTGGGTAATGGGGCCAGACGCTACCAGCAGGTGAGTTGACCCGTTTCCAGGCCGTAGCTCCTTTTTACACAAGCGAACACACAAAGCTGCGACTGTGCCGGGAATTTTATTATTTTATCCATGTTAATGCGAATGAGTGTGTATATCCATATGCTCCAAACTCGACCCCACATCCACCTACTAAATGGAACCACCCACGCACGCACACACACCACAAATAATCTTGGGGGTCAGTATCCATCTATCCTAGCTGTTTGAATTCTTTTAAGACACTGTTATATACAGTACTCTCCAACATAACAGAACAGCATAAGTGTGTATGTGTGTGTGCATGCACAATGACCTAGAAGACTAAATATAACCCACTAACAGTCTTTGTGAAGGGCACTTTGACAGAAATATAAATGACACAATATTGTTATCAGCTCTGGAGCCAAATACAAAAATAAATCTAGTATTGTATCTCCACTGTGTTATCTCATTTATAAAGAAAAAAATAAAACTGTACACAAAGACTTGATAAAGTGTCCAGTCAGCATTCAACAGTTCAGCTCCTTAGTGATAACTGATGTATGCTGAGTACTAATCCAGTTAGTGTGGGGCATGCCATAATAATCAGTATGTCAGTGTGTCCTCTGGGGAACCTTTCTGTCCACTTGCATAGCTCTATCGGTGACAGCACATGACCTGCCCCCTGCAGCCAGTATTTAAAGCACTGTCCTCAGGTCAAGCAACTAAGCTGTGTTATTCGTGTATCTTTAAGGAAGACTTGCGGTTAAGATGATTAATTGTGCATTGTGCGTTTGTGTGTGTGTGTGTGTGTGTGTTAGACATCCAGAGAGAGAGAGAGAAAATGAGAGAGTCATGCACAGAAAAAGACAGGAAGAGGACTGTAAATTGAGACTGAAAGATTCCCACACTCTCACGACACTAACTCCCTATGGGATATGACACACTAACAAGCAGCAGGACTGGTCAGCTCTGGTGCCTTAGCATTAAAAACAGAGCATATGAGGCGCCATGAACAAAGCCTTTCCTGCTTCCCAGAGGGAACAGGGAAGTTTGACAAATGCTGCTCCAGGTAAAGGAATAATAGATGGAGCAAGGAAGGAAAGCGACATCCTTTAGCCAGTTAATTCCAGGCAATACTTTAAGCACATGACCTTCAAACCCACTTGTTTGAAATAACTGACTGGGGGAGTTAAGATCATTTATACATAAACAGAAAACACAAAAGTAAAAATGACAACTAGCAGAAGCTTTAAAAGCCTATTAAGGAAATGTTAGATGAGATAATGCTGTGGGTTTTGTTTTGTTTTGTTTTTTGTTTTGTTTTGTTTTGTTTTGGTTTTTTTTTTTTGGGGGGGGGGGGGTGTAAATCCTGGACTGTTCAGTTTCTTCTAACCACAAAACGTCTTGAAGTTAAAGCAAGAAAATAACAACTAAGGAATTCTGAGGTTTTCTCACTTGCTCTGTGCAGCAATTAGGGGATCAGTGACAACTGGTTTAAAAAAAAGTCTCAAATTCCTTCAGAGTGTGAGAGTGCCATCTAGCTATGTCAGGCTACAATAGCATCAGTAGATATCTGTACTCTCTCCAAAATCAATATTACTCATGCTGAGTTTGGTGCACTGTAGTGTTTTTACAGAAATTTTGATTAGTTGTAGAACCAAAAGCACAGGTATAAGCACAGGATTTGGCTTATGGGGGCATTTACAGAACACTATTTCATATTACTGGCGACATGTGTTAGATTATGTCCATCCACGTATCCAATTCAGGGTCACGGAGGCATCTGGAGTCTATCCTAGCTGTCACAAGCAAGAGGTTGGGTACACCCTGGAAAGGTCACCAACCTGTCAGAGGGTTAACACACATGACAGACAACCATTCCCACTCACATTCACACCTACAGTCAATTCATAATCACCAGTTAACCTAATCTCAAGCTCATGCATGCTTTTGGGCTGTGGGAGGCCAGAGTACCCAGAGAGAACCAATGTAGAGATGACTTGCAAAATCCATAAAGAAAGCCCACATGCTAGATTCAAACCCAGGACTTTCTTGTTGTGAGTCAGTGCTAACCACTGCACCATAAAGCTATGCCTGAATTGTTTAACCGCGTTTGTCTGTCACCTCAGTATTTCTTTTACTTCAGTTTATTTGCATAAATAAACAAAGAATTCTTACCCTATGCACATGCAGCTGATTATGGTACCTACAAAAGCGTAGGTGAGAACAGATCCCAGGTTTGCAATGAATCGTTTCTAGAACAACAAATAAAAATTAGTCCGATTAGTAACACTCACAAAACAAACAAGACAACAGTTTAGTAGACATTAAATACATCTGGCGTAACATTCAGTACAGTGCACCATATGGGAAGTCCTTAACAGATGGACAACCCATGTACATTAAAAGAAATGGCCTTTTACACCCTTTTGGGAGACGTGTCAGGAGAGCAGTCTCACCTGATTAAGAGTGTAAGCTCCATGGAAGATGATGGGTGGCAGGAACAGATTGAAAAGGACCTGCAGATCAAATGTCTCCTGTAAAAGACAGAGCTGCTGTGTTGGTGACTGACAATGCTTCACGGGGAGCAAGAGAGTCTGACTGACAGACAGATTACATACACAAACACACACACAGTTAAACACACACACAGTTCATTTCAGCAGCCCTGTTTTGGCAAACATGCACCTTTTCTCAATTGTGTTCAAGTACCTGATATCTCCTTTCTTCAAAAAACAAAACAAAAACACAAAATCAAATTTTGTAAATAACAAAAATGGGATATGTGCTACGTGCATAGGCATGCCTTAAACCTGCATTCTATCTGAAGGCCACCAGATGGAGATAGTTTTGCGGCCTTATAGAATTCTACTGGAAAAACACATTCCTGTTGAGATAGCGGGCTTATCTGAGCAGTCAGACCTGCTCCTTCTCGTCACATGTGTGTTTTTAAAGCCAGGATTATGATCGTAGAAACGGTCATATCAAGCCTTCAAAACAAGTCTGCACAAACTATTTGGTTACATCCATCTTTTATACATGTAAATTTTCCACACCTGGAGGTAAAGGTTACCAATGAGTAACCCCACCCCTGGTTTCCTCAGTACAACATTGGAAATGTTGCATAGTGATAAATAATACAAATAAATAATGTTATAATAGACTTTTTTCTAGTTATAGATGAAAATATTAACATTTTAACTTTATGATTTTGTTTGCTGCTCACTATTCCCTCAGTCCTGGTTTTTGTGAAGGTGAACTTAAATCAAAGTATGAGTGAAATACAGTGATTTGCTTCTAATGACCAAAAAAGCCCGTGCTGCATGTTGTTAGTTTAGTCTTTATTGTGGCATTTATATTCATACAAGCCAGCTAATGCTGAATTTTTATATCAGTTTCCAAGCTGTTTAGGAATTATTTGTGATTGTTGGCTCACCCTCACTGGCTCATGGTCTACCCCGTGTCACCCCGTTTTAGAAAATCATGGAAACACCCGTGTTCATTCTTATGTACCACTTTTTTTTTTAACTGCTTCCACCTCATGATATATAGCAAAAGCATGCTCCCACCTATCTAGATCTGTGTGCTCAAAAACATTTTAATAATAAAAGGCTACAAAATCTTCTCAACAACAATCTGAACTTTCAATCTGGCAGCTACAGTGCGGTTACATCACTTCAGATCTCTCAGTGGCTCGATGATATAATCACTGTGTACTGCCCAAGTCTTCTGACTCACACTGATTAAAGCAAGGCATAACAAGAAAAGAGAGGTCTAACTGCTTCTGTCAATCTTCATCATAGCAGCTCCCAGAGTTTATGGTAACCCAGTGCTACATCCACACAGAAAACAAGTAAATGACATTGAAACACAATCTTTAAAAAAAACCCCAACTGCATTACTGTCAATACAAATAAAAACCAGCGCGCACAAGTATTTTTGTACATAGCGTGCTCTCTCGCTGTCTGTTTCTCACCCAAGCCGATGTGATGCAATGCAAGCAGCTAAGCAAGGTAGCCTTTCATGTTCTTCATCCTTGAATCCTTTTTAAGTCTATTGTGGATACATTTTGAAGATCAAAAGGCAGCGATATTCAATTCAGATCAAAATAAAACTACTTTTTCTTGGTTGCTACATTGCTCAGAACCTTACTCGAGTTCAATTACATTTCAGGCCAAAGGAGTGAGACGGGGGAAGTGACGCTTGCTGACATACTGCTGTGGTCACAGACATTTAAGAACGACCTAGATTTGGCTTGCTTTAAGGAAGCTTTATGGAAAAAAACAACAACACAGAAGCATGAATATTTAGATGAATGAAAGTAGGCCTCTCTCTGTAAATCCTATTTCCAGGATGCACTGCATTTTGGTGAATATTTACCCCAGTACATGTTGGGGACATTTGGAAGATTGCATTTTTGTTTTTAAATTAATATTTCGAATGCTGTAGAGTCCCCTATAGAGTTAGGAAAGCCAATATGCTTTCTCAGTAATTCACACTTGAGGTGCTTCTAGAGCTACAAATTGCTCCTTTCTTTGCTACCATAACCCAGCTCAATACAAATTACTATTTTGTGGTTGCAATTACCCACACAGCACTATATATATGTTTTTTCCCCATTTATGCAGGCTGTGTATGACAAATACAAAACTGTGCAACACATACTAATACAGATACACTGTAATCAATAAATTATGCATATGCTGGGGGTTTTATACAAAGGGCCACCTGCACCAAAGACTTGAGAATGGAGGTGTGTTGTATGCACTAATTGCCTCTTCAGCTGAGCAGCACTAAATTTAATCAGACCACAAACTTTAATGCCTTACTCCCCAGTGGCATGTAATGGACTCAGTAATGCAATGAAATCCTTATCTCTCCCTGCTAGGACCCCATATGTATCAGGCTTAATGGCGTGGAGGCAACACAGAACGGGTCTGACCAATGTAATGGCCTTTGTGGTAGCCTCTGCTGGTTTGCTAATGAGACCCCCGCATTCAAAAGGGGCCAAAAAGTCCAAGCCATTAGCGAAGAGTTACACTCGACCGGGATGATTCGCAACGTTCAAGCCTCACTGCTGCCTTTCTCTTGCGGTGAAATGTGGCACTGAGATTAAGAAACACAATTTAGAACGCCCTCGTTCCGCGTTCTCTTAAGCTCGTTGGTGCATGTGTGGCTGAAGCTCCGGTTTATCGTTTGGCTTCTTTGATATGACAAATCTCTGATCACGGCGCTAAAATATGAAAGCGCGGCGGAAAAAAACAGTGTTCATGCTGATGACAGCCAAAGGTCCGCTCTTGAGGCTTAGGCTTTTCTGCTTAGAAGTGATGTTAGAGTCTCTGCTAATTCCTTTTTAACAAATAACTGCTGTGATTAGTTTGCAGCCCTGGGGCTTAAGGTTGCAGCATTACTCCTGTTGCACCTCAGTGACAGAAATAACATGAATTTACAGTACTTGAATAATCCGAATCATTGTCTGTAGGAGCTCAAATTTCACAAACATCAAACTGGCTCCCAATTAAATGATTTTTAATCATACCATACCCCTTTTTGGATCTTTTTGTTATCATCAGCAGCAAATCCTTGTGTTTTGGTGTATTATTTACTTTATCAGAGCCCCTCATTCTTGTATCATTACTGTGTTCTCTGACACAGATTGAAGTGTCCAACTTAATCTAAGAGGAAAATGCTGCAATGCCTGTTGAGATGCTATCTTACATCTTTCCTGCACTGCAGAGAAAACTGCTTGCAAGAGAATCTCATTATAAGCTTGCTGCATGTAAACAAGCAGGGAAATGTCTTGAGAGCGCAATTTTGCGAGAAAGCACTACCGTTGCTAGCAAAAGCTTAATTTAGTTGTTTTGTTGTTTAGTGATTAAACCCGTGTTGTGTTGCTTCATTTTACTTGACTGGAACTGTGTCCATATGTGGTCCCTTAAATTTAATTTCCCTCTGTATGCACGGCACACCTGAAAATGTAATCCCCACTATCTGATCCTGACTAAAACCTTAATAAAGGTTAAATTGCTCTCTCGTCCTCCCTTTCCTTGCACCACCACTCTTGACTTTTTCTAAGAACAAACAGACCATGAGAGTTTAAAGGAAAACCAATAACTAAGAACCATTAGAGGACTCTGTTGATGTAAATAGCCAGCATACTCAAGAGGCACAATATGGATCTGATCCAGGAAAAGACAATGAAAACAAAAGCCATTTCAGTCAAAAGAAATTACATCAGAGGATGAAAAACCATCCTGTATGCAGCTATTTGCTTTCAGATATTCTTAATGCAGTTTTTATTATGTAGTTTATTTTTGTTTTTTTGAGAAAATGTTTATTTTAGGGCAGATTGCTGGATTTATTCTGTTTTGATGTGTTTTGTCAGGGAAGGTGAAATCAACCAACCACAGTTACTACAGTTACCTCAGGATGTGAGCTAAACTGGCGTTTTTCATTTCCGACATGTCCGTGTGGCGTGATGTTGACCATCGAGATTTCAGAAGTGTTCCCTGGACACTGCTCTCCTTTATCAGTCCATATTAATCTCACAGTTAACCCCAGAAGCAAACCTGCAAAAGAATTACAAGCAGCAAAAACTGTTATTAAAGGTGTAATTCACTAATATATTACACTAAAAACAAAAACTTTGGGTTCTGGAAAAGAATGAAAGCGCAATGTGCCACATGTTGACATAAATGTGCACATTTTAAAACTATTTCCATGCATCAAGTATAGGACAACTGATTGCTTGTTGCACCTGCATATCAGGAGTCACCTAAAGATGCTGTGTTCTCGTATAAAATGATGAATAAAGCAAAATGAGATGTCGGTGTCCAAAACTGCATGCCTATGAAACCCCAGAAATGTCTTCTATAAACATTTTCGATACATCCTTCAAGCCCCGAGTCCAGGAAGTATTGCTGAATAACGGCTTCCGTAGTCTGTAAATATTTAGGCTACTTACCATAAAACATTGCAACCCCAGCTTCATTTACCAATTTATATTTGAACTGCTTTAATTTCCACACACTGAGGATGGTTATGAGTGCCAGGGTGACAGCAGCCAACACCGGTAACGCTACAGTATCTTGTTTTTGCTGCACAGCGCCCGACATCATCAAAAGCCTGGGTCAAACTTTTCGGAAAGAACTCTGCTACTTTTTGGCTCAGACACAGCAACATCCGCATCAGCAGCGCCCTGAGAGCCCGTGCTGCCTTCAGTAATACTTGGAATTTGCAGTTTTTTCGTGCGAAGGCTTGGAGGGGGAAAAAGCACCATATTTTTAATTAAAAAAGAAAGATAAGATAATGTAGGGCAATAAAAATGTGTTGGTATGTTGTTGTTGTTTTTATATAAATGACGAAATACAGAGCTGCTTTATGCTTCGTCATTAAAGCAACACAAATGTAGGCCGATGAAATCAGATACAATCAAAGAAAAGTTAAGCACACGCAAGAACTGGACATTCAGAGAGAGATGTATTAAATCCTTTATCGCGTGGGAAAAGAATACGTGTCACAGTTACTTACCTGTTCTGCTGACATTATGTTTTTGCAAAGCAATAAAAAATATTGACGGTGTTTTCGTAAGCCACAGAAAATAACACACGTTGGGTGTTATCCTCCTATTTTCCAGCAGATGGCAGACAATGCAAACATATGAAAGCGTGATTCTCAGCGATTCTCTTGATCGTACTGTTTATCGTTCTTTATCAGTAAGTGAATCATTCATAGTCAGAAATTAACAGAGAATAAAAAAAATTAAGTGGTTTATGAATTAGTCTTTATTTTAGGCCACATTGACTGAGCACGACATCTTTTACCTGCAGTGTATTGTCTTTATTTTATTTTATTGTGCTTTTGTTGACTGAAAAAACTGAAAAAAGTATATCAATTAGGCCTTGTATGAGTTTACTTTAACTATGCAGCCGTTTATATTAGCAGTATGGTTTCTTTTACTTACCACCTCTAGCATCTTTCTTCCCTTCTCACATTAAACTAAACGGTACAACAATCTAAAATGAACATTAATTTCAGGTAATGTTAAAAATTCCTTAAAAGGCTAGTGTTAGCCTAATTGGAGCGACATGAAAGGAAAAAAAATAGAAATTCTGTTAAAGTTTGCACTGGGGGCGGCATTCCAGACAAGACAATATTAGAATAATCGCTTAGCAACCGTGCCCGTAAACAGAGAACGGTTGTCGTAAAGAGTAAAGAGGCTGGTGTTGAAAAGAGTCGAAACAGAACCCATTGTGGTGTTGGAGAGGAGTGAGCAGCTGCCTGAGAGAACAAGAAAAGAGGCAATACCGTGACCGCGGACGGGACTCGCAACACGCGGACAGATATGGACGTTAATTCACCGCACGGACGCTGTTGTCCTTTGTAAAGAGGAGTCCGTCGTCCAGTCGGAAACATCCGGTAAACGAAGAGTTAAGGACTCGACAGCTCAACTGTTTATTTCAGCGGCTAGCAGGCTAGCTGGCTAGATACCTAAGAGCTAGAAATGGGAAGCCCGTTTGAGTGTGCTTGATAGAGATCTTCGTCGAGCTTTGAAGAAGCAGCTTTCGGCTGAGATACAATCGCCGGTGTTTTAAAGTCCCCTCTCGTCCGCCTCGTAAGTAGCCGCAACTTTGAAGAATGATATCAGCTGAGCGCTAACCATTTCACTACTACAAAGCCGGAGAGGGGGGAAAAGTCACAGGTTTGTTTCACAGTTGTTTCTTCTCTTTGCAGTCCGTGCTGCCTTTCAACTCTTTTTCTTTTTCTTTTTTGTTTTGCTTTTTATTTAAAGCGAGAGCAGGTAAATTGTGCATCGCAGAAGTCGCTCACACGTCTATTTTTGAGCAGTTCGATAAAGAAAAAAAAATCCATAAAAGCAATAAAAACTCAATGTTTTTTTTTTTTTTTATATCAGTAAGAGGATGCGTAACAGTTCGAGTGTCCGCCGTGTGACCATAGATCAAGCAAAGATAATTAAAGCAAAAAAGGACAAAAACCCTCAGCGCTTTTTAAAAACAAACTCTTATCAGATGCCCACATCCACTGTGCGGTGACAAGAAGCATATTATTACCACTATTACTGCTGGTGGTGTCATTTTAGTTGCAGCAGAACAGTCTAAGCATAGGTGGTTAGTATGTTTCCCTCTAATTACACGCTGTTTTTAATCTTTTCGTTATTTGCCTTGCATTAGAGAATATGGCAAGACTCCTATGCACAATTTGATGTAGAATCAAAAAAGGGGGGGAAAAGCATAATGGGGGGAAAAATGGATGAGAATGGATACACTGTAGGGTGAAGAAAATGTGCTGCCCCAGAACTCTATTTGTATGCAGATCATACTAAATTACAGCAACAACGCTGGTGTCCAGGAGCTATCATGTTTGCCGGAGGCGCTGTTAACGTTTTAGTATTTATTTAACAAAACATTGCCCCCCCCCCCATTCTCACCCCTTAATTTCCCACTGTAGTTTCAAGCTATTTAAAACACTTCATCTCAACAGGTTTCCTTTGGATTCGCCTTCCTTTTGGCAAAAACACAACAGGTTGAGGCTGTTTCTTTTTCTCCATCAAGCCTAAAAGCACCTAAAATATAAGCTTAACTTTGAGAGGATTTAAAAAAACAATAAAACGAATGAATAGATCTGACCATGAGATTTCTGTGGCATAGTAATGATTGCACTTTCTTTGAAAACTGCTGCCCTTGATTCCTTCAAAGGAGAAAAAGATTAGCACAAGAGTTTGTTTGGTTCCACACAAAGCTCATAATAAGTCCTATGGAATTTCTCTTTACAGTCTAATGAATAGAACGGGCTGCTTAGAATTAATTTTTCTAGATCGGGAGACTAATTGCGGATCCTTTCTGCTAGGTTAGTTGACGAGGGAACTATGAAAATAGCCTGATACACTTAAGGCGTTCTGCTGGTGGTTGATTTGAATGTTTCTAAGTGCTCGGCAGGGGAACGTCTCATAATTGCAGCCTAAAAGCTCCCACAGCAGCAGTATATTTTTGTTTTTGACCTCCAGACTTGCCAAATCAGTCTCAGATAAAGTTGTAGAGCAGACGGAGAAACAGACAAAGGTGGGAGAACGAATGTCTTTAAGGTAATCGATTTCATTTCCTCCCCATCCAAACGCATTTTCCGATTGTTTAAACTGCAGCTCGCTTTGACAGCTTGTTTTAATCATTTCACTCGGCTGACATGTTTGCCTTGCAGTAGCATTAACATGGGATTCAGATCCACGCCAACTCCTCAAACTTTTCCAGAGAGATCGTGGGTTGTGCAACCGTGCAGCTGTTTAAATTAAACAGAAAAGGGAGAAGCTGTTTTCAGTTGGGGAATCCAGAGTAGGTCTTCGCAGTGTGTTCTTAACAGCTGCGTCATTTTGGCGCAAAGCAGATACTATTGATATTCTCATTAAAACCCCTCTCGTGTTTGGTTTGGGCCAGAGATGAATGGACTAATGTTCATTGTGGGGATGCTGCTAATTGGTACTTATAATCCGAGGACTCAATTTTCCATTAGGCGTGCGAATGTTACTGTCATTTGTATCTATCCATCACTGTCTATGTGTTTGCTGTACTGAGGCAACCCGGCTGCGGCTGAATGTTTTTGTGATCAAACATTATTGACTCCCACGGTCGATAATCCTGGCAACAGTAGTTCCTCTCTCCAGCTAGAACCACACATTGCAAAGCAAGTGAGGTGGCGGTGGTGGCGGCTGCGGTGGTGGTGAAGGGCAGAGGTGGCTCCCCCCCCCTCCAACTTTGAGGATTCGGGGGTAATGCCAGCGGTCCTGCAGGTAGACGCTCTCGCGTGTGTTTGTTTGTGTGCATCCATTCAGAGATGGAGAAGTGCTGCTCTGTATTCAAGTGATCTATTTCCAGTCATTTCAATCACAAGAGCAATAACTCAAAGCTTCTCTTTTCTTGCTGGCCGCTAGTTATACATCAGTTATCTTTTTTTTTTTCTCTCTCTCTCTCTATTTTACCGACTTCTCCACTGTATTTCAGTCCTTTTCCCCACTTCCCACCGTGCACTCTCTTTTGCATTTCCATTGGAATTAATCAAGCATGTTCTTGTGTGGCTTGACTTCATTATATCATAATGAAGTTTAGCCTCAGGTGGAGTCAAGAAATGGGTTAGCCGGAGAGTAGCCTTGCCCTTGCACACCATTATCTGAAGCTGGTTCTTACACAATGAGCTGTAGGAAAGATTATTCAAGAAAGAAATTTCCTTTTCAATCCCCTCCTCTTTATCTGAGTTTTTCTTTTAAAATCTAAGTTTAATAAAAGTTGAAATATTAGAATATTACCATGTCATCTTCCTCTGTCTCAACCTTTGTCATTCTGCTTTAAGCCAACATGGGGCCTATTGCTTCATCTTTTGCCTTTTCAGTCCCAGTAATGAGCCATTTTGCGGCTCTTAACATCTGCCAAACTTGGAACATTTTGAATGCGAGACTCATCTTCCATGCATGAGGAGTCAGGCATCCTTTGATTTGCCCTCTTTTCTTTGCTTCTCTTTCGAAGCGCTCACCGCTATACTTTGTAGACTGAGTATGCTGAAAAACTTTCTTAGCCCACTTTTGGCAGCGGCCCTGTATCATGAGAAGTAATTTGGTGCTTATTCTAAACAGTTTTTTTCCCCCTCCTCTTGGTATTCTACATCCCTCCCATCTTTTGAAGAGGCACTGACGGTTGTCTGGTAGGAAGGGGGGTAATTTGAAACAGATTTCTGTGGGCACAGTGAGGTTTGCCCCAAAGAAAACACTGCTTTAAATTTCAATGCCCTTCAATAAAAACATCTGGCTTTAATTTAGAACTTTAAGTGAACTTTACCCTCAGCGAGAACCTGAGTAGGCAACCTTGTCATAGAGCCCTATGCAGTCTGCCTTTCTTTCTCGCCACGTTCTCTTAAATAACTCCCATCATACCGCAATAGTCAGTGAGGGAGTTAAATAAATGGTTTTGCAGGTGTAAAATTCACGAGGAAGCAGTCTAGTGGGGTAATTACCAGGGAAAGAGATCCCCGTCTTAAATTGCCATGTCATTCTCCCAATAAAGCTGAATGTTTTCATCTTATTCCCACTATTACTGTGCTTGTAACAGCAGCAGGTTATAAAAAACCTCAAATCCACTAGCATTTCAAACTGCACCCGCTCATGCGCCATGCTAATCGTGGCATGCTATAAACCCATAGATGGCCGATTTGTGTGTTTCATTGACAATAATTTGAGCGTTAAAGTTGTCTTTCATTAAGAGGAAGAAAATGATCCTTTCGCATTGTGTGATTACTAACATAATGCAGGTGGTAATGCTCCATATGTAATTGTGGTCTAACGCTTTTTCTGGCAAGGAATACAAAGCTATGTATTCTCTTCATGCCGGCTGCCAGCTTGTGCTTCTCATTACTCGGTGCTGTCCAGGTCTTGTTCAGGGTTTGTTTAAGCTTGCCCCGGCTCTCTGTTTCTTTCTCTCACGGATGAAGAGGTGAAACACTTCTTGGCCTCGCTGAGGTTATGGTTCGTCCTCTCTGAGCCCTTAGCTCATCCTAGATAAATTTCATATCTGCTCACAAGATCTTGCAGTCACGTCAGTGTCGTGGCTGCCTGTGTCAGATGCTAAATGGCACTTGAATCGAGATTTTATAACAACGGGAAATTCGGTTTTCCCCTCAAGCAATCAGCTTTCTCTCACTCCCTGTAGTAAAAGGCACAGACATGTATCCTTTTGACTACTTTTGTCTAAGACAGCCCAGTGTGGGCCTACTTTACTTATCTATTTATCCCCCCCTATTCAGAGAGCTAATTTCAAATGCTGTCTAGAAATAAATTGGAGGAAAAAAAAAAAGTTTCTATTCTCCTTTTTTTTTTACCCGCTTCTGAGTTATCTTGAGATGAGATAATGTGAGAATCAGTAGCACTTGCAATATATTCACGAAGTGCTCTCTAGATGATTCCAGCCAAATATTACCATCATTAAGGATGCACCATTTGTTAATTTGAGGCCAATAGTAAGTCTAATGTTTAAAATAACAATTTAGCCAAAGGCCACTTCAGATTCAGATGTTTTGTCATTGTGTGTCTCTGTAGCTATACATTATCCCTTTTGTGCCAGGCAATGACGGCTTTCCTGCTTTTTATTTCACAAGAGTCCAGCTTCAATAATACGAGTTAATGAAAAGCTGAATAAGACACACAGTGAAAGTGGTCGATATTGTCTGATAAGTCAGTGCATCTCAAACTTTGAGTGTAATGTGTTGTAATAGAGGAATTAAAAAAAAATGCCGTCATAGGACTTAAAATCATTGCATTTTAAGCTTGATTGAAAGGTTTTTACCCATGTAGAAAATGCGGCTGTAAAGTTTCTCAGTAACTCATTATCTCACTCTTTATTTATGTCAGGAAAAAAAAAATCATGTTCTTATTGCTGAGTTGAGTCACATTGCGCGTGTTGTGGCGAGAATGGGGGGGGGGGGGGGGGGGGGGGAAATGCTCGAATAACATTTTTCTTTGCCTTTTAAAAACATGCAGTGTGGCACTCTGTAGTTCCCTATTTGGATATGGTCTATTTTTACATTAGGCAACTTGGCCTGATCAGCTCGAGGTATTTCCAGACAGAGGTGTGGGGTAAAAGCTTCTCCATTCGGCTCTTATTTGGCGTGCTGCAGGCCCACGTTTCTCACAGCCGCCGCTTTCTCAGTTGCTTTTAGCCCGCGTGTCCTACCAGAATCTCCGCCTCTTCGATCTAAAAGCAAGGGAACCCATCGACACACAAACTAATCACACTACTGTGCCTGCTCGTTAGCCATGCCCTCTCAAGTCAGCTGTCCTAATAGGCATGCCCTAATGAGCTCTAATTGAGGATGGCTAATTTGCATGGTCTGAGTCATTGTATTTCTTAAAGCGACTTAAAATACTTACTGCCTAAAAGCTGGATTGGGGGTGGGGGGGGGTTCTAACATGGTTTCATCGTGGACAGATTTTAGTGGGCTTGTAGGGTTTTTCTAAGTGCTTTGTTCTCTCACTGTGATCCCAGATTTTTTTTCTTCTTCAGATAGGACTTGCCATCCTGCTTCTTGGCTAAAATTAATAATCTCAGTAGAAATATTCAGATTCATTTTTTCCCCCTCTCGACCAGAAACGTTATTTTAGCGACAGCAGCCATTTTCAAAGAAACAGCATCAAAGCATGATTAAAACGAAGCAGGGCAGCTCTGATCAAAGGTTAAACTTTGCACGGTGTGACTCTCATCACAATGCAAACCGAGATTCCTCCATCTGAAGCAAGAGAAACAAAATCAAGATTCCTGAGCTTAGAAGTAACCGTTGAGGTATTCAGATGGCAAGTTATTCTGCAGTACATCTTAGAAAAAGTGATGGATATTTTTATTGGTGCAGAGGGAGGGCCCACTGAGGGACTCTTCCTCTGAATGCAGGACATTTTATTTTAATACTTGCGGACGATGTTTTACATTTCCCCTTAATTTGATCACTGACACTTTATTTTCCCTTTTTATTTATTTTTCTTATACTTTGAGTATACAAGAAATGATTTCCCAAAGAGAACACACTCAAACAGGCACAGGCAGGTTTATTGCATTGGCTGTGGGCCATCTCATTTCTGCTCAAAAAGTAATGAAATCTCTCAAATGACCCAAGCAATTCAAATTTGTGCGACTATTTCATATTCCAGAGAAGCTGCATTTTGTTTTACAAGGTGGGATCACATGTAAGGATTTATGGTGAGAAGGAAATTAAATCAACCTTTTTCCACTGTTACTTAAGGCAAGACGCTGGATTTTTGGTATTATAAGGTGTAGCTTTTATATTTTCCCTCATGTAATGATTTTTTTCCGTCTCTTTGTCTGCTTGATTTCAGAACTGCTGGCCCAAGTTTACATACAAACTGCAGAGAGAACATGACGCACTGGCCACTGCCAAATTCTGGCACAGTGCAGCTGTGCCAACCTCGCCCCTGTCTGCCGCTTTAGAAGGTTCCCCTTTGCACCATGACGGAGAGGCATTGAGGTTAGCTCCCTGACGATCATCTCAATACCTCTCCTCCTCTTCCCCTGTCCCTCAACACCCCACTCCTGACCCATCCACATCATGCTGCGCTTCCTGCCTCTCAAACTTGGCCGCCTGTACCGCTGTCTAAAGCTCCTGTTGGTGGTGGGATTGTTTGTCATCTTGTTGATGAACACCCACAACCTGTTCGCGTCCTTCCAGAAGAATGAGCTCACGGACAGACGATTCATCAATCTCAACAAGTGTCCCGCCTGCTTTGGCACCAGCTGGTGCCGCAAGTTCATGAACGGCCAGGTTTCCTTTGAGACCTGGGGTCGCCTGCGGTTTCTAGACGTTTTCAATGTCAAGAATGTTTACTTCGCGCAGTACGGAGAGCCCAGGGAGGGCACTCGTCGCGTGGTGCTCAAACGGCTCGGCTCCAACCAGGAGTTGGCCGAGATAGACCAGAAAATCTGCAAGAGGGCCACAGGCAGGCCGCGATGTGACCTCATCCAGGCAATGTACAAGACTGAATTTGCCCGGATCAACGGCGATGTTCGACTGCTTACTCCAGATGTGGTAGAGGGCTGGTCAGACTTGGTGCACTGCCCCTCTCAGAGACTGCTGGACCGTGTGGTCCGCAGGTACGCCGAAACCAAGGACTCTGGCAGCTTCCTGCTAAAGAACCTCAAGGACACGGAAAGAATGCAGCTGCTCATGACGCTGGCATTTAACCCGGAACCACTCGTATTGCAGGTACTGTGTCTACATTTGAACTTCTTAAAATCTGGGTGTTTACAGGGTATAAAGCAGTCTTAGAGCTGATAGGGTTGTTGTTTTTTGTTTTGGTTTTAAATCATGTTTGACAAATACACGCTTCGAGGAAAATGTTGCATCTGGATAAAGATGCACGGATCATCTGACAAAGACCTCTTTGTCAATTGATCCGTGGCGGCAGCTGGTTTCAGAGCAGATGATAAAACGCGGCTCCTGGATTACTCCCGGAGATTCAGAATATCAGTGCAACAGCGTGTTGGCCCACAAAGCCCCCACTAAATTACAGGGCGGGAATCCTTTTCCTTCCTCTTGCCTAGATCTGAGACAGGCTATCAAGTCCTCCCTAAACTCAGGGCTACTTCAAGACTGCATGCCGGCTATTTGGAGCAAGAATATTCTTCTGCTTAGAATGGAGAAGGGTTTAAGAGCTGTGGCCTCTGAGAGGGGAAAAAGGCAATTTTTGGCTGGCGGCAGTGCTGCATATTTAACACCATATGTAGGGCAGTTTTAAATTATTCAAGGATGCATCTGTAAATGGTCCAAGTTGTTTTTAATTTTAATATAAGTCTATGTCCACTGGATTGTCTTCATTTGTGTGTGACTGGAACGGAGCAGTCTCTGCAGGGCTGCTAAACTGTATCAGTGCCAGTATTCTTGATCCTTAATTTGTCCTGCAAAATATTTTTTAACTTGTTTTTTTTCTGTGTGAATTTCAGTGTTGCTATAAGAAAAAACAGTTTTAAGAAATTGTTTTACTTTATCTATGACTTTTTTTTTTTTTTTTAAAGAAGATTTTGGGATATGTACTGTTTAGTTTTGATGAAAATGCAACAGGATGCTTTGTTGTACAGGTACAGGGAAGATTAGAACATTCTTGATTTTGACGCATTTTAACCAAACAAACGGTTCATCTTGCTGAAATGAAAAGGATGCTTTTAAAAAAAAAAGTTTAACGTCTAGCTTTGACACGAGGTTAGGAGAAAAACCCTGACCCACCTTTATTCAGTCATCCTGATGTCAAAGCAGGCGTATTCCTCTGCATCCGCATCCTTTTCACCGGCTGATTAACAGGCGGCCAATCAATTCCAATTTCTGTTTGGCATTGAGGGTCTCACGAGGGGACAGAACAACAATGGTCTTGGCCCGTGTAGACATTCAATAACTTGTTTTGACCTCCACCACTAGCTCCCCCCCCTCCCCGCCTCACTGTCCCCCACATGTGTTACTGGACACCTCCAGGCATTTCAGAGGACAAAAGGCGGGATCAGCTTTTTAGTCTGGTCAATCTATAAAATCTGATTAGCTTTGTGCGGTCGCTCAACCCTCCCCCTCGCTTCCTTTCTCCCCTATTCTCACAACATCCCTTTTTTTTCCTCTCTATGGCTTCCTCCCCTACTTTTTCATCACACGTGTGCAGACAATTCCATCACTTCAGTTATATTTCAGTTCAGAGTCATAGGGAATCACCCCTCCCACCACCACCACGGCCTTAGTCTTATCTTGGACACACAGTTTAAGACATCACGCACAAACACATCATGCACTCACATTGTCCACAACTCCTTCCACTTCCCGCTCCGTGGAGACTTTACATGTTTACAAGGACTCATGAATTGTTGATCTCACCCTGAACTTGTGACCTGTGGGTAAAAGAAGGAACCGTTGGGTCTCTGCTCGCGCAAGGCCGCAGGATAGCAGATGGCGCGCGTGGACTGCCGGGATAGATAACGCACAAAGAAATGTGCGAGACCTCTCAGAGACTCGCAGATCCTGAGTACTTTGACTGTTCGTCAGCATCACTAACCTCAAAAGAAGAGAAAATTTGCTGTGAGACTGAAAGGGCCCTATGCACAAGGTTGGGCAGCAGCAGACCATAAAGAATTAATAGCGTCTATAGAGATTGAACAGGAGACGTGCTGTACTACAACACCTTGGTCTACCTATTTTTTTTTTCTTTATTTTTTGCTAGAGGTTTGAGCTGCTGCGTGGGGACAGGCTTTAACAGAAGATATAGAGGAATGTGGGCCGAGTTTTATGACTCGTTATTTAATCTAACCCGGGCCTTTTTTCAACTATTTATCACTCTGCCTTCTTGTCATGAGACCTCTCCAGTAGGTTGAATAAAGGAAACTCTCACTCATTTTATAATTCAACTTTGCTATATTTAGCGTAAATAATTTCCTTTAGTCATCAGCTAGCAGTGTTGTGGTTTAGGGATATTTTTTTTTTTCATTTTTATTTCTTTTTCCTTTCTCCCTCCTATGGCTTTATACAGTTGAATAATGCGAATAACATTTCTGCTGTCTGCTCAGCGAGCTGCACTCTCTCTTAGAAAGGCTTCTGTTTCCAGTCTTTTGAAGCCACAGGCAGTAAATCGGCCCTGATTCACTATGAGAAACCAGACCTTCTTTGTCAGTGGGAAACAATCTGCTGTGTTGTTTTGGGTCTGGCCAACAATGTGTTTTCTGTGTTCTCTGTGTCTATGAGTGCACACTTGTGTGCTGCACGCACACACACCACCCCCACTTTTCTGTCACGTGGAAGACAATTTGGCTTTGGGGAATAAATATTTTTGGAAGACAAAAATGACGACAGCCAAACAAGGAAAAATCCTTGTGCAATGAGAGTCGTCTTATCCAGTTTCATCCGTTTTCCCCTCATTTCCTCTTAGCGGCGCAGTTTAAGTTACCCTGGAAAGGTTTCTCTTTTACTTTGATAAATCTGCTTGTTCAAGGGGTTGTCTCTTTGCCAAGCGGCGGAATTACATGATGCTGTTTAATTTTTACCTCTTATTCAACAATAACTCGGTTTGCATGAGAAGCGAGTAATTCATTTTCTCATTTCCATGGCTCGAATCTTACTTGCCATCCGTGCCGTCTCTCCTGCGGCTAGATGACTCACCGATTCATCAGGTGATGGTTGTGTTTGATGGAGTACATCTGGCCCAACCTTAAATTAGTACAATTTAGCCTAGTCCTCGCTTCCAAATCATTAAGCTTAGCGAGTTTGCCAGAAGCATGTGACTGTACTCGCACCCTTTTTGGTCCTCAGCCCTGTCTTGCTCAGTGGAGCTGAGAATAGGATGTGACAGGCCTGTGGGGTTAACTCAGTCAGCGGCGCTCTCATCTCCTCTAAACTCAAATCTGTGCACTCCCAGACACCCCACCTCTCAGCTCTCTCTGCCTCTTTTTCTATTACAGTCTCTCCCCACCTTTTGCAGATCCACCAACTCATTCAACACTTTGGCCCCACCTGACAAGGAGACACGTAACACTGTATTTTTCCCCCCCAAGAACTCTGACACTGATGCTAAATCAGGGGAGAGATTACATGGATGACCTTATCTCCTGTTCTTCCTAACAGTTTTGACAGCAACATTTTAATGAAAATATTGAAGGAAACATTCACAGCTCTCTGAGCAAACACACCAGTAGCTTGTTTGAATCTTTAAAAAAATGGAGGGGGGGATGCCTCTTTGGTATGCTGCTGATTAATGAAGCTCTGCATAATCCATTACAATGTTCTGTCACTTCAGGAAGCTAAGCCAGAATAAACAGTTTGTGTTTGGGGTTTTTCCTGGCACAACGTGAGGCAAATGTGGTACCTCAGCTGCGACCTGCACCACCTCGATTTATTTTTGTGTTGGTAACATAAATTTAAATCCCTCAGTTTAAATGACTATAACTGTAAATTTAAAACGGTGGTGTGGTTTTGAAACATGCTCCAAGAGTCTTGTTGGGGAGATTTTTTTATTTATTTATTTTCTTTGACTAATATGCACATAATTTTCCCATGTAACCTTATTTGTTACACAGAAGCAATTATTTTTACAGTTTGCTGTTGAAAAGAAATTAAATGAGGAAATTTTTTTGGAGACAATATTGAAGTTTATATAGACAGGTTGTTGTGATGTTTTGTGCAAATATCAAGAAAAAACAAGTAGAAAAATAGTTTTTAAGATTTGTGTGGGTTGTAAAAAAATGTCAATTTATGGAGGGGGAAAAAATTTCCTTTTTGCAGCATATGCTTGCTCTGGCAAAGTATTGACAGAATTTAAGCCTTTATAATTTCCGTGCAGGAAAACCCTTATGGTCTGGTTTTCTGGGTCATCGTGCCTCTTCACAAAGAGGATCAAAACCTGTTTTGTTTTTAGTTTTATTTATTTCTTTTCATTTAATCACACGCTGCACGCTATCGCAGCTTAAGTGAGAGCCTTCTGTCTCAAAGGCTGGCTCAGTGGCTGAGGTCGGCCAGTAAATAGTATTTAAGTTGGTAGTCTGTGATTAGTACCTTTGTTTTTGGGTCTTGGGGATTGTGACGCTCTTAGCACATAAGAGAGGAGGTTGTGTACGCCGCTTAACCCTCCTTCAACTGCTCCCAAACCCCCTTTCATTATTCTTATAGGCCTTTGTGTACAGACTGAATCCTGTTAGGATAAGACGGGGAGTTATCTGGGCTCGACTCCCCTCTTTTTGGCTGCCCTCGCTGGATGGAGGCCCTGGTGGAAAGGCGAGAAGAGAAGGAGAGGAACCGAGGGTTTGTGTGACTGTCTGTGTGCGTGCACGCGGGTGTGTGTGTGTGCGTGTTGTACAAGCCAGAGCCTTGTGGTGTTTTCCTCTGTTTGAATGAGCCAGACTGCTTGTGTTACCATAATCCTTTCTCTCTTTCTTCCTCTCTCCAAACACGTGCGCACACACACACAAGTACACACAGTCACACACACGCCTGACAGCTGTGTTTGGTTAGGTAAATGCCTGTGGCTAACCCCCCTCCCATCCCACCCACTAGCTTCTTTTTTAGATTTGTCCCTCAACACCCCCATCAAAGCTTCCTACTGTTACAGTGTGCACCCCAGCCTATCTTATGCCCTGCTCCTGAAGATACAGTTCTGCAGTGCAGGAGACAGTCATTCACAGCTCTCCCTGGACCCCTTAAGATAGCCAATATTGATCTGTAACAAGCAGCTCTTTACTATCCTCTGTCCCCTGGAGAGCCTGGGCCCTAATGTTAGCAAGAATATGCCTTTCAGCACATCGGGTGCTTGCAGTAATAAAACTGCCCACTGCATTAAAGCAAAAGGCACTTGGTTCCTGTCAGAGAAATTATAAGAGGTTAGGGATATCTGTAGCATCTGTACAGTTTTGGCATTTCCACCCCTGCTAGTTCTAAAACTCTCTGCATTTTAACTGCTCACTGTATGTAAAGGGAAATGTTCACAGGCCCCTCTTTTAATGTTTGACTCTTTTTCTAGCATGTCGAATAAATGAATAAATATATATATATGTATGTGTGTGTATATGTGTATTTGCTCTTTGTAGAGGGGAATTCTCTTCATGCACCCTCTGGTCTGTAGAGAGGTTAGAGTGCAGGGGCAGTGACAGCAGTCTCCCTGCTCAGTATGCTTACATGGTTGCCCCTGAGATAATTGGCGCCTGCTCTGAAATATACAACCCTTGATGTAGGCCTCAAACCCACAGCCTACAGGTCTGAGGCCAAACTGTGTGGGCGGCAATACCACCTAGATTGAGTGAACACTGCTGCCTATGACTTAATACATTCCTCATCTTCCAGCGGAGGGGATTTATGAGGTGACTCCGTGTGCAGTGGCTCAGGTTCAGGTCGGCAAAGGGTTTCAGCTATCAGTAAGCGGCGGAGTGTGTACTAGCAACCCCGAGGTGTGCCGTCCTGTGCACTCATTCCTCATCCTGCTCTCATTCTCTCTGCAGAGCAAAGACCTGCAGAACTCAAAGAGCCAGCTAACCCATTTCTATCAAGACTTGAAGCAGCTCACTGAATCATGTGCATAGTCTTTCTGCCCTGTACAAGCCAATTCTGCGTGGTCTGATCGGTTATTATACTCGATGTCTTGGTTTTGTTTTCTCATATGAGCCTAGTGTCTTTTTTGATCTCCCACTTGGCACAAGCAGTCCTTTCAGTTTTTATACATGCAAAGATTTCTGATATTCATAAGGCTGTTCATACACTTGTCTAGATGGACATTAATTGATTTTTAAATGAAAAATAAAGGCTGTCATAGCATGTATAATAAGATATTAAACCAGTAATATGAACATCATCCATTGTCAGATGAAGCCATGGGAATGGGAAAGGAGTACTCAGACATAAAGAAGGAAATTACCAAACCCTACCTGTAATATATTGGCCTAGTTTTCAGTGTTTCCTGCAGAACTGCATGGTATTTCTGGTGGTATCACCAGACAGTGGCCCTCCCATGATTTCAAATCTACCACTTTTGATTGCAGCTGGCGACATGTAGAGCTACTGGCACTAGCTCTACATGTCGCACTCCCAACCCCCTAACCTTAACTCAGTCACTGGCCTCAGTTCAAGAAAGTGTAGTTAGTCTGTTTGACTGCAGAATAAGACGAGACAGCTGATTGAGATCAAGGACTGCTCGACAGTAGCAAAATAAATAACAGTGAGGGCACTAGAAAGATCTATCACATTTTTTTCAGACAGGATCAAAAATAAAAACTAATTCCAACTATACTTGGGTGGTCACAGCAAGTATAGTCTTATGAGTGGGGAAACAAAGACTTGTGTGATGCATTAAACCCAATCAGAGATTAGTTGTCTTTGTTATCCTTCACAAAGGTAACACTTTTTGGCCATCTGTCCAAGAAACAGCCAGATCAGCATGTTTTCCAAAGCCTCTTTTATACGGGTTCTGAATGGTGGAGTTGTACACCAGTGGATGTGGATGTTCCCCAAGACTGCTGCCATTGGTACGCGCTGTAACTTTGTAGCCTTTGAACCATACGCCTGGATAAAGAAAGAGGTCACTTATTCTAAATTCAGAGATCTACACAGTTGGCTTGTCTCAACCAGCAGACATGTATGCACTCCTCAGTGTTGTGCCGTGACTCGGCATTTCCTGGATCCGATGTCTGGAACATGTGGGATCATTGTCCTGTATTGCAGGTTTAGGGGGTGGAACAAAGGGAGAGAGGGAGGGGAAACTAGGTTAGCAGGAAATGCAGCAGCGGGAGACGCGCGACACGGAAAAGAAGTTGCACCATGTGTGCTAGGATGAGGGTGATTCCCTGCGGTGTCTGAGCTCTCACTGCAGACTAACTGACTGGATTTTAAACATAAATGGCCAGCAAAGTGCCAGACGGGGTTCGCCAAACACCCTCCAGACACACAAGGTCAACAGGAGAGCTGCACAGAAAAGCAATAGGGTTTTTTTTTTTCTTTCTTTTTTCCCTAGGTCCAGCTTGGCACCTCCTGCCTTTCAAGCCTTGCAAAACAGATGTGGCTCCTTCTTAACACTAATCCCCCCTGATAAACAGACTGAATAATGTTCATTTTGTAATACTGAGGTTCAAAGTTGTTGGGGTTTTTTTTTCTGTCTCTCTTTCGTTGTATCTGACTGAATGTGTCTATCCGCCACGTGTCATCAACTTTACAGTTTGATCCCAGGACTCTTTACGAGTCTTGTCCTGGCTTGTTTGTTACGAAGAGGCGAGGTTTTGTTGAAGACAGAAAATGTTGAGAATTTACACCACGCCCGGCTTAGGGCTTTAACAAGCTGCACACTTTGGTTGCAACTACTAATTTCCTTTACGCAGAAAGTAGCTGTGGTTGCAAAGATGAAGGCAACTGCTTCCTTTTAAACTCAACTCTGCGTCCAACATATACGTGTGTGTGTGTGTGTGTGTGTGTGTGTGTGTGTGTGTGTGTGTGTGTGTGTTTGATGGTCGATGGTCCAGTGTTCTCTGCGAGCCAGCCAAGGCAATATCTTGGGAGCCACTCATGTTTACTCGGCCCTTGAATAGAGGTTGTTATCAGCCCTGGTCACGTTGCGTATTCTCATTCACATGCACTCGGGTGGCGTTTCACGTAGACACAAACACTCACACGCACACCCAAACAAGGAGCCTCTTTTTGAACGCTTTCTCTCACACGCACGCCCACGCCCTCCCCAAGTGGCCCTGTAGAAGGGCATGCCTTTGTCAGCAGATGTCAGGACGCAGGTGTGTGTTCCTGTGCCTCTCGCTCCATTCGTTTCATCCTCTTCTCCAGAGGCTGCCCATTTGTCTGTGGCCCTGTTACATTTCAGCCCAATCCAATCTACCCCCGAGAGAACGCCAGTGTGTCTGTATTACAAGGGAGGGGGTGGAAAGCACAACAACGCCCCCAGTCACTGCTATGGTGGCGAATTGGCACAACCTTAAAGATTAGATTAGTCAGACTTGGGCCTAGAAGTCACTATGAGGTCGTCTTTAATGAGAAGAGTCTGTTTTCCACCCTTGCTTTCATTGTCTCCCGAGCCCAGCTCATTATTTCTGTAACACGGCAAAAGATTTTTGCAGGGGAGGAAGGGGAAAAAAAAAAAGCATTGGGCTCCATGTTTTACAAGTTCAAGGTTTTGCTAAGCAGGAAATAAAAGGTTCTTATCCAGTGAAGGGAACAAGAAGTGATAAGACTTTAAAAAGCAGTAAAAGTTGCTGGGATGTGTCATTGGCAGTTTTGCACCCTCAGCATTTTTAAATAGCATAACATGATTGGGTGACGACTGGTAAAATTCACTACCTTTGCAGTAACCACACACACACACACACACACACACACACACACACACACACACACACACACACACACACACACACACACACACACACACACACACACACACACACACACACACACACACACACACCAGAGTACCTCCCAGGTCTGCTCAGAGATAGTGCAGTGGATGTAATATTAGGCTGGGCTTTCCAATTTATCCCCCCCTCCCCACTCAACGCCTCATTGCGGACGTTAATGACTTCTGCAGAGTAACCGTTTAAAGAGCGCTAAGGGAGAATGATTGGTGGGACACGTAGAGTATTTATCAAGCCTTGCAATAGGCGAGTTTGAATCCAAAGCTCAGGTGCCCACTCTCGTGTGCCTGCCCACGCTGTTCGGTAGTTCTCACTTTCAGACTTATTGTGTATAAAATTTAAATACAGGAAGCTCATAAAAATGGCACAGAGGTAATTGACGCAGCGCAGTGAGCCTTCCAGCACCGCGAACGAGCAACATCTATGTTAAGAACCACGAACGAGGGCCAGACAGACATGAAGGCGTTCTCATAACAGCCGTTGACAGTATATGAAAGTAGCCGTAGGGCATTCATCCTTCTCCCCCCTCCCATCAGCCATCCCCCCCATCTGCTGTCGCTCTACTTTTTCCTCCTATTCAGGGCTGTAACCTGACAACAAAGAGAGAGATGTGTTTAGCAGGCAGGTCTTTGCTGGTTTATTCCTCCTGTCTACTGGAGCGTAGATGTGAAAGACACTCTGTTTGTCTCTTCTGTTTGCTGTCTCCATCGTATTCTCTTCTTTTCTCCGCTCTCTGGCTCTCAGGCTGCCCCCGCAACCCCACATCTCACCATCCACCCTGCAGGCGTGAGAGAAGAGGTTGATGCTTGGCAAAGGAGGTTTTAGTCATAATGTTGGACAGGGCAAGTTTTGTCATTGTGACAGAGAGCCGCTTAGGTTTGCAGCAACATAAAGGCTTGAATTTGGGTCAAAGGGAGGCGAGCCTAAGAAGGATATACCCCCTAACTGATCAAGCTTCAACTTAATCTTTATATACCACCCTCAGAAATTAGAAAGCCATTTTAGATATTTAGCCTATTAAATCTCTAATCCTAATTCTCTTAGCCCAGTGGCTAATGGCATCTCAGTAGCCTGGGATTGTCTCCCCTCCAGCCAGTATTTGAGAGTGCAGTCAGCCCACCATTATCATTCATTTCTGAGCATGTGATGGACTTCCTTTAATTTCTCTTCTTGTCGAGTTTGCTGTATCTAAAAGTCTAGACAAAGGTTATTGAAGCACAGGCTTTTGGAGAAGTTTGGGTGAGTCATTGCCAAGTCTAGTGATGATGAGCACAGACAGACAAGGCAGCAAGAAGCAAGTAGTGCTTCATGGACAGACTGTTGTCTGGCCCACGATTGATCGGGTCACCTCAGGGAAATGGGTTCGACCTACACTGCATGCAACTTATCATTGTCCTTCAGTCAAGCTTGTGGCTCTTTCTTAAAACTGATGGGAACAAGAGATACACCTAAGGTATAGATTTACTCCACTTAACAGACTGATAGGCTGGAAAAAGTTTGCTGCTGTCTCGATGTGTCGCGTTGAGTCATCGCTGCTTTACTTGACTTTGTTGGGCTTAGAATTGCCTTGACTTCATTGCATCATGCACAGCATACTTTGCAGAGTGTTCAAAATAAAACACACCAGAAATAGTCAGTGGCACACAAGCAAAGCTGCAAATCGCACCATAGTCATCACCTGAAAACCTTTGGGTTCCAGATCACTTGCATCCTCCCAGTGCCACAGTCTCCATGTGGCAGGAGTCCAGCTGCTGTCTTTGAGATAGCAGCTGCGTGGTGTGCGGGAGGAGGAGGATGGAGGGGGTTAAAATGTATGTCTTTAAATAATTTGTATTTCATTAAAGTTTAAAGAGTTGGGGCAGCCATGCATATTTAACCTCCTACCCTCATGACAGAAATTGAAAGCTGGTAAAGTATTGAATTACCTCGAGTGTAAAGTGAGATGCAACACTGATAGTAGTTCACACCTTACCTGCGTGTCACGATGTGTTCCCTGCCTTATCGCAGGTGCGATTGGGTTTCAGAAAGGGAGGGCGACCGAGGCTGCTGTGAAAGACAAGTGCTCCCAATTCTCAGTCTGTGTCCATGTGGCGGCTGCCTGCCAAAAACTGCAACCCAGGAGAGATTTGTTACATAGGAAATGCAAGCAATCATTAGGCTAGCATATGGCTGGGTGTTTATTATAAAAGATGAAGTCCTATGGCAGCAGGTTTATAGGGTGGAGGGCGTACCGCTTGCAGCAATACCCATGTGTCTGCGGGGAAAAAAAACGAAACAAAAGAAAAACAGGCTTTCATTCTATTATTTTCTATTAATTTGTCTGACCATTGTGGCAGCCTGCGACAATGAAATGGGCCCCAGAGAAAAGAAATTGATGCAGGGAAAGTGTGAGACACCAGAGCTCATGGAGGAAGATCGAAGCGGTAATGAGACTTAGAGATTCGAGTCCCCCAGCAGCCTGCAACATTTGCCAGATACAGCTGCTTCATGCCTATCTCATTTAAGTTTCATGTGCGTTTGTATGTGTACAACTTTCCACAGTTGTGTATGTGTTTGCCTGTAAAAATGTGACCACTTGATTAGGCAATTGCAGATGATAGGTCACACATGCATATCTGACCCCAGCAGAGGCAAATAAATCCAAGAGAGATTAGGCTCTAGTGCGCTAGTACCGCCTTCATTTGGTGGTATTACCTTATTATTAATCAGTTTAACCTATAATACACAGCGATTTCTTGTCAGCATGCCCAAGCTGCATTAACTCAGTTAGTCGACATCACACAGCAGTTTAAATCGCCCCACAGCTGCATCACAACACATAAGGCTTTCCTGCTAACTGCTGTTACCACAAATCATCTCCTATCAGTTCTCTGGAACCACTGAATATAGCGGCGTACATCAACTCATAGCTGTAGGGCTTTAACACAAACTGGCTTTTGCTTTTATTAAATTTAATCCGTTATACCCACGTGATCCTTGGCAGATTTTCAGCTATTGTGCTTACAATTGTGTATAAAACATCACCTCAGGCTGCACACAGAATCTTTGTGTTTGCCTTTTGGGATTTTTGTTTCATCTGTCCGTGTTAAAGAAGCCGATTCGTGTGCAAGTTAAACAAATATTTTCTGAATATTTGAAGGTTCTTCCAATTCATGTGTTAACCTTTGCTGTTCAGAGCCACTGTTATTGTTTTGTTTTTGGGTTCTTTTTTTCTGTCAGCCAACTACATTACACAGCCTGACTTCTTTTATCTGTTTTTTTTGTTTTGTTTTTTTTTTAATAAACTGTCTTCCACGCTCATCTGTTTCTCCTTCCCAGAGCTTTCCGTCAGATGAAGGGTGGCCGTTCGCCAAGTACCTGGGAGCATGTGGGCGCGTGGTAGCTGTCAACTACGTAGGTGAGGATCTGTGGAGCTTCTACAATGCGCCGTGGGAGAAGAGGGTAGACTTGGCACGCCAGCTGATGGACATTGCCGAGCAGCTCACCAACAATGACTTTGAGTTCGCCCTCTACCTGCTCGATGTCAGCTTTGACAACTTTGCGGTCGGCCCACGTGACGGAAAGGTCATCATTGTTGACGCCGAGAACGTTCTTGTGGCCGACAAAAGGCTCATCAAGCAGAGTGAGTGGCACTGACAATAAATTTCCACACATTCACTTTGTGGGTATGTGTGCACAGACATGTACATCCATAGGTCTGTGAGTAAGGCCTCACAGAGTTTGTCCCTCCAGTTGCCATGACAATAGGTCATTGTTCGTGAACATGTATGCATTGACGCCTTTAAACACAACCGCTTCATAAAGATCTGCTGCTCATCTTTACAGGGTGTTATTTACATTAGCACATAAAGCACCATGCAGAAATGATGGACCTGTCATTGATGCTTCTCTAACGTTATGAACCCCCGATAAACCATTATTTTTATTTATAACATAATTACTCGTGAATCAATCCTCCTTTGGAAAAGTTTTTCCGAAGCCTGAGTGTGATTTTAAACGCTGTCCACAGTTTGTATTTTCTAGAAAACACTGCATTTGATGTCAGAACTATACCCGCAAACTGTAGCTTATGAGGAAGTGATGAAGGTTTGAGGAAAGGCCTCAAGGGACACGCATGCTCGAAGCCTCCTCTCTTCTAAGAATATACACTCCTCCAGCACCCCTTCTGCCTCTAACGCGCACGTCCCCATCAAAGCTAAGATAGTTCGGATAACGAGCCATCTCCGCTGCCCTAGTTTTTTTTGCCTCTCAGAATAAACTTCATAACAAGGACAGAGATGGTTATACATCACACGCTCAGTGCTGCAGTTTCCTACAATTCTGTCCCCCTTCTAGGGGCCACTACAGAGAGAGGCAAGGCCACCTAGTAAGGCTCTTAGATTTGTCCCTTCCTGCAGAAATCCTATTAAAGTGATAAACTGTTGTGTCGCTGGGTGTTGAGATTCCACCATTATGCCCTGTGACAGATATGAGCTATTGTGTGTGTGTGTGTGTGTGTGTGAGAGAGAGAGAGAGAAAGAGAAAGGGGGTGTGTATGCACTCTTTTAGCTGCAGGCGAAAGTATTGTGATGAATTTATCCTGAGATAAAGTGCCATTTTGCCAAATTACAAGATCTGACACCAGAAAACTGCAAATTGATGTACAACATGGGAAGGTACTCCAACATGCCCTGTAGTTTTTGCCCCTTGAGTTTTTCCCTCATTTGGTGCGTGATAATGCGATATGTCAATGCACCACACTAAAGTGTGTATATTTACCTTGGTGCCAAAAGCTGCAATTTTCCACCTTGTCACAAGTAGTCCTTTTTGCAAGCCCTAAAGCACAATCCAGGTTGAGACTCCCTTGGTCTGGCCGACACATTTAGAGGTTGACATCTCAAGCTGCTTACCCTGGCTATTCAGAGTTTAAGCCCCAAGTTTATTTTCTTCTTGCATGTTTGCGCGCCTGAATCTCTTTGTGTGCATGCCAAGTGCCGGGGCACAGCAGGACGAAGAGGGACGGCAGCGATAATGAGTATTACGAGGTCAGTGCAATGTGTTGGACAGCGGTAGGAAATAGCCACGGTAACTTCCCAAGGCCCGACAAACAGAGAATTCAATCCCTACAATTAGAGCCTGAGATTGAAAGCAAGCTAAGGAGTGTGATGCGAATCTCATCAGTCTAAACTAAGGCCAATTGATTTGCAAATCAAACACGCAGAAAGCCGTGTGCTGTTCCACCCTCTCATTAGGGGCATCCATATTGATGTGATGGGTTTCGGCGAGATAAAACGCATGCCACGTTGAAGTTGTGCTGTGCGCTGTGTTTGCACAGTCCAGTGGTGCGAAAGGAGCCATTCCCCATCATTGAGTTTACCCCTAGTGGCTTTTGGAAACACATGCTGTATAATGTAACGCACACTTCACTCACTCTCTCATTCTCCCTGACGCCCTGGCTTACACAAACACACACATGCAGCAGCAGCAGCACACACACACACCACCGTTCTCATTCTCTTACATTCAATAATGCACTCTAACACAGGCATACATTGTTAAAACCAGCTCGTACTCTTGAATGCCACTAGTAAGGCCGCGCTAACAAGCATTTCAGGCCCAATGTCCCCTCAGTGCAGCCCAGTGAAGCCAGAGGTGTGAGGAGAATGTATACAAGTCAAGCCTGAGCTCCTTAACATGGAAGGTACCAGATATGCAGGAGACAAGTGAGGCTAGGCAGCCTACCTCATGTGCTGCTCTCCACTCATTTGAATTGGAAATTATTTAGTTTGTGTTGGAAATCTTCTAGCTTTGTTACACTAGCGCTTGCAGGAGGAGAGAACTGAAGGCATTGAAGTGCAAGTAAATACCTCGTAGTTCTTTTTAGCCTTTAGTTGCGTCTCAGAGTACTTTTTTTTTTCTTCTCTTTGCTGTGCTCATCTTTGTCCTTGAGAACAAACCTATTGCTCTCTTCTTCTTTTTAGGTGTGTGTGTTTGTGTTTGTATGTGTGTGTGGGTAAAAGAACAGGACATTCTCCTGATGCCATCTGTCAATCAGTGCTGAGGTGTGATGCATGGCCAGCTCCAAAACATTAATTGCTTTCACCTCACCTTGCTGCTTTGGCGTGTACGTCTTTATATGTATGCGCCTGCTTGCGGTATATGCATACGCAGGCATATCCATCTTCATCACCCACACTGATTGAGGTTGATGTGCCCCTCCTCTTCGGGGGGCCATGGAGGCCCCTTGCTAACAGGGCAGAGTTGGATGTTTGATTGAGTTGTACTGATGAGCCAGAGGAGAAGTGCATTACATCGCTGATAGACTGATTATGTGTTTGCATCCTCTGGGTCCAACACCCCCCCACCCCCCCCCCCCCCCCCACCCCACCATGCTATTGATCTGGCTTTTAATGCACAAACCAATAGCTCTCTCATCATTCCAGGTTATTTTCTTGGCCCCCTTCTTTCCCAGCACAATCCTCTAAAGGGGGGAAAAAGCAATGTGAAATGAGCTGGAGAAAGAATTTTATTTGCTCAATAAATCTGGAAAGTGGTTCATTTCTGTCAAATGAAACTGTAGATGAGTTGTTTGCCTCTGGGCTTTGAAAGTAGTATTTCGCATTAGGGCATGTGGGGTGTCAAAAGTGGCACCTTGGTCTTGTCAGCTTCTGCTGAGGCTGATTTCATGGGTAATAATTTGCACAAACTAAAAAAATATATATATTCTTCACGGTCAGATGCGGTGGAACAGTTGACTGTAATTACCAAAGTTTCAAGTTTAGTTTTTCTCTATAGTTTCGAAAAACAGTTTGCTGAAAGAGAATGCTCTTACTACACCAGGAAAGAATTCATCTAAAACTGGCTGCCTAGATCTGAGGGAGCTCTTTAGCAGAATTCCCCGAATGCAAAGATTGAACCATTTTTGCGTGACATACCCAACAACCCCCCCAGGTTTCATGTTTGTGTATCACTCTCAATAAAGGTGTAAATGCTAAAAGATTAAAAATGCTCTTGATTTTATAGCTCCGGGAGTTTCTTAAAGGTTTGCAAGGCCTACATAACCCAGCCTCACTTCATTACATTCACCTGGGGAAAAACAAAGCTTATGATCCACTAGATGCCTTTCTGTTTTAACTAATGCTGTTAGTACGTTTTCATAGCAGTGGATTCATTTACCTGTGTATCTGTTCTCTTGCAGACAAGCCGGAAAACTACGACGTGTGGTACGAGAGCCGGTTTGAGGAGTGCGACAGGGAGGCCTGTCTGTCTTTCTCCAAGGACTCTCTTTGTTCCAGGGTCACTGTGGACCACAACTACTATGCCATATGTCAAAACCTGCTGTCACGGTATGCTACATGGCGGGGCACCACTGGAGGTCTCCTGCACGACCCGCCTGCCCACATAGCCAAAGATGGACAACTCAAGGCTCTGTTGGACGAGTGCACCAAACCCAAAAAACGTTACGGCCGCTTTCAGGCAGCAAAGGAACTGCGCGAATACCTCACACAGCTAGCTGCCGCTTCCTCCTCTGCCATGGCCAGGTAATGAATGGAGTCGGCGTTAGCCTGACGCAATGAGAGACTGAATTCTGTACTTTTTGTCTCTGGACTCTTAAGATCCTGGTTCTTGTTCATGATGTCATTTGTTCTCCTTTATGCTTTGGAGCTGGAAGGTGTTAGCTCTTGCATCAGGAAGGGTAAGAATCAAACTTCAAAGCTGATTTCTCAAAGCTGTAGCTTTTACCTTACTTTGCTCCTGTGTAAAAGAGGAATGTGGCGCTATAAAATTCTGGTTAGAACCAGGATGGAGAGGGAATCGAGGTAAATTCTCCCCTCCCAGGGTGGGCTGCCATCTCTGGGGGATGGGAAGATGAGAAAGGGCTCTGGTAAACGCATCCTTCACTGGACACAGGCTTACACAAACCAGAGCGTCCAAGCGGCCGCGGCAACATGACATAGCCCCGACCACGTCCATCCTCCTGCCATTCCTCAGTCCATCCGAACTGTTGTGTTTGATCATAACACTAATTTCTCTTGTTTAAATTTGCTGTTCTTTTCAAAACTGAATCCAAGTTTAAGTTTTTCTTTTATTTTTTTCCTTCCTTTTTTTGCTGTGCCATGGCTTTGCCCCCCTCTGTAGCATTGCTGCAGAGAAGGTGGAAGTAGCATGAATCTGCCGTCTGGCAGCAGAAAAGGCCAGGCTGCATCGAGTTTAGAGGATAAACAGAAATTTGGAGTTTTCATTTTCATGCAGGACGAAAGGAAAACCCTTGATGTCTGTAGAAGTATAATTTCCTGCTATTCCAAACAATCACTTGATCTCCAAGTTATAGAATTGATGCAATCATCCTGGACTGTTCCTCTCCCCAAATCTTTCCCTTTTAATGGGACCAGTGAGAGCTTGAGACAGCTGTTTTTAGGGAAAAGAAGATACAAATTGGACATTGGTGGGTCTCTTGATGCAGATTTGCCTATACCAAAGAGGCTAGTTGTAAAATTAGGAATTCTAAGCAGTACAGAAAGTTATATTTTTGGTTCCCCACCAGAGCTGTCCAGAAAAACTTTAATGTGTACACACATCTTATGTGAGCTGTCAGGCCTGCATACTGATTCTCCTCTCCTAAGAACCAAAACTCTAGGCAGATCTAAGGCATAAATTAGCCATATTAAATGTCACAAAACCCTTTCTGCTTTGTTAGCCTCTTGATAGGATAAATCTTTTTTTTCCAAACTTGATAAAAGTGAATAGTAGTGGCCTCTTCTTTCAGATTCTGTTTTTTTTAAGTATCTGTAATTATAAATGAATTCTTCTGTGCTATGCTCCCACTAATGTTGAGTTCAGTAAGCTCCATCAAGCCAACGGTATAAAAAGCAATGAAGATAACCAAATTACTTCCTTGCTCCAGAAATGGCTTCTGACTTGTACTTTTTGAATCCCAGAAATGTCTGCTGAATATTTAAACACTCGGCACCACTTAGAGGTTGGGTTGATTTTACACTTGGTGGGCCAACAAATTAAAGCGTAATGAGCGTAGGATCAGTTGATAATGCATTGTGAGAGATCTTTCTTTAAAAAAAAAAAAAAAAAAAATCAAATAAACCCGTCTCTGGCTCCATATGTTTTATATGTCAACTGTTTTGATGTTGTGAATCAGATGCCCAGTGGAGTGTTGTGTAGCACAGTCAACAGACAGGCGAATAATCAAAAGTGAGCCACTCCACCTGTGGGGAAAAGAGAAAGCACAGCAGTTTTTGTTTGTTTATTTTTTGGCCTTCTCTGAGACCTGGAGAGCTGATGTGACCTTTTGCCAGTTTGGAAAAGCAATAAAGACAAGTTTGGCTAATGGATTTTTGTTTCTGAACCCCCTTCTCCTTTGTTGTGTCAGCTGTATTTCCGTTTCCCCGAGTCTGGAGGATGGTCAACTTGGAAGGATTTGTTCATGCGTAACTAACTGTCCTCTTTTTGTACTGTAATATATTTTTTCTTTTGAGTATTATATCAGCATTGTCTGATTTTTCCTGTGCCTTTCATTCAAAAGTTGTATTTACAACTTTTAGTGGGTTTAAATATTAAAATAAATGAAGATCTATATATAGATATATACACACTTATGCTCTGTGTGGCCTCTCTTTGATTCTGCCTTAATTTTCCTTTCATTATTTCCCATCTATTTATCTTGCAGGTGATTTGGCTGTGGCTCATATTGCCTTTTTAAAATTTGATTCACTGTGGCACAGCTGGATATCGGTGTTTGCCAATTCCCTTTCCTTTTTTCTCATTTCTCCTTCTTGGTTTTGATCTTTCCTTTTGTTGTGCTCTCCACTCAACTGTGGATGCAAATCCTCGTCTTTTATCTATGTTTGAATAGATTGTTTTTGAAATAGTTTACTATAGCTACAAATTCTTTTGTGAAACGTTTATAAGGACGTTAGATTGCTCAAAATAAGCCATTCATGGAGGAGGGCTGTACTTGTTTAAATACATGACACAGAATTTTCAAATATACTCATCACCACTTGGAGTTTTTAGTTTTTATTTTTATCATAAGTCTCTCCTCCTCATTGTATTTGTGTGTAGTATATTTTTAGTGTGTGTGTGACTGTGTGAGTGTGGTTTTTGCTAATTCAATAGCTCTTCTGAGTCTCTCTGTCTATCTTGAGCCTGCTCATGCTTGTAGCATAAAAGCCTGTGGTGGAACAAAGTAGTGCTCGAGCCATAACCAAAATTAGAAGCTACATGACTGACACTCTTTGCCACTCTTTCTCTTCCTCTTCCTCTCTTTCTTTATTTCTTCACGGTCATTTTTCCACCTCTTCCCTTCTCCTTCTCCTCTGTAATTGTGCTTCTCTTTGACACACCCGCTGGTTTGTGTGGAGAGCTGATGTCACACTCATTGTGGTGAAGTGCTGTTTAGCCCTCCATGCTGTAGCTACACTTAGTCCAGCTGATGAATGGCTCCAGGGTTGGCTGGCTATAAGAAAACACCACAGAAAATGAATGGGGCACCAGGCGCTCAACTGCTGCCCCTCTAAGTTTAAATAAACATGAGGCCATTTCAGCGTGCAGCCACCAGGGATTCTAGACACTGGACATGGAGAGGAGGAAGGTGGTCGTGTCAGAGGGGGGGAAATTGAAACAATATGGTTTTGCAGAAAAAGCAAACTTCTTGTCCTCCAACTACAGCAAATAAATAAAACTCTCACTGCATTATCCAATTTGCTGTGAGTAAGCTTGCTTCCAAAAACTGCAGCCCAAGTTGTCAAAGTGAAAGCAGAGGAAAGAGCAGCTTACTTCTTTGTGTGTGTGTGTGTGTGTGTACTCTGTTTTGAAGCTTTGCAGCCACTATCCAAAAGGGAGACTAGATATTGTTGTAATTCACCTGCCAGTCATTGAGCGGGATGAGTAGCGTCACAAATGGGTAGGAAATAAATGTGCTGTCATGTGACTACCTTTGCAATATCAGCAGGCTCTTTGCAAATCCAAAGCATTTTGAAATCCACCCCCGAATTCCCGCTTATCAGCACGGGGGAAGTTTGAAAGGCAGAGGTGGAAAGTATTGTATAGTGTTCAGCAGTCGCATTATCTAAATCTCTACATGACTTTAGCCGTGCCTGTCATATTCCAAACCTGGCAAACTGCTGATATCTTATTCAGGTCATAAACTGAAAGAGAAGGAGGGGGCAGTGAGAGAACTACCATATGTTTGATTACAGCAACAAAGAGAGGATGAAAAATGAGCAATGACCAAAAAAAAACTTTGTTCGTCGCCGTTACTCATTCTAACCTGATGTAAAGTCTATTTCATGCTCTGGCAGGCCCCAGGGACAGGCAGCCATTTTTAGAACCAGAATGACCCACATATATTTTTTTTCTTATACTAGTAGGGGGTTAGGTATAGTTAGGGCTAGGGGTTGGTTATCAGCAGAACGTGTGAAGTTGTGTCACTCACCCGTGTGCACGTGGCCTGTTTTGGGCCTCTTCCGGGTTGTGATGGGACTCGGGAGAGTGTTTTGAAGAGTCTTTGTGAGCGCCTCCTGGAAAATCATCACTAATGCAACACAAGAGTTGCTAGAAGCAATGTTCCTCTCGGGCTGCTTACATCCCTTCAACATGGTTGTGTCACTCTCACATCTAATATGCCTCATTTAGATAGCACTCTGGTTCCAGGGGTTTTCTTTTTTTTAAAGCTGTCGCACACTTCAGCCCAGCACAAAAATCCACAGTGGAAGCTATGTGTTGTTTGAAAATGCAGCTCAAAGAAGCTTTGACGAAGACCAAAAGGAAGGCGTCGCGGGAATCTAGATGCTCTAATGTTTTGTAAGTCAAACTGGGTTTTAAGTTTGATCTGCTATTTATGTGCATTTGACATCAGAAGCGCTTTGAGACAGAATTTGTTCAGAAAGAGGAGAGTGTGAACGAACGTGGCTCTCAAACTTTTTCTTGGGTTTCAGAAAATGCCGAAGAAAAGTCGATGCCTGGCATCCCACAGTTTTTGATTGTTACCTATTTTAAAAAAAGGATCCTAGCTGAATTTAAGACTGATAAAGGTCAGCACCATAGAATCGGCAAACTGTTCCCTAAAATATCACGTGCATTAAGCTTAGTTTTACCTTATGTATTTTCTCCTTGTCTTGTGGCCCACTCCACAGATTGAGAAATGCAGCAGTGGTTCTCAATCTGATTCAGGCAGTGGTTTTCCAATCTTTTGTCCACTTTTCACAAGCCCATCTGAGTCCTGTTTTTAGGACCCTGGGTGGGTCCGGGACAGGCGTGCGGTTCTGGGGGTGCTCTGTCTCTGGGCTGGGGCCCTGGCTGGGCCTTGAGGGCTTGGGTCCTGGTTGGTGTGTTGCCGGGGTTGTGGGCTGGGGGCCCAGCCCTGGCACAGGGTGCCGTCAGTGCATCGAGCCACTTGGGGGGCTCTTCAACTGGTGGGGGAGGCTGTTACATCTTGCAGGAGGTCTCCTCTCTTCAGGAACTCACTCTGCAGGAGGGGGAGATATGCAGAGTGCCTGTATGTCTGTGTCCATATGTCAGGTTGGGTATCAGACGCCACCTCTCTGGGGACATCTCAGGTCCTCGAAGATATGGAGGCCTATCTCCCCCCACCACTTCCCCTGCCAGTGACAGACGCCCTCAAACGTCGGTGCGTTGGTGGTTCTTTGTGTCCAGGGATAGGCGTCCGGGTACACACCGGCTCACTCCTCGGTGGCTGCTTGTCTGGAGCCTGGGGCTCGCTCGGGCCATTTCGGGGGTGGGGTGCCCTCAGCCTCTCGGCCTGGGGCTTAGTCACTCTGGCACAGCTGGCTGTCGGCCTGTCGGCCCCTGCCTTCTGCTCCGCAGCTGCTGAGTGACCCCTCATCTGGGACTCTCCTCAGCTCTTTCTGGGATATTGGCGCAGCTGCCCCTCTGTTGGTCTTCCTTGGTCTCTTGTGTTCTGAGGGCCTCTGGATGTCTGGAGTCTTGATCTCCTCCATACCTGCTTCATGCCCTGGAGGACGGGGCTGTGGCTCCCCACACCCTCTAGCAGATCATTACATGAAGGAACCTTTTAAATACAAGCGCGCTCATGCTCACAGGTGTACACTACACCCATTTTGGCTCCTACCACTGTGCACCTTCGATCTTACGTGCTGCACAATAATGTTTAATATTTAGTATTTACTGTTACATTCCCATAGATCATTGTGATGTTGTTTATTATGTTGCTCTTTTTTTTCCTTCTGCTTGTTTTCTCTTTTTTCTTTCTCAACAGGTGATCCAGGTGATTGATATGTATTTTTTTGTCTGCTTATTTTGTTGGTTTTTGTTTTTTGCCCTTGTCCCTCTTCCTCGCTGTTTTTCTTTCCCTCTTTCTTTCTCCCCTTTCTTTTCCCCAGTCAAGTCTGTCCCGTATTTAGCAAGTGAAAATAAAATAAAATAAACAATAAAAGGCGAATCAAATAGACCATTACGGCAAGGCTGGGATGGTACATTTGGTAAAGTAAATCCGTTGGGCATCTTTCTTCGCCTTTAGACAATAATTCTGATTGCAAAAGAGCCAAACGGGACAGGCAAAAAAAAAAAGAAAAAGAAAAAAGGAAATGGTGACATCCATTGTGGTCATCTGCTGCTGTAGCCCATCTGTTTCAAGGTTTAAAGTACTGTGCTCTTGGAGATGCTCTTCTGCATACCTCGGTTGTAGCGAGTGGTTATTTGTGTTACTGCTGTCTTCGTATCCACTCAAAGCAGACTGGCTGCTCTCCTCTGCCTCCCTGGGTATCTTCTCTATGCTGGATTATTTTCTGTAAATCCCAGATATGACTGTGTAGGAAAATCTCCATACAGCAGCAGTTTGTGAAACACTCAAACCAGCTTGCCTGCCACCAGCAAAAAGGCCAGTTTCAAAATCTCTTAAATTACTTTTTCTTCACCATTTCTAATGGTCGGTTTGAACTTCAGCAGGTCATTTTTCATCTTTTTATCCCAGTGCTTAGCTGACAATTTGATTAAAAAAAATAGTCTCTAATTTTGAAATCAGTTTTATTAACAATTTAGCCTGTTAGCAGTAATTTAAGCAAATTATTGCTACTCTTTTTTTCACCTTTTGACCAATAGTTGTCTACTTTAATTATTTACTATTACTTTATGCTTACTTTTATGCTCATGTCTATAGGACTACCAGTTATTTAATTAATTTGTCATTTCAGATCATTCTGAGTCTTCTTTTGGGTATTTGTACCACTGGTTGGGATCCAGTGGTACAAATGTTATAACACTTGTATAACATCCTAAACTGTTACCTTTAAAGTGATGCTCACACCATACTTCAAAATGTTGATACAAGAAAGTATGGAGAGAGATGTATATAGAGATAGATATATAGATATCTATATCCTGATTTTTATTTTGTTCCCTTGAAGTTAAAGAGAAATGGCTTGAATTAACTGTGAATTAATCAGATTGGCCCAGTGCTTTATATTCAGCTGAATGCTAATTAACACTGTCAGCTGTTGAATAGGTCTTGCAATGAGCAGTTTGATATGCAAATTTTCAAAAGAACACCAGGCAACCAATGGACCTTCAAAGAGGACAAATCATGAGTCGAAATCGGGAAAAACTTTTATTTTTCTTTTTTAGAATTGCTCAATTTCCCGAAAAGAACTGTCTGGAAAGTCATTACAACACAGGCCGCCTGAGACGAGCTGCATTCACAAAGTGGAATAGCGGCCACAAGTTGAAACTACCCAACAGAGAAAATATAAAGCTGCTAACCTGCATGCAATTCAGTATTACTCAGTGTTATAACAGTGTTTAAAACGTGATCATATGGCTTTAGTTTCCATGACTTTCCTGTAAAAAGTGGATTCTTAGCAGATATGACCCTTCTGCCACTTTAATTCCTAAACTATCCTTTCCCCTTTATTTATTTTCCAGCTGTGGAAAAGTTCACGCCTCCCACCTGCACACCTACCGTTGCCCATTTGTCTCATACTTGGCGCCTTCAACCTAAACACGCAAACAAAATGAGCCCTTGCTACGATTCCCTGTCCCAGCTGTTGGGAAGGAGGTCAGTGGCACTATCAGAGCCGCTTATCCAGCAAGACACCAGCGTGTTCACAATCCCATTACCCACCCATGCAGCAGTTTAAATGCACATTATCCTCTGCCTTGGAGGGGCTTGCTCGGACAAATGAGAAACTCAACACCACTCCCCCCTCAGCCCGCCCCCCGCCCCCACCCCAGCTCCCCAGGCACATTAGTTGACACCCAGGGCTGTGATTATAAACATCATTTATTCAGCAGACTCACTTATCCAGGCGTGCATTCATCCCTTCTAAAGACAAATATTATCCATCGTGCACAAAGATCAGTACGAGCACCAGCAGTCTAGATACCGGAGGATGCCAATCACGTTTCCAAGCCCAATAAATCAAATTTTGATGTGCACATCTGTTCAAAATCATCGCTTTATTTCATTGTATTTTTTTCTCAGGCTGTCTGCAGTGAAGCTCGGATAAGTTTTTTTTTTTCGTCAAATCTTATCACTTGCCATATGGTATGCTGTGACTCAGACAAGATGTAATAAGCATTTAACAAGTTGGAGATGATGCTAGGTGACATTTGCACTGATTGTGATAACTGTTCATGCTTCCACTTCAGAGGCAGGGTACAGAATTTTGGCAGTGAGGGAAGTCAGCACAAAACAGCAACCTAGATAAGACAAATGATATATCTCCGAATAACATGGAGAGAAAATGCTACGTCCTGATGGAGCAGTAGGTCCACTGCTTGCCCTTCTCCAGTCCTTGCTTAGTTGAAGCGCCTTTGATCCCTTTCACTCCAGAGCTGGAGGAAGGACAGCATATCTGATGTGAACCTGGACCGAGGTCCTTAACACTCTCTCTGGGATATATTTACAACTTTGTGACCTCACATGGCATCTCCACTATGCCTGTGAAAAGCAGTGCTAAAATCCTTGGCGCTATTCACATTTGCCCTACAGGCAGCTCCGCAACTGTAGCCAGACTTACTCTGGAGGCATCCATCACTTAGTGACACGCGAGTGGACAAAATTTTCCCCTGATGACTGCTCCCCTCGTTGAGTGACATTTGACTAAAGCTGATAACACGATGGAAAGTTTCACCCTGGATTACGTCCCACTTGCTGAACTTTCCGGTTGGGCTCGGAAAAGCAATTAAAAGTATGCGGGTAGTACAAGAGCAGATAACCGAGATGCAAAACGGCCACCATCTTTCACCATGCTTTCACGCTGTGATGGAAGTTTTTTTTCCTTTCTCACTTTCAGTGGAGCAGAGTGACCAGGGATGATGAGAAAACACTCATCTGCTCTTGTTTTCAATCACCAGGCATTTATTTCATGAACAACAGTTCCTCTCTGACAAGAGCAATATGGATGAGAAGTTGATTACAGTTATTTAAAGGTTTCCATCTTTCTACAGCTTTGATTGGGAGCACTACAGGAGTAAATGTTACATAAAAGAACATGCTTGAATAAACACTAGACACATCGATCATTAGGGTCGATAGTGAGCTCTGAGGCGATTTTACTTTCTTCAGCTTGTGATTAATGCCACTGATATTTTCTTTTTTTCCCTCTTCTTTTCTCTTTTTTTTCCACTGATATTTTCTACTCAAATCAAAGAGGCAACACATAAAACATCCTATATTGTATACTTACAACAGAGTCTTTTGCACATCTGCAATTAAAATATAGGAATTTTCCGCTGTCACTGCTGTGTGCACCAAACAGTTGCTCACACACTCTAAATGGTAACAAAGGCTTGGCTGGACAAAACATCCTGCTATTGTCTGAATGTTTGGCTTGTCTCAAAAAGAAAGACCAAGGATGAGATTTGGTGGGGGAAAAAAAAGAAAGAAATTCTTTTCAGCGCCTGTCTCGTCCATTTGTTGGGGTCAGACCTCTAGCTTTTATATTCAGCCTCCGCTCCAATCTCATGTCTTCCCACTGACAAGTCTAACACTGTGTGGCTCGTAGAATTCGCTGCAGATGAGAACTAGCATGTAGCGCACGTTTACGCCATGCCTATGCCCAACATGCTGACAGAGACGCCGAACAACTCTGTTACTGCCCCGCGAAGGGATTGAGCAGACGTCAAAGCAGCCAACGAGCAACGACAGACAATTATTTCCACACTTTACCCAGTCAGCCGCTGCTACGCTGAGATTGTGGCTTGCATGTGCAAGCAGATCACTCCAGAGAAACTGCACCACAAGCATTTCAAAGCTGTCGTCTGAATGCTTAGACGTGATACACAAGGCCTACTGCAGGCTGGACAGCAATTTATTGAGTAGTTATGATGTTGGGCTGCCAAGTTTTGACTTTGAGACAGAAAAGCAGAGCACGGGTGGATCCACAGACAAAACATAACTGCTGCTGTCTCACAGTCCATACATTCATTTTATTGTTTCCTTTGGATTTTGAAAAAAATATCACAGGGAATCAAATCAATTCTTCCATCCATCCACCAAATTTCTTGTCCAATTCAGGGTCAGCTGTCATTGGGCGAAATGCAGGGTACACCGTAGACAGGCCACCAGGCTACAGCAGGGCTTTAAATAGTTCTTTTTACTTGCAGTCAGTTCTTCAGCATAATAATACACGGTCTACAACTGAGGTCCACATGGATTCTTTTTAAAAGTTAAAGAACAATGGGCCAGGTAGGAGTTCAGCACAGAAGAACAAAATGCAAAAGGTTCATCTTGTATGTGGCATACCGTAGAATCTGTAGAGCGGCCAATCAAAGACGTTGGGTAACAAAAAGAAAATAAAAGGTGCTGAAAGCAACTACAGACATCACTGAGATGGGTAATTAGGATAATACTTAATGGGGTAGCTATGCCCGTCTGTTAGTTATAAATGTGTTCTGATTGCATTTTACATGTTAAATGTTAAAGTTCCCTTTTATGCATGCAAGGCTGGACAGCGCTGGGTACAATTATGCAGATTAAATACTGGTTTTCAGTATTCATTCTCAGGTTTTCTACATGAATAAATCCTTTGTTGCAAATGCCTTCACATGACATGAAAGATTAATGATTTTTTTTTACTCACCAGTTGCAAAGGTTCTTACTTGAGAGTCAGGAAATATGGAAATCGGAAAATAATGTTATGAATTTGAGCTGATTGATATTATGAACTTTAAAACTGACTTTGTAAATGGCTCTCTTTTAAAAAAAATAATAAATCTGTGGTCAGCATTTCCAGATCATTACAATTTATAACAGACAATGTTAGGTCTGCATGGTTTCAAGCAGTATGCATTGAGTTTAGCAAGTACTTGTATATATCCGATACCCTTTGTTAGGTATATTAAACAGCTTGTTAATGCATATATTTGATCAGCCAGTCACATGGAAGCAACTCAGTGCATTTAGGCATGTATGATCTGCTGCAGTTCTGGCACAGACTGGCACATTTATTTCTAAGGTTTACAGAGAATGGCCTGAAATAGAGAAAATATCCAGCGAGCAGCAGTTGTCTGGGGGAAAATGTCTTGTTGATGCCAGAGGTCAGAGGAGAATTGCCAGACTGCTTCGAGCTGACAGGGAGGCAACAGTAACCCAAATAACAGCATGAAAGCATGGGTTCATCCTGCCTTGTATCAACGGTTCAGGCTGCTGGTGCTGGTGAGGATTTTTTTTTTGGCACACTTTGGGCCCCACAGTACCAAGTGAGCATCATTTAAACATCACAGCCCACCTGAGCATTGTTGCTGACCACTCAGAGATGGCTGCTTCCAACAGGATAACATGCCATGTCACAAAGCTCAGATCATCTCAAACTGTTATGTGAACACAAAAAAGATTTCACTGTAATGGTCTCTAATAGCCTCCACCATCACCAGATCTCAAACCAGTACCTTTGGGATGTGGTGGACCGAGAAAATAACATCATTGGTTGGGTAACAGACAAACCATCAGCAGCTGTGTGATCTGAGAGAAGTGTTCCCATCACTTTGTTGAATCTGTGCTATGAAGAATTAAGGCAGTTAATAAAGTTAACTTGTTACTAGCAAAGTATACCCCCAAAAGAAAAAAAAGTGTCTGCTGAGTGTAGTTTGTAATGTGCACGGTGGCCTCTTATTTAAACACTTTCCAAACCACTTCTATATGCAATTGAAAACTGCACACACTGGCTGGCTTATAATAATGCTTTAATAATGACCTAGCTTTTCTCCAGGCAAAGATGCATTCCACACATCCTATATTATTTTATCAGGCGACAGAGTAAAGGGAAAAACAAATTTGATGTCAGGCATTTTCCCTGATGTGTGGAAGCTGTTCTGTTCAGCTTCTGCTCTGTATTAGATTTGGATAAAGTAACAAAGCCACCCCAGCCAAACACATTGGTTCACCCTTATCCGGAACGCATTCTCTCTCCACGACGAGGCATAAATCAAAGCTTTGCATCTTGCTTGTCTATGTACAATAGGAAGCAACAACAGCAAGAAAAAATGTCCTCATTTTGTATAGTGCTATAGCTCCGTGCATTACAAGAACAATGCTGCAGCTGTAGCCTTTCAGTCTTAGTATGTTACCACATACGTAGCCATCGGGTGAATCAGTGTTATCATAATCAGTTAGGAACCTGATGATGAATTAATCATTTCAGAAAGTAGATTTGGAGGTGGGGGTGTAGAAATGAGAAGATTTTTTTTTTTCTTTTTCTACCTGTGAAATCAAAGACCAATTTTAAATAAATAAGTGAAAGCAGCTGATCTGCCAGTAAGATCTTTCAGAGAATTCCCGGTAATCTCTAAAGTGTGTCTTACAAGGAAGATTGAGTGCAGCTCCTGCTCCTTCCTGCTGTGGTGGTGTCACATGACACTGTTGCACTGCTAAGAGGTGAAGAGGCAAGTGGTATACTCTATTTCTATACAAAGGTATAGAGTATATTTCATGCATTTACTAGGAGTTCGGCGTCTGTGAGCGTATTTTCATGGTCACGAAAAGCCCTAAAAAGACAGATATAAATGAAAAGTTGAGGAGAAGCTAATTTAGCAGAGCAAATAGAGGAGAAACATTTCACAGGATTACAGTGTTTTTGGTGGCATACTGTCATTACTGCACTGCTATTGTAGAAGTGTGCATCTAATTCCTCACTATCATAAATTATCCATTCAATAGCTCAATCTATAGCTCAGCATAGCATTTGCTTAATTTTTACTTTAGGGTTCCTCCTCGTGTCTATAAGTGTCTATACATTAATGCATAATAGATGCAGAAGGCTTTATTTGTTAAAGTAGATCCCGGGTTAGTTGTCGAGGAAGCTCCAAATGCCTCAAGGGTCTCTGACCAATTTAATTGTGGAGTGTGTGTGTGTGTGATTGAGAAATGGGAATAAATATGGCCTATTTTCTTTGTAGCATCATTAAAAAAACATTAAAAAAACATTAAACCTGGGAGCCACTATGATTTGAATCTCCACCAGAGACGAAAAAACCAATCCGATTACTGTAGCCAAAACAAGAAGCCAAATCTTTTTCCCCCCACATTTCATTCCTGCTCCTGCACTTTTTACAAGGAGAAAAGTGAATCAATGTTTCAAACTGTATTAACCCACTTATTTACCTGCTGTAGAGGTTAACAAGCTTAGATCCAGAGTTATGACGTGATGTGAACTAACAATATGCTGAATATACTGAAGAGTTTGGGGAATAAGATGCATCAGTTTCCCATCTGGAAGTGACTGCTGACAGGTTCAGATTATGAACAAATGCCTGATATAGCAGGCAGTATAGTAGCTGCGTGTCCGCTAATCTTTTGTATTTGGGGGTTATGACAAAATGAGTTCACAACACAGCTCTTCAAATGACCAGAACTGTTTTCCCCCTCCTTTTTGAACTGGCAAATAAAAAATTCTACTCACACCCTGCAACGATTGATGAGGGGACTGAAGGGTATCGTCAGGAAGACGCTTGGAGGAGATGAAATCTAATGCTGAAATAAAACAGCACAAAGGATTAGATGTAGCTAGGTACTGTGCGATTGCAGGAACAAAAGGATTAGCCAAAGAGAGGGATGTGGGTCACAGCCGGCAGACAGTGAAACTAGCCAGTCAACCGGCCCTGAGGCCTTCCCATAATCCACCATGGATAGCCAGGATGGTGGAGGCCATGTGTGAGCAGGAGGAAATGGAGAGGGAGGGTGAGTGGAGAGGTGTCATTTGAGTCAGGGCTACAGTGAGCTTTATATAGGCTTAAGTCAGGGCTGTGTGGCCTTTACAGGGGAGGATATAACGTGTTTGTTTTCACACCTTTCTAAATTATTCACACGGCACAACTCCCCTCAGCTTTTCATTCAATATTTCTGAAGGGTTTCAATTTCCTGAATCGTGCACTTTGACCTGCATCCCAGAGGATAAGTCACTGAAGAGGATTATGCCACATTAAGCAATTTGTTAACCCTGCAGCAGTGAACAAACCTTAGCATGACAAAAATGGGTGCATTCAATTAAATACATCTAGCTTCATAATAAAAGCTTGTCACTTCTAGGGATAAAGCAGAAACAAAGGTGGGTACAACCCGTGACTTTAGCTTCTGTTGCTATCAGAGGATAAATGGGGTTAGATGATATCATGATGCAATAATTGCTGTGACATGACCTCTTCACAAGCCTGAAAAGTCACAGCTTTTCTTCAAAGACAGGAAGTAAGATGGGGCTACAGATCTGATATGTTGCCAAAGCTGAATGCGGCCACAGAAACGACGTCCTCTTTATCTGATGGGATCAGTGTGAGCGCAGGAAACTCGGTGACCTACATCTCCTTCAGACAGACATCTGTTACCTTCCAGTTCCTCCCTGTGCCAAAGTGGAAAGCACCTATTACTTTGATAAACCACTTTTGCAGCAGTCTTTGCAGCTACTGTAACTATGAATGTTCAGGTGGAATATTACTTTCTGTAGTCCGGAGAAATGTGTATCGGGGGGATTTCTTGCTGAGGAGTTTATTCAAATGTTAACATCTGCAGCGCGGGGATAATTACAAAGATTCATGGTGGCACATGGCACAGTCAGGAGAACGGGACAGAAGGAGAAAAGATGATTATTGTTATAGTATCCTCTAAAAAGAGTGGTGTGTTCAGTCTTGTGCTCTAAACCCTAGAGGTCAGAGTATAAGAAAGAGGATTACAAACCAGGAGCCAAGTAGATTAAACAGCGGCTGACTCTAGAGTGCCCTGTCTAAACTCATTCCTTCATCCTAACTCAGGATCAACATGCACAGTGATTACAAAAAGGTTACAATGATTACTGCAGGTCATGTTCTGAAGAAGTTACATTGTGTAAGGAGTTCATCTGTGTGTGCTTGGAGCTGCATCTGTGACTGTGCTCGGTCTGGAGCAATCAACCAGCCATAATCAAAAAGAACTAGAAGCTCAAAGAGAACAATCAACCAATGCACGTCTGCCACGTCGCCATGGCCTGATTGTGCCCCAGTGATCGTGCAATCAGTGGCTATAAATAACCACTGGTCATCGCTGGAGTATCTAAAAATATCTATAAGCATCATCAAAAAAGTGGACTGATGTCTAAAAAAATGAATTTTTCATCAAAGAGATGCAATACGAATAAGATTGTGGGGCTTTGCTTGGTATAGATAGGCTCTTTTAAAACGAGCTTAGCCCTGACCCTTCCATCCCTTAAAAATGTAGCCTTTTATTTCCAAAAGTTGAGAAAAAGTAGTTTCCAACCAACTTTTAGAAGGTGTAACCGCACATAATATTTCACAGAGTTTCAGTTTGGTTATTGTCCCCCTTCTGAAAAAGCACTTCTTTTTCTTTTTAAATATGCTGCATATTTGAATAGAGATGGAGGTAAATATTCGGCTCGTACTGTTGGATCTTTCTGTTGCCTTTGACACAGTTGATCGTTATATCCTGACTGACACTTTGAACGTGAGTTGGCATCTCTGGGTCCGCTATGGATTGGTTCTCTTTCTATCGCTCTCACGGGAGCTTGTCAGTCTCTGCTGCTAATTTCATGTCCCCTTCCACCACTTCATCTTGTGCTGTGGTCCAAGGTTCGGTCCTGAGACTTTGTCTGCTGTGTGTATGCTTCCACTTCAGTGACTGAAGACATCTCTTAGTGTTGCTGCGTAGATGTTATCCAGCTGTACATGCCAAACTTGTCCCCATGGTAATGGAGATTATTGGACCCATTTCATCTTCAGTCCTTCCCAACTGTGAGAAATGTAGGTGTTACTTTTCATCAGCCACTCCGTTTTGATAAACATGTTGGTTAACTTGCACAAACTTATTTTTATCATCTGAGGAATATTTTCTTCTTAACCCTTTAAAGTCAAGTGTGTGTATAGGAATTTCTTTTACCTAGGTATTTAATCGCATTATGTTATTGTATTAACATGTCTGACACTCATACTTGAGACAAATGGTAGGGGGTGTAGCAAAGATGTTGGGGAAACAGGAACTCCAGAGGACCAGTCTTTTGTCTCTTGAGGACTCTGGGAAGTAGCAAGGGAGTGTGAACCTTAAGGTGTGAAACAGCTGTGTACTGCCTTTGTTCCTGGAGAAGGTATTTAACTGAGAGCTATGCTAGGCTCAGGGAGAACTCTGCTGACCGTCTGTCCCGCGGCCATGGAGGGCTCCACAAGCTTGTTTGTCTGTTCTTTGTGTGCATGGATTAAAAGAATGTTAGCTACCGCTCACCGCTCGTCTGCAGGCTTTATTTAAGTGGAAAACTTCCACAACATGTGTCATATTTGATATATGAGTTTTTGAGACTTCAGTGTGACGAAATAAACTGCACAATACATGTTTAAGCAATAAATGACAAAAAAATGATCCGTGCAGCAAACATGATACAATATCTGCAAATAAATCTTTAATTTCTTTTTTTATTTGTCAGAAGGTTCAATAAAGACTGAATTTACTGGGAATTATTATTATATCATGGGTCAGGCTTTAAATATTTAAATAGAAATGATCATACATGTTTTTGTTTAATCAGCTACTCGATTATTGCGATTTGTTATTCCTTTGCATGAGCATATTATCCCCGGATCACTTACAAATGGTTCAGAATGCTGCTGTGAGGCTTCTCAAAGGACCTCTAAAATTGGTCCCATGTGACACCAATTACACTGGCTGCCTATAAACCTTAGGGCTCAATTTAAGATTTTGGTGATCACTTTCAAAGCTCTTCACGGTCAGATGCCTCATATGTTTGTGAACTTCTACATCCATATGTAACTACCAGGTCTTTGAGCTCAAACTGATTAGTGCTTGTAGATGGTACCTTGGACCAGGTTAAGGACAAAAGGTGGTTGTGGCTCCCAGACTGTGGAAATCCCTTCTGCAGTCTGGATTCTAATTGGACTTAAGATTTGTGGATGCTACTGAGACCTTTAAATAGAAGCCCAAGACCCACCTGTGCAGGCCTGATTTTGTTCAGTTTTATCCACTTATACCCTTTAAGTATAAAATATCTTACTTTTATTCTTGAAAAGTGCAAAATAAATTACCTTTACTTCCTTCTACAAACCATTTTTGGGGGTCTGGGGGTGGAATTTGACTTTTTAAAAATGTATTTATTTTTGCATTTTCTAGTTGGATATTGTTTTGGCAGTTTTGCACTTTGGTTTATCCGAGTGGGAGTGTGTAGAAAAATTACCAGGTGGGGTCATGTTTGCAAACCTCTCCCTGGTCACTTGAAAAGTAATTCCATTGATGAAGAACTACCACATCACATTTTTGCTTGTGCACTTAATCGCGCTCTGGCTTGCATGCTTGTGTGCATGTCAGAGGGCATGGGGAAGTTGATGCATCTGAAGTAGGAGGTTGGAGATGTCCTCTTAGAGGACACAGGAGTCACGCTTAGAAGGATATTTACAGCTTTGAATCAAGCACAGAAGTGATTCAGAGCACTCTAGATGATGGGATATCCTATCCTTCAACTTTGCAATTGAACGGGCTCTGACAAAATGGCACAGAAATGATAGAGAGCATGTATAAACAAAGCAGAACTATATGCCCCGAGGCTGATAACAAGGTTAATAATAGGATAAGATGCCAAAGAATTCCATCTGAACAATCTCTTTATATTTATCTAAGGCCGGTCTCATCTGGTGTTACTGTAGTTATCCAGAATCTCTATAAATGACAAACTGTGACTTTGGCTGGAATGAAATATCATCCAGTATGTAAAGCAGTGGCTCTCTACATTTTTTTTTCTTTTTGCATTCCTCACTTCAGAAGCTGAAAAAAGTTCTGTCTTTCATTTTAATCAATCATTAACATTAAAAAAAAGGATCCAAATTGAATTTTAGTGACATAAAGGTCAGCACAACACCACTACTTTGTTTATTTTCCAGCAAAATTCATACAAATACAATTGAAACCACCTCCATATTCCTCCAACCTGCAGTGGCTTCAAGCCCCACCAGTGGTTTCCATCCCAAGCTGAGAGCCATTAACGGATGCACCCATTGTATTAAACAGTCTACTCATGCAAAAGCAAAGAAGCCATGCATTTCTAATGGAGTCTTGTTGCAAATTTGTTCTAGCATAACTTGTCAGGAAATGAAAGGGTTAAGATATTTAGAAGGGTTATTGTGTATATGGAAAGCAAGTCTGAGCCATGGTAAACACTTCAACACACTCAAGTGACTTCTTATCTAAGCATGGCAAGTGTGAGGGTTCATCTTATTAGACTTTCAGAAATAGACTGGAGTGAATCTCTCCACTCATATGGAGAGATTGGCAGTGCAGTCAGGGAAGTGATTTCAGCACTGCATAGAATTGAATTGCTGGAGGGAGGTTGGTTAAGCAAGGGGTTTAATTTGCTCCGGAGTATGTATTCTCATACTGATACGCCAAAATGTAATTGGAGTCGGTACAAGAGCCGGTCGTTTTCATTTGAGATTTGAGAGTGTTCATTTGAGATTTTTTTTTTGTGTGTGAATTGTATCATCTAAACAGTATGTTTTACCCTGTGTGGTGTGCACAGTGGATATCGTACAGTTATCAGATAGGGAAGGTAAATGAACAACGACTCTGGAGATACAATCTTATCTGGCACGATAATACATGTGTAACATGCAACCACCACATGCAACATCGTCCACTGCACCTAAACCAAAGCCAGATACACATCCGTGGCTTCTGATAGGCTGGGGTCATGACATATGGAGATGAATGTCAGTAAACACCGGTGCACACACTGAGTCGCAGCCACTTCCCACACACCTTTCCCAGTGTGATTCCTGTGTAATGATCTGGGGAGTCTGGACAGCCGTCTGCTTAGCCTCACCACACCGTAGGGTGCTGAGCTGACTGATAGGAAGAGAACAGGGGGACAAGACAGGAGGAGAAGGTTTCCTTTTTTATCATCCTGGCAACTCTCTGCATCCTGTGCAGAGATGTGAGAAATTAACAAACACCGCCTCCTGCAGAGACTAAAAAAGGTACAAGCAAAAATCCTAATGAATGACGGCAGTTCACTGAACTCGCTAAGGAAATCAGCAGCTGCCGCTAAGATAAGAAACCACAAAGAATCATCTTACTGTGACTTATGTGTGTGATTTCATTCATGGCATCATTAAAAAAAATAAAAAAATAAGTGTAATTGTAGTTTGAACCAATTACATGAATGATACGAATCCCATTATTCTAGCTGAAGAACAAAGAGGAAATTCCGTGAGTTTGCTGATGCAGAAACTCACCCCTCTGTTATAACTCTCAGTCCCTCTATGAATATTTTATATGCATTGTTACAGTGAAACCAAAGACATTAAGGATAAAAAGGCATCAAGTTGATCTTTTTGTGGGGTCTGGACCCTCAAGACCATTCAGCGGGGTTAAAAAGTCTTTCTGGAACTTGCAGCTGAATTAGTCAACAGTAGCACATAACTGCTGTCTGAAGTAGGCCACTCCTGCTGAGCTGATGTATTTTTGTACTTTGCACTCACATGTAGTCTACTGGTGAAGCTGCTGGTTTAACAGAAGGAGATTTTGTGGTGTGAGTGTTTTTATTTGGCACAGCTAGATAGTAAAAATATAACCACTGATAACTGTTTACACAGTGGAAGGAGTCCTCAGAGGGGTGGAGACTTCTGCCCTTTCTAACGTGAGCCAGTGATGCATAAAGACAGAAGCACACAGTATCATACTACGGGACCCTTTCTCGGATATCACGATTTTTCTTCTTCATTCATAAGAACACGGAGAAGGATGAGGTGAGGGTTTGGAGTAAGAAGCTTTTTTGGAATAGGAGCCATTGTCTCAGGAGAAAAAGAAAAAAAAAACTCTGAAAGTTAAAGAAGAAGAACGGTGGAGGTGGTGTTTCAGATAAAAAGCACAAACCCTGGAGGGCTCTGTAATCCAAAAATGAGAGAGTTGTGACTCTGAGACACTCAATCTGACAAGATGCATTAAAGCAATGGAAGAAAGAGAAGAGGCAAAACCTGATAAGAGGGCTGCTTCCAGGAAGAAAAAAAAGACAGAGATGGGATGATGAGCTGGAGATGTGACAAAGGAGACAGTGCTGTAAACCAGCCAACAACAGATCCATGAAACAATGGCATCATCCTGGGCAAAGCACACAATCACTAGGATTAGACTTGTGTGATACACTCTTATTCACTCTATCTCTGTGCTATGAACCTGAAAGGAACATGTTGTGTTGCTTCATTACAGCCATTCTGAGCATGTCTGTAAATAGTGGGCTCACAACACAGACTGTGAAGGAAAATGCACTCCATTGATTACTATGGTGCTGCTAATGCAAAAGCTTCTTTAACATAAAAAAAGTATAAAATATGAGCAATGTTGTGTAAAATATACAAACAACAAAACAACAACCTAACTCTCAACTTTATACCGATAAGTCGGACGAGTGCCACAAGGATTAATACCTTGAGTCCATATCAAAAGGAAATTCTAACCGACTTCCAGGAAATTGTGGCTTATTAACAGGAAATCCTACCATTCTAATTGACAATGCATGGTGATATTTTTATAGTACTGGGTGATTAGTGAGCTAACATTTGCCAATTTGTAGCAGAAAGTACCGCAAGTATCAGCCTCATCCTTTGCTTGGAAACGTTTGAAGACTTCACAAGAGGACAAAGGTTAAATTCTCTTAATAGAAGCAAGAAACAAGATTTTGGGTATTTGAACATTTCTACATGTCTCTTGTAGTCTGCTTGTCATCTGAATACTACTGACCTTGGCTGCATGGATGTAAATGATCTATATAGAGGGCTTTTTTAAATCATCTGTATTTGTAAAATATTGACCATTAACCCAGAAACGCCAAGTGAATAAATGAAACATAGCTTACATGTTCAGTGGTCATAGTTTGCTAAGTCTTGTCAACTGCTTCTGGAAGGAGCCTAAATAAGTAAAGCTTTACATGTGTGTCTGGGTGGATATAGTATAATTTGACATGGTTAACTAAGTAAACTGGTAGATGATTTCTTTGTTGTAACAATGCTTCTTGGCAAAAAATGTTATGCCGCCGGAAAGCCTGTTTACTTCCTCTTAAATGGTGCCACACTTTTAAGGAAATTGCATATGGGAGTTGAGCAGCAGAGTTACCAGATCTTCTCTGCCAATGCCAAACAGCTTATTCTAGTATTGACTCTTGCTTGGTGTGTTTGTTGGATTGGATACATGAACTCTGAAGAAAAGACATATTGTCAATTTAACAATTTATTCATTTAACAACTAGAACCACAGTAGAATGTGGAAGAACCATACACAGCTATAACAGCCTGGCACCTCCTCCTCATGCTGGTCACCAGCTTGGTCACTGTGGGATGGTATTCCATTCTTTAACCAGCATTTGTCACATCTCAGCTACTACAGCACCCACAAGCAGATTCCACAAGTGTTTAGTGAGGTTGAGCTCAGGACTGCAGGCAGTCCATACCATCCTCTCAACTCCCAATTTCTCAGGGTAGTCTCTACCTAACATGGGGGTAAGCGGTGTCATCTAAGAGGATAGAGCTCAGCCCTAGACTGCGGAGATATGGGATTGCCACTTGTTGCATCTCATCTTGATATCTTTCTGCATAGGGAAAAGTTCTGCAAACACTTTTCCTATCAGTGCAGCAATCAGCAAGTGTCTTCACTACACTTTGACCCAACAATCTAGCTGCTATAGGCAGAATCAGGATTCATTGCTAAACATAAAATTTCCCCACATATTCAGTTTCTGGTGCACTTGTTACCAACACCAGTGCAAACGCGCCTGGCAGTGAAGGGCAGTCATGGCAGGTCTCCTGGCAGTCCAGTGAGACTGGAGATTGGCTGTGTGCAGTCTGCTCAGGACTGTCTGGGTAGAGAGTCCTGACCAGACTGCCAGACGGCCATGTTGCCCTGCAAACTGCTGCAAATCTGTAGAAGACTGCCTACGGTTTCTAAGTGCTGACAGGTTAAGAAAACAATCTTCTTGTGATTTTTCTTCTTCTCACTGTATCGGACACCCCCCGTTATATGGAAATTCTTCTATTTGAAGACGTATTAAAGCTCACATAGATCCTAAAACGCAGCTTGTTGCTTTTACAGAACACCAGTTTGAAGGTACCCTAAACCACAGGCTCTGTCCACATCAGTCAAACATGGCATGCTTGGAGCAGACACCATCTCACCACTATAGCAAGGTCCGTGCTCACAGGTGGTGCTAATCAGACACCTGATTGGCAGCACCTGTGGTACCAGAGGCTCAAAACAAGAATGGATAGCAGAATATGTAGTTTGGCATGGGCATTGAAGATTTGCAACCCGCATACTCAACTTTCCAGTGCTATGAGATTTATTACCAAGAAGCATTATAACAGCATAGAAATAATCAACCAAATCTAAATTCTCTAAGTTTTTGTGCTACGATTTATATTCTTCCTGTAGCTTTACGTTTTGCATTATTTTAAGCCTTTGCCTTTTTCTCTCTCAAATAAATGGCATCATATTGATAGTCAGATTGGTGTGCTTCATTTTCAAAAGGTCACACTTTTTCTTTAAGCATGCATCAATGTCAAATCGTTTCTCATATTTGTATGTCCTTGAGTAACATAAAACCTTCATTGAAGGCTTCACTTTAAGTCGCTAATTTATATTTATAGAATTTCTCCTTGGAAGAAAAGCCAACTAGAGGCACTGAAAATTTCAGACCGGCACTCACATACTAATTGAGAAAAAGACTCGCAGTGAATTTCTCTCATAGAATCTTTTCACAGCAATACATACGACCTGAGCTGCTTCTAGCTTTCCTGCCCTTTAATCAGCAAAGTCAACCCGTGCTAATGTATCAATCCACATGGAGGCTTAAATATAAAATAAAAAATAAAAAATTCTGTCTATGTAAAATATTACGTTGTCTTAATTTAATTTTCCAGAGTGGTAAATATGCAATTTTTTTCCAATTCAAAGCTCAGCTTCTGCCTTAGTGCTTAAATTATGTTCCTTTTTGTCGAAATTTCTACCTGCAAAAACTAACATGAATAGCTTCACAGCTGTGATGTAATTATTGTGTCATTTCAATTAGTGGGAGGCTTTTGTGTCTCCCAAAGGGGCGCCTGATCACAGCTGAGCAGAATATCACCCGGAAAAGGAGAGGAAAAAAAGTTAACTTTGGTTTGATGTTAATTTTGAACAAAATGCAGACCACAGGACGTCGACAAACCAAACCTACGCAGAAGTTTGCAGGAAAGGAAAACAAGCATGCTGAGGTTGAGGGTCAGGCTAGAAAAGCAGAATCATTCTGTCACAGCGTTTTATTTACTCTGCCCACATGGTTAGAGTTGTTGATGTTTTAAGTGGGAGCAGAAGGATTTTCAGTCCTTGTGAAAAGATGACAGTAGACACTCATTGCCCAAAGAGCAGTGTCTGTTTATTCCAGATAAATCTTGCCCACCCTCCAGCATCATTTTATATTAATTTGAAGTGGTAGATTTTTATTTAAAAGAAAGAAGTTTAAAAAAAACACAGCGTAGAGAGAATGTTCAAATTAAATGCTGAATATTTAATGTCATTCTTATGTTGGGCTTTCCAATTTATTATGCAATTATTTGATATGAAGCCTTTTCTTTTGAAATACAGCCATTTCATTTCGATATGGCGTAGCTGTCAAATACAGCGGTTAAAGCAAGGTCTTTTCTTGGATTTCAAATTATATTACACTGACAATTACAAATTATATCTGCCAGGAAGTCTTTACAGATGGATGGAGGGTCACTAGACTTTAAACGGTAAGTAAATTAAATTTCATAGCCTGTCCAAACTGCATTTTCCCCCAAAAATTGCATATGAACATTTTTACAGTGTTTGAAAATTAGACAGTTGATATGAGAACAGTTGTGGGAAAGTGAAGTCAGACAACTTTGCTGTTTTACATAAAAAAAAAAACCCAGAACGTTACAAACTGCTTGTAAGACTGTGCTTACTGAACATACACATCGTCGGTGTAATCCTTTCCCCAGAACAATGCTGTTGATGCAGATCTGGCTGTCGGTGACATGCAGAGAATGTTTTGTATTCATTCCTGCGTGAATTGGTGTCAAAAAGCCTTGGAGGCTTCTTAATCCATCTACATCAAAATAGGACACGTTTCCCATAAATTACAATGGTGTACTTGCATAATTATTGTGGCCCCATGTTACATAAACAACTGCACGATGTGTGAGTGTTTATATTTAAGGTTTGACTTAAAGGTGGATTTTGAAACATGCTGTAGTAGTCTGTCTAATAACCGTGTGCTTATTGGACTTATACTGGGGACGGCTATAAACATTTTTTTTCATATTAATATCGTCTCACAGCCACTTCAGTATAACAGCTGCTGCAAGTAGCGATGAACCTGTTTAAGACAGTCACTGGATTTCTGTGCAGAGCAGTTCAATGCATTTGAAATATGATTTTATGGTATGACAAATTTAAATGAAGAAGATGCTGTTACATAAGCAGATATGCAACAGCCTACAGCGAACCGGCTAATGGGCTACAAGCTAAATTGGAGACTAAACTGGACCAGTGATTAGAAAATCTAATGGGAACCACAAATTCAAAGATCAAGTGAACAATGAGGGGATTTTTGTACAACCAAGAATCTCAAGTCTATTTGCAGCCAGAGGAGTCGCCCCCTACTGACAAATAATGGATTGCATTTATATAGCGCTTTTTGAGACCCTCAAAGCGCTTTACAATTCCACTATTCATTCACACACTGGTGAAGGCAAGCTACAGTTTTAGCCACAGGTGCCCTGGGGCAGACTGACAGAGGCGAGGCTGCCATATCGCGCCATCGGCCCCTCTGGCCATCACCAGTAGGTGGTAGGTGAAGTGTCTTGCCCAAGGACACAACGACCGAGACTGTCCGAGCCGGGGCTTGAACTGGCAACCTTCCGATTACAAGATAAACTACCAACTCTTGAGCCACGATCGCTCAAGAGTTGGTAGTTCGAAATGTAAGACCGTTGGGCTCCAATTTCAGATCTCAAATCTACGACTGTCCTTTAGAGCTTGATTATACTTATGAAGACCTGGAGTGTGCTTCTGAGTGACATAAATTTGGTCATCACAAAGTGAGTTGATGGACTGCTTCTACTTTCCAGTGTCCAGCTATCCAGCTGTCCGTGTCTAAAACTGTAAAGTGTAAAAATATAAAAACTAGCTATAAACTGATTCGCAATCGAGCCTGGATTATTACACGGGTTTTATAGTTTTTGCATCTGTCCACAGAGACATGTAATGTATTGCTATCCATGCGCACTTTAGGATGACTTCAAAGGAGTGTAACAGGAATGACTACTGGCCGTGGTGTCCCCATCTGTCTGTGTCTGTGTTCACAACAGAGTATAATTGCCCCTTTAAGAAGAGTGTGAGCACAGGCCAGGGATTAGAGGGGACATTTGATTATGGTACTAGGCACCATGCCCAGTGTGTATGACCTTATTTACAGTCTATGATCTCATGCCAATCCAAGATTGCCGTTATCCACAACCTTTAGCCGTTAGGGACAGCAAAATGTTTACATAAATAATAAATTTAAATTTAGCAAATGTCTTATTTTAAAAACCTTTCCATATCTCATCAGTGCTGCACTGTTTATTTTATGCCTGAGTTACTTACCATAACTTCAATGAATAGACCAACATTTTGAGATATAAGCCCACAGTATTTGCTTAGCGTTACATAAGAAAATATAACCCTCTCTCACATCTGTATGAGCCTTGAGCTCTGGCTCTGAATAAAACTCACTAACTGACACATTAGTCATCCGCACACAAGTAAATGCAAAAGAAATCATTCTGGTTTTATGAGGAGTTATTTGCTTTAACTAGTTCTTGGTGAATGGCGGTGAAGCAGGGACCTTCAGAGGTTTTATGATACTTAAGGTTGCCAGGCAACCAGCAATGACTCTTAATCTTTTATTAAGTAACCAAAAGCATCCCACGCCGTGTGATAGTGAAATTACAATATGTAGGTTTTGATGGAAAGACCTTGTTCTTCCTCTTGCTTATCTCTTCACAGGACACATTTATGTTTTACTGCCAATTGTTGCTGAGAGTCTATGGACATAAATCGTGTATACAACATCTCCTTGTCACTGTATTTGTGTACATGCCCTTTATCCACTTTCAAGGAGTTTGCAGTAGCACGCTGTCAATGTCAGGGCACAGCTGGAGCGTTTTAAGTCCACTGCAGATATTCATTTGATGAGCGTTAATGCTACACTACCATTACTCAGGAAAATATCCTCCCTCAGACGTGTCAGACTGGAGGGATTGATCTGTTTTATTTCTGATATGTCCCTCTTACCTTGCGGCGGCTGGTATAATATGTTACTGTCGTTCTCAAATTACTAATTTATGCTGTGTTTATGCTTCTTAGCGAGCAATGTCAATCCCCAGGCTTTCCAGGGAACCTGATAGGTGTCCCTCTCTGAACAGCTTTATGAAAATCAGCCACCTCATAAGCAATGCAGAAAAGCATGACAGATTTTTGTATAATTACTTGTCTACAAGGAGAAATCCAGAAAATGCTGGCGTGCATCATTAGCTGTAGATACACGGATCCGGTCTCAGATTCATAATTTGCAGTAATAACGATCATCAAGGTTTGCTTCTTCTTCTTTTTTTTTCTTTTTTTTTAACTGATTAATTTTTTACCAGCTTCCAGGAAAAACAGCATATTGTTAAGACGCTGGTTGTTTGGATGGTTGCTCAAGATGGACTATTTTTAACAGCTGCAGTCTTCACTACAGTTAAAGCAAAATAGAAAACCTAAACCTTTTGGTGGTTTTATTTTATCAAGCATATTCATTTTGCTAGTTTGCTGGGGAAAGGTTATAGATATTTTGATGATTTTCAGCAGTACCACTGAGTGAACCTCATGACACCCTGTTGAATAGTGGGATAATGGATGCCGGTAGGTGCCACTTAGAAACAGATAGGACCTTACTCACACTGACGCGAAACACACAATCTACAGGCTGAGTCCATACATTATTTCTAGGCTGACAAACACAGAGACTTGCAGTTTTTTCCCCCCTTTTTTCAGCAGTGTACTAAATTTCAAGCACTTTATTTATATCCATCAAGCTAATTAGTGTGCACAGATCCAAATACTGAGAGGTTCTTACAATGTTTGGACAATTATAAATACATAAAGCGCCATCTGCTCTACACTGCCAGGCTAGCAGTGGCAGCTGAGATGGAGCAAAATACTGCCAACTACCTACTTAGATCTGGGTTATCATCATATGAATTTATAGGCTGTTGCAAAATACAGTGATTTATGGCAACTAAACCTTGAGAGTTACAGCCCTCAGACAGCTTAAATAAGTTCTTTCTTAAGGATATACTTTCTGCACAAACACTTTAACAATAGCTGAATCCTCCCCAATGTTAACCTGTTTATTAAAGCATGGGCATGCATTGTAAGTACACAATAGAGGTCTCTTTGTGCTTAATAATCATTTCTCGTATGAATAATAAATGTACTTGCGGGCGCATCAAGAGGAGACATTGTAAAACACACAGGGAAAATGCACCAGCATTTTAGTTAAAGCATCCATGCAAATGCTCCAGTTGCAGGGTACAGATAATATTGTATGTTGGGTCTCATTTAGCTCCCAGTTTACAGAGCACTGTGTTATTCTATGTTGCTTTGCATATTCTGGCTCTTGGGTATGTGTCTCGTATTTCAACTTCCATCTTATTTACCAAATATATAATACATAGTGCTTTTTTTTTTTTTTTTTTTTTTAGCCCAGTAGTGCTACATTATTGCAGCATCATGGATTCATTTCAGTTGTAGTGGATTTAATTTACAATTATTTATTTTTCAGTGATGCTATTCTAGTCCTTTTTTTATTAGCATGCACTCACTGATCATTTTATTAGCTACACCTGTTCAACTGTTTATTAATTTAAATATCTAATCGGTCAGTGGCATGGCAGCAACCCAGATATTACAAGATATGGTGACGATAACTTGCTGAAGTTCAAACTGAGCATCAAAATGGGGAAGAGAGGTGACTTAAGTGACTTTTAACATGGCATGGTTGGTGATGGCAGACAGGCTGATCTGAGTATTTCAAAAGCTACTGATCTAGTGGGATTTTCCCAAACAACCGTCTCTAGTGCTGACAGAGAAAGGTCTGAAAAAGAGAAAATATCTAGTGAGCCGCAGGTCTCTAGGTGAAAATGTCTTGTTGATGCCAGAGGTCAGAGGAGACAGGCCAAACTGATGGGAAGCTATAAGTATCCACAAGAGCATCTATGAAAGCGCAATATATTGAACTTTGAAGCAGACGGGTCAAGCCTCACAGTTTAAATCATCATATATTGCTTCTCGAACATGACAGTAAACTCACTATACTTAAATGGTCACAATCACCAAATGTCAATCCAGTAGAGCATTTTTGGGATGTGGCGAAATGAGAGATTCACATCATGGATGTGCACCTGACAAATCTGCAATAACTGAGTGATGCTTTCATGCTAATGAATGAACCCGATTGTTTACATCTATGCCACAAAATATTAAAGAAGTTCTGAAGGCAAAACCTGGTAATGCAAAGTATGCTCCAGTTTTTAATCAGTACTACTGATGTTTTATTTAAAACATGTACAAAGTCATTCATTATTCATCATCATCATTTATGATCTTCCTTTATTTAAATAAGGATTGTTATTTAAATAATGATGTTATTGATTGTAAAAAAAAATCTTTCAGTAAGAAGGATGCAGCAAAGAGCTCAGTGCACCTTCATAGCCACAAGCCAAAGAGAATTTCTGTGCCATCTTCGGTTGGCCTTCACAGTATGTTTTTCCTTGCAAAGGGATTTTTCTGCAAATCCTTGCTGTAGTTTGGTTACTTCATTTATATCTGAATTACTGTTAAAAAGATAGACCTGTCCACTGATACAGGTTGTAAAGATGCCTACTGCCATTCACTTTCCAAGTGATCTGAACAGACCTTTTAAATCCTACAATTGATGTAAAAGTCTAGATAAGTTCACAACACTTAACCACAATCTGATAGACCTTCCAGCTTTCAAACTGAGGAAAACAACACCATAGAGGGAATGACTGTTGAGGAGGACTGGAATGGACTTATGAGAAGACCTTCAAACACTAAGTGCCTATTTTAATTTTCATTACATTGTTTGGGCTGCCATGTCATATAGCTGTGACATAAAGGAAAAAATACAGATCTGTATTTTTTCCTTCTGGACACTGTAGCATATTATTTTGATGAGCTAAGTGTGATGTGACGGCAGCTGTGGTTTCACCATCTTAGCCCTGCTTCACTGCAGACACCATGCTTTTCCTGTTGTGCCAAGTAAAGATAAGACAAAAGGAGAAAAAAGAAAAAAAGTTAACTGTACCTGTTAATTCTACCTGTAGGAACATAAGCTACAAGGTCATCTGTGAAAAGCCCCACTATGTAGTAGTTATATTGTACAGTAGTGTACAATGGTTTTGAACCAACCCATCCATCCATCCATCCATCCATCCATCCATCCATCCATCCATCCATCCATCCATCCATCCATCCATCCATCCATCCATCCATCCATCCATCCATCCATCCATCCATTTGCTTCTGCTTATCCTTTTCAAGGTCGCGGGGGGTTGGAGCCTATCCCAGCTATCTTAGGGCGAGAGGCGGGGTACACCCTGGACAGGTTGCCAGTCTGTCGTAGGTCTTTGAACCAAACCTTATGTCTTATATATATTTCACGAGGATGTAATTTAAAAAAAGGTTTTTGCAGGTTTCACAATGTTGACAGTGTTTTTTTTTAAACTGTTTATTTCTCTGTGCTTGGTAGATCTAAATTATAGAGCTTGGTTGTTTGAACTGGGGCCCAATAATTTTTGGGGAGTGAATCAAATACTGATTTTTAGAGATTAGAAAATTCTCATATACCGATTTTCTTCAGTCATTCCTAAACACACATACATATACATACAATATGGCAGTGTCATAAAGCATATAAGGATCATCGTATGCTGACTTTTCAGCAATATAACACAAACTATTTTGCAGCTTACTGTGAATACACAATTTCAAGGTCCCTGTAAGGAATGCATTGGCAGTCCTTTGGTGCTATGATGTGTTTTCCAGAGCTACGCCTTCATGTTGTTACTGTAATGTTATGTGGATGGTGTCAAAAATATGGAACAGCTGGTCATGTGGGTTACTCTTGTGTGTGTTTGCACTGTTTTGGCTCTTTAGCTTATGCTCCTGCACATGTATAGAAGATAGAAGTCATACAATACTAAAAACTGCTTTGCAAGATCTTTTTTTTCACTTCCTCCTCTTTGTGGTGACCTGTGATCTCATTGTCTGTCCTGTTCAAGCCAACGTTTCAGCTAGCATTTTAACTAGCGCCATCCATGTGAAGCACAGCCATGTTGGCTTTGTGGAGGACACACATGTGTATCAACAGCCTTTGCGGTTTTTTCTCTGCCTAGCCAAAGAGCATAAATTATTCTTGCTATATTGCAAACCATAAAGTTACTGTATCTAAAATACACAGCTTCTTTGTTCTGTTGAAAACAAACAATAAAACATATAGGTGTATAAATGATAAATGGGCTGGTACTTTTATAACACTTTTCTACTCTCACTGAACACTCAAAGTGCTTTTTACTAGAATCCACATTCACCCATTCACACACGCACATTCTTAGAGCTTCAGTCAATTCCTATAAGTGCTTTCCAATTTTCACACACTCACTCTGATGGAGCCATTAGGGGCAATTTGGGGTTCACTATTTACCTCCTGAGCCATATCCAGTGCATCCGTATCGCTACATCTGTAGGCCAACACTGAATGACTGATGATTGGCCAGCAAGTGTACCAGTTAAAGAATTAGGGATATTTTGAGCATGATGATAGATGAAAGAATAACAGAGCAGTATCCACATTAACTCACAGCATGGCACAGATTTGCTTGAAAAAAACATTAATTTTACAGGTTTTTGCAAAATCATAAAGCTCATGATTTAAAGCTAAAATTTCATGACTCTCGTGTAATTATTTTCATGACTTTTTGATTGTTTATTTCACTAGAATTGAGATGGAATTTGCACGATTTTTTCCAAAAAAACTATAAGAATAATTTCCAGCCACATAATTTCACTGAATATTTAACCATAATTAGATTGTTAAAAGTAATTTTTATGATTTATTTATTTTTATTTATTTTTAATAATATCACCACAAGTGATTTGCAGCCACGTTTAACTGTATGGGTTTCATAAAGTAATATAGCTGAAAAACATACTTTTTGAGATATATTAACTGTACATTTTTTTCTCCAAGGACTACTTTAATTGCCTTGAAGCCTTTTTTTAAAAATAGTATTAACATTCATTGCAGACAAATTCTTGTGAAAGTAGCCCTCTTGTCCTTACACTTGAGACACTTTTGTACTATGGTCACGTCAAGGTTTTCTAACTCTTTGTAATTCCCTCTGAGCCTGTTTATTACTGGGTTACAGCTTTTGATTGCTTGATATTCTTTGTCATACTGGACTTTATATTTGCTTTCATTCAATACACTCATTCACCGTAGACTAGTTACTCTATGCTGCTGGAAACATTCATTGAAGATTTTGGTCTATATTGACATGATAGCATCACACAGTTGGTGCAAATTTGTCTACTACACAATCAAATGGTGTGAGTCTGTCATTCCACCACATCCCAAAGGTGCTCTACTGGATTCAGATCTGGTGATTTTTTGGACTATTCTCTGTAAATCCTACATATGGTTTTATGGAAAACTCCCAGCACCTCAGCAGTTTCTAAGATTCTCAGACGGGCCTGTGTGGCACCAACAACCAAACCACATTTAAAGCCACTTAAATAACCCTTTGTCTCCATTGTGATGCTTTGGTTAGTCGTCATGACTACGTCTATGTCTAAGTGCATTGAGTTGACGCTTTGTGATTGGCTGATTAGATGAATAGTTGAATACCCAATAAAGTTGCTGGTGAGTGTAAATTATTTTGCATTTTGAAGCTGAACTAACCAACCAAAAATCACATTTACATTTGAGTTTTGTGCTTTGTGGCTTATTAATAGAAGCAAAGTCTGTTAGACACAATGGAGTTCATTGGCAGTTAAATGTGTTGCATATTTTATTATAAAATATTTCATTGCTCTCTCTTTTTAAAAATTCTGCATTGCACACAATGTCCTTTAGTCTGATATTCAAATGAAAGGACATTCTGATAATCAAGTTAAAATGTAAATTTATGTATATAGTCATAGTCATAATCTAGGTTTATTATGTTTAAATCAGGCATTCACAACAGCCGGTACCTTGTCTGGCTGCTGCCTTGACCTCACCTCACTTCAGCTGTTTTTGCCTCAGCCCCGTCTCACCCTTTTTGTTTGTAGTTATGTAAATGAAAAACACAAAACAGTGAAAGATTTAGAGTGAGGCTTGTCTCTGTCAGAGCAAGTTTCACTTTATTACATACCAATACAAAGCTGCAGTTATAATTTCAACATGCAGCATAGTTCTACAGCACCTTTTACTTTACCGATGCAAATGCTGCTTTTGCATGGCTCTCTTAAGTCTGCTAAAAATGATGAGAAGACCTGGAATCCTGTGCGAGGCACAGTGCCACCTTATATTTTAGACTCAACAATGTTGGCCGTGCCAGCTTGTCCAGGCTTGGCCAAACAAAGAGAAACTGGAAGTATTCATTGATTCCAAAGGGATTATTTTTTGTCTTGCTGAAGAGGTGCAAAAAGCAAATTTCTGATAACACTTCTTAGCGGAGATTTTTTTCTCAACCCACATGTGAGCTGAGTGGTGTGAGAATGCCAAAGCGCACATAAGGCAAGTCTGCAACCCAGACCATATGGTCAGTATGAGCCAAGTCTCATGTCCACATGTCCACTCGTGATGCTCCCTCCACTTGACATTGATGCACTCAAAACTTAAGATGCTGCAACGGCAGGCGGAGAATCCCATTTCTAAATTTCAGCTGCTACATTGTTCACCAACTCCCCCGGTTTCACGTGCCTCTTTCCATTCTGATGGAAGAAGCTGCTTAAAAAGCTCAGGCCTGCAAGAATTATTTTGCCTTTTGGGGTTTTTATTTGATGGCAGACTATGTGCAAAGCAAGGTGGAAGCTAGGGACGTTTTCATGAGCAAAAAGGCACCTGGCAGTTCATTAGTCAACACCTCTCTCAGACTGCCTAAATTTCCATAGACAACATGAACTCTTCTTTTCGGCATGTCCCTGTTGCTACTTTGCTTGCACCTACTTGCATCTGCTTTGCTTATTTTCCCACAAGCCTTTGCAATACAACTCCACGAGGCCCTGTGCAAATGAATAGGAGTGGGGATTTCTGCATGTGAATCTTTTTGCTAGTGGACTTTCACCACTGGGTTTCCTTAAATTTAGCTTCATAAACCCTGCAGGACCCACTAGGGGGATGGAGGGTCATCATTAAGATGCATGGTGTGAGGGCACGTGTGTTTAGACACACACAAGTTTTGTTTTAAATTCAAGTCACAAGCACAAATGCTTCCAAAGCCTAGAGTAGTCGACTAAAAGATTTAAGCCCTTGCAAGTCAGCACCCACCATACCAGTTAGCTAAACTAATTTTCCATGTTGTAATTATGTAATGTCTGACATGTTATCATGCCACCCGACACTAGCTGGGGCTGCCGTCCTGACAGATGGCAGTGCTTCTCTATCACTGTCTGTGATGGGGACTTTGTAAACATGCAAAGTGGGAAATAAAAAAAGAACGCCATCTGAGCTAACCGCACAATCCTGCAGTACTTTAATCTTTAAAGTGGACGGTTTTGTGTCGGCTGTGTCAGAGTAAACTGGTGTGTAACCACTCGACTGGAGCAAAGTGTAACCTCACTGGATGCTAACCTGCAAGGAAAGAAGGCTGTTGGTGTTAGTAAGGTGCTAAAATTAGCCACATGCTGCAAATTACTGATTGACTGAATGCGTGCAATGCTATACAAAGGGCCACACATTTCACCTACGTATAAGTGCGATTTGTTCATTCAAGCCTGTGATTAACTGTTTCACTTGGCTTGTAAATTCACAATATTTGTAGGCCTACCGTACAAATAATTACAAAATGTTATTGCTTCCATTAGTTTGTGCTGAATTTTGACTGTTTTCTGAGTTTTTTTGGTTTTGTTTTAGACTAATTAATGACTAGTAAATTAGGCCAGGTTTGTGTGTGTGTGTAGCAAATGTGGCAAAATGGAAGCATCTTGCCATGAAACAGAACACACTTTATACAGTATGTAATCTCAAAAGTGTGATCTAACATGTCCTTTCTGGCAAGAACTTCCTCTCCCCACTTCTCTCCACTTCCTTTGGCTCGTCTGGGGTGACACTGAAGCATTCCCATACAGCTGAGAGCCTTAATCTCTCCTGCATGTCCTGGGTCTAAACCTCCCAGTAGGACAAAACATTTTATTTACATGCGCCATGATTGTGACTTGACTGATCAGACCTACATCAGATAATTGTAGAGACGCTCCTAACATTCTAGTACTTGGCTGACTGTTCTCCGTTTGTCTTTTGTTTCTGTGTCTTGAGCTGCAGCCTCTCCTCTCTGTCTGACACACACAAACACAGGCAGAGCCATGTGGCGAGTTAACACACTTCAAGTAAAAGATAATCTTTTTATTGAGTTGACAGCATGCGTGTTACTGTAAGTACCTTCACAAGTAAGAACACAAAGAGTCCTGTATCAAATTACTTGTTCAACACATTATTTTTTAATCAACTTAAAAAAAAAAAACCCTGCTTTAATCTACTTCCTGTATGTTATACTCTTTGGCTCATATGAACTGCTATGAGCAAACCAAAACAAATCTTTTTTTGTATGTAGAATCACGGCTCATATTAATATGTAATGTCATGCTGAGACCAGCTTCTCTCTTTCTAGCAGCAGTACCCGCAGGCAGTGAATCCACAGCATGGCGCAAACAAACTAAGATGGACAAGAGATTATGAAAGTAATTAATAGTGACTTACATTGCAAGAACTCTTTGCAAATAAATTACACAGTAAGCATATGGATAAAGAACATAGTAAGAAGCATTTTATTATTAGACTAAAATTATAGCCATTGCCAGTAGTGTGTGAAGGGGATCAAGTAGGTTGGCCTAATCTAGAACAGGGTTTTGATGGAGCCGGTAGGAAGGTAAAAGCCTTGTATACAATCAAGGTGATTAGAAGAGCATCTTTCAACAGACAACATATTGAACCTTGAAACAGATGGGCTACAGCAGCAGAAGACCACACTGCGTGTCACTGCTTTCACCTAAGAACAGGAAACTGAACATCGGAATAACGTTTCCTGGTCTGATGAGTCTTGATTTATGCTGCAAAATCAACATGGTAGGGTTAAAGTCTGGCATAAATAACACGAAATCATGGCTCCATCTTGCCATGAATCAGTGGTTCAGGGTACTAGTGGTGTTATGGTGTGGTGGATATTTTCTTGACACTCTTCTTAAAGCATCCTTTAAACAACACAGCTTACCTGAGTATTGTTGCTGGCCACATTGTACCCATCTTCTGCTGGCTGCTTCCAGCAGGATAATGGGCCATGTCACAAAACTGAAATAATCTCAAAGCTGTTTCTTGAACAAAGCAATGAGTTCACTGTACTCAAATGGTCTCCACAGTCACCAGATCTCAATTCAACAAAGAACCTCTGAGATGTGGTTGAATGGGAGATTCACATCATGGATGTGCAGCTGGCAAATCTGCAGCAACTGTGTGACGCTATCGTGTCAATATAGAGCAAAATCTCAGAGGAATGTTGAGTTTAATGTAGAATATATTTGGATAAAGCCACCCACATCAGAACCAGCAGCAGCACAGGTCAGCTAATCACAGCCTTTCCACACACAGAAAAAATCTGCTGGAAGTCACATTTCAAATTACTACATGACTTTGTTGTGAGTGAGCCATTTCCCCCGAATGCACCATTACACTATAACACCACGACTCAGCTACTTGATAAAGCCGACTTCGACCCCTGGAGATAACCTCTACCACCTCACCGCTGCTTCGGCTTCAACACCTGACACCATCAGAAACTATGAAATACCTGGTTTTGTGTAGTTACTGTTCCCACTTCAATAATTGTTTATTTATCACTGTTTGTCATCAGAGTCAAAAACAGCAGTGTTGCATATTTCAGATCAAGTTTAATGATCTGTAATGCCATCATATTTGGTATATTTCTATATGTTAATTGTATTCAAACAAGTATTTAACACACATTACACCGCCTTTGACAAAGATAGTGCAGCCTTTCTTTCCTCCACCATTCTTCATAGAAGCCCCACCAGATTATGGTATTAATGTGAAAAATTGAAGCTAAGATAAGCTTAAATAAGATTTATAAGATCAAATATGTTTTCTCTGTGACCTTTACTTTTTTTTATTAATTGCATAATCCTATATGGAGCCGGCCTGATTAGTTAATCAGAGTGTGCCAAATAGCATCAGCCATCTGAAATGTCTCCTCTTGACAAGCTGACCTTTGTTTAACTCTCGGAGATGGCAGGACTGCTGTCAAAATCGATTTGTTTCAGAAGTATTTTCAAACATACGAAAGTGTGAAAAGCTTAGAGTGTAAGGAGATTTCAGTAAAAAAAATTAAAAAATGGAGTGTTGTGTCTGTGATGTGGAGATTGCTTCTTCACAGAGATTTAAACTGCACAGTCCATTGGTGACACAATATTAGTCTGCGTTTATAAAGCCATTTGGAGTGCTATTGTTATCTGCACAGGCACATGCAGCAAACGCTCACATGCTGCCTGCAAAACTCAGGTTAATGTGTGCCTTTTGTCCTCAAATTGTACACCGTTTCCTGTGCTTTTTGTTGCACCGTGAGTTTGCAAGCCAAGACTGACAGATGCTTTGCTGACGAGACAGCTGCCAGCACTCAACCCAGCAACTGGGTCAAGTCCTCCTGACATCCATGACAAGTCCCTGCCACGAGGGTCTGTGCCACTGTCCCCTCAGGCTCTGCGACTCTGTGTCACCTGTGCTCCCCGGAGGCCTTCGAGAGCACCCTAGAGGCGTTGTAGAGTCTCCTGTGGTTCAGATTTGGCGTTCACATGATCATGGACTGGAGAGGAGACTTTCTCTTATAATTAGGCTGTGCCGCATCCAGGGGCATGCTACCGACGTCTGCCATTTAGGGCTGAAAATGACTGCTCCTTCCCTATCCCTGCTGCATTATTAAGCGTGACAGGACTGGTTGCAGAGTGTCTCTACCATTCTCTTTGTACAGCTTCCCCTCACTCGTTACCTCCACCCTCCACTCCCCCACCACCACCACCCCGCCTCACGGGCCCTCCTCGACATCCCACCACCACATGTGTCCTCTGTGAAATGGAAATGCCGCCCTATTAAAAACCGTCAACCTGAAGCAGATCACTGCTGCACTTATGCTAATGTAGACACAGGAAAATATCACACGAAGAGAGGGAGGAGAAAAAAAAGTTAGAGGGGGAAGCAAATCGGATAAAAATCTACCAGTTTCACTTGAGGGATGAAAGTATAGTATCTCTAATTGGAAATGAATACTATTCTTGTGTGTATTTAGGAAATATTTACAATTGTGCGGGAGTTGGGGCGGATATTAAAGTAAGAGATGGGAATATAGCAGAAAGGACGAGATGCAGAGAAAACGGTGAACTCGGATGGGAGATAATTAGGCCCACAGTTTGGCCCTGCATCGAACAGCCAAGGCATCAGCATAGCTCAACATCTGCAGCTGTTCACAGTATTTTGGTTATAAGCATGCAGACAGGCTTTGCCTCTGTTTTTACTTAAAATGATTTTCATTCGTTTTAAGTGTCCATTCTAATGTTTGAAGCGGTTTCTATGTATTTGCATCCATGCAGGGTATGAAAATGCAACTGTAGCTGCTCAGAAATAGGCTTTACAATCGCTTAACAATTAAAATTTAACAAGACTTCAGAGTCTAGGTGATGCATAAAATTAAAGCAGAAAATAAGGGTCCTTTTACTAATCTGTTTGGTCCCGTCTTGGAGGCCTGGGATCAGCCCCTCTGTCACCATGGAGAGTGACAGTAATGATAAACCGTAATCAAATCTGCTCCCGTGAGGGTCTGCCTCATTCCTCAGTGCACATAATGGGGAGAGGGGAGGAAAATTAAGTGTCCCTTTGATCCATGCCGCTGAATACTGAGCATGTAGCAAATTAAAAAGAGATGCCTGCTGCACCTGTCTGGAGAATTGCTGCCAACCAATACAGTTTTTCTAAACACTGTGACATGCTTGATTGTTAGTCTCGGGCGTTAATTTTGCCTAAATGCAGCAGGCGTGTCTCTTATCAGTCGGAGATGGAATTGCATTATTGAAAAGGTCAAGAAAAGAAACCATTCTTGGATGAGGACAAAACATGCACACTTTTGACTTAAAAGTGTGTGTAGCAGTAAAATTATACAGCAATTATGTTGTGTTTTCCATTTACTTTGACTGCTTCGCTCCTTACCTTACTAAACCGCTGATGTTCATCACAAATGCACTCGCATATGCAAACAGCGGTGGTTAAATTTACATAATATGCTTTTGCTTCGCAAGTGAGGAAAAGGCGTTACCAGTGTTTAATTTTAGCCTGGTTGCAACATCAGTACCTGTCACTTCCAAATAAACAATGTCCCGGTCAAACATGTTCTTTGTTGTAAAGGTTACCTTGACTGGAAGATAGCGCTAATCAGATTAATTGATAGAAATTTTACCACGTGATGCGCTGCGTCGCATTAGTCTGATATTCTAAAAGGGGCTCTTTATGTGGGGGTAAGCACATGGGTTTTAATTCCTTTCCTTCTTATGCACATGATGATGGAGATAATGATGAGCGTAATGATGACGTGTTGATGACAGTGGTAAAGATAATGATTACAATAACAGCTGTCTCTTCCCAGATGCATAATTCTGTATGCTCTAATTGGATTCATGCCATGGCTGGAGAGAAAATTCATTTCAGATCTGAATGTTATGTTCATTCATTATTTTTTATAGGTACCTCCAGTTAAATGCTAATCACAGTTTCCGACCGAAAATGTGACATATGTGAGATTTCAGCGCGGTAATGATTTAATTTCGAATTCAAGAGGCAGTGTGCAATGTAGCTTCTTATTAGTAAGTTGTTTTTGATCCAATAAATGACCCAAAATTATAAAAAAGAGTTTCTTATCCGTCTTACTAAAAAACTATACAAATCAATCCAACCCTCACTATCTAAATGCAACCATACAAACCATCTTATATCAGTTGCACGGAAGTAGCTTTAAGCAGCTGCTTAAAGCTACGGCAATTACTTTTTGGCACAAAATCTGGATCTAGAGGGCAAAACAATCGCATGAGTGCTGCTGTTTGACTGAGGAAGAATAAAGTAGTCGTGGTAAGCCAATCACATGACCACTTCAAGATGACAAAGCAACAAGGTGATGGATACCAGTTTTTAAATTGTGTCGATAGGCCACGTAAAACCAGAGTCATGATAAACAATATATACAGTGTTTGTTCCTGAATAGTTTTTTCACGTTTACTGTCTAAGGACAGAGCTAGCACGCACTCTCTACTTATGACCCAAAAAACAACAACAAAAAAACCCCAGCCCTTTTGTGTTGGTGGAAAAATGCACCATGTCGACCAATCACAAAATGATATGGCAACATGACATTTGGTTGTTTAGGAAGAGGGGGAAGTTTTAGAAGTGACGGAGAGAGAGAGAGAGAGAGAGAGAGAGAGAGAGAGAGAGAGAGAGAGAGAGCAGAAAAAGAGAAAGAGCGAGTTTTGAGATGTGAGAGATTTTTGACATTTAGCGTGCTTGGAGTGTGTAGTTAATGTGTTGTCTTGTGTAGTTAGTGTGTAGTGTTGTGGATAGTTTTGTGTTGTGTGTCAGAACAATGAGGCGACTGCTGTCTCCAGGTAGAGATTAGGAGTGATACACCTGCTGCTGTCAGACCTGCAGGTACCAGGCTGTGATGTTCTCCTTTATAGTGGACAGAAATATTTGTAGTGGCACAAATAATTTGTGTCGGATCTTATTGATGCAGAACAGCTGATTGTTCTGTAAATAGTTTGAAATGGTTATTAAAAAAGGGGTAAAAGGTAAATGGCTGCAAAACTTGTGCATATGATTTTAAAATTGACAATTTATATTTGCATTTAAAGTTGAAGCCACAGCCACCCTGGGGCGCAGTGAAATATGATTCATTAAACATGGTTGTGGTTGTTACAGTAAAAAATATAACTTTTTCTACTCTGATTTTATGTTTTTTGTCTGACTTTAGATCAATTGTGTTAATACAGTATGTCAAAATGAAAACATAACTGTAAATTCAGACATGCTGAAAAGAATGATACCAAACAAGGCAAAGTAAATAGTTATTAAAGGTGAAATGTAGAGGGAAAATCAAAAGTAGTTACAAATGGCCAATTATAACCTGGACACCATGGTTAAAGATTAAAGTAACGCAATAGTTACTTTTCAAGTAATTGATTACTTTTAGAATCTTGTAACTCAGTTACTAACTCAGTTACTTTTTTGAAGAAGTAACTAGTAAGTATAATTAATTACTTTTTTAAAGTAACTTGCCCAACACTGCTTACATGTAAATGCATATTAGTCACCTAGCTTAATTGTTACTGGCACAGAAGGACCCTGCAATGTACTTCACACCTTCTTTATCACTAGCAGCTTCTTTACTTTAAATATATAATCTCCCCCTGCTGCTACTGCAACTTCTGCATGCATGTCCATTTTATGCTTTGGAGAGGCAAAGTGTGACATACACATCATGACCGGCATGTCTACTACAAGCTGTGCTGTGATATTTGGTAGTCCTGCCTGGATAGAAAAACACATACTGGAACAATTTAAATCAGACCTTCCCAAAGACCTTCCTAGGGGGGGACGCAGAGCCATTGCAGAGGGAGGGGGGGGGGCAGTATGAAAAGGAAAAAACAAACAAACCAAAAAAAACCACGCTTGGACACTGCTAGCATAATGGACAGGTTTTTGATGGGGCGCCCACACAAATGCAAAGCAGGAGATGAAGCATCGCTGAATATGTTTCCAAACCAACTTCATTCTAAGCCAAAGACTAGAAAATATGGTGAAGCATATCTTCCCTTTGGCTTCACCTGCACAAGTGCCGAGGTAAGTCTCCCCTGCATAATTGGTTTTCCCTTCGTCGGGAGCACCGCTGGGCTCTTCAAATCACGGACAAACAGTATCCCACATCCTTGATTTTTAGTTCACAAACACTTGTTATAATAACTAACTACTCCTGACATTTTGGAGATGTTAGCTCTTTACAGTAAAGTTACAGCGGGATACAAATAATATCAGGCTGATCCTGTCACAATTTGTTCCCCCTGTCTAAATCACGGACAAACAGTATCCCACAGTTGTTTATGTTTTTAAACCCATTTTGCACAGAGAGGCATTTTTGAAAAATGTATTGATAGCAATGTTGAATATTATTACACAGGAAAAAAACAACTACACGTAAAATAATCACACCTTGACGCCTCTGCCTTTGTAAATAGAGGGACACAGTAACTGCGTGTGTGTATGTGTAAACCTGCAGATAGAGACAAAATACTGTTAATTTGAATATCTGCCACTTTGCAATTCATCTCATGTAAACAATAACGTGGCACACAGCGTGACGTGAAAAAAGGCACATACCTTTGACGTTGCGTGACCAACTCTGTATTCCTCGTCCACACCTAAATGCAAAAAAGGAGTTTTAAAAAATAGCGTAAAAGAGTTTCTTACTATCTGTAATTTATTGCATATTACTTGTATTTAGTTAATTGTTTACTAAATGTTTGAGCTGTGAAATAAACCGCAATGGAGCAAAATATGGGTGTGTGTGGTTAAAGGATGTGTTTGCGCGTGCATGTGTGCGCGCACGCGGGGGGGTGGTGGGTGGTGGTGGGGCATTTTTCTTGTAAAACAAAGCGGGGCCTGGCAAAAAAAGTTTGGGAACCACTGCTTTAAATCATGGACTGGCCTCCCCAGAGTGTGAACCTCAACATTATTGAAGCAGTATTGAATGATCTTGACACAGAATGACACAAAAGGCAGCTAATGCCCAAAGAAGAACTTTGAATGTCCTTCAAGAACTTTTCCTGAAGACTACCTAAAGAAATTACACGAAAGCGTGTCTAAGAGAATTCAGACTGTGTTGAAGAATAAAGGTGGTTGTACCAATACTGACTTTCGGGCGTGTTAGAATGTTTTTCTGTTACACACGGTATATAATTAGGTATTATACCTTATATATCTTATATTCCTTATATGTGTTCCTTATGTTTGCCTTTTTTCAATAAAGTACTGCGCCCATTTTTTATTTTCTTAGCAAAATAGACATAAGGAGTGGTTCAAGATTTTTGCACATATTGAGCCATGGTGGGGGCATAATTAAGATAAAAGGGTAGAAAAAGGATAGAAATTCTTTTGTTGTCATAGGCATGTCCACTCGATCATGATTGGAGCCCAAACAAAAACTGAGCTCTCCGACTCTGGCATATTTCCAGTTTACTTTCTACTTGCATAATCTTTATAGCTCTTACCACCTAATCATGCTTTGGATCAGATATTAACCTCTCACAATAGTCCATCATATCTCATTAGCATAAGCAACACCATCTCATGTATTTGCACTCAACTGCAGGCCACGAACATTTGTAGTTAAATATCTACTTTTATTCATGTTGTGAGCAATGGAATCAAATCAGTTAGGATTAGTTTGTTGCTAAAAGATAGACTAATCAGCCACAGCCAGTGTGGGAAATTAACACCTGCTGAATGAGGGCAGATATTCCAATTGCTGAATAAATCTCAGAAGGCTATTTGCCGCAGATCAATATTTGTATTAAAAAAATTATGTAATAAAGCATCAGTGCTGAAGGTCTCTACTCTAATTTGGTGCATTTTTCCAGATTCTTTATTTTGTTCTCTGCTGGCTGTTTCAAAGCATAACCCTTTCATTGTCCTCTAGCCCTAACCACTTAACAGCAACCCTAACCAAACCACGTGGTAGACTAGGGGAGGGACATCATTGACCTCGCAAGTAAGTCCATAATTGCAGTGGAGCCAAGAGATAGGGGGGTTTAAATTGTTTTAAATGACAAAGCAACAGATTGGTTTACAAAACCTTCTAATGAACTTGTCTGCTCAAATAGGACATGAAAGACATGAGGTATTTTGGAGCACTGTTGAACCCATCATTTATAATAGTTAATACCAGCCATAGGCTCTGCGCTTGTGTGCTGTTGACTTTGAAAGGCCTGCAGTTCAGATACTTCTTAACTAGGTTTTAGAGTGATAGGATGGCTAAGTATCATGGCCCAGCTTTGTCGAGCGGTCAAACCCTTCAGGAGGAACAAATTACTCAGAGAAATGTAGGGGGTGATGCCCAGCCATATTACCCATTACACGGGTGGAGACAAATGTAGCACCGCACATGAGAGTCATCGAGCCAGAGTTTTAATTATTGTCAGTGTCAGACTTGAGCACAGCCACTCAGGGAGGCAAAAAATAGGATGGGATTTAGCCTCTTTTCACTATCCCTGACAGCTAATTACATATAAAATGGCTAACACCAGAAAACAAAAGCAGCCGCACAATTACACTTGGCTGCAGCTTGAGCTCAGCTGTGAAGACTCTAACATGGGTGCTTAAACTTTGAATTTCTGAAGAGGACTTTACACTCTGAATGCATGAGCCATCATCAGAATGTGTGCATATTTTTCGAGATCAATATAAACCTGTTCAGGCTGGTAGCAAATGGGTGCTTTCTCGATGCAGCCTTGAGCACATATCAAAGTGTGTGCGTGCGAAAAGTCAAACGCAATGAACGTTGAATATGAGTTCAGCCAGGAGGACTGTTTCACTGGCCAGTCTCCAAATGAACATTGACTTCTTCATCTATTTGATACATTTCTAACTTCACCCAGGAACGATGAAGAGGTAGCACCACTCCAGGGCATCGTGATTGGATGATTCTGCCTTGGGTGTCTTATTTTAGTATTTTCCATCAATCATATTCAATATGGTCTAATCAATCTAATTGGTGGTCAATTACTTTTCCCCTCTGCTCCAGTCCTGAATCTTGGCAGACGGATGACTAAATGGCAGTTGGTTAAAAAAGTGGATGAAGGGCTGTGTGTTTGAGGGCTGTTGCTTTGTATTCTTTCCCAGCCTGGCAGAGGTTCCCTGCTCACTGTCCTCCAAGTCAAAAGCCAGCGCACCAGCCAGAGATGGATAGAAAAGGGGAAAAGACAACGATAGTGAACAGTCCTGGCTTAATTTGGCCTTTGCGACACTGAGACACCGGAGCCTTTTCCGGGACACCTTTTGATGCGCTTTGTGTCTGTATGTCTTTCCATATATGTAAAGATGAGGATCTAATCACCCTTATCCCTGTGTCCCTGACTCTGAAATAGGATACTGCAGGTGTGTTATCCCAGATGATTATGCGTGTGTTTGTATGTTTAAAAGGAAGAAGCAGCTGTATGCGTGTGTGCAATCCCAGATCAGCTGTATCACTTCACTGTTCATTCGGGCTCTCTTTGCTTGATGCTGGCATAACAAGCAGGAGCTGATCTGTGACATCCACACATGACAGCTTAACAAAAGGATACAAAAAGCATATGTGGGACCTGATGACAGCCAGCCGCCCACCCTGAATTAAATTTTCAGTCTACAGCTCCATGACTGCTTTGGTTATTTCTAAAACGTGTTTGGTCTGACCTAAGCTGAATCAAGATTTATAGGGAAGGTAAAATCATTTGTGCTTTGAATATTTTTTGAAGAACCAGATGGACTTGAAACAGCTTTTGTGCTTTGAGTTTTTGTTGTCATGCAGCTGTCACCTCACCTAAATTGCTGAGGTTCGAACATTAGCAACGACTGCACGGTTGAGACCCATAGAGTAAAACTCAATGGAGTAAAAGAGTTTGGCACCAGCTGCCCGGTTAAAACACATTTTAAAAGCTAGGAGTTCGTGCGTACTGTGATGGCCTATTTTGTTGTTGTTAATAAGAATGTGCTCATGCCTCAAGCTGGTTCTCTTGCCACCAATCCAAAGAACCAGTGACAACGGTTTTAATAAACAGGATTATTCAGTTGCAGAAAGCCTGGACCTCTTTATGTTCTTTCACAATTTCTCAATTTTTGGGGCTATAACTGGTGATGAAGTGACACGTTTAACAACGATGCTGCACGGAGCAGTAATGATTGACATCAATCCCTCAGTGCTAATCTAAGCTTCCTAAGTAAGTGCATGAAATAGGATAAAGACATAATCATAAAGTTTGTGTAAGTGCCTCTGTTCTCAGTCTTTCTTTCTTTTTTCTTCCTTTGCAAGTCTTTTGGGCTTCAGGGTGAAGTTGTAATGCATTTAATGCACAGAGTGAATGTTTCTAACTGATGCAAAGCAGCAAAATTATAATACTTGAAAGCTTTGGCAGTGATTGAGGCACAGTCAAGCACAGCTAAATGTGTCCTGCTGATAGACGTTTAGGGGCCCATTAATTTGAGAAGAAGCAGTTGTGGAGGTGGGAAAATGAGTTTCACTAAAAGCCTTTCAAAAGTGCAGCTCTAGGTAACATCCAGGAAAAGCAGAAAAGTCTTTCTTTCTTTTAATGTCTCACGGGAGAGCTCGCACCACACAAGCAACAGCACAGGAATACGCACTGCATGTGGTTTGGAGATGAAACTGAGTCTTGTCCTAGTAGCATCTGGATGAACAAGAAATTTAGTGATGAGGCTCAGTTTAAATATCAGTTAGTGGTTGGTTTACTCATTTTAAATGTTTGAGAGTACAGCACTGCTTTAACTAGACGAAGAGCGATTCTCCGAAAATCGAGTTCAGTGAATTCCAGGAACTGTTTACACTTTAAATAAATAGCATCAATGATGACGTCAGCTTTGAAGTAAAATAGGAAAAAACATTATCTAAAGAGAGCTGCATTAGATGGCACTCCACAGGTACTCCAGCACTGCCAGAAGTCCAGATAATTAACCTCCATGTCTGTGGAAAATATTCTTGATTTTTCGATTATTTTTCAGTTGTCCCTTAGCAAGAATATATCTGCTGATGTATGCTCTTACAAGGAAATAATAAAGTCTGTCTATTTAGAGACCAACAGAGTTGGAAACATTGGCTTAAAATGTTATGCGATGATTTGTACGTAACAGCAAAACAGAAGAAAATGTTAGTATTGCATTTTTCTACCATTTGGACTGACCTTCTGAGACAATGTCAGGATTTTTTTCTAATTCTGGATCTTTCTGACACCTCCATCCATCTGGTTTGTAGACTACAGTTTTTTGCCAGGTAACACGTTAACATTGATAACTCAATATTCAAAATGTGCATGGGTCTGCCTTCAAAAACATGAAAAAAAGCCCCAAAACAAAACATCAAAGCAAAAGTTTTTATAATGTAAAACAGAAAACAGTCATGACACTAGATACACGCAGAAATCCCCCCCACAGAGCTGCCTTTATTAGGTTATTTAAACATTGAGTCATTTAGTGTTTATTGCTAGTTTATTGCTGTTTCCACACCTGACAAGGCATGACTGAGGGTGGCCTACGATGGCCCTACACTTCTTGCTACATCCCACCTTTCCTTCCTGGCTGGAGTTTTCACTATGGTTGAGGTCTTGGTTGGGAATGCCATTCTACAAGCTTAATATTAGCCAACCTTATCCATTTGAAAACCAGCTTTGCAGCTTGTTTGGATCACTCAAATATGCTCGCTGTTATAACAGATTCATGTTAACTTGATATCAGCTATAATTATTAACTAGGGGTTGATTTGAGGTGAAGTTGAAGAGTTTGGAGGTTCATCCAGACCTTGTTACAGTGATGACACTTTAGAATAACTTGCACTCATGTACAATTGTTTGAGACATCACTCCAAGCAACCTTTGCATTTTGTGTAAATCTACAATTCTCTTTCTTATATCTTTGAGTTCCTTGGACTTTTCCACTGTTCTTGTATCGGTCTATTAAATAAGTGCTGTCAGACAAATCCTTTTTATGCTGGCAAAGAAAAAGTTGAAGTCAATCATCATCACTAACGAGAAATTAATAGGCCTTGGGCTTGTCAAGTTGTAAGACACTGTATCATTTTCAGTAGCACTTATTAAAAGATTTAGGTGATTGTATGTATAATGCATATATGTGAGCCAGTATGTATACTTTTGATCAGAGAAAATTTAAAGTCATTCAAATGTATGCTGTACAGTCATTCCACCCTGCAAAAAGAACAGTTCAAAGAAAAGATTAAACGCCTAAAATTACCATGACATTCATGCCCATGATGAGTTTGTGCAAACCTCTGACCACAACTGTGTATTATTAGGTCCTAATAATATTAAGTCTTCATCTTATTATTGCTAGATGACTTGCCTAGATGCATCTGTCTACACACAGTGGGTGATGAGAGAAAGAGAGAACGAAGGCGTTATTTTCTGCTTTATATCAGCAGGCGGGCAGCAAATCATTGAGTCATTCTCATACAGCAAAGAATGATGTAGTCTATTGTAATCTGTACAATAAAGTGGACAATATCAGCAAAAATGGACAATTTCAGCTGAATAGACAATACAATATTAAGCTGTGACATTTAGTTGGTTCTTTATGGTTTTTCAAGCTGTTTTCACATAAAACAGCAGGACTAAGCTAATAAGTTATGTTATCTAACTTAACAATTGTAGCTTTGTTAAAAAGAAATCCCTCGTACTTAGGCCAGGCAGTCTGCCGACTTGTATGTATTGGCAGAAACCTTTGTTGAGGAGCATAATTAGAGAGGACCTCAATTAACTGCTTACTCTTTTTAGTCATTGTTCTAATTAATATTCTAATCAAAATTAATATAACAATTGTTTTATATTAATTTTGATTACAATAACACACAACTAACATTCTGCAACATGGGAAACCTCATGATATGAAATAATTTATGAAAAATAACCACTAACAATTCCACATTTACAAAATACACTGGCAGATGGCATGCTGGGTAATGCTACCTAGCTTGGTAGCATAACGCTGTGTTCACAGCTGGCAGAGGCTCTATGGCTACATTTGAGAATGGGCAAGACAGCTGGAGGATGAAGAAAAGAGACTTTGAAATGCAACCAAGCAAAGTGTGATCACAAGAGAAACTGAGTGTAATGTTTGGAAGTTTTTTAAAAGGCTTGTTTTGTTGTCATTTCTGGTCCTGTTGCGTCTGTGCTGGACTTTAAAGTGGGGCTCAACTGGGAACCGGTGGAAGTGATGATCAAGTGTTACACAAGACTAACAGGTGGCAGAATAACGCGCTCCAAAATTTGGAAGAAGTTGACTTTAAGTAATGAACAAGGCATGTTATTCTTAAGTATAACAGGTAGCCTGCTAAGGACAGAATCACTCTATATAGCCCTGTGACGAACAATACACTGAAGTTCACAGAGCTCAAATGTAGATTGTTTACTGTTTTGATTGTGTGGTCTGTTGCATGTTAATAGTTCCTGTATTTTCTTAGGTTGGAAGGAGATAGGATACATACAGACATATACACATATACGTACATAGTGCAATCTTAATAGTAAAATAACTCTGTGATATTCAGGTTTTGCAGTTATACGATCATTACCTACATGCTGTTAATTGTCTATCATTTGAAGCTTTAGGGTCAAGTGACAAACTTAGAGACTGTTCTGCAGCCAGTGGACGCAACTGAAATTTGAAATTGGTCACAAAAATGTCTCATCAAAACCCTTCTTTTGGATATTTTTGGTCATTAGACTATTCCCACAGTCCACTATAGCTTCATGAAAGACACCAAGTTGTCTTCAAGCACTTGGCAACTACTCTCAGAGCAGTAGTGAAACTTTTTGAGAGTAGTAAAAAAAATGGGATACAAAGCAGAAATAAAGACTGAAAAGCAGAAGCTGTACTTTTGGAAAATGCAACATGTTCTCATTCCAAAACCTAGGGTTAAGGTTATGGTTAGGGCTGGAATAGACGTCTGGAGCGTGTGTTACTGCCTGGAGCGTCATTCTATTGGATTCCATCCACAATCCGGAGCGTATCATAGGGACGTGGAAGGGTACCTTTTACTATGAGACGTTACTATGAGACGTTACTATGCGACGTTACTATGAGATGCCTCAGGACGTGACAATCTGGGAATGAGAATGCTCTGTGAAAATACTTCCTGCGGTGCAGAGGTACAGCTTTTACTTTGAAGGTGAACATTCTCTGTTTCTTTCCAGTTATTTTCCGGTTTTACTACTGCATTTTAGTAGCTGTGAGTGTTTGTAGACAAGATGCTCTCCTTGTCCTTGATGACTGATAAAGTCAGCAGTGAAGCAGAATATGTGTATTAAGAAAAACATATATGTTTATGGTTATGTCAGTAGTCTGCATCATGTCCAACATGCTAAACAACTCTTGACTAACATCACGCAGGAAACCTGAACATCATATTTGATGTTGTACTTGATGTAGTGTATTATAAAGGGGCAGTTCTGGTGGCTGTTGAGGTGAGAAGCCTTTTTATTAGGAACATTTCTATATATATTTCCTATATATATATGAGAGAGGCAGATAAAGAAGCCTCTATTTTGTTTTGATTTCTTTTCGTCTTTTTTTCTTTTAAAATGTAAGTTATTTATTCCAATTATTGATTGTTTTAATTGCTGTTTTGGTTGTACTTTTGCTGGTAACTTCTTTCAATGATAAATAAATCAACTGTGATTGGACTGAAAATAGCGACGACTTAAAAAACACACACGAACATGAGCGATATGCTCTGAGTGTGCAGAAAGAATAAACTATTAAAGTCTAGAGGTTGCATTGATTTATCACTGATGTATATTAGGTGCCACATGTATGTTTACCGAGGTTACTAAAGACACAAAAGAGGACAGACGAGTACCGCATGCCTGCATGCTTGTTTGCTCAGTAGGTGTAATATTGACTGAGAAAAGTCAATCCACTGGAGAGTAAATACAGAATGCTTGAGAGCTTTGCTGCACTATATTGCCTGATCTTTATGCTTTATGTTTCTTTGTTTACATAAATGAAGACATTTTACAACAAATGCATATAGGTAAAAACTGGTGTATAAAAAAATCACCAAATTGCAGGTTAAAAAGTGCCTGATGCTTGAAATATGCAAGCAGAGGACCCCTAATAAAACCTATGCCATATTTTCCCTTCACATTTTGTTTGTTGGTGTACAGTCACATTCATTTATCTTAAACATTTCACATTGCATACAATTTTCCATTAATAATTGATTCATTTTATCATCCCTCCAATACCCTTTTTTAAACCCCATGACACATTTCAGGTGGTAACATTTTCCTTTTAAACTGTGATAATAAATCATGGCATATTCTCTGGATTTTCTTTTGCTAAAAGCGAAAAGATAACGTCTAAAGTATCTTATAACATGCATAAAAACAAAATTCCTGATATATTTTTCTTTTATATCAAAATACTCACTCTGATAAAGAGCTATCTACGATCCCTCTGTGGAAGACGACGTGTGACGGCTCAGCACAAAAACACAAAAGTCAGCACATAAAACAGAAAACGTAGCTTCTGCATAAACCTGTGAGATCAGACCCCAGGTGCTGCAGATGTACAGACTGTCAAGTATTTGTGTTCTACAAAACGATAGTCATTTCTCTAAGTTTGTAAGGAAAGATTATCATCCCGGTGAGATGATGCTCTTTAGGTGTGCAGCTGTTGTGTGTGTAGCCAGGTATAACTGATGAGGTTCAGTATAAATACTGCACTCCTGCTGAGTTCACAGGGCACTGCTCCAGTTTCAGGATCAAGATTGCACCACAACAGCTGAACATACTTCCTTTCCCTATAAATCTGTGAGTGTAAGCTTAATGGGATAGCATAGGCAGCAGACCTTAAACAGAGGTAACTAATTCCTTGGTTGTTTTTGGCCCACAATTCTGCTGAGGCATTTATAAAAGGCTGCACCTGCCAATACCTGAAGAAACAAATGTATGGCTGGTAGTTTGGTCACCATTTAGCAGACTTGAAAGCCCCAACTAATGATTGGTCGACAGAGTCATTTATTAAACCCTAGACTCTCCAGTTTATAGATAGTTGCATTAAAATGGTAAATGCTGGGGTCCTGAAAAATTAACCTAATGATTCTTTATTCTTCTCTCATGGTTAACACATTCTTATGATATAAAGAACAATGATTGGTGCCAAGCTAAAATGGATCAATGAGATGCATTTATCAAAAAAAAAAAAAGAAATGTCACTGAACTACACTATTGCGCTGGGCAGAACATTTACATTAGAGTGAATACGGGCTCTGTAATTTGTTTTATTTTATTCCCATTTACTCCACCTCGGTGCCATAAATAAAAGCTGAGATGTAAACTTAACATCTTTGAGTTTAATAAAGCATCAATAGTTATTTTAACCTACTAGGATTTCAGACTGTTACAGACTACTGAACAGCTTTGTTTAGAGTAAAAAATAAGATGGCAGCCTTCTCGCAAATAGAAAATTTAGTTGCTGGCCAGTGATTGCATTGAATTTTGTGCTGTCAGATAATGACTGCATGTAGTTGCGATGACCAACTGGTTGTGGATTTTGCACACTCAACATCTAGGCAACCACTTTTGACCTCAAGCCTTCTGGTGCTCCCAGATTTGGACTGACTGCAATCACACTCAGACAGATTGGTATAATAGTAGGCTTGGTGGCTATCCTACCAGAGGACGTGAAGCTCTCTGGATCAGTTGAATGAATCCATAATCACTACAGCATCACCTCGGCATGCCTGCTGTTGGGGAAGCTTTATACGGGAAGGTCTGAAAGGTATTCAGCCGAATTAATGTCTCAACTATAGCAACTAATTCACTTAATTTTCATCCTCACCCCTACAGAATCAGATTGTATTTGTAGTAGTGGCAGGAGGCACAAGCATGTGCATGTTCTGGTTAAAATGACCCCTCCAGCTCACAGCAGATTTCCTGAGTAGAACAAGAACTGCTGTCGCTGCCAGCGTCCTTTATGGTGGAACTGGCAGCTGTCCAACTGCAGGACGTGAAGCTCTCTGGAGATCAGCTGAATGACATCCATGATCTCCACAGCATCGCTGTATGTATGCCTGTTAGCGGGGAAGCTAGAGAAGCGAAAGGCTGGGGGTGGCTGAAGGAACTTTCAAAATAAGAATGAGGGGACTTGTATTTGATGAAAAGAAATTCATGGTATATTTGGGTAGGAGTTAAAATAAAATGTAGGTATAAGAATTCTTGCACTTCCCCCCTATGTACCCTACGGATGGAGACATACGATTAAAATGGTTTGTCATAGAATAAAAGTGATCAGTCAACAACAGCTTAGTATTGATTTGCAGTGACCCTTCCCTTTAACAGGACAAGTGGATTCAAAGCTACTGGAGGGCACTTTTCCCCCTTGAATTTATCACCCATGTTTGTGTATATAAATGTTTGCCACAATTTACTTTTTGCATCGCATTATACTTTCCCATTAGGTGTCCCTCATACATCATTTCTGGCATTTCTAATCATAAAATGGAAAACTATGTGGTTCTATATTCCAGTAATGTCATTTATTCCTGATCAAAAATAAGTGCAGGTGTACACTTTGATGGGTTTTTTTTGTTTGTTTTTTAGTCTTTCAACAATACATAATGATTTATTATTCCGACATCCTGTATTGAAACAGTAGATTCTGACGAGGGTTTGTCACTTAGAGAGGTTGTGTTGCTGTTTGCATGGACGTAATCGATAAAGCATTGCATTTTTCACATAACAACGTAGCATAAAGACGTTTACATTTTTCTGCTGGGTCTATTTTCTGTCTAAGCATGTTTCATATTCTGAAAGACTATTTATTTCCTTCAAGAGCTAATGAAAACGGACTTAATTTACATGTTATTTTTCTGACATTTCAAAAGTGCAATTCAGATTCTCTTGACAGTTGGATGGAAATAGTAATAGAGTCACCAACTGAGGGCAGCGTGAAACGTACTGGCAGTTCAAAAGAACAATTAAACCTGTAACAAATTGGAAACGAGAAAACGGGCACAAAAATGGGTAAGGAGGAACATTTTATGATAAGTTGTTAAGCTTATAGTCAGCCAAAGACAGATGAATACATCTCACGGCTGTGAGGAAGATGGAAAAATGGAACATCAAAGCCCTGTAGGACTTTACCATATGTCACTACTAAAGACTCAATATTTTTGCAAGCAAAATGTGTTGTGAACTGAGAGACACACTCTGTGTCCTGAGGAAATGAAGTTCCATGACAACTCAGAGGAGTCAATTAATCGTAGGGCCTTAGTTCAGGCAGAATGATGAGGTGGGGTTAAGTCCGCTGGGCCACTAATTAAAAAGAAGCAAAGCTCATCTCTGTCTCTGCAACACAATGGTATTTTAGATGGATGCTTGCGCTTTCTAATGCGAATAAGCGCGCACATACACAAACACATCTACACAGATGCATGCAAAAGAGCACATAAACAAGGACTGGCACACACACACCCACACAAAATTGAATTCTTGTTAGATTGCACCATGCAAAGGCTGCTGTTGCACTGTGCTAAGCTTCCCAAAGCAGGAGAATTATCCTCAGCCCTTGGTCTGAAATGCTCTACGTGGGAAGTTAACAGCACAACTCACTCCTGCAAAATCTACATGATTATCCCAATCAAAGAGGTGATGGAGAGCCACGCTGATTTTGGTTAATCAACTCCATTAATGCCTAACATTAATTCAATGGCTGTGTAAAACACAGTTACATGACATTGAGAAAGCAATTATCAGGGAGACAATAATTTGGTTAATAAAGATCTCATTAACAATCATTATGCGACTTTGCTGATTCTTTTATCTCGAGGCAAGCAGGACGGAAAGAAGGCAGATGCCCTAAATGCTGACAAAGACCTTATTTCATTTCCATTGTTTGAGGGAAAAGACTGTATTAGAGATAGCCATGGTATTTCAGCCCTTTTATAATGTATCAGTTGTGTTCATTTTCTTCCAGGGTAATAAGGCTTAGAGAAGGACACTGGAAGAATGGCTCACCTCTTCCTCTTCACCTCAATTTACCTTGTCCTCCACAAGCTCTGCCCCAGAGCGCGAGTGCTTTGATTTGCATTTATGCAGCTAAATAATGAAAGTGTGGGGTGTAGTACATCAGCAAAGCGCCCAGATTGCATTTAGGCAGGTGGGCTGAAATACAACCAGCCATCATAATATGCTTGGTTACACAGAATCCAAGCGCAGCCCTGTCAGTCATGTGCTGGGCTCGGTGGACGCTTTAAAAAGCTTTAAAAAATGTGTGGAATTTCTGACCACAGGCGGTCGTATTTAACAGCGTTATGCTGAGAAGCCCGTGTTTGTATTTCATGCTCTTCTAATATACAAGGAAACCATTGCAGGTGGATGCATTAAAAATACTTCCACTGATCAGCAGTTGGTAAGGTGTTAGGAAATGATAAAACACGTCATAAAAGAGAAAGAAGGCCGCTGGCTAACTAATAAACAAACATCTGCATATGAATACTAGAATGCATATCTGCATATGGTATTAAAAGGGGTAGTCGTGTTTGAGCAGACTTTGGTTGTATGTAGCAGATTAGAGAGATTTTATCAAAACACAATCATGAAACCATCATTTTAAAATATATATCTTTTCACCAAGAATGACTGGCAGACTAAAGAAGAAGTCTTGACCTGGATACCCAGTGGGTACACCTGAAGAACAGGATGAAAAATTGGTTTTCCAAATTCATTCAGTGAGTTTAGAACAAGTCTGCACAAAGTAACTTTTCACATGCTCACAATGAATTTGTGTTTTAGATTAAGAGATAAAAAGGGAGTGATGGAGGGGCTCTGCTAATGCTAATGAAGCACTTAGGATCTGATGCTGATAAATTATTTCCTTCTCCATACAGTATATACGGTAGAATGATTGAGAGAATCTCTTTTCATTGGCCGTTATGTCCTCGCTCTCGTTTCCCTCCTGCTCAAGGCAATACAAGAAACTCTTAAAAGAAAAAGAAAAAATTTCAACATGATCCTGAATGTCCTGTTCCATCAAAAAGTCCAAGGACGCTGTCAATCAGTCTGAAATCATAAGATTTATATGTTTGTGGGCCAGTCTGACAGTGGCTGAAGTCCCAGTGTCAATATATTTTAAAGGTCAGTTGTATCATAGATTTCAAACCTGCTACTGAATTTGTGATCAAACAAATCCATCTTTTGTGGCCATAAGGCAGATTTGCACCTTTTAGATGAAATTTACCTAAAGCTTCACAGAATCCAACAGCACCATGTAGCTGTGAAGGAGTTCAGTGGCACAGAAACAGCTTTGGAGCAAATGAGGACGTGAAAAAAAAGAACTGAAATGTCAACTGAGACACAACCAAAAGGCATTAAAAGAGCACATAAGCAAAAGAACATGTTACTGAAATTAGCAAAGGCAAAAGGTGTTTCATCATGTGCTGCTTCTACTCATTAGTAAGGACAAAATTCCAAGTATATTTTTTTAGCCTAATAATGCCATCCAGCACCACCATGGCCATGCAGCACGCACCCACACCCACACCACACTCTGAAGATAATTTAATTACCAGTGTCTTCAAGTATAAATGAATACAACTGGAGGTAGAGTCGCCTGGTAGTTTTCAGGGACCGAAATACAGAGGAAGATAGAGAAACATAAGAGTGGAGATGGAATGAGGGGAGCTATTATTCCCAGTACCCAGGAAGACACTTCATCTGAGCATCATCTGTGGTTTTCTCCTGGGGGCTATAACTGGTTGGCTAACAACAATGACAACACATCTCTCTGGAATGGAAAGCCACTGCCTGGAAAAACCCCCGCAATCTTATCACACACCAGTCATCTTTGTCATGTAACTAAAGTGCTTGGGGTATTGTGACACAAAGGGAAACAGGAAAGTGGTGTTCCCTTTGTACTCTGCATTGTTGTTTGAAAGGTGGGAAAAGCCGGGATAATGCATTCCGAGTTAAAATGGCACTTGATCTTTCCGTGTACTGCTGAAACAGACTATAAAGCAATTGACAAGCACTTCAACAAGAAATAGTTCTGATGATATGATATACATTCAGTAAGTGATTAAAGATGCCGGACATTTGCTGCCTGCAGCTTTACTCCGAAGCTTTGCTACTTGTTTTTTAAAAGTTATTATTCTAAAATGGATACATCTAGGGTTCAGAAATTAGGCGGTGATGCAGTGGTTGGCACTGCTGCCATGTACCATGAAATTTCTGGTTTCAATCATTCTTTAGAAGTGCTGTTACTAAATTTAAAATTAAATTAAGAAAAGAAGAGTGCTATATAAATGCCAATCCATTACCTTGGGCTCTAGAGAATTGTAATGAGGATGTTTTACTATTTTCTGACATTTATTTTAATGACATTTGACAAAAAAATTTAATTAAGAAAACTATCAACAATTTAAAAAATGAAGTAATAATAGTAGCAGATTGATTGCTAATCTGCCTATCTAATATATTCATCTGTCCTGATCAAGTATTGACACTTAATCTCTGTTCTCTTATTGTTGGTCCCTGCTATGGACAATATCAGTGCTGTGTGCCTACCACCTCTGAGCTGTTGTTCAGAGTCAACTTAAACATATTGATGGTGTTCAAACACCAAGTAAAAAATGACCCTTTGATAGTTTGATAAACTGTGCAAAAGGATCCAACTCAGGTGGATTTGAGACTTTATGCGGTGTAGGAACACTTTGGTGTATGTTTTATTGGCCTAAGAAAATATTTCCTACGGTCCCTCCTCCTTCCAAGTATGTGATGCACAAACACAGCAGGATCAGCTCATCTCAGCTAATATACTTTTATTGTTCCTTTCATGGGCCTCTCCATGTTGCTTTTACAGTATCTGTGTTGTGTTTGAAACCGGCTAAATTTCACTGAGGCTAGGAGGGGATCTGTGTGAAGCAATCGATTTAAAATTGCCACTGAGCGAGAGAGTGCAATTGATGTCAACGCTGCTCAGAAATGAGTTTTCTTGGCTTTCTGATTGAAATGACGTGGGGCCATTGTGACTGGAGGCAAAGTGGAGCCAGGCAAGGACCTATTATCTCGAGCTTCCCAGGCCAAACCAATGCCTTTCAGATACTGAATCGCTTCCATCTCCATTTTCCTACTTCTTTCCCTCTGCTTACACACAGATTTCCTCTATCCACTGCATATACACACACACAACAAATGCTAAAGCACATGGTTCAGTTCCTAATGTGCCATTTTTAGGCTAGACTGGGTCACGGCATATGATTTCCAGAGGTCTCCTGGATGCACACAGTCAATTAGAATGCTCAACCATTGCACGGTCCATGGGGAGCTTGTGGATTCTCCCAAGTGCACCTGTCAATATTTACTCTTCTAACAAAATACATCATTCATTGCCATCTGCTCTAAGGGAGCACGCAAAGGGGCGCTGCTGCTGCAAAATTAATAGCACTTCTAATGCTCCTTTTCTAATGGGCCTAATCAATTAATCAGCCCTTTGCAATCTGGAAGCGTCATTAACCAGTGCATATATCCCTAATGCTGTCAAAAGATATGAGTTTGCTCCACTGTGGTTTATGACCAAATGGGAACAAGTGCATTTTCGTGCATTCGAAGTTGCTTAATTAACGATTTAAAAATGTTTCAAACTCCCCTGCGCCACAAATAACGTGCAGGCAACGAAACCTCTTTTACTGCTGTCATTGTTGTCATCATTGCCTTCTCTGCTCGGCGATAACACATGCAATGCAAGCTCAAGCTGTGTACTCAGAAATATTGCATAGGCAGCCAGAAGCTAAGGCCCAGAAGCTGGATGTGATTGTGCATTCTGATTTTCCAAAATACCACGTCCTCGAAACCAGCGTGCCTGTTTTTTGGTTGTTGTTTTTTTGTCTGTGTACATCTGCCTGTTTCATTAACTCCAGTTACATTTCTCATGCAAACACACCAGAGTGAGAGAAGACGGAGATGTAAAATGATGTTTGACAAACATTCTTCTCAGGAGGCATCTCATTCTGATTTCACGACCTCGGGTACCTGGAGCAACGGAGGTCTATTTCAAAGCTGAACACCACATTGGAATTTTTGGCACACGCCTTACTTTAACATGTAGGGCAAACAGTCTGTGGATTAGTGTGTGTTTCTGAGTGTGCGCGCGTGGGTTGCGCTCGTGGGTGGGCGGTGTATATGTGAATACAAAACTGTCATTTTATCCGTGCACTCTCAGGCCATCAACAGTATGATCACGCATCAAAGTGGCTGCTGTGTCTGACTGCATAATCACCGGAGCAAATCTCACTCCCATTCAGCCCCGAGTTATCAGAGAGGATATTATTTTAACCCTTTGTTTATTTGGTTCTGAGCGAGGACACACAGTCTTTGGTGCCAAGCTGGTTGACACATCTGTAAAGGAGCTTTGAATAAAAGTAGATAACCTTGACTATTGTGTTAGTGCAACATCCACATGCATATGCATACACATTCTTTTATTTCTAAACATATTATAAAAAAGACACGCCCACCAGTGGGCTTGTGATTAGAATGATCATTTTAGCTGGTCAGCCATGACCGATGATCGAACCAGCCTCAGATATATTGATTCTGTGCAGATTTAATTAGCCCACGCCACTGCTTGACTTGCACCTCTCCAGAAATGTAACCACATACACATCATTGCTGACTGCAACCATAATTATTTGGCTTGATAGCATATATGCTGTTAATTTAATCAATAAAAACATGACATAATTATTCACTCAAGGCTGTTGAAGCTGTCAAACAAAGTGCAATGTGCAGTTCCTCTACTCTATGTACTACTTGAGACCAGATCTGAAAGTGAGTCAAACCCCAAAGACACCCTTTTGTTGGCCAGAGGGGCCGATGGCGCGATATGGCAGCCTCGCTTCTGTCAGTCTGCCCCTGGGCAGCTGTGGCTACGACTGTAGCTGGCCTCCACCAGTGTGTGAATGTGACAGTGAATGAATAGTGGAATTGTAAAGCTCTTTGGGTGCCTTGAAAAGCGCTATATAAATGCAATCCAATGGTTGAAGTGAATTAAAATACATGAAGATGGATACCAGAGTTATTGGTTGACACTATGTAAAGGATAGGCATAGATAATGTGACATCACCAACTGGAGTTTGAAGCCTTGAGATGAACATATTCACTATAGCCATCTTGGTTGCAAAAAAACCCACATGCAACAAGAAGGGTCTGACTCATGAGCTAACAACTTGTGATTGAAGTCGATTACTGACTTGTGATCACAAAACAGACTTATTGTTTTATTAAATGTGGTCCAAAATGAGTGACTGAATCCATAACTTCAGCAACAAAGAACACAGAGACCAAAGCTGTTTTCTCATGGACTTTTATGGGATGAGAAATAATTAGCTCCACCTGTTCCCATCTGGTGGTTGTCAGATCAACGCAGGTTTAAGCCACTCTTGTGTTTGCTTCATTTTTCCGACCTAGTAGCTGTCCATGTTTGATACCTTTAATGGTCCAGACATAGGCTGCTGGAGATGATCGCTATCTGCTAGCCCTAACCCCTTCTAGCTTAAGCCACTGAAATGGATCTGATGTGTTTCCTACTATTGTCTTGTGGAGCATTTATAATGAATTATCTAACTAATATTATGGTTTGCTGTGTGGTAGGCACAATACAATAATTCTATACTTCAGTTTTGGTGTTTTGCTAATCTTTTACTCGCTAGCTAGCATAAGCTAACAACCCGTCACTCACCCTCTCATCCAAATAAAGTAACTTCTGGCTCTAAAAAAACACTATTGCATCAGCCACATTGCTGATATAGACTCTTCAAAATGTGGAGCACAGAAGCAGTGGGTGATGTCACAGAGCATCCATCCATCTTTTGTGCTGTTTATCTAGCATTTCACTTTGAAAGCTCTGCAGCACCTGGGCTGATAATTTTGGTTGAAGTAACTGATGTTGGTCATTATTAATTGGCTCCAGCTTTGACACAAGCTGCTCAGCTCAGTCACGTGTGTGGAAAAGCTCAACACAGCATTGAAACCCCAACTGCCAACATGCGTTTTGGAGGTGTAATTACATTGTTAAGCCGCTGTGCAAATAGGAGGGATAAAGAGGGATATATTGCAATTTATTTTTATTTGCACTGAAAAGGCTGTGTCTTTTAACTGAGACAGAGCTTTTTGATTTTGGGATTTGTTTGGGTGACCTGGTGGAGATTTGGTTGAATATAAAACGCATCTGTTTTGCTTAACCAATACAAGCGCATTACTCTCACACAAAGCTTGTGCTCCTGCATCTCCTTGCCTCATTTTTTTTAATGCGCATAAGCATTCAGCTATTGCTCTCTGTCTCTTCCAAATTTTTTACATCTACCTTTAGCACGCCTAAATTCCCATTGTTATTCTGTAACACTCACAGAGACATAAACACATGTGGATCTCTCCCCCACAGCCTGATTCCCACGTATGACCACATATCACATATCATATTTTGCTCTTTTTCTCTGTCTTTCGCATATGCCACTCAGACACACACACATGCACACGTGCCAGGTAATCCATCCCGGGGAGAGCATTCAACATCTGGTGGACAAGGCTTTGTCTCCTGCTACATCTCCTGGGTTGCCCTTTACTGGACCCTGGCGCTTCCTGATGGATCACCCTCGGACCAGGATGAATGGTGCCTCATCTCCCCTTCTGCACCTACGATGCCATTTCATTCTATCTACGTTACTAATCTGTCATTCTCGGTGGCCATTTGTTACTTCACTAGAGCTGCTGTGCACTTTACATATGCACGCGTGTCTGCATATGGCCACACAAGTGATTTCCACCACCACACCACCCCCCCACAGAGGAGGCATGCTGTCTCCAACAGTGATTTGTGTTATCAGAGTGTATATTTCGTATTTAAAAGCCGTATTAAAAGGTGAATAAAAAGGTGAAAATTAAATGACAAGGTGAAAATTGTTTTGTCTGCTATGATGAGTAAAAAAAGTATACTGCAAGGAAGCGGGATGTTCATTTTTTTCATTTTTGTGTGCATAAGGTAACACTTGGTTTGGATAGTCCAATGGTGCTGTATCATGTGAGAAAAACAAATATGCTGAACAAAGTGTCACTTGGCGGCGGCGCTGCAGACTGTGACATATTGTAGATACTTAAATAACCGCAAGGGGGTGGGGGGGAGTGTTTAGTAGTCATGCTTTATTAAATATACAGTGCATCATTATAGAGTACACTACAATTAGTGTGCGACGCTGATTATCAGAATGGACTACACATTGGAGAAAACTAAAAGAAGTGAAAGAACTCAGCACAACTGCAGCTAAAGACAAAAGAACATTTCCAACAAAATCAAAGCAATTCCCCTCAGTTTTCAACCTTTCCTGTTGAGCTTTTCCAGACTCTCCTCGGATGCTCTGAGTGTTCGTACATAGAAAGGAAGGATACCATGGCCAGAGGGGAACCTGTCCATCAGTCAAAAACCTCATCTCTGAACCAAGGGACCTCCAGCTTCACACCAAGCTCTTCAGCACAAACACGTGTTTAGCCCCACAGCTGTGCAGAGAGGAAACTAAATAGGAAATCAAGGAAACGGTAAACAAAGTTGAGCCGATCTGTGTCAAACAAAAACGCTTTGCCTGGGGAAAGACAGCGCAGACCTGTCTTGCTCTTCGGCCTTGAGTATAAACACATGAAATGGATTGCCTGCCTCGCCCCGTCTGCAAGTACCCAGGCTGTTTCCTTTCAGTAGCTTATTACTTAGGGAAGCCTGGATGTGATTCTAAGCGTGGGCCTCTTTATCCACTGGAACCTAGGAGAGATGTGAAGTTAAACCCACCCTGGAGGTGCCTATAAAATACACGCAGTTGTGTTTACACAAAAGTTTCCCTGGCTTTTCTCATTTTATGGTTCATGTCGGTCAGCAAGCCCTGCTTTATTCGCTTTTGCCATGGTAGCTAGCCTCCAGGCAATGTCTTGGCTACTTATTGAAAGCAGCGGTGGAAGGAAGAGTATAGATTGTCAGAGCACCAAGGTAGATTGCTTGCAGTGTTTCTATCATCTAAATAGCTGCGGCATTTCTTCTGAAAGGACAGAGGAAGGGTGTGTTTCCTCCTGCTCTGGTTTTATCAAAGCAGAGAGGACCAAGTGCTCCACTATCGAGTGTCTCAGGGCTCTCTGGAAGAGTGGTACAAATCAGCAGCACACACAGCACACAGCATTAATCAACGGTCTGGGAGGTCAGTTAAGCATACCTGTCCCCTCACGCATCCTCCTTGAAATCTAGGCTGCAGCAATCAATCACAGATAATTCCCACGTGGAGCCTAGATGATAAGCCACTTTTGGTTGTGTGGAGGAAAAATAAATGAGAAAAAGTTTGCAACCGTGTCTCAGGGAGGTTTATTCCGAGTTCTGTCAACCACTGCCTCTACACTGATACTCATGAAGCAGGGCCCCGAGGTCAGCCGCAGAGGCTGTCAGAGCTCTGCTCCAGCTCCCATCGAGGCTTTGTCCATTGTCTGACAGTATAATTAAGGGGCTTGGCTGTGTGAATAACAATAAGATGTTAATTATACAGTGACACATCTCACTTACCTATTTTATGTGTAATTTATGCGTTTCCCCTTACTTTTGGGGTAAAGTAGGACCCTGCAGTTTTAATCTAAGCCCTTCCTTTCTGCCTAAAAATCTTTGGAAGTATGAGCACATTCTTAAACATTACACTATATCTTTAAAAAAAAAAGAAAAAAAATTAACAAATAAGTACCTCGCTGGGCCCAGCTATAGCTGCACGAGTCATTAATTAAATTCACAGGGTATTACAGACATATTTGATAAGAACCGTGGGGAAGCTTAAATGCAGTTTTTCTTAAATATTCTGTCTGATTTTTATCATGTTTTTCCCTTGCCACCTGGCAGGATTCTTTCCTTTGATTCTTGATCTTGTAGCCAGATATTATCACCAGCCTTATCTCAGAATTGCACAGCATTGAAGGACAGGATCCTGAGGTATGCTGGGACCAACCTCATAGTGGAAAGATGTGGGAGGGCACAGAGAAGCGCAAGCCTTTGATTGTTTCAGCCCCGAATTATTCTATTCAAAGGAGAGATGTGTATTAGAATTAGTGATACCGCTCATGTACGGTTTTGTTTGTTTGGGCCGGTGTATTCTATATTGCATCTGATGTCTTATCATTAAATTGCATAAACCCTTTGATAAAGGATATTGATTAATGTAATGACTTGCATGCAGCTTTGGGGGCCGAGACCACTTTTTAAATCATTAAATAGCTACAGTGTGTTTTATCTTGCTGTCAGATCAATATTCTGCACTCCTGGACTTCAAACTGAATTTTGAGCCAGCACTCCCTATGTCTTTTTGACCTTTTGGTGTGCCAGATTGCACACTGTAAGACGCAAAACAAGGAAAATCAGTATTGATTCACAATTCTTGTTCTCCAGAGATAAGGCTGTGTAGATGTTTCCCTCATTTTCCACAGTAGTTTCTCGGTTGTTGGGGATTTGTTTTGTGCGAGAAGAGAGAAGGAGCTGCAAAAACTCAACGGTAAATACTGCAATGGTTTCCATTTCCCCACTGGATGCCCAGCAGGCTAACAGCCACAGCCAGAGCCTGAATTCCTGTCTCATATCACAGCACAATGTCACACTTTTAAAGGCATCAAAACCCAGGTGCAGCTGTGACTGACAGGTGCAAGCTTTCCATCTCTGGGACTTGGATGGATGGGTGGGGGGGGGGGGGGGGGGGGAGGCGAGAAGGCTTATAAAACAAAAGTCTATTTGAGTGATTTCCCTTGCTTCTCCTTCGGGGGTCGGGGGTGGGATTCTATATTGACAACATAACTGGGTGAGGCTATGGGGTTCTGCAACAGTTAGGCGCTGGATACATTTCTTCCCTTTCTAAGGGTGATGTAGGCGGAGGAGATGGGTAAAGTAGCGCTCTGCTGCTTTCAATCATTAATCAGCGTGGTGACCCCCGTTCTCCAACTCCCACTACTTCCTCAACTCTTTTTCTCTCAACACGGCCCAGGCCTCTAATGCAGATTCAACACACCCTTGGGCTCTGACTGATGAGAAGAAATCCTCTGCTTTAACTTAAAGCTGTTGATACAGAGGAGGAGGAGGACAGGGGAAGAGAGAAAAACAGTCTCTAGCTGTGATCGTCCATCTGTGAGCTCAGAGAGTCGGCCTGATGAGGCTGACGCTGCTGCTGCAGCTGCTGAGCCGGCGGTGTCAGTGGTCTGAAGGGCTTAGCTTAATGTATTCCTTCAAATGCATGTTTGATGACCATCAAATATATGGTACAAGAGAACACATATTAGGTCACCACGGTGGTGTTGCCGGTGCAAGAGTGTAAAAGAAGGAAAAGGAATAGGAAAGGAGAAAAAAAAAAAAAACCCACCACATGGCATCCCTATAAAAATAGCTCTTTCTCTCACATCATCCTTATTTCCTAGTTCCTTTCCCTAGCAGCTGCTTTGATGGATCATTTTGTCTCTCTAATAGCAGCTCCAAATCCCTGGATGCTCTCCATTTATGTTCTGTGGGAGACTATAACAATTTAGCTGAATCCATCTAAAAGATTAGCGCAGAAGCAGAGGAAAAAGAAAAGACAAAAGTCTAAGCTTTACCCAAGAGGCAATCAACTTGTACTTTATTTAGACTTTCCCTCTGCCTTTAATTTCTTTAACTCAATGCTTTGTCAATATTAACTGTAGCTGCTCCTTGCCTCTTGATTTTTGAAGGAGCCTGGTATAAATGATGCAGTCCTCCAAGCTGGCAGAAGCCTTTCAATCATGCATGAGTGGTGGATAAGTGATGGAAGCTGCTGTGGCCTGCCACTCTCTTTTCCTCCCCGTCTGGTTTCCATTTTAACTGGGGGGAAAAGGATGAGAGAGATTTTCTATCACACCCGCCGCTTCATCACAAATATCAAGAGTGAAAAGAAAGCTAGTGATGTTTTGAGCAGTAGTCGCTGCCAGCTTGTAGATATATTTACAGTCTCTGAGTCCTACCGTATCAGCCAGAGCAAATCATGTACAATAACTTCAGTCTGTCAGTCAGTGACATGTGGCTAATTTATTCCTTGTTCAGGGTTTGTACGCATCATGACAGTTTTATTCAAACTTTCTGACAGTTTAAGATTTATAACGGCCTCATTACATATTTATACAACATTTCTGGGACATGACTGCGTATTTGATTTTAAATTCTCCCCAGAAAAAAAGCGCTTTTGCCTTTTGGCTTCAAACATAATTGACAGGACTGTGGTGTTTGTGGTCATCTTTTTAATGCCGTATTGTAAACTGATATGAAAAATATCTGTGAAGTTTTCAGGGTTTTATTTTAAGTTCCTATTCCTTGCATCTTGAAATACTTGCTAAAGTTTTTATGTGGATAGAGTCTGTCAGCTGCACTACTCTCTTTTCATTTAATCCCAGACTATATGCTTTGTTTCTAAAGATGATTCTTCACTTTGCAGTTGAATGACTTGGAGCTACAGTTTTAACTGCTGGTATTGTCTGAAGAATCCACTTTTCTAGCTCATCATTAGGTTTTTGGCTATTTAGCCAGTTAAAAAAACTGATGTGACACAAATTAAAATGTTGGCCACTGTCATTAGCTGTAAATTGGCTGTAAATTCACAAATCTAAGGTAAATAGCATATGGAAAGAGCCATACTTTTTTAAATAAAAAGCTAAATGTTTTAGGTTGTGACATAAAAACAGAAACTGAAGGACCAGTGGTTAATTTCTCCACTTTGCAGTAGATACGTGGAAAATGTAAACCAAGACTACTCTTGTGGAACACTTTAAGTGACCACTGCTAGAAAGTCTGCCTTTTTTGTTTGAAGATCATATTCTATGAAGCATTCTGATTACTGTATTTTCCGCACTATAAGGCGCACTTAAAATCTTAAAAGAATTAATTTTCTCAAAAATCGACAGTGCATCTTATAATCTGGTGCGCCTTATGTATGAATTCTGGTTGTTCTTACTGACCTTGAACCAACTGAACCAACCAATTTTATGTGGTACACGGCACTCAAAAATATGTCAAAAATGTTTCAGTACGACTTTGGTAAGCTACGAAGCAGCACACAGTCATTAATATACTGCAACAACATGGGAATAGAGCAGCTGCAAGAGAGTTCAACATTAAGGAATCAATGGTACGGAAGTGGAGGAAGCAAGAAGAATGAGTTGAGTAAAGTTTGACTTGCCTGACTGTTTTGTTTCGCTTAATGCGCCTTATGTATGAAAACAGACCCATTCCATTCATCGACTGGTGTGCCTTACGGTCCGAAAAATAGGGTAAAACCTTTTCAATATCTGGTCCAGCTGGTTTTGGAAGCCAGGATCGGGGTGTCAGAGCCTCCAAAGTTGACCACTGCCTGATTCACAATGCACCAAACCCTTATGGCCTCATCTATGGGTGGTGGTCCCATAGGAGGTGTGATGGACCGAGTTGAAAAACTGGAGGAGTCCCAGGAATTATTAGAAAAATATAGTTTTCATTTATTTAACCCCAAAAAAATATATTTACAAAAGTAATAAATGTTGAGCTCATAAAAGAGGTCAAAGAAAGAAAACTGAACTCAGGCAAAGACTGCAAACTTAACCAAATAACTGCCCAAACATACATAATTGACCTAAACATGAAATGACATACAAGGGTATATATAATGGCTGATCAGACCATTGTGACACATGAGGGGTAACAAACAAATCACAATCATAAATCACAAAACGATGCAGTACAATCTAGTTTGTTAATAAACTAAACATCAAAGAAGAAAATCAAAACCCATTAAACCCTAAACTCAAATATTTAATTAAATACAAATACTTTGTTTTTAAATGAAAGAAAACACACATTCTCCCCTTCAGCAGGAAGTGGTGGTGTGGTCCAATTATCCCCCTTTGCATTTAATGGTTTCAAACCCTGGCTACCATCTTTTGTCCAGCAACTCCCAGGGATGATGGCAGGTAAGAAATAAAAAGACAAAGGTTTGTCAAAAATCAAAGTAATGTAGTGGTATGAATACATAAGTAAACTAAATGTGCGTGCTTACAAATAGAACAAATGTATCCAAACCAATCAATAAAGTTATTGGAATTTAAAGTGTATCACTATGTTCAAATGAGGAAATGAAAATACAAGAGTTACTGACTTTAGAGTGTGGCCACGGCTTTGGCCATCACAGGAGGGCAGACCCATGTAGCTTTTTGGGGGCTAAGTGTGGCTGGGCCTCATTGTCTATGTCCACCCACCAGACCCTTGCTCTTGTGCCCCTACCCTACCCCTGGTTCCTAGGTGGGTAAACCTGACCCTTGATTTTTTAAGTGTTACAGGGGTTTGCAAAATACAGTTCTTGGCTGAGAAAGGGTGGAGTGGCCACTCTGAGTAGGGGATAAGTTGCTGTGCCAAAAGGAAAGGTATCACAAGGTCTTGTTCACAAATTTGGGAAGAGTGTAGCATGAGATTGAAATATGGATTGGGGTACCTATCTGTTGTGTTAAAGAGAGCACGTAGTGTGAAAGCAAAGCTCTTGATTTCTAAGTGCTGTCAGTCTACGTTCCTTCCCTCACTTATGGTCACAAACTCTCAGTAGTAACCAAAGAATGAGGTTGCAGATGCAAGTGGTGGAAAATTAGTTTTTGATGAAAAGTCTTGGCTGGGTTCTCCCTTAGAGATAGCTGCTTCTCCTCCACATTGAAAGAAGACACTTGGTGGTCGGGGGACCTGACTAGGACACCTCCTATGCGAGTTGTTTTAGGCAGGTCCTACTGGGGGAAGGCCCCAGGGAAGACCCAGGACACTGGAGAGATTATGTCACTCAGCTCACCCATATGAGCTGGAAGAAGTAGCTGGGCTTTTCTGTGCAGACTGCTACCTTCACAACCTGAAACCAGAAGCAGAGAGGCAGAAGATGCATGGATGGATGAATTGATGGACTGATATTTGGTCCATTTATGGTGATCATTAGGCAGGCAGCCACATATTCTCATGAAGCTGATATTGGTTCTGTGTTGTTACCTAAGGATAAATATTTGTCATGCTCTTTTACAGTATTGTATTTATTCTTGGTTCATGCAAACAGCAATCACTATGGAATTGTAGATAGGCAGGTTTAAGATTGAGGTTTATGATCTCTTCCTGGTAGCTGTTCTTGAAACATTTAGTTTTAGCTTACATCCCATTAGTGTGATGCAAGGTCAACTTTAGACTCAATCAATCCTTCAGCTATTTTTGAATATCTCTCTGTCTGCCATTATCAAAGACCCCAAGTCCTTGCAGATCACATGTATCCTGAATGAGACAGAATAGGACTGATCCAGGGAGAAGTGTTTTTTGATGGCCTTGAAGTTCTGAATTGTTCCTGTTGTTTAGTAAAAATTTCATTGATTTATCAGATATATTTGCACATCTAACATAGCTGCTGCTTTATATTATAGAATCTTGACATGCACTTTTAGCAAGAATTTGGCAAGGTGTGAGAATATACATACCAGATACATATACCATATGTATCTGGGGTGGATTCCCTTTGAACTGTACTTCTTTTTAGCTCCTCTAGTGAGTCCCCTTAGTTTCCTCTGTCTGGTCTCAGTCACAATGTGCTGAGAGAGCATGTTGTCATTGAACTTCATTAACTTCTAGTTAAACATACAATTGCCTGTATATACGTTTATTATGAACAGACAGGTGATAACAGCAGTAGTATCAAGTTACTGTTACCTTATATTCCAGACACGGACACCCAAGGTGATGAATGCTGTCTTGTGTGTAGCAGTAAGGTTTGTGTCTGAAATATAAATTAAGTTCTTGAAGGTGGTCCCTGACAGTGTCCATGCATATCTTACATCCTTCTACAAGTCCTTGCTGGTAATCTGTGTGTAACACAGTCACAACCTCTGCTTAGAAAGGTGTGTGTAAGTTGCCTTGCAGCCACATTCACATACTCTCAATTTCTAAAAAAAAAGAAGTATTTACTGATGAATAAAATGATCTCACTTCACATGGGTATAAAATAATTAACTGTCCTAAACACTGTATCGTCAGTCCCGAGTCAATGGAGTTTTGTTTGTTGGTATTTCAGCCGGGAGCAGCTGTCACAACAGTGTCTGCTTTTCCATCGGCATTAGGGCCCAGGTCAAAAAATTGATTAACCACAACTCCCAAGTTATAGCCAGTTATCTGAGAGAAAGCATAGACGAGGATTTAGTATTCACTGTTCATTAACAGGACTGAGCATTTATTGGATTTTGACATCAAACAAACTAAATGTTCCCACATCAGACATGCAAATCAAGCTGCTTGGACATAGATGCATCTGTTCTCTAACTGACTTTCATGCTAATTCCCCGTGGTGATTGGATTTTGAAATCAGCTTCTCGATGACTGATAAAATCTAAATCAAGCCTGTTGTCAGTGAAATAACGAGACACCTGATTATTCCGTTGATCAATACTGAGTCGCTGGAAAAGAACAAAAGACAATAATAATTGTAGTCATTGATGTAAAGCTTTCATTTAATTTAAAATAATGTTTAGCTGACTTTTTCCTTTGAGTTCCTGCAGTAGTTGGACATTAGACGCTCAGCCAAGCTTAAAGGTTTGGAAAAAAACATGCGTTTGTAGAGACGTCAAATTTAATTTCACCAAGGGACACAGCAGAAAATGAAACTGCCAGACGTATATAGCTTATTGACATGTTTCAATTTAAATGAAAATGCATGTCTCACATAGCTAGTTTATTTACTATTTGGTCCACATAACCTGTCAATAAACGAGTGTATTTGGCCAGTCTTCGATCATGTAGTTTAAAAGTACCATACAGAAACTGGCTGCTAACCCCCCCCCCCCCCCTTTGGGAATGAGCTTGAAAACAACATGCTTGAGTTGCACGGCTGTTCTTCCCTGCCTTTGACTCCCTGTCTCTGGCACTATGTGATTTCAGATATCAAAATGCCTGTAATTTGTTCATTGCACATGGTGATTTGGCCCTTTCTTTGCATCCAGTACAGATATGAGCTACTCAGTCTCCCACCTCAGTTGAAATTGTTTGGTCCATGCTCTAAAACAACAGCTGGCTCAAGAGCATCCATAACAGAGTGTAATTAGGAATGATCTGAGTGTACTCAAGTTATGCTATTAGTCACGTTCAGTAAGTGTTTATCTATTAGTTCTGCATTTTCAGAAGTTTTCACAAATATGTGACTAAAGTGGAATCTTTCAACTTTAATTAATTCATTCAAATTATTGCACTTTGAATTAGAGACGTTTTTTATGGCACTAAATCAGGGTCAAAAGTGGTATTCATTTGAAATAGATGTGAAATTGAATTTCTATGTTTAGATATTTAAAAATTAAAAATTTAAAAATCTTTAAAAAAAAAATAACACAAATAAATTATGTTATTTTGAATAAATTATTTGTTTAATATCTCTCTTTTTTTTTCAATTTTTGACTTTTGACCCTGTTTTTCTGTCGTGGACTTGTATCAAGGGAGGAAGGCGGGGCTTAGAGTAATGACTGACAGGTCCTGAGTTAAAAGTTAAAAATGAGCACTTTGATTGGAGATTGCCATCACTTTTTCTCAGGATGCTGCCAGCACCAGCCAGCAGGTAAGAAACACGGTTTCTGATTATGCTATGATGGACGATATTGACAGGTGAATGTTTGTAACATATTGATATACACTGAGGTTAAAGATGTATTAAGGTGGGGGATTCTAATTTCAACATAATATACAGAAACGAACAGGCGATTCTTACATCATTACTTCTATTTTTGTTAAACCACTTGAATTGAAATGGTCTACACTTCAGTCCATAAGTGTGGTGTTGTGGTGTACAGAGATTTGTAGTCCAAATAGTTATAAATTTAACATACCTGCAGTTGAAACAGCCTCAGAAGCCTAGTATCTGATGCTGTTTTGGTAATGGTCTGTATAATCTGCTTTCCTGATTAATCTTTACAATAAAACCGCTGGAACCTGAACAGGTGGTGCCAGCATTCCTGAATGGGTCAGAACCATTTTTCAAATGTATTAAAAGTCACACATGCCAAACAGACAATAGGATCACATGTAACACGTGTCTACTAATAAGGATGAGAAAAATAAAGAGAAGAAGGAGAGAGGAATAATTACTTATTCATGATTGTAGAAATTATACTGATATTAAATTTACAATGCTGTGAGCAGTAGAGCCGAGTCTCACAGAAGAATATAAATGAATTTCTTTTCCTGAGAAATCTGCTTTTCTATGTTTGCTGTCAGTCTCACCTGTTGCTGGCTCAGCAGCATTGGATTAAGCCTAAAATATTCAAAACAAGTTAATTGGATGGACAGTCACACTTGTCGGACTGTTTAACTTTCTGTTTTGCTAATACCTCTGATCCCGAGTCTCTCTGCACCTCCTCAGGACAAGAACGTTTCAATATTCAGAATGTGAGTTAAATATTTAATTTTGTTATTCCCTCGTCCACAAAGCCTGTCTTCCTGTACTTGCTGTGATGTCAGCATTTCCTGCTTCCCTGCATAAAAAAGCAAAGCATATAGCAACCTTGCTATATGCTTAAGTTCGAGCTCTTTTTAAAAATACAACATTCTGATCAGATTTTCGGACATGCTGCTCTCAGTGGAGACAGGCAGACGTACGTGGGTGAAACAGAGAGCAGAAGAAAGATACCAGTCAGTCTGTAAATGGCAGCAAAATGCAGTAGAAACTCTCACACAGAGATTCAGTGAAACAAGTGCACACACTTAACAAATGAAGTGTTTAGTGATTAGTGTGGATGGGCATAA